>NW_024962252.1:51573474-52173474 GCF_019238085.1 Lagopus leucura | reverse complement strand
CACTTCCTTCTCTCCTAACTTCAGTCTGAAATGTTTAAGATAGCACCATTCAAGATACGTGTGTTAAGCTGATTCACTCAAGCTGTTTTTCTTATGCTGCAAAATGAGCCTTATCAATTCATTCCCACCACAGGGCATACAAGGAATTTGGCTCCAGTATTTGCAGAGGCGAGGGTACTTCAAAAACTATTAATGATACATTGAAGGGT
This sequence comes from Lagopus leucura, assembly GCF_019238085.1. Classification (NCBI taxonomy): domain Eukaryota; kingdom Metazoa; phylum Chordata; class Aves; order Galliformes; family Phasianidae; genus Lagopus; species Lagopus leucura. The sequence continues at coordinate 52,173,265 of NW_024962252.1, read as the reverse complement.
TTTCCTGTAACTTGGCCAAGGGCCTCTGTACTATCCAATCCATTTTAGGAACAAGTGCTTTGAAAGTATGATTTTAGTCCAGAAATATATATTGGAAAGTTCCAGAATATGTCTGCAAGTGTCTTTCAGTCTGGCACTGAATTGCCTGTCTCATTGCATTATGTGATGATCTGCAGCTAATGCAGCCTAAAATACTACAGCTTCTCTTATGTGGTTTCAAATGCTATGCTATGCCATTCCGCTGTAGTGAAATTTCCCAATCCTACATCACCCCTCAAGAATTTTCTTAGGTAGTTGCATGTAAGCTTCACAGTTGCACCAGTTAGCCGCAGGGATATCTTGTCTTCCAGGCTGCTTGAGTGCTGAACGTGGCAAGTGTCAGAAGTACTTTGCACCAAAAAAAGTCTTGCTACATGTTGTTTCTTAGTACATCAGTCTTGATCTTTTTTCTACTCTTGGAAACGTACTTTGAGGGGGAAAAAAAATTACTTCTTGACAAAAATTAAAGAAAAAAATTCTGTTCTAATCACATCTTATGAAATATTTGTTCCTTCAGCATGGCTGGTGTATTCCCTCTGAGGTGATTACTATTGGCATCTACCAACCAGCTAAACTCCTGAGAGATACTCTGCTGAACGTTTCCATAAGACTCCTCATGCTTTTACATCTTCCTTCGTCTCCCTGTAACAGCATGCAGGCAGGCCTGTGAAGCAGTGAAAATATCAGTTTCTCCTCATGACTGTGTTAAAATATCTGTAGAGTACTACTGGACTTTTTAATTGGTCTTTCTACATGCATCTTTAATCAAAACTTTGAAGGCCTTTCTGTTTCTTTTGGGAATACGGTGATTAAAACTACTTTAGTTTTGTTGTAGATGCCAGCAGGTATATCTTTGAACTGGGACCTGGTTCAGCCTTCATGGCTCCAGTTGAGCTACCCACTCCCAGCTTAGCATCTTGCACAACTCTTGAGCAGCTGAGAATGTTAAAAAGGTGGACTTGTCCAAGTAAAAAGACTCTTACCGAAACCCACGCTTACAGCAGTTAATGGCAGGAATGTGCTGGTGGAATTTGAGTTGCTCTGATGTGTGAGCATGTGAATTGCAAGCAGTAACTTCAGAAAGCTAGCTTGGTCTGGGCACTGACTGATGGAGCATGACCTGACTCTGCTGATATGTATTTTAACTTGAAGAGTGCAGCAAGTGGCAGATGAAATCTGACTCTTTAAGACTGCTGTAGCATGGCCTGAGAAAGAGATTGCAGAAAATAAGAATGCAATGTGAGGAGCTGCAGATACTATTCTGCTTCTCATCTAACTGTCTGTTATTGTGATCCGCTGTCTGGTACAACTCTTACCTGCATCATTAAGGGTGCGCTTCCATAGCAGAGTGAATGCCTGTTAATCCTGTTCTTGCTAGAAGCAGCAGACTCTGTGCTCCACTGCCCCCACATGAAAAAGCATGTATTTGGAGGGCTTATTTGCATCTCCAGTATATGGAAGTCCCTTAGGTGAGTTCTGCACAGAAGCAGGGAGGTTTTCTTTTTACTTGAATGCTTGTAGCCTTTTTTATACACAGACAGGAAAGGTCATTTTCTTTCTATGAAATTACAAAATGAACAGCCAATATCTAGACCAACCTGGCTTCTGAACTGAATAAAAATCACGAGATGTTTTGTCCTAGAAATCTAGCAGTTGCCTCAGCAACAGTTAAGCTAAACTCAAGGTTACTTTTCAACAGACCTATGGAATTCCAAAGTAGTGAAATCACTTTCCTCCCTGAGGAACTGATCTCTCTGATTTTATTTTTTTTTATTTTTTTAATAGTTTAATAGGAAGAAGATAACTTTTAAATTACATACCTTTTTGGTCTCTCAATGGCATTATTGTTGTTTTTATCTTTATTTTATCATAACGGGCTTAAACAGGGGAAAAACAGCTGTTTTTTTAACCATGTTTGTATGGCTGGACTTACTAGCACTTAAGATCAGCCTTCTGTCAGAGCTTTTGCCATCATAAAACTAGTCTAATGGAATGTAAGAATTGACTGATAGACCTTAAGCAACATTTAGTCATTACCCTGTTTCCTTTAGGACATGCTGAAATGAAAGAGTGCTGTGTGACATAAAATAATTTGTTAAATGTCTATAGAAGAAACTATTTGAATGTTGGAATCAATCACTAATGAAATCGACATTTGGTAATTTTCAGTTAAGTCAATGATTAATGTTCTACAGCATAAAAACAAAATGTTCTTTAAAGGCTGTTAACTGCTGCCTGGTGTCAAGGTGTGTCTGAAAGGATAACATTTTCATAAGCTAATATTTGATAACCGCAAATTAAACTTTCCACCTTCTCTACCTTGATTTGCTTTCCATACTGTTGACTGAGTGCGTTGGACAAGGTAACAAGGACAAAAAAAAACACACCAAAAAACAGTGTTTTGGGAAGGCAAAGTGGCATGAAAAAACAAGAGTGTAAGGCTTGTTTCTATCTTTGTCTCACATAGTCATGCGCTGCTAGTAATACAATGTTAGGAGTGCTTGTGGTGTTGCCTAGCTTAGGATTTGTGGTGATGTTAGTATTTTTCCATGTAGCTTCTGCAGCCTTTTATTTGTTTCATGTGATGATGAAGGTTAGAAGCTCATTCTCAAAAGCAGAGATTCTTACTCAGCTTGAAAATATGATAGAAGAGTTCCCTAAAAGCTGAGAAAGCTTGTTGGCAATGAGAAAATGTTAGTAGGGCCTCTTTTTGCCCCTTATGCCTTTTAATAATTACGATCCTGGACTGCTGGAGATTTTAAGGGTAGCATCACTGTTCCATAGGGCATTATGGAGAAAGTGCTGCTTGTCAGGAATGAAAATAATTTGTTAAAAAAACAGACCTTCAGATCTCTCTTGAGCACTGTTGGTTTATCTCCTAGCATCACCCTCTTTGTTCTCCCTTCCTTCCTTCTTACTTTAGTAGGCTTCCTGGTGCTCCCTGTGTGGGAGTACCTGTATATCTAAATAACATATAATTTTGAAGTGTGGAAATGAATGGTGCTGATATGGTAGAACAGTATATGAATGGTCCCTCCAGTATTCATTCTGTACAAGGTCTTCATAGTTTTCCTTCTTTAATGGTATAAAACCAATATTTTTCCAACCTTTCTATTATTTTGGGTTATGAAATGATGAGTAGGCTTGTGTAATTTTAAAAGAGTGTATTTCAGAAACTTGTCTTGAATCAAGATGTGGCTGTTTGTAATTTAAACACTGGTGTTTACTTTTAGGGGAATCTGATCTCAATGAAGCAATAACAGAAGCAGGAAAAACCTATGAAGAAATCGCCAGCCTTGTAGCAGATCAGGTAGAAGCATTGTGACACACATTGCTCACACTGACATAGCATGTATAAATACATCACCTATGTGGATGTGACTATTCTTTCTCCTTTTCTCATATTAAAATGTAACAAATGCTAATGATGCAGACCACTTAAGTGAAACTGCTATTAATACTTTTAAGTGCACCCTCACAGGCTGAGAGAGCTGGGGCTATTCAGTCTGGAGAAGGAGCTGTGGAGAAAAGAGAGCAGCCTTTTGGTATCTGAAGGGCAGCTGTAAGAAAGAAGGGGACAGACTGTTTAGTAAGGTCTCTTGTGATAGGACAAGGGAAAGTGGTTTCAAACTAAAAGAGGGGAGATTTAGATGGGAAATAAGGAAAAAGTTTTTTTTTTCCCCAATAAGGATCATGAGGCACTGAAAAAGGATGCCCAGAGGCGGATGCCCCATCCCTGAAGACACTCGAGGTCAGGCTGGACTAGGCTCTGAGTAACCTGATGTAGGTGTCCCTGTTCACTGCAGGGGAGTTGGACTAGATGGCCTTTAAGGGTACTTTCCAACTCAAATGATTCTATGATTCTATGTCAGTTTGGAAAGGAAGCAATAAGAAGGTATTTCTCTTGGAACAGAAAGCCATTTTGGCTTCTAAAACGCTAAAATGATTACTTTATCTTAACATGTATTTGTTTCTTGATGTTCATTAAACAACAGAATGAGATTTAATCAAGGATAGGATTCCATCTTATCCTATATTCCCCAGATGTCTACAAGATCCAAATCTTCCTACTTTTCATTATGCCTTGATGTGCAATTGCCTGCTGCAGTGCAATTGTCTGCTACGGTAACAATCTAGTTTAAATAAATCCAGATTTTATATTGGTATTCAAGCTATAAATCAGTGTTTGCAGAGTGTTTAAGATTCATTTCCAAAATATAGAGCCTAATTTGAAGGCTGAATCTGGAAGCTCTTACACAGCCTCACAATTAAGCAACTAAGGAGATGCACCTGTATAGGTACACATATAGCAATGGGGTTGTTGCTTGAAATTGCAGTTGCTAGGACTAGAAAACCCTGTGAGAATTTGGGGGAAAGCACTCACTTCATAGGCCAGTGTTAAGGAGAACAAAGAACTGAGGCTTCTTGTTATTGGTGCTCAAAAGCTTACATTTTAATAAAGACCTGTTTAAATTTGGAAAAACTTGCAACAAGCAATTAAGCTTTTCACTTACTTTTCTCTAGTCTTCCCTTTCTTCCCCAACCCATTTATTGGCTTCATTATTTCTTTACTGTGTCTGTGATATTAATGTCTCAGGTAGTTTTAACAATGCATACGCTTTATTTATTAGCCAAAGAAAGATCTGCACTTCCTGATGGAAACAAATCATGAGTATAAGGGATTTCTTGGTTGCTTCCCTGACATCATAGGAGCTCATAAGGTACGTGAGGGACATTTACTCACAGGAGTTGGGCAGTGGGAAGACCTGCGTGGGGAAGAACAAATGTTATTCCAACAACATAAACAGGGTTTTTTGAATATTGTTTGGCATGAAAAGGAAAGTGCAGTCTAAATCCATTGTTAAGGAGGAAGCATTTCTTTTTACCGTTCCTGCTTGTGACTTGAGGGTTTTCTTGAATCATGTTATATTGCAGTGAATTGTAGTCTCTTGGAAAACAGTGTTTGTCTTCTGAATATTGCATAACATGTGGGTAAGGTTCTACAGGCATTTGGTAGTTTGAAGTTTTTGGTGTCTCCTATGTTATTCTGCTGAATTTTGGAACCTGATCCTTTTGTCTCCTCTGTGTGTATTTTTGCTTATTACTGCCTTTACCAAACTCAATTTCTTGGTTACCATGTTCCTGCCTGTGTTCTAAGTCGCATCTTGCAAGCAGTGGAGCAAAATAACAAACCTATCAGTCATTCTGTGTATATATTGTGCAACATCAAAATGTGGCTAGTGGAATTGTAGATGACTGTGAAGACCTTTAAGTTGGCTACTTGTTTAATCTTTCTTCGTTTGCTTTCTACAGGGAGCAATAGAAAGAGTGAAGGAAAGTGACAAGTTAGTTGCAACCAGTAAAATAACACCACAGGACAAACAGAATATGGTGAAACGTGTGAGCACAATGGCTTATGCACTACAAGGTAAAACAAATTTGGAGCTAAATGGCAATATTGTAGAGCTGAAGGATTTTTAAGTAAGAAAATCTTGGCAAAGAATCTTTATTCTACCAGAAATTGTTGTTACCTATTTGTTTTCCTAGAATTACAGCTGCTTTTCTGCCTCACTTTTTTGTTTTTCTTCTTTTGTTTGCTTTTAATTGCATTTCCAAAATGTGTATTTTCTGTGGTAGCAATATGACATTTGAAATAAGAGCATCCCAGAGTATTAATTCTTTCGTTTTGAAATCATAGTGAGTCTCAAAATAAAGCCATGGGCCTTGGTGCAGGAAGCAGTTGAGAACATGTATGTGTTTTTCCGACTCAGAGTTTAATCAGGCACGATCCAGTTGAGTGTCATGTTCTTGTAGATAAGACTTAATTTCCTGGATGTTCTTCAAACTTTTTTAGGTTAGAGATGTTGGAAATAGGAGATGTAATACACTGCACCTTAAAAAAAAAAAAAAAAAAAAAAAAGGGGAATTGAGGAGTCAGAGTTCAGGCCTGCACATTACTAGACTCTAAAGTGCATCCTGATACTGCCCTCAATGTGGTTACTCATTGCTGAGTGTTTTAGCTTCTTCTAGCTGACTTGAAGCTAAGAGTACTTGGTAGTTTACAGGGAGAAGGCAATGCAGCACACAGAGCCAATTAAAGAACAAAAATCTCCTCCCTTCCTTCTCTCATCGTTTCTTCCTGGATGCAGTGATGTAAAAGTATTGTTCTGTTCAAGTGGTAATCCGTGGGAATCATGGGAAAAGACCTTGACGATGGCTGTTGCAGTTTCAAATGTTTTTTCTCCCTCTATTGATAGCTCAAAATACATATCACTTATTTCAGCTATAAGCTGTGATCTGACAAAAGATGCAGAAATTGGTGAAAGGAATGGCTTCAGTGATGCAGTTTCTCAGATTCCTTCTGAAATGGTCAAGAATGGGTCAAACTACTGGCTGTATCTTTGTTTTATCTAAATGTTTACAGCTGTGCCTGAACTTATTTGTACCCTTGGAAGTCTGAATTCCCAAGCCAAATATGTTTGAAAAACTTCCCAATAGGACAGTTAACCTCAGTAAGACAAAATCCTGTTTGTTTTCCTTATCAAATCTTTGTACCCCTGAGTATTGTAACAAGAACCTGGCTTTACCCAGAAAGCATTGGTGCTTCAGCAGTGAGTATTTGACACCCTACCAATTGTGTGTATAGTTCCATCATAACTTCAGCACTGCAGGCTAAACAGATTGTGGGCACGTGAATAGGAAATACACTGGCAGGGCTGGACACTGAGCTTGTTGCACAGTAACTAACCTGAAGTAAGGGAAACCTTTCCTAACTATGAGCACTTCTCTTGAATGATTTGCATCCCGGATCTGATTGCAGCTGAGATGAATCACTTCCACAGTAACCGGATTTATGACTACAACAGTGTCATTCGTCTTTATTTGGAGCAGCAGGCACAGTTTTATGAAACGGTAAGATGCAGTATTTTGGTGCCATTTTCCTGGCACGTACTGTACTGAACTTTTATGAGAAATACTCACTATGTTTAGTCATCTTTCTGTATGAACCTCTCCCAGTACGATATTTGGAAAAGAATTGTAAAAGGGAGGGGGGTGAAGCCCCCATGAAAGAAGAATGAGTGACATTTCCGTACAGATGCTATTCCTGTGTGCGTGGCTATGTGATATTAGACCTAAAATACCGTGGTGAAAAACTTTATTGGTGCTAATTGATAGCTTGGTTTTTCTAGTTGTCAGTTTCGTTTGGTTTTCTCAGTGCCGCTACTGAGGTTACAAAGAACTTGTTTTAGATTCGTGCACGCAGATATTACCAAACAGTCCTGAAAAATGCTGTAAAGAAGACCTCCTGCAACAAATTCAACAACAGCAAATAAATAAATAAATAAATAAAACCATTTGAATGAAACTTTTGTCCCATAGTGTGGAAGGACAGAGGGAAGCTTCTCTGATTTACAGTCTGATGTATAGGCGTGTGGGGTGGCAAATCAGTGATTTGGTGACTTATCTAATATGTCCTCATTTAACGTTGCTCTTATCCATGTTATTCTTTCTAGTTTATGAAATGCAACTTGAGAAGAATTTTTCTCATCTGATGTGTTGGTAAAATGTCTGAGTATGCTAGAAGCTGGCTAGACTTAAAGGGGTAATTAGTAACTGGTTGCGCTTCGTGTAGCAAGAAGTGGCACTTCAGTGGATATCTTCAGTTGCTGAAAATACCAGATCCCCTATTAGGTCACCTTGCTCAGTTCTTCTGGCTTGTCTGATGCAGCCAGGCGCATATATTTCCCTTAAATTCCTTCTATCTTTTGTCCCAGTTCTTAACCTCTTCTGGTTGCAGCCTTGACAGTCTCCTTGTACTGAACTTCCTCTTTCACTCAGCACAGGGACCAGATCTGTGTTCACATGTAGGGTGCTGGCTATCATGGGAGCTGTGGAAAGAGCCCAGGAACTCTGTTCTGATGTGTAGCCTGTTCCAGGAGATAGATTTCATGAAAAGCTTGGTTTTGTTCATGTAGTCCCCCTGAATTATGGATATCAGAACATCATTGATACATTGGTAGCTAGACCTTCCAAGTAGCTATAGCTCCACTATATGTAAGGCTTATGGCATAACCAAGCTTGTGTAATCTCACATGGGAGGAAAAGACACCTCTCCAGAAAGAATTATTGCTTCTTTCTTCCAGCCAACTGCAAGTCAGATCCAAAGCAAGCAGAAGGGTGACAGTAGTGGAGCAAAGCAGCCCCCCTTGTCTCCTTAGAAATGGCTGACAAGCCTCTAGCATAACATCAGTCTATGTTCAGATGTCCAGTAGAGAGAACTTTTGGCCAAATAGTTGCACTTCCTGAAAGTCATGCTTGATTCAATGGCTTTTACAGTGCATAGTGCATTGCTGGAGAACCTAACAGGCATGGTGACAGCACTGCCCATGGTACTGTCAGGTGAAAGTACAAAATGAGCAAGGCAAGAAGTATATGTGTGAGCACAAGCGTCTCTATAACTGAATGCTTTTCAAGCCCTATGTGTACAAACCAACGCAGTTGTGCTTTCTGAGCATCACAGAATTTGACCTTTGAGTGGCAGGAAGGTTTGTTGCTTATTGTGATGCTGGTTTTTTTTTCCTTTTTTGTCAGGAGTTAGTATGAAAAGTGAGCTTTCTCTGATCTGCTTGTAGCAGGCCAAGCAATTGGCATTCGCTATTGCTTTCAGAATGCATGAAAAAGGATAAGGCTGATTACAACAGAGAGAACTCTATGTGATTTGAATTTGGGGTGGACCTGTGTGGAGTCAGGCTTTGAACTCAGTGACCCTTGTGGGTCCTTTCCAGCTTGGGATATTCTGTGATTCTATGATTAACAGGATGTGTACTTCCTGTGTCTCAGCATGTAGAAAAAAAACAAGCCACAGAGAATTAATGCATGTATGTAATAACCTTTTGTAATAGCTCCTGAAGTGTAAGGTGAGCCTATATTATACTTAGCAAAAAGTCTAGCTCTGTTATACTGCAGTAACAGACTATCTGAATATTACGATGACATGAAGAGGGATGTAGCTTACAAACTCAGTGAGGCTTGGAGGAGAAAAAAACAAAGCAAAATTACTGCTTTGTTTTTTCTCATACCTGAGTGCACCTGGGATTTTGAACTTAGAATATTTGCAGTCAAATAAACGAAGTCAGTGATCCTCTTTGTGAGGGAGAGTTGGATTGCTGGAGGCTAAGGAGCATGAGGGATTACTGGTGGCTTATATCAAAGCCAGGAACAATTTCCAGCCATTAATAGCCACATTTATTGATTACATATTTCTGCTGACTGCCTTCCAAGGCCGAGGCCGTTCATTACTGCTGTGTAAACAGTACTTTTGTTTCTGATAGTGCTGACATAGTCTTTTTCAGGAGAAGGCGACAACAAAAAGTTGGGATACGTGGACTGCACGGAACTCCCTTAAATACTGTGATGTATTTGTGGTGTTAAGAGAGCAGCTGAACAGTGTTGACAGTCTTGTACTTGTTGGGGGGTACTGAGGAAAGAAAGCAATTTTTGAAAGATGAGGGAACACTTTGTTTAATTTCTTGCCTGCCTGCACTGTTATTTCTGCATAGTGTAAAGTGCCTGCCTAGTAAGTATGTTCTGTCTTTTTGTTTCAGATTGCACAGAAGCTGAGGCAGGCACTCAGCCGCTTTCCTGTGATGTAGAGAATAAGGAGTACTCAACGACGAAGAACCACCTTGAAGTGCTTTTCTGATCTGGGGGCAATGCCAATAAAAACTTGTTAGCCTTTGCCAGCCAAAAAACGAATCAGTTATGGGGAAAAAAAAAAAAAGAAGAATTATATAAAATGTTTACTTTATCAGCCTGAATCCAGAAGATAATGTTCTTTTTTTTTTATCTTGGATGCTCTCCCCTTTGTGTCATTATTTAAGCAAAAACAGCTAGATAATGCTGTCGGTTGTAGGGTTCTAAATCATCAAACTGGTATGTTGCCATGGACCTTATGCAGACTTGCATCTATCAGATGCTATTCCAAAAATTCTTTGTCAGCATCAGAATTACAATTTTTGTAAGTGAGGAAGCGGGTGAGCTTGGGAAAATGATTTCCTACTCATTATACTCAGTTCTCCAGCAATTCAGTAGCCAGAAGGGATTGTACTTGTGACTGTTTCTAGTATATGTTGATGATTATCGGCTGAGCAAACACTTGTTCTAAGTTTTGCTTCCCACACGTGGCCATGGCATACCGCTCCCACTGTGACTTCTGGTAAATATAATTCACTCTTCTTTCTTCTTTTCTTTGTAACTAAACCTTATTCTTGTGGCACAACACCTCAGAGCTTCTGTCAGGCTCTTTCTTTCTCGCTATGCACTGTGTAAAAAGACAAAGTACAAACAAGGAAAGAGCCATTCAGGAAGGTGTGAAAAACAGTTTTCCATGCCAGCATTTTGACACCCACACAGTGTTAGGCCATAGGGCACTGGTGTTCCTCAGAGCTGTACCTCTTTGAGAGTTTTAAGCCTTTCGGTAAAGGGGACCCTCACGTCTTCACAAACTGATATAAGTCCTCCAGTTCTGGCAGAGCTCAGGTCTTCATGTTGCAGTATGGTGTGCTGTTGGCTTGGGTTTACTTTCTGTTACCTTCTAATACAAACTGAAAGGTGACAAAGGTACGTCAGTTATCACACAAATGTACTTTGCTCATCGTATCTGAAGTTGAAGTCACCTTTCTTAGTACTAAAATATCACCTGGGGCCTGGGCTTTTTATAACAGCGCTGTTCTAAGTGGGCACCAACTACGGTAATTCATTTAATGCCATAAGCAATCCAAAAAGCCAAAGTGCAATTTTTTTTTTTTTTTGCAAAAATATGACTAGAATCTAAATATTTTAGCAAACTTTTAAAGCAAAGGCATTTTCCCATAAGCCATTCTAGGAGACGGGTACAGCCTGCTGGTTGAATAGTTGCCTTACTCGATTTTGCATTGGTGTTATTTTTGTGTGCTAGAAGGAAAATCTAGGTCTGCCTGAATAACCTGAAACCAAAATATAAGAGACTTCAGCCTAAGTCCAGATGCTTCTCAGTGTCATGGGTTTTGTTCACGTTTTATAAACCTTGTCTTTCTCTCCTCCCAATTCTAGTTGTTCGCTTCCAAAATTCCATAGCGCAGTGTTGTTTGATACAGCCATTTAAATATGTACAAATTGTAAAGAATGTGTATAAATGTTTTACACCAAATGTAAGAACTGCTTGCATGCAGAAGCAGCTTATATAATAAATTGTTACAATGTGTACAGTACATTCTGAAATCACTTTTTCAAGCCAGCATTTTTTTAGCATTTGTATATTCACTTTTGGTAATGAAATCTCTTTGTAATGAATTCTTCATTTGGGAGGGGGAAGGGGGGGTTCTTTTTACCAATCTTTGAATAGCTCCATATGCACTAAAGTTGAAAGTTCTTTACTTTGAATAGATTGTTTTGGAATCTACATGTAAGCTGTGCATTCCCGGTGCAGGGAAGCTGTGACAGTAGCGACTGTGTCAGAGATGCAACATTTTGGCAAAAAAGGAAAACTGTTTAAGGACTTCAAGTAAAATGAAGTACAACTGATAATAAATATTTATCTATACCCACAAGACTATTTTTTTTTTCTTTGAAATGATCACATTGCTTTTCACAGGGTGATGCACTGTGAGTCAAATCCTCCTTACGGCTTTTCATTGGCTTTCACACAGTGGCCAGCAGAAGAATGAGGAAGGATCCATGTGCCTTCCATAAAGCAGGCATCCGAACATAATAATAGTGCTCGTTGACTGCAGAACAGCCAAGGCTAAGCGTATGTTGTGAGATTTCATTATTCAGGTCAGTCTGGCTCGTGGTTGATGGAACCCTCCTGACTGCAAATCAGTAGGGGAGCACAGTGCTACTGTGTATTCGTGGCTCTGTGACAGCATGGTGTTGACCCAGAATGGAAATTAGATTGTCTTTGGTGTTGTTTGTTTGTTTTAAATTGGATGTGATTAGTGGCATAGGCTGGGGGATTTGGGAGCAGCAGAAAGCCTTCACTCTGAAGATGCAGCCAGAAAACAAAATAAATTAGAGTAAGATGTGAGCAGTGCCATTCTGCATTTCATTTGTCATAGCTGTGTAGGGTAGCAAAAAGCCTTAAAACTGTTTTCTGACTTATACTTGGCCTTTGCTCTTTGAGTTAGTTTTAATATAGTCCTCTTGTTAAAGTAGTGACATTTTTCATTTAGGGCTGAACAAGAAGGTGTATTATTTATTATTTTCTCCTGGCAGCAGACTTTTGCTTCTCTTAGTTTTCCTCTTACATCTACTGTCTGTAGAGGCCTGCATTTCTTGATTATTGTTTAATAAATTTAGTTTGCCTTAGCAAGTATTTATCAGTTCAAGGTCACTTCTAATTGACATTACCTTCTGTCACAATCAAATCTCAGTAGATGCACATCTAAAATTGTTACTCTTAATTGGTATCGTTGGTGTTCTGAATTCTTTCCCTCCCTCACACTGCCTTGGAAAGAAAAAATCAAATTGATTAACTGTTCTTGTAGGGGGCTCACAAGGCTGAGAACAACAAAGGGAGGTGTCACACTGACAACGCATCTGCAGTTAAGCATGGCATTCAGCGAGGGGAAGGAAGAGCACTGCATGTTACCAAAAGTGAAAAGTGTCCTGGGACTGAAACGGGTGCCTAAGAGTCTTCTTTCTGAGCAGTGTGTTCCTTGACCTAGGAAAGAACAGAGCGATGTGAAAGCAAACACTCAGATCTCCAAAAATGGAATCTGTACATATGTGGTTTCAGTAAATTAACCTGCTCTGAATGGGCATGATTCTGCCTACAGCTGTCTGTGCAGGCATGTTGGTGCTGGGGAAGCAGATGGACAGGTGTTCTTACCATTTGCTGTACCAGAACCCTCCCAGTATCTTGCTGACAGGATCTGAGGGGCAAATGAACTATCACGTGCCACTAATGTATGAGGAGACTGAGAATGCAAGCCAGCTGCTAATTTGGAGGAAGGAATTTGATACTGAAATTCAGCTAAATTCACAACCTCACTTCCCAGCCCCTCCGCAGCCACCTCCTCCTTCTCCTCCTCCCTCGCACCTCCCTGCCACCCCATGCTTTGCTCCACAGCTTCTGACAGTTTGCAGTGGTAACGTTTCTGACACATGTGAAAAGTACCTATTAAATAGCTTGTCATATCATCTACCCACATCCACCTGCAATTACATGATGCCTCAGTGACTAATGAGCTTGGTTACCCGCTGACAATGTGAAAATAGTGAGGCAGCCAAGTGGAGTATACTCAACATGGCCTGCGAAGAGCGTGCACTCACCTTTCTGTACCAAAGGAGGTGGAAAAGGGGCTGAAAATGGGACCTTCAGAATGTGAGGGGCTAGCTTCTTATTTGTAACCTATGTGAAATGTTGGAAGAGTTGTGCAGAAGCAAAATATTTAGCAGGGTTTCAGATCTGTAATTACATCTAGACCACTGGGTTAGTCAGGATACCCAGTGTTGTACACTACAGTCCTTTGTATAGAGTGGTGGCATCTTCTAGGATGAATTATCTAAGGACAATATTCAGGTAAAAGTAATTGGCAGATAATATTGCTGTTACATGCACAACTCAACAGATCACAAATTCTTTGTAACATTTCTAAATCTAGGTAGATGGTTCACTTCTTAATTCTGTAAATGAAAGGTTAAGCAAAATGTATCCATTCCTCCTGCTTCCATCTCTGCTCAATGCTTTTTGGGCGACAGTACCTCCCTGCTCTCCTGTGAGAGCATTGCCTGCCGTGCTTTCTGGACTCACAGGCATCTCTTACACATGATGTAAATTGCACTGTGTTCACTTTGGGAACAGCCCTAAAGTTCTGTCTCCCCTCCTGGGGCAGAGGACATAGCTGTTACTGCTTTCTAACCATTCTGTAGGGCTTTCCTCATGGTTTCCTTATCACATTATTAGCACAACAGTGGCAGGGTCCTGAAATATTTACTGGCAATTTTCAAAGTCCCTTTAAGTGTTTATATGAGAATCTCACCTCCCCTTTTTTATTTTCTTTAGCTGACTAATTTCCAGTGACATTCTGGAAGCTCAGTCCTTCAGAATCCCGGAACAAGGGATAGCAACTGTTTATCCACTGTTCATCTATTTATATTATTTTTAATCAGATTCTTTCCAAGCCGGCCCCAAGATCCTGTCAAATGTGGTGCACACAATACGATGAGTCACCACATCAAACCGTTGCCAGAGGGGAAGCGCCTCAGAAGTGAGGGCCATGCAGGGCTGAAGGGCAGTTTTCTGTCTGTTGCTTGGTTCCTGACTAGCATTTCTAAGCTCAGTAGAGATTTTGTTTAAAAACTCAACAGCTGGAAGAGAAGTTTTGCTGTAGTAGCGCAGCAGATGCTAAATACAAAGCCCACGTCTCCCTGCTGGAGCAAAGCTGTGGTATTCAGCGCTGCCCGGCAAGGTTCCCAACTGCTGTGCTCTGCAGGACTGCACTGCTCAGTGCTCACTGTACTTGCAAAGAGAGATGAGGAAGATCTTCATTTGCCTTCCCTGCTTAAATAGGGCACTGTCCTGGCCTTTACTAGATTGCACCTAGTAAACTGACAGCAATAATGTCTTTATCCAAGGCCAGCCTTTGGGAAGGAGTAGGAATACAAGTTTCTTTCCCAGTATAACCATTTTTGCCCTTACTTGGCAATAGATGAGAAACTAGTTAGAAGTAACACTGGCCTAGCTGCTGCCTATAAGCACTTGGTTGTGCAGGACTCTGGTCTGTTTCTCGCTGCTGTGAAGCCAGAGAGCAATATTCATCCTGGGCCCACTTCTGCAGCAGGGAGGACAAGATGGACACAAGTGCCTCTGCCCGCTTCCCCTGCCACCTGAGCTGGAGGACGAAGATGCTCAAGAGCACATGGGTTCTGCTCCAGCCAGGTCAGCCTTCCGAGTGGCAGCTGCTGGGCTGGCACTGAGCCTGGGGTACACTC
The DNA here is from genome assembly GCF_019238085.1 of Lagopus leucura. Classification (NCBI taxonomy): domain Eukaryota; kingdom Metazoa; phylum Chordata; class Aves; order Galliformes; family Phasianidae; genus Lagopus; species Lagopus leucura. Next base: position 52,158,253 of record NW_024962252.1, on the reverse strand, counting down.
TTGTCAATGAGGCACACAAAACTCAAAGAGCATCACTGCTTTTATCTAGGCTACAAACTCTGCATTAGCCTTTCCATGTGGAACAGATCTTGCATCAGTTCTGGCCCTTCCACGAAGCTTGCAATAAATCTCCAGGACCAAACAAAGTTTATTTCAAATTTCTGGAAGGAGTAAAGAGAGAATTCAGCTGAACCCCTACCAAAATATGCAGAAAATATCAAGATAGCCACTCCATAAGGAAAGCACATGAAAGCAGTCATTGCACCATCTCTAAAAGCCACAGAAGGCATTTGCAGGGATGGCTGAGATGGAATTACGCACAAGGACTGCTACTTGACAGAACCGGACAAGAAGCAGCAGGGAACAGAGCAGGAGAAGGGAGGGCTGGTGATCAGTAAGGGTGATGGTAGCGTAAGGAGTGGGAAGTAAAAGCAGGATAATGGGCTTAAAATGAGTCTAGCTGCAGCTCCTGCAGCATTCAGTCAGCAGAGCTGATCAGCCCTAGAGGAGCCCCCTGACTACTGTGATGTGTGCCACGAGCACTCCTCAGCCCAGCAGGGATTAACGAGGGCTGCAGACAGTGTAACCCAAGACTCCCGCACTGGGGTGGGGACGGATCATTCCTGGCCAACCTCAGCCTCTCCTCATGGTTTTTGTGTGAACAGCAGACGTGGCACAGGTCAGGAGAACAGGCAATGCCTTTTATAAATGTGATGTGAATCCTTGTTTCGTTGAAGCAGAATGGCACACCTAAGTAAACATGTCACATTGTCAAAAAACAAATAGAGGCAAGACAGCCAAATGAAAGCCAATCAAAGTTCAGTTGTAACAAAGTCCAGGGATTTAATTGCTACATTAGGAATAACACAGCATACCAAAATGGTTGTTCAAATAATTCTAAACCATGGTATTTCCTCAGTCCCTCTCTTCCTGGCCCGCTCCCCTCACTCAAGCTGTGCGCATTCAGCCAGCTGCCCCTCCACAGCCACACCAACAGAGATACGCCTCTCTCCAGACCTCTTTCCCTTTCAAGGAAAGCAAGTTATGCACTTTGCACTCACCACAGAGATGCAGATAAATTACAGCACTGTGAAATAACTCCTTATGCAGTTTGCTCTATTGTACTATTTTAGTTTTTATTTGTTCCACACAGGCAACACTTCTCCAGTTCCTGGCTGGTGTTGTACTGAACTGCACTAAGTGCTCTGCCTTGAACTGATCGATGTTCACTGTCACTTCAGTTGCCCAGTCCAAGACAGATCATTACAAAGCTGCTGAAGAGGATCACTTGACATTTATTGCCCAGTACCGCTTTTTAAAGCTTTAAAAACTGTATAAATACTTAAGCCTTTCAGACAGATGAGTACGATCTCTTTCCTTCACATAAGCCTGTTACTATGCTCCTCTTTCTCCCTCTGCTTTCTTGTCTGAAACCCCTCCCAGATCTGAAAATGAATGGCTAGGGCTTTCTAAATCACGAGGAGGCATAAATACTGCAAAGCATCTCTTAGTAACATGAAATAAGAGAAACAAGATTTACTTGAACTTAAAATCACCACATACATTGTATTGGAGAAAACTAAAATGAAAAACAACAACAACAACAACAAAACATTGACATGGTAATAGAAAACTGGTTTGTGCAAGGCAGTTTGGGTTGCTTTGAGAGGGTGGTTGAATCCATGGCAATTAGTTGGTATCTGTGTATAATCAGCAGTCCATTATCAAAGGCACTGCCCAGAAATTCTGTATTGGAGGAGTATGAAGCAGCAAATCTTGAACCTTACATCTAAGGAATGCCTCCCATGGGAACATGCATGTGAGAACTGGAGTTCTGGATTATATTTAAGCTTTGGGAGCAATGAGCCTACTGCCAGTGATGGAAGCTGAAGGCTCTCTTTGTCCGTATCCACAAGGTGGTGGCACTGAGTGCTGGAGAGCTGTTGTGCTCTGCCATGCTACCAGCATGGTGCTACTGCTGATTGCTGCTGCCACACGCTTTGTCCAAAGCAGTTTTCCAGACAGGACTTGGAGATTTTTCTGAAGAAAATACAGAAAAAGTTAAAATGCTGATAATACAGTCACTGACTCCAGATGAAGAGTCAAAGAACAGCATTCTGCTTTTCCACAAAGTGTTCTCCAAAGTTATCTTTTTCTTTTGGAAAGCAGTGATCTCATGCACTCTTGGCACAAACTCATGTTTCTGGAGGTAAGCACTTTGCTTCTAAAAACCCACTGATGTCATGATTTGACTGCTTAAAAGTGGTGTCCTCTAACGGACCACTCTCTTCCCTCCTCCCTGCCTTCTTTTTGTCCAATTACTTGACCAAATCTGAAACTTCCACAAAGACAAACTGTATCCAACATTCACTTCACAAAAAGATCTATGGCTTTGCTTTAGCTTTGTATTATGCATGCAAGAAAAACAGACCTGGAATGTGAGACTACTTTACAGTATCAGACCTACTGTGTTTATATATGCATTTCTATGAAGACAGAATACGTGCTCATGTAGCTAACAAAATCCTGTTAGAAAATGCTACAAATGCAAATAGTGAGCACTGAAAATAAATGCACTTAAAGTGCCCCATTATCCTTCTAGGTGTTCAAACAATTCCTATTAAAGGTTATAGATCAAAATTCTTGGAAGATGTTCTCTCTCAAATATCCAGTTGCACTGAAGGCAGACTCTAGTTCAGTGAGAGTTACATAAATTAATATTAATTAGAATCAGGTATTGAATGCAGAAGCTCCTTTACCCCCGCCCTCTCCTCCCACCCCCTCATTGTTCTTTTTAATTATTTACACTTTACTTTCACATTCATCTTCTGTATCATAATCAGCTTCTGGTTGTATTCATGTGTTTTCTGCATAGTCTAGCTAGTTATAACACCAACAGGCAATGAAACTCACGGATTATGAACAACCAGGAAATCTCTATTCTTCCTTCTTACAAGCATGGAGTAGGATGAATGTGCTGCACTGGGCCAACGCCCTTTCTCTTTCAGTGCCCTATGGCAACAGTAGGTACAACATAGCAGAGAAATGTTACAACAGGCAACCTGAGATTGTCTGTTTCTGCACATTTCTTCACAGTCAGTTCATGCACAAGGGGGTGGCCTCTGTCACCTTATCAAAACCGCATGCCTTGATACAGAGTAATCACAGAAGTGCTTTCATGCTTCAACAGGAGCATACACGATTTATCCAAGTATTAAAGAAAAGACCTTTTGCCCACTGAAAAAAACCTCCCAGCTTATGTGCCACATCTCTGTCTCTGTAGACATTAAGCATTTTGCTTTGAATCTGAACATTCTATTTTACTAAGTGCTTTGGTTTTCCTGTGTGGAGTTTAAGGAAATTAGGCAATAAGCAGAGGAAAACTTTGTGGGTTTCAAGTCCTTTGAACACAAGAGAGGAATACCTATGACTAATCATGAGCCTGTCAGCTGGAAGAAAGCACAAAAATTGTATCTGGTTGTCTGGTCACTCTTACCACCTAAACAAATGCTGCCTGACTAAGGCTGCTCATCTGCACATACTTTTGGGATGAAGAACTTTAAACTTTAAAACAGCTGTTGTTACTGAAAATAGTATCTTAAGAAAAGGCAATTATCTGTGAAAGTAGAGTCTGCCTTTTCAGGTAGATGTCTTTGATTTAGCATACATACAGTCAAAGTCAGTGGAAGAGGAGGTGAGAAATTCCACTGACCTCCCAACAAGACTTCAAACACAGTTTTCTCATTAGCGGCACTTGCAAAACAGCTAGCCCTTCACCAGAGAGCCTCTCAGCTCAACTTCAGAGCTTGAATTCACAGCCTGTTTTTTGCCAACACTAAGCCCTGGCTCAACTTAAGTCCAAAGCCAGTCAGCTTATAGCCCAACTAGCACGAGCAGCTGAACCTGCACTGCTCACACAGTGGAACAACTGCTCAATCGGCAGAAAAACTGCATGCATCAGCAGTCTGGGGGCTGACCTGCTGGAAAGGAGCTCTGCAGAGGAGGACCTTGGTTTTTTGGTGGACCATAGGTTGGCCATGAGCCAGCAGTGTGCCCTTGTGGCCAAGAAGGCCAATGGTGTCCTCAGGTGCATTCAAAAAGGTGTGGCATAGGTACAGAAAGTAGGTCGAGGGAGGTGATCCTCCCCTTCTACTCAGCCCTGGAGAGGCCACATCTGGAGAAGTGTGTGCAGTTCTGGGAAAGAAAGCAACGCAGCTCCTAAAGTCCAGCAGAGGGATGCAAAGACAATTAGGGGGCTGGAGCATCTCCCTTTTGAGGAAAGGCTGGACGTCCTGGGAGTGCTCAGCTTGGAGGAGACTGAGGGGGAATCTTATGAGTGCTTATCAATGTCTAAAGGGCAGGTGCCAAGTGGATGGGGCCAAGATCTTTTTGGCAGTTCCCAGTGGTGAGGCAAGGGGCACTGGGCATAAAGCGGAATACAGAAAGTTCTATCTGAACATGAGGAAGAACTTCTCTAGAGTGAGAGTGACAAGAATTCTGGAACAGACTGCCCAGAGAGGTAGTGGAGTCTCCTTCTCTGGAAATATTAAAAATCCACCTGGACACTTTCCTCTGCAACTTACTGCAGGGAACCTGCTTTAACAGGTGCTTAGACTAGATGATCCCCAGAGGTCCTACAGTTGTCTGATTTACTAGAAAAGTCTCACTTGAGTACAGATCTGTGAGACTACTCATGAAGTCAGCTATATGTTTTAATGCCCTACTAAAGTGGAAGCTCAAGTCGTCTTCAATAACCCACTGCTCTCTCCCTCTAGTAACTGGTTGAAAGGTAATAGTGATACAAAATGTTAGCATTAGGTTAATTTTTCCTGCTTCAAGGGTCACAGAATGCAGGAGATGCTGCCTGGGAAAAGCTGTAAGCTAGTGGAAAGTTGAAAATGTTGACACTGTCTTAAGTAAAGTGTCTGCATTACTGCTGTAGTATTTATGGAAAGGTCAAACATTCTTTGTCAAATTCTAAACAGACAAATAAGCAATGCTGATTTATCACTTGTGCTTCTTTTTAAGGAGATGTTGTTGACTTTGTTGAGATACAGTGACCTAGCTTGAGGTATATCAGCCTGTTTCTGGAACAAAATACCAGATGCCTTTTGCACACAAACTTCTTTACACGGTCAGGACACAAGAAACCAACCAACATAGGAACATTTTCTCTCAATTTTGTGGAGAATGTAAGAGGTGACATTGAAAGCCCACAGCTACTTTCATAGCAACGCTTGGAGTATTTTAGCCTACGAATGTTGCAAATGCTTCTCTACAGCACATTCTAATTTTAACCAAAAATGTGAACACAATAAAAAGTTTTGCACATTAGCTGCAATAACTGATTGTCTTAAATGTCATCTGCAGGAAAAGCTACTTTGAGGTATTTCCCCTGTTTCTTCTTTGATCACAGTGCCCCAAAATTTATTGGAAATGGCAAAAACCAAAATGTTTCAATGACCTCGAGAACACATTTCCTGTGAGGCATTTGTGACTATGTTCAAGTGGCCATAAATCTCCAAGAACTGTCCTCACTAGTAATCTTTGCTATTTAGATTTAGAGCTTTAAAAAGAATCGCTGTTGCATAAGAATGGGCATGCAAATGTTTGTTCCCACTGTACATCAACAAAGTTTTTTTTAATGTAAGTTCCCCTGTTGCAAAGGCAACTCAGCAGCACACAAAAGCCGACGTGGACATTCATCCATCCCATACCCCAAAGTCTAGGATCTGAGGTTCACACAGCTCTTCCACACATCCCAGCAGACTGCTGAATAATGCAAATTCTGCAGCACTGTTTGGTAAATGCCCTGCTACCCTTTCTGATGCATCTCTGGATCAGCACATGGCCCCACCTGCTAAGGTCAGCCCCAGGACTCCTTCTCATTAAGGTGGTTACCAGTCCATGAGAACCTCATTTCCATAAAGACTTGGGAGGGAGTCATTATAATGCACAGCATGTTTCAGAGGTAAACTGGGGGCTGGGGAGGGATTAAAAAATAACAGTGAAACTGAATAATGACTCTGAAGAAGATAAAAGTGTTTCAGAAATCACAGTTGTCCACGGCAGCTGAGGCAACAGCTGAATTTCTCCTGACAGCCAAAGAACCAGGCTGAAAAATTTGTAAAAGATAGAATGGTAGTCTGATGGAGGTGAGTGAACAGGAAATAAACTTTGTCAGCTGGATGCGATCCTGCTACGACAGGGACTCAGCAGTGTTGCCATTTTGTGTGCACTGCATTGCACATAACCGTGGTCAGCAAACATGAGATCTTTAAGACTCCTCCCCCATCTGATGGGGAGATAGACAAAAGGACTTCCCTCCTTCTCCTGTAAATACAGGAAATGCAAAAAGAGCTGGAAGAACAGGAAATAAAAGTTCACTGAGAAAGGAGGATGAAATAAAAAATAATAATAATAAAAAAAAATTGCTGAGGAGTTAATGAGAGTGTATGGCCTGGGTGAAAACAGCTGCTCTGGAGAAGAGAATGGTTTCACCTGGGAGAATCCTCAGCTCCAGAGTTAATAACTTTCCATGTCAAAAACATACAATTGCTCCACAGCAAAAGACAGATCAACTCCAAAAGTAACCTAAAAGGTGAGCCATCAAATTCAATATTTTCTGTTAAAGATTGATTTTTGTGTATTGAATGGTAGTTTGGGTTAAATGAAAAGATTTTATCTACCATAAAAAAAAAGCCTTTCCATGTCCACCTTGTACATCAGGCAAGGTTCCTTCCTGTGAATATTTTTCTGTGTGAGGGAGGATGGTAAATTGTATGGCTTTAGTCAGCACTCCATCATCCTCTGACAGTTGTGTTCTCAGTCTTATGTTACCTTGTTACTAAGATTACCAAGGAACAGAGCAGCTTTCCCTATGGGAGAGGCTGAGAGAGCTGGATCTGTTCAGCACAAGAAGAGAAGACTCTGGGGAATTTCATCAGTGTGTACAAACATCTGAATGGGAGGGTGCAAATGTGAAGACAAGCTCTTTGCAGCGGTGCCCGGAGGCAATGGGCACAAACTGAAGCACTGGAGGTACCCTCTGTACAGCAGACAGCGCTTCTTATGCTTACTTAGACACAAGGAAAATTTTTTTCTCTCAGAGAGTGGTCAGACACTGGAATGACCTGCCCAGGAAGGTGGTGGAGTTCCTGTCCCTGGCTGTGTTCAAGAGGTGTCTGGATGAAGAGCTATGAAATATGGTTTAGTAGCTTCTGGTAGCAATGGTAATAGAAAGACGGCTGAACTAGATAATCTTGTAGATCCTTTCCAACCTTGTATTCTATGATTCTGTGCTGTGTGGGTGATGGAGCGCTGGCACAGGCTGCCAAAGGCTATGGGGTCTCCTCTGACACTTTTTTTTTTTTTTTTAATTTATACAGTAAATTGTATGTTCTAGTTGTTTAACACAGACAGCAGCCCAGCACCACCAAGCTGTTCACTTATTCACCCCATGTGGGATGGGGCCAGTGAGAAAGGTGAAAACACGGGAACTCATGGATTGAGACAAAGACTACACAAATAATGCACAACAAGGAATTTGTTTGCTGCTTCCCATCAGCAGGCAGGTATACAACCACTCTGCCAAGTAAGGTTCAGGTTGGATATCAGGAAAAATTTATTTTCAGAAAGAGCTGTGAGGCATTGGCACATGCTGCCCAGAGAGGTGGTGCAGTCACTGTCACTGGAGGTGTTTAATAAACGTGTGGATGTGGCACTGAGGGATGTGGTTAATGGGAATGGTGGGGATGGGTCAACAGTTGAACTTGATGGTCTCAGAGGTCTTTTCCAACCTTAATAGCTCTTTGATTCCAGGAGAGCAAGGCTTGGAACGCCTTGTGGTTCCTTGGGAAGAAAAATGCCAGCTCTTCTAGCACAGGGAAGTGCTAAAAGCAGAGAAATTCTCAACTCTGCTCTGCAACAACATTGGTATGTTATCACCATCACCTTCAGCAAAATTAGAATTTGCTGTGAAAAAAGTTACTGACAAAAACTGCTCATGAATTACAAGCATGGGCAACAGAACAGCATAGCAGCATCCCCAAGTGCTGGCTTACTGTCATAATGGAGTTCACGAGGAATCATTCCTGAAAGGCAAAAGAAACATGTTTAAAAGGCCATCTTTTATTTATTTGTTTTTGATTATTTTAAAACACACAAATGAATGATCCAGGGCAACTACCTGCAGCCATGTGACACAGCTGTCCATAGGCAGCTCTGATTGCTTAAGTGGTATTTCCAGCCTTTCACTTCAAGAAAGCACTTTTCTCTAGGAAAAGAAGTCACCGTGAGAGACGAGAAAGATTTAAGAGCTTCTCGGTGTGCCTTTTGCATAAGACAGCTGTAAGAAAGGCATCTCTTTGCTCTTTAGAAGTGGGTATGATTAAATCACATCCTTTCTTACAACCTCAGGACTCTGAGAGGGCTGCGGTCCCATCGCACTCGTTTCACTCGCACTCTGAACTTTGTGTAAATAGGATTTCTGCTAGAAATCACTCCCAACTGTCTCTGCTCCCTGACGGCGCGGGCAGGACTCGCCCCACCGCCAACGGCTGAGGCCCGGCCGGAGGAGCGGGGCAGCAGCCGGAGCCTGCCGCACTTACCGCCCCGCTGTGCGGCCGTGGCGAGGCGGTGGATGTCGCTGCTCCTCCCCTCCGCTGCGGGCAGGGCTGGCGGAGCACACCTGCCCCGGAGGAGGAGCCGAAGGGACAAAGTTGACTCCGGAAAGTTTACGAGGGAGCGTGGGTGGGAAGAGAAACGGGGCGAGTGGAAGGGCGCTGCCCAGCCGCGGGCCGCCAACTCCGTCGGAGACCCGCGGCACCCGGTGCTGTGAGCGGCGGCTGCCATGGCTCTGAGCAAAGGGCTGCGGCTGCTGTGGAAGCAGGAGCCGGGGCCGAGCGCTCTGCTGGAGGCGCGGGGCCGCCAGGACTGCTTGCTGCTGGAGGCCGGCACCATGGCGGCGCTCAGTAAGTCAGGGCGGGGGGAACGCGCGGCTTTCGCGGGGCACCCGCGGGTGAGGAAACGGCCGGGAGGCGCGGGGCTCGGCGGTCTGCGTGAACAGCGCTGCCTCGCCGTGCGCGGGAGGTGGCCGGCTGCTCCCGCAGCGCCAGCCCGGGCCGAGTCCCTCCAGCCTCCTCCGGGCGCCTGTAGGCTCCTCGCGGCAGCCGGGGCGGAGAGGGCTCCAGAGGAGGGTCCCGCTGAAGGGTTGGGACTCGGTGCCCGAAGTTTCTCTCCGGCTGCATCGGTGCCGGCCAGCACATCGGACGTGTAGTTTGCGCGCGCCGGCAAGTCACAGCGGAGTTTGGCGTGGACGACTTGCCTGAGATTGACATCCCGCAAAGAGAGCTGGCTTCCAGCTGCGTGCCGTGCACAGGTGTGGGGACACCTGGTGCTCGGTGCGGCGGCCGGGGGCTGTCGGGCAGGGCAGTAGGAGCCACCGGTGTTCTGAGGATCTCCTCATCGCGTGTTGTGGCGCTGCAGTGGGTGACGCTGGGACGCCCGTGGAAAAATTAGGTGATTAGGGGTTGTAAGGTGCAAAAAGTAATGCGGGGGGTCGTTATAGATTGTTGTTAATTGTGGCCGGTTCTTACCTGCTCCGGTAGTTGTGCCCCCGTTGTGGTGTGGAACGCAAACGGGGGAAGAGAGAGCTGAACTGTGAACTGTGGCAAAATGTGTGTGTATGGTGTGCTTTGCACGGTGCCGGTTACGATGGCCTGCGGAGGAGAGCAACAGGAAGCTGGATTAGATCTACCATGATACTCTGCGATAACGCTTCCAGGCTAATGTGTTTGGTTGTCAGGTCCTGGGGCTTTTTATGAGTGAAGATGGCCAACCAGGTCTACAGGAGACGAATGATATTTGTGAGAAGGGCTCTGAAAGTAGGAACATTTTAACCTGTCCTGATAAAGCTCTGTTAATGCCACAACCTACGTTGTGTTGTGTTACTGGAATTTTATGTTGTGTGATACTTTGAGAGTTCTGTTACATGCTAAATTTGTTGGTAAGAATGGACGTGAATGTGCAGAAAAGTTATTCTGTATGTTTTTGGTCAGTTTTCACTGAGCTGTCAAAATGACAGGTCTGGTAGTACAGACCAGCACTGTGTGCACACCTTCCCTGATCCAAAACTGTATTGACAGTAAAAAGTCAATTAATTTTGGTATGGCTTCTGTTATTCCAGTCCAAACCCAGAGCAAATCCACTGTCTAAAGCCAATGTGCATGAGTAGGACTGAGAAACCAGTGTTCAATTAGCGACCTCAGGTCTTAGTAGAACCAATTGTTGAGAAGGTTATTTACAATTTCACTAATCTAAGGAACCCTTAACTTAAAATAGGCTTTTCTCTCACAGGTGTTGCTATCTTCCATCTGAATACCTGTAGCTAGAAGTGTGGAAGTGATTAAAGAATTCACATGGTCTCTTCTAAAATCCGTGTTATTGTGCTTTAGCACTTAGTGATCTCTGGAGGTTTCTTCCAACCCCTGCAATTCTGCAGTTCCATGGTGGCTGCTGTAAAAGCTGGTTTCCCATGCCTTTGGAAAGTCACCTAGGGAGATAACTGTGATCATTCATGCATTGGCATCCAGCCTACTTTGTGTTAATGAATTTGCCATTTTAATTCATTTAGTTTCTCTTCCTGCCTGGTTCTGTTCCTATGTTAGAGGAAAAGGTAGTTTATCCAGTTGAGCCAGTTTAGCTCCTTTTTTCTATTTATGAAGGAAAGGACCAGAAAAGGAGGAAAAACCAGAGGCAGGTATTGTGATGGTAAATTTACAAGAACTGTGAAGAGGAAACTCCATGGCTAAGATGTCAACAGAGACAAGGTCAGTTTTGTTTTGATTGCCCTCAAGTAGTTACTGGCTGCAAAACATTTCAGATAAACACAAACCCAGGGCTAGTAGGTTTGGGCTACTTTGATTTTCCATTTCTGAAATGGAGATATGAAGAATTGCATGCCCGTGGTGATGAGGAAGTAATGTGATTATGCCTTTTGCAGACTTCCATGTTCTAAATCAAAATAAATGTGTAAGTTGTACAGATATTGTAAATTGTTCATGCAGTTTTATAGTAGCAACCTTAATCTGATACAAGTGTAGAAAGGAATAATCATGGATCATGGACAGTGAAGGCCTGGAAACAAATTATAGTCATTGTACGTTATTCTTTTTTTCTTAATTACCAAGTGTCTAGTTTGCTCTTAAGCAGACATGGCATCTGAATTTTTACTAGAAGAGGTTAAGTCACTTCCTTTCCTGCTATCCAGTTTAAGTCGCAAAATGGACTGAGAATCATCCTAGAGGAAGAAATGTTATAAGAAAAAAAATTGGAAAATGCACATGTGTATGAGCACGATATCGGTAGAGGCCATGAAACTCTGCCAAACTCAGAATCAACCCTTTCAAATATATAAACCAAAACTTTGATACCAGCTCATGGGAGATAAGATACTTTTTTCCTCTTTCGATGTATTGTAAGGGTTATGATGACAGTGTATTTTCAAAATTCAGAGTTTTAGTACTTGAAAAGTGTTTGCATGTTCAATTTCAGTAGTGGAAAAGTATTATGATGATCTTCAACTGTCTGAGAAGACAAGAATTCATAAAATAACCAGATTCAGGTTGTAAATGAAGTCTAACTCGAGAAACTTTTGTAAAGGTCAAGGAATCAAAAATCACAGTGGGAGAACTAACTGCCTTATCACAACTCCTTTTTCTGGATAGTGAAGCAATATAAGAGTCACACAATTTTCTGTTCTAGCAGAAATTCAAGCAGCACTTTTAAAGAAAGTAGTTTTTTCCCTCCTTTCCTCATGATGTCACTGTAGGGTGGGGGGTAGGACTCTCTGCTTTGAGTTTAACAGCGTGAAAGAATGTCTCCAGGAGTTCACTGAACTAGAATATCAGTAATTAACTTCTGCCATGGAAGAGAGTTACAGGAAAAATTGTCACTGGTTCAGAAGCCTTTGCTTACGCGAGAGGGAATGTAGATAGAAGTGCTGTCACTACTTTTAACGCGGTAGTTTTAACACTTCATAGGTGAAGTGAGCTGCATACTAAAGCCATAGAGCTGCAAATATAGTTTTCTAACTTTATTGTAGAAATGAAATGATGTCAATAGGAATGCTCAGCTTCTGCAGTTCATCACAAAAATGTATTTTTGCAAGGGCAGGGCCAAAGGACATACAGACAGTTAAAAACTTTTCTAAGTGCTTTGATTCTGAAACTGCCATTATTACAAGATGTTAAAACACCCATCAGAACGGATCCTAACTGGTCACAGTGTTTTGAAAATACCAAAATTCAGAGTTGATAAAGTGCATGCTTTGCAGATGTGTCCGGAGGTTTTTTTCTCCAGACTGTCACTCAGAGATCTGGGAGGTGAGCCTGTACTGGAGCGGATGGGCACAGTTAGATGGTGGAGAAGCTCTGTGCCTCCTCAGCGGCTTCAAGCGCAGGTGAAGCTGGGGCTGAGTCTGGCAGTGGGAGGAATGCGAGGCCAGATGCTACTGTGTGCACATTCACCATCTGCCATTGGATTTGTAATTCTGTCTACAAATACGTCATTGAGCGAGGCTATGGAAATAAAGCACGAGTAATTGTGCAAACATACTGTGAATGTATTACTGTATGCTACACGCTATCAGAAGCAGTGAGCCCAACAGCATGGCTTGTTTTACTCATATGCCTCACTATTTATGTATCTCCTCTCCTTATTGTATTTGCATTCCTAAAGCTTTTAAATAAAATACAGTGGTTCATAAAATTTTTCTGAGGTTTCATGGTGTTCAAACTTCTCTCATCTGTGGATTCATACAAACCTTTTGTAGTGGAAGGAGTCTGACAGAAGCCTTGCTGATGTTGGCTGTGCTGTTTGTGTCTTTGTATGACTATATATAATATATAACATTAACTACATAAAGGTGATGGTCAAGCTCCAGCAAAATGACTTAGGAACTTCTCCTTTATGATGTTGGCTGCCTGCTGACCACAGGAGTGGCTGGTACAAACCTAGTGGTCTTCCGAGTCCATTCCTTTACTGTGAGTGAATATATCCATATCCACAGTTACAAGTATGAAAATATGATTCCTTACTGGAAAAGAATGATTCCTATTATATAAAAAGCTGGTGGATGAACTTCTCCAGCTGCCACTTTGTCATGTTTTCAAGCAGAAAAAACTCTTTTTTGTAGAAAGCTGGTGAATATATTGCTTAAAATTTTGAGTATCCAGACTGTCAACTGGAACTCTGACCTTTTCCCAACCCTGTATTGCATGACGTATATTGTGTTAGAGGATACAGCCTGGCTTGTGTAACATCTGTGTAGCTTGAACTGGATGCAAACAGGAAGTTTTTAGCAACAAAAGGTTATGAATGTAAATGACAATACAACAAAGTGCTTCAGGTTTGTTTGAAAAAACAGGCGTTGTAAGCATGTCATTTATCTTCACTCATATAACACCAGATGCTGGATGATGCTAGTATATGTATTTTTTATCAAATTTTTTGTATATGAAATTTGTTTAATTATATATTTGCTCTTTCGTGTAAAACTTCACACCTCTTTCACCAAAATACTAGAAGAAGCACGAATAAAGCCCCCATCACATCAATCCAACAACTCTGCAAATACGTACTTGTGTATTCTGAAGTATTTCTGTAGCTGTTAAGCAAGTATCTAAATACTTCCAGAATCAGACTTAAGAGGAGAGCCAGAATCCGTAACCCGGCCTCTCACCTTCTTGAAGAGCTCTTTCCGTGGTTTACCTGAAAGTCGAAGGCGTTACTGTGTCTGCCCTTGATGTTGGAGCTTGAGGTGCCTTCCTGCAGTCACTGGGCTTTTTGGGCCCTACAGGGCTGGCAGCCATGGTGGTTCCTGGTGAAGTCTGGTGGTCACAATTTGAATTAAGGAAGCTGCGTGCACCTGGCCAATTGCTGCTAGACATTACATCAAATGTGCAGCTTTTGTAAGCAGGAAGTCACACTTGGATAGTAGTATGTTTTTGTTTTTTTTTTGCATGGCTCTGAAATATTTTCTGCTTTGAAATAGCTCACTTTTGATAGAATTTATTATAATTTGGTTTTGTTGAATTATTGCGCCCCTCTTGTTTCACAAGAGTTGAGAATTTCAGCTAACGTGCTAACCTTACATATTATGTACATCAGAAGCTTCTAAATAGTATTAAAGATCGTGAGGAATGCATGCAGTGTGCAATTCTATAAAGCTCTTACGAACACACAACACAGTTGTAATTAGTGCAGAAGGGTGGGTACTCAATTATATGTTTAGTGGAAGGATAGACTGCTAAAAAATACTACTGGGAAGCTTTAGAGGAGTTTGATAATTTCTATATGTACTCTCTGCTACCTGAAGCCATTGTTAAACACCAAACAAATGCACTGTGTGTTTGGGAAAGTCAGCTTGTTCCCCAGGAAACACAACCTCATGGTGAATTTCATCAGCTTCTGTAGCACCTCCTTTTATTAACTATATGTATATACATATATTTTCCACCTTTCTTGAAAAAGAAAGGATTTTACTTGTGGGCATTATGTAGTTAAACGCCCATTCTTCATCCTAGATTTTAAAGTAGACAGCACTTACAGCTTCTGCATTTCAGAGCTTTGAGAAAGCTCTTACACAATAAAAACTCGGACATGAAAAACTTTAAGTGGAAAACACGGCAATGATTGTCATGTTACTGATTAGGAAAGTGCTGTGTATTTGGATGTAGCTAGCTGTCAAATGTTTCTACTAAGATGGTATTTACAATATTATTCAATCTTGTTCTGTGTGTTTTATATTCCCCCTGTATATCAGCAGTACTTTAGAATTCTGTAGTAATTTTTCCCTTTAGCTCTGCTCTTTATCCAATAGCACTTTTTTTATTTCTTTTTTTTTTTCAAGTTGTTTGCTTTCCAACCCTTTTGTGTCCTCACATTGCTAGCCAATAGTCTTAATATAAGGTTTGGTGATGAGATGTCAATAAGAAATGTTGAAGATTTACAAATAATTATTTCTAGTAATAAGATATGAAATTGACTCAGACCCTCTGCAGTGTCCTTGTAAAGTCACACTCAGGTCATCCTTTCATTGTATCAGTTTCTTTGGGACAGCAGGTCCCTGTCTCAAGCAGCATGGCATCGTCTCAGAATATAGCCAGGGAGTGCAGTGGGATAGGAGCTTGCAGTATCTATAACAAATAGATGCTTTTCCTCACAAAAATTTGGTCTCCACACACTACAATACTCCGGCCTCCCAGCTTATGTGTTCATATGGCACAGATGTGTTGGCTGGGTTTGTTTCTTCTTGGCCTGAGGAGTGAGCTGTATCCAGAGTGCATGGAGCTGGTCAGGGAAGAAGCATTTTGTCCCTGCTTTGGTTTCATGAATCTAAATGTCTTCTGGAATAAGTATCAGAATCTGCTGTATGATAGAAGTTTTGGGAAGTTGTTATCTGGTGAGAAAGAGAGGCAGCGCAGCCCAGCAGCCTCCTGCAGCTTTGTGTTGGAGGTGCTCCTCAATTTTAGTTGGCTCCTTTGGTTCTGAAACCCCAACTGCTGCTGCCATGCTGGCAAATATTCAGTCTTATGGTCTGCCCAGAAGCAAGAGTGTTCCTCTACTGCTGTTGGCAAAGCCCAGGTCTGTGCACATGGGATGTCCCATGCCAGGAGCTGATGGCTGCTGCCACTGCCTAGGAAACTTTGGTGGCTTCTGTATGTGTTAGAGCCAGGTGCTTCTCACTGTTAGTATTGCGCTGCTTAAGTGCTTCCAGGATGTGCCTTGCCTGCAAGTTGTAAGGTTCTGCCTCAGTCTAAGATCAGAATTTCTCCTTATTTCTGTCACTCCCTCTTTCTTTCCGAAGGTGGAATATTTAGAGCAAGAATTTTGTTTATGTTTTTTTCCTTTTTTCTTTTAAACGTAACAAAAACAAAGTTCTAAGGCAGAGAAGAAATTTAAGAGGATGCCAGTGTGTTGTTGTTGCTGCTTCTTCTTAGATACTAGAGATGATGTGAAGTGAGATATCAATTTTCTAAACTCTTTTTCTCTTATTTAATACATGAGGAAGGCTTAACACTTTTAGAAAGAGCTGGGGCTGTTCAGAGAAGAGAAGGCTCTGAGGTGGCCTGATGGCAGCCTTTCAATACATAAAGGGGAGCTACAGAAAGGAAGGGGACAGACTCTTTTTCAGGGTCTGTGCAATAGAATAGGGGGAAATGGCTTCATGCTTAAAGAGGGTAGATTTAGGTTAAATATAAGGAAAAAGTCCCTTGCAGTGGGGATGGTGAGGCACTTGAACAGGTTGCGTAGAGGTGTGTTTGATGCCCCGTCTCTGGAGGCTCTCAAGGTGAGGCTGGATCAGGCTCTGGACAACCAGATGTAGCTGTGGTGTCCCTGTTCATTGTGGGGGAGTTGAACTGGATGGCCTTTAAAAGTCCCTTTGAACCTAAGGATTCTGTGATTTTGTGATATACATATATATATTCATATATATAATATAACATTGTTATATTCTACCTAAACTTTTTTTTTTTTTTTTTTTTTTTTTTTTTAAATTTTAATTTTTGCATAAGTTTGCTTTGGTGTTTTTTGTTTGGTTTTTGTTTTGAGGGGCCCAGCCCTAAACAAGTACTATAACAGAACACTTGGACTGTTGCTGCCTAGAGATACACATTACCCAAAAGAAATCTCTTTATTCTTTCTATTGCTTACGTTTTATTTCATTGGTGTTTGTGGTATCAACATTTTACTGCTTTCTTGTGATTCACTCAGTGTTTGTAAGAAAGCAAAATAGATACATTGTGAAAGTCTGGTGGCAAAAACAGAATTCAGAAAAAAATTAACAATTTTTCCTTATTTGTGACAGATGCTAAAACTGAGATAAATATGTTTTGATTTTGTTCGTAAGAGTTGCCTCTTCAGGAATTTACAGGAATTGTGCAAATGGAAGTGTTTCCCATGCTTCTCTCTGAGCTCCTTGCATCTTCAGGTTTATAAAGAAAAGTCTGCTTCTTTTCCTTCTGTCATCCATCGCAGGCAGCTCAGTTTGTCCTTGTTAGGCCAGAAGGTTTTAGATTCTTTTTTCAATTGCTGAAGCTTACTAGTAGCAGAAGATTTTGAAGTATTAGCTAACTTCTGAAAGTGCCATGTATCTGTTCATCTGTGGTCAAGAAGTAAATGGGCGTTTGAGGGTTACTGTTTTACTCACTCAGGAGGCTGTTTGCTCCTCGTTGGGAAATACATACCTGCTGGTTCAGGAGATTATCTTTGCATTAAGGTATCAGGGACATGTTTGACCATGTTCTGGCTTAATGCTTGTGCCCATTGGGATCAATTAATGCAGAAATACACAAGTCTAGCAACAGTATCTGGTTCTCTTATTTATTTCTTTTAAAACAGCTAATTCTTATTCTATTAAGGTATAAGCTCAGTTTCTCTTGAAATCAACATCTGATGTGTGTCTGCATTGAATTGTGTTATCTCCCTTATCTCCTATAAAAAAATCCCAATTCTGTTAGAAATTAGACTGCCAGAATCTGGAAACAGAATCCATCTCTTTTTGTATGTCAAAAAAGATAGATTGTATTTTAGCTTATGTTCAGACAATCGTGTTTGGGTTTTTCTTTTGCTGTTAGTTCAGAACAGTGTGAAGTTCAAATGTGCCTATACGTTCCTTTATGAATTCTGAAACTGATGTGGCATCTGCTAACACCTCCACTGTAGAACTAGAGCATTACTAATTATCACATTTTCTAGAAGGGCAGAGTGCCCCTTTCTTTCTTTTAAGATGGCACGTGGAAAGGCTGTGCACTTTTGTCCCATCTCTTTTTAATGACTGTGCTCTTACAAGGTTTTAGGGCTGTCTGTGTGGTTTTGCTTTCTGAATGAGATCAACAGGAGTGGATTGCTGTAGACTATAGCAATCTTAAAATGTGATGAGAACCAAAAATTAAGGTTTGCTGTCTTTCATTTTGCTCCTCAGCTCCAGAAGAAAAGGATGCAATTAAAGGACAATATGAAAAACTCATGGATGCTTATGGCTGTTTAGGAGAGCTTCAGCTTAAATCTGGTAAGTGACTGTCTGTATGATTGAGATTATAAAAATGTCCAGACAACACTGGCATGCTGTAGTGCCAAATGGCTCAAGTTCTCCACTTAGCATGTGAAAGCTAATTGCAGTCTGTTATCTGTAGTCTGGAAAAGATCTGCTTCTTTTTTATGCTGTGCCAAAAGCATACTGTTAAGTGATAGCCCAAGAATTTTGGATTTTTTTGTTTTGTTTTGTTTTGTCTGTTTTAACTGCCTGAAGATGATTGTCTTTTTTTTTTTTCTACCACATTTCTTCGAGGCAAATTCTGTTTTCTTACCTTCTTATTTTTTATTTATGAAGGTTTGTATTTAAACAGTAAAAAATTATGATTATTTGAGACTGCAGTGCTACAGCCCTATCCTTTCTGTAATGCCCAATTGCCTTTAATTGGGAAATTGTTATGGATAAAGATTTTTAGAAGCAAGCCTTTAACTTCAGGCTTTTAACTAATATTGCTAGTAATGTAAGGAATATTTATTATCACTACTTTCAATTTTGGTACAGTTTGGGAATCTTGATTTAGCACAGGACTTGCTATTATACTGCCCACAGGAATTTTAATGGAAACAGCATGTTTTAGGAAGAGGACTTCTATAATTGATTTGAAGGTGACAGTATTTTGCAAAGCAGAATTCACATCTACTGATGAATAGGATGCATTAAAACAAAAGCTTGATGATATTAAAGCATTGTACAGTTCCAACCCTATCTGTGCTCATTAAGGAATATAGCATTAGCTTTGCTCCCACGGTCTTCTTAATGTAAGCCTTACTTTTGACTTGAGGGGATGACAGTATTGATTTCCATACAACTTGGTGCTTGATCAAGGAATCTGTCAAAGACTACAGTGACATGAGCACTGCCTTATTTAAATCAGTACGTAAAGTGTATCTTTTTGTAGTTCACTTGCCATTTTATGGCTCTTGGAATGTGATGTGGGATTGATCAGAAGAGGTGGCTGCAATCCAAAAGATTTATGTGTCAGCATTTAAAACTCTGTGTCTGTCTAGGCTCTTCAAATGAACGCGGGCTTTTTTGTTTGTTGCGTTTCTTGTGGAATTAATTATGCATTTTTATAAAGATTTATATCCATTTGTTAATGCAATTAAAAATGGAGGGCTTGTGATTGTTTTTTTTCTTGGCACTTGGACCTGTTTTTCCTCATAGGAGTCTAATTAAACCTGCTGTAATAGTAAAGGAATGTGGTCAAGCTCTTCAGGTTACAGATGAGTTTCTTGTACGTGATGAAAACTAAATCTATCTGGTTTCATATTAAAAACTTCATATCTTTCATTAAAAGTTTCTTATCTGGCTTCATATTAGAAAGAAATTAATTTCAGCTGAGGTATAAAATATACTCAACCTTATTTTCTCCTTTTTATTTCTGTGCTCCCTGTGTCCTTACTTCTTGAACATCTGCTTCAACGCCTGTAAAGTGTGAGGCTTTTCCTCTCTAAGCTCTATCACTGCTCCTTTGTCTTGTTCTAGTGTTAAATTACAAGTACTGGTACAGGATTTCCTTTGGAAAGCACTGTTAAAAATTTTGTTGGTAATTGGATTAAAAAAGATTCATACTAGAGGCCAACTCCTAATTGTGATTGAGTGAAAAGTCAGGAGGGTCATGCTGTAATGGTAAGCAAAGGTAAGCAAACATTGTCTGCTGCAAAGCGTGTTTTAAAAAGCAAAGAGGATTGCCTGCCTGCTATTTCACCTGCTATTTCAGTAAAAAGGTAGCCCCTTTTTTTTTTTTCCTGTCTCATATTTTCCATTTGATGTGTAAGTATGCCTTCACCCCTTTAGCTTTCGCTTATATAAAAGATTAACACTAGAAAGGCATGCAATATAACTTTTTTTTTAAATATCTGCAACGGCAAACATGAGCATAGTTGGCCAGCTCCTCACTGCCCATCAGTGATCAGGAGTGTCACTATTTTTTTTTTGCTTACTGTTGAAAATGTGTAGATCATAAGTAATAAATTGACTGAAAATATTTTAAAAAGTGCATTCCACTGGGATATTAAAAGAGTCTATCTGTAGAGCAGAAGGGGAGATTCTTTCGAGACATGAAAAGATGTCTCTGAGCACTTTAATTAATCTGTAAATATCGTTACTTAGGAATCCAAATAAATCACATTGTATGCCTGCCAGAGTAGATCATGCTTTTCAAAAAAAAAAAGATGAAATATGTGAAGCTGACTCACAAAGTTGATGTTTCCCATCAGTGATAACATTCACTTCTATGTACTTCTGTCTGTTAACATGACTCACTAAGTTCTACTTTCTTTTGTGACATAGATGGCAGCAGAATGAATTGTACTGTGTTTCTGAGCTGTATCTCATCCAAGACTTTGCTACCAAAAAAGATCTTGCTGCAGCAAATACATTTTCAGCAATGAGCTGGTTTTGCAGTGTTTGGTTTAGACGTTGTGATGTCAGGAAGGAGGGTGCATATGAAGTTAGTATTCTGACATCATTGTCATGTAGTTTACGTAGTTTAGTACAGCTGCTGTATTTAGGGAGGCACTCTGACATCATTTGTCTGTATATACTCTTATGCTTGTACATGCAGTGTGTTTGTTTGACAGCCTAAAGGAAGAATTTTCAAAGGCAAAGAGGTCAACAAAGTACATTTCCTAATATATAATTGTGTTTAGAAGTGAAAGAACATCTTTGAGGCTAAAAACGTCATTTGAAAAACTTAATTTCTTTTTGTGATTCTGATACAGATTTCACTGGAGGTATTCAGCTAGCTGCTTAGAACCAGATCATCTGCTACACTCTATTGCTAATTTTGAAGAAAGATGAGAGGCAATAATACCTTTGACTTTTTTTTTAGTAGACTATAAAGTGAAGTAGAGCTATGTGAGGAGATAAAATGCTGTGGAAGTGGAACATGCTGAGGGAATATGAGAAAATGGCATGAATATTGAAATGAAGAGTGATCAAAAACTGGACTGAATTCATTTTTAAAAGGTGTTTTTATGTGGAATATTTAAGTTAAAAGGACAAAGTCAGAACTGAATATTGCCATCTTTAAACAGTATCACATAACCGGCACCTCTGAAGTCATCCCACAGAATACAGGGGAGACAACTGTCATGAGTCAAGGAGACAGGTTAAATACAGAAACTGCAGCTCATTATAGGTGTGACGTACCAGAACTGCATTTCCTGCAGCAGGCTTGCTGAAATTCCATTAAAGTAGTTGGCTTCACAAGAGCTTTTAAAAAGCAAATAAGGACAGAAGTTATTTTTGTCTTGTTTCTCTGCCAGAAAGTTCTTCCTCCTCTGCCTATCTGGTACAACTTAATGAATAGGGCATTCAGCACATATTGCTGGGAACAGTGCATTTCTAACATTTCTTCTGAAGTGTTCTTTACAGACTACTGTGATGATTTATAGTTGTAATGGGGCAAAATAATGATCTTGTAAGAAACTTCACTTTTCACTCAAATGTTTATTCAGAGAAAAAAAAAAAACCGTGAGGAAATTAGAGATTTCTACATTTGTGATATTCTATTGCAGTTCTTAATGTTCTTAAATCACTTTCATAGGATGGTTTGGGTTGGTAAGGACCTTTAAGAACATCTAGTTACAACCCCCCTACTTTGGGCAGGGACACCTCCCTGTAGACCAGGTTGCCTCAGAGCCCTATCCAGCTTGGTCTTTGAATGCTTCCAGGGAGGGGACATCCACAGCCTCTCTGGGCTCATCTATCCAGTGTCTCACCACCCTCCCAGTAAAGATTTTCCTCCTAATATCTAGTCTAAATGTACCCTCTTCCAATTTAAAGCCATTTCCCCTCATCCTGTTGCTACCTACCCTTATAAAAAGTTCCTCCCCGGTTTTCCTCTATGCCCACTCCAGGTACTGAAAGGCCACTATAAGGTCTCCCTGAAGCCTTCTCTTCTCCACACTGAATAGCCCCAGCCTCCTACTTCCCTCACAGGGGAGGTGCTCCATTCCTCTGATTATCTTTGTGGCCCTCCTCTGGACCCTCTGGGTCCATGTCCTTGTGTTGGCTGGACACAGTGCTCAACATGAAATCTCATGAGTCAGAGTAGAGGAACAGAATCACCTCCCTTGACCTGCTGGTCACACCTCTATTGATGCAACCGAGGATGCGGTTGCCCTTCTGGGCTGCAAGCGCACATTGCTGGCTCATGTTGAATTTTTCTTCAAATGGCTGCCCCAAATCCTTCTCCTTATGGCTGCTCTCAAAGTAGGATTGTACACCACGTTATTTGTGAAACTTTAGAAGAGAAAAGAAAGAAAGAAAGAACTTTCTTGTTGTGAGCGTCCAGCAAGCTGATGTGGCTATGGATACAGAATGAAGGGTGAGTGCCAGACCTGGAGCCCCGATCACACCATAGGAAAGAAGTTTGCTGTTTTCTGGGATGCTTTTAATCAACCTTAGTGCTGGTCCCATTTATCATTCACTTTGCAGCTGCCAGCTGAATGCAGCATACTTTCTGTTACTGCAGGGTGCACTGACATCAAGGACAAACTAGTGTAATTTTCCTCCCATTGTATCTCTACCAGTTACTTTTTTTTTTTTTTTTTTTTGGTGTGTGTGTGATAACAGCTGTGGGCTCCTATTTTAAGAAATAAGACTGGACTTTGTTCTCCTATTCCAGATGTGCAAGGACCTCCAGAGAGGACATAACTTTGGTTTTGGCTTGACTGCTCATTTATTGACTTTAGGTGTTGCTTGTTTTTGTGTTGTTTTTTTTTTAATCCATTTAGCTATAGATGTTTTGATCAGAACAAATATAAATACTCTGAACACTGTTAAGCTTGTTTCAAAGGCAGTAGCCTCATAGTGTGCTTCATAATGCTGCTGCCAGGTGGATTTGACTGGACTGTATGATATATTTTTGTGGTGACCCGTCTAGCATGGTACTTTAAATGCTATTTGCATAGGAACAGTTTCACTGCAAATTTTAAAAAAGTAACAATATTTTTATTATAATTACAGTATTGGAAATGATAGTGAGCTGTGGTTTTGAAAAGTTAAAGCTTCAGGAACTAATGAAGTAGTTATGGCTGTTTTAAGGAATGTCTGCGTTTCAGCTTTCTCTATTTCATTAGCACTGTGGTATTTTCATAGTTAGCTCAGCAAAAACAATTTCATTACAAAAAAATCCTCACTTTCTCATGCTGTGGCCTCACAAATGCCTGTACTGTCAGAAATTCTAAGTTGTGTTGAGAGCAGGAGATTTTCTGTGGGGGAGGGTTTAGGAAGCCAGGAATGCAGCTTCTCACATTCTTTTGTAGGAATTGCTGGATAATAAAAATGAATTGCGTAGGAACAAAAAGAATCTCTGAGTAAATTCCTGTCAGCTAAAAATGTTATTTTTCTTCCACCGAATGAACAGTTACCAAAGGACGTAGCATCTGCAAGTCTTAGAAATGGAGAAAGTCAATTTAAAATTTGGTTTTTATAAAAGTTGCATGCGCCAGTAACAGCAACATCTGTCCTGAGGGAAGCAATCAAAGCAATTTCTAGCAGTGTGTTTGCGCTTGGTACATCTGTTTCCGTGTTAAGTGGTTAAGTGTCAGCGACTGACAAACAAGCAGAAGTGTCCTGTGGCGGTAATGTTAGGCTTCTGCCAAATGTGGTACTATCTGGAGATGTAACCCTTATGTTTTTTTCCTTTGAATTGGCATTTTCAAGCTGAGAAAATGCCTAACTAAAAGATCAAGTGCAGGTAGCTCAGTTATCATTTCCATCACAAGCTTGATCAATGTAGTAATCATTTTATTTAAAATCGTAAGCAGCCTGCATCAAAAGAGAGACGTGAGGTCGAGACAGTGTGAGCAAATAGATTTGGGATTGAAAGAAGAGATTCCCAATCAAAAACTGATATTCCTGTCAATGAGGGAAACGTGGAGAAACGTGTTCTGCTGTGTATAGCTGCATAGCTTAGTGGTGAATAATTTCTTAGATTTTAACGGAGACATAATTGAAAGGTGAATAGCTGTATAATCTTTTGGTAGCATTAATTTTGTTGCGTGAGGCTCTAGGAATGTGAGGGGTTGCTCAGAGCCCTCTTGCTGCTCCAAACCCTGTGGCTACATCCGTGCTGTGGGTGAGGATAGGGCAGGGCACAGGCGTGAGCACTGTCATTAGGATATTGCAAGGAGACAAGAGTGGCACACCCGTCAGGCAACATCAGGCAAGGATCTTCCTCACCAGCACAGAGTGCCCCAGGCACTCTGGGAAAGGTTGCTGAAGACTGGAGCAGTGCTTGTGCTCCTTGCCTCAGCATCTGAGCCAGCCAGCTCTCTGAGCCTGTCACTAATTATTTTCTATCTCTGAAACTGATTGATAGTAAGGCGTATATTAACAGCGTTTCTATGCACTGCTTTCAAATTGTCATGAATTGAGTTCACTCTGAGCTGATTAGCATTGCAGAGTTTTACCAAAGTCATAGAAGCTATCAGCTTTCCTGCAAGACAGCTGACCCTTGGTTCTTCTGGAGGTTGCAAATCAGAATTTAGTTGGGTATAAACTACCATGGTGATAACTGATGTTATCTTCTACTCTTAATCTTCTATAACTATTCACATTCATGTGCAAAGAATTAACAAACTTTCAAATTATAAGTATTTGTAGTCCTCCCCTATAGCATTGTCTACAAAAGTGCAGAAAATGTGCTGTAGAACACTCAAGGAGGAGAACACAGCATACCATTGTTACAGAAAGAAATGTGATGAACAGTTGTTTGTTTTTCTTTTTAGTAAATACCACCTACACTGGCCTTTATGCAATACTGAAGTCAGCAGAACACAGCAGAATGAATAAAATCCTATCTCCCACCTTGTCCTGCCATCTCAGTCCCCTGTGCCTACACAAATACTGTAGCCCTGCTGAAAGCCAGCTCCAACTCCAGTTTTTGTGGCTTACCAGTGATCTGAAAGCAAGGGCTCTGCTGACATTGCAGGAGCAAGCTAGTTGTTGCAAAGGAACTTGTCTGCATTTCTGAATGCCGGGCCACTGTGGACAGTTGAAGAGCAGTCCTGCTAAGCTGGTTGGGTCCTGCAATTGTGGTCACAACGACCCCAGGCAACTCTACAGACTTGGGGAGGAGTGGCTGGAAAGCTGCCTGACAGATAGGGACCTTGGTGTACTGATGGACAGTCAGCTGAATATGAGCCAGCAGTGTGCCCAGGTTGCCAAGAGGGCCAACGGCATCCCGGCTTGTATCAGGAATGCTGTGGTGAGCAGGACTACAAAAGTAATCCTGCCCCTGTACTTGGTACTGGTGAGACCTCACATTGAGTACTGTGTTCAGTTTTGGGCACTTCAGTACAGAAAGGACACTGAGGTGCTGGAGCAGGTCCAAAGGAGGGTGACAAGGCTTGTGAAGGGCTTGCAGAATATGGCCTACGAGGAGAGACTGAAGGAACTGTGGCTGTTTAGTCTGGGGAAAAGGAGGCTGAGGGGAGACCTTACTGCTCTCTTTCAATATCTGAAAGGTGAAATGGCCTCAAGTTGCACCAGGATAAATTTCAGTTGGATATCAGGAAACACTTCTTTACAGAAAGGCTTGTTAAGCACTGGAATAGGCTCCCTAGGGAGGTGGTTGAGTCACCATCCCTGGATGTGTTTAAAATCCATTTGGATGTGGTGCTCAGGGACATGATTTAGTGGAGGGTTGTTAGAGTTAAGGTAGTATGCTTAAGTTGTGGTTGGACTTGATCTTTAAGGTCTTTTTCAACCTGAACTATTCTGATTCTAAAGTGTTTACTTTTGCTGTTTGAAACTTTGCTGTGCCAGATTGTCACTAAACTCTTAGCTAAATAGGGCCCGGTGACAGGCTATTAGCAGGTCAGCTGTTGTTTCTGCTTTAGCAGAGCAGTAAATCTTGGCTTACCTTGGCTTCTACCTTTTCTTACTAACCTTATTTAGTAGGATGACGTTGCCTCCATAAGAGGCCAATTTAAGTGAATGAGTTTCTTCCAGGCAGAACCAGCATTTTCAGAACAATTGTTACGCTGCTGCTTAATTACTTTATCATTTTAGAGAGGGTGAACATTTTAGAGAGGTTGAAATTGCTCTATGTACTAAAGAGCGTCAAAATTTATCCTTGAGTTTTGGGGCCCTTGAGTTCAGCTGCTTCATGGTCTCAGCCTCTCCACAACTGTGAGAGATAGAATAATTTCTAACAATGTTTGAGGGTGTCATCTAATAGTGTACACTCTGTTTTGGTGATCCAAAAGAAGTAAATCTTGAGAACTGGTAATACAGAATCTTTCTGAACAGTTGAACACAGCCAGCTTCAGCAGAAACCTTTGTAGGCTCAGTAACTTTAAAATTCGGAATTCTTTTGAAAAACCTGCAGCAAAGAATGTCCTTAATCTACCAAATGACCAGTGTTCTATCTTTCCTTGATTCAAATCCAATGAAAAATGTATGTTCTCTGGGGGATGAAACTTGTTTTTGAGTAGTGATGTGACAGATAGCTCATTGCACTTCATGAACTAAGAGGGGGAAATTTAATCTGGTACAGAAGAGGGTGGATATGTATAAATATTGAGGATTATTATGCAATTTTACTCACTTACCTACAGTCAAAAGGAACTCAGAAATGCAAATGGGCATGGATGATGTGCTTGTGGTTTGCTTTTCTTTCCTGAAGCAAAGGTGCTGTCCTCTGCTGGAGCCCTGTCAGCATTACACATGATAGAAGGAAACGAAATAGCTGTGTCCTTCTGTAACACTTCTGTAACTATCGCCTTCTAGGTAACGCTCGGCTGCACTTTCTGGTCCTGGTGACGGGCTGTACGTCGGTGGGAAAAATCCTGGACGCTGAAGTTTACAAAATTACTGCAACAGATTTCTGTCCTCTCCAGGAAGAAACAAAGGAAGAGGAGCGTGTAACTGCCTTGAGGAAAATACTGAACTCTGGGATGTTCTATTTCTCCTGGCCTAATGCAGGCTCAAACTTTGACCTGACTGTGCGAGCTCAGAAGCAGGGTGATAACCTCTATGAATCCGGTAACTGGTTCTTCTGGTTAGTACTGCATGTTTGTACCCAAGTCTACTGTCAGCCCCATCTGTGTGTTACAGGTCAAACATCCTCAGCAACAAACGAACACGTGTGTTCCAGATGTGCCACCTTTCATTGTCACATCCTTTTACATGACCTGTGACCTTAGTGAATTCATTGTAAAGCAGGGTCAAGAAAGTAACTTTCATTTAATTAAAATTAATCTGATAGTGAAATGCAATTCTAATATCTGGAAATGTCTTAAAAGCACAGCAGAAATAAGGTTTATTGTTCACACTACAGAAATCCTCCTCTGCAAGTTATGAATACTTTCCCCTGCAGTAATAATTTGCTTTAACATTTGTCTGACATTAACCTCTGTTTGAACTTTTCATAAATCACGTCATCTGTGCTGACATATCTTATACGTCTTAAAAATGTATGAGTTTAGAGACTGTAGTTTAATCCTTCAATAAGTGCCCTAGTTTTTGTGTTGAAAACATCAATATTAACATGTTTGCATCTCAGTGTAAATGTTGCACAGGAGACTCCAGTGATCCATTGCTCTGCAATCCTAACTGTGCCTATAAAACAAAGTACAAGTATTTCTTGTTGAAAATATCAATTGAGTGGAAAGGAAAACACAAGTTTTGGGTTTTATATCAGTTAGGTGGGTTCACCATAAAGACAGACTTTCCTTACAAATTCTGGCAGTGTTTATGATTTTGGTTTTTTTGTTTGTTTTACACAGAAAGATATATAGGAAACATAGTTGTACTGGAGAAAAATGAGGTTGTGGCCTCAATACGTTTTGTGGCTTGAAGTAGGTGAATATAAAATAGGCAAAACAATTCATAGTGGCTGATAAACATGAGAGAGCAGTTCATTCAGTCTGAATAGCCTTTCTAGCTATTATGTTATTTCAAATTATAAAGGTTAGAGTTGCCATTTTCACTCAGAAGGGAGATATGTAAAACTTGCTTTCAACTTTCCTAATCATGCAAAATCAGAAAAGCTCAAAAATCTCTCTAAGCATGTCAAGTCTGATACAATATACAAATGAGCTGTGTTCCAGTGTAGAAACTCCGAAGGTGGCAGTATCTCCTCATTTAAAAAAAAATATACATATATATATGTATATATAAAAACTTATAAAGTAACCTTTTTTTACCTGTATCATCTTTCGAAGCTCTTGGAAAATCAGTGTTTGAACCTTCTGAATATCCTTTCCTGTTTCTGGCTAATCCAGTGGTAGCTCATGAAGGGGTTCCAATGTAGAACCCCTTCATGAACAGTGTAGAACAATGAACATGTAGAACAATGATGAATGGTGACGACATCACATTTAGCACAAAAAAATGCTCCAAAGAAAATTTACCTTGAGGCATTTATGTGATATGGGAAATGTTAAAAAAGCTTCAGACAAGCTTAATTAAAAGCAATGCAACTCATTTGTTAATTGAACTGCAACAACAACAAAAAAAGTACTGGAATTTGCCTGAGCCCTCACTCAAACTTCCTCTTTGAGTAGAGCTAGGAAAAGAAGGTGGAAGGGATGTACCTCAAATTGTTTTGGAGTTTTTTCAGTTGCATATCAGTTTAAAAATGTAAGATTGTCTTGCACCTATTCAGAGAGATGTTGTACTCCAGAAATATAATCCTTCAGGGTTTTTCTGTAGATGTAATAATTCTTGAAGAGATCTGCTGTGGAGCAATAAATGATCACGTGAGGGATTTTCTCTGCCTTCATCTGTGATGAAAGTCACATTTTGAAAAATGGAATAAGGAAAAGGTCACAATAGAGGAGACTAGCATCACTGCTAACCAGGCATGATAGGTTTCTTGGGTTGTTGGTCTTAAAATAAATTGAAGGTTAAAACACCCATTCTTGTAAATTTTAATAGCACTTTTTGTGACATCTCCATTGACTGACAGGTCCAGTTTCTGCTTGGAGTTTTCCTGAAAATCTTGCTGGGATTTAAAGTGGACCTTCATCCTGTAACGTTTGTTAAGGTCTAGGCAGCACTGTTCAAAAAGTAATTAGTTTAACAGCACTGTAATTTAAGAAAAATACTGCTCAAAATTTATGTATTTCTTGAGCTAGAAGAAGCAACATTTGCACCTGAATTTATAAGCCAGAGGGGCAGAGTATATGTGACAGTAGCGTACTATTAAAATTTGAGATGCTTTTTTCTACCATGTTAGTACACAAGGATTTTCTCCTGATATTTCTTCATTTTAGATAAGGTGAAACTGCAACAGAAAAGAAGTCACAAAATATAAATTGCTTAAATTAGTGATTGTTGAGTGATGGGATCCATGCCTGCCTTACTTTATTGAGTAACAGTTATGTATGTTGTTGAACTTTGCAGGAACCAGCTATTGCATGTTCCCTTCAAACACTACCAGGTGAACTGTTCAGACTGGTTGCTGAAAGTGATCTGTGGTGTAGTGGATATTCGCACTGTTTACGCTTCCCACAAGAAGGCAAAAGCCTGCCTTATCTCTCGGATCAGCTGTGAGCGAGCTGCTGCTGCCCGGTTTCACATTCGAGGGCTCAATGATGATGGACATGTGTCTAACTTTGTTGAGACAGAGCAGGTAAGTGAATGTATCTGATAGCCTTGAATAATTCAGTCGCCTACTGTAACTGGGGCAGAGTTTTCAAGAATTAAAGGAGTTCAGCAAGTTATTTCAATGAATATTTAAATATTATTCCACAACGGATCTATTTATTCTTTCTTAGCCGTTACACGTTTCTTTACAATCCTTTTTTTTTTTTGCATTTCTGGTTTTTCCATACTTTTGATTATTTTTTTTTTTTCCTGAATGTGAAAGTCATGGCCATTTGATATTGTGGTGAAGTACAGACATTGGTTTTTGAAAGACACGGCGAGCTCTGTGTGCTAATTCGTGTGAAACCAGCATGTTTAACAAGAAGGTATTTAATTGCATGCAGCTTACTTAGCATTAGTCATGAGGCCTGTGTACAAGTATTAAACAAAAGGATGTTTTAAAATCTATTTCAGAATAAATATTGTTTTCTTAATGCATTCTGCATATGTTTTAAAGTAATCTTAAAGTCATCGTAATTACCATACCAGATAACTACTTTGAGTTATTATAAAGCAAAAGTCTCTATACTTTCTTTCTTTCACTCTTTTAAAGTACCTCTGGTAGTCCCCACTGCCAGGTTTCCTGGAACAGCCATTGAAAGTCTCCTGCACTATAGTGGCATAAATAGTACTGCACTGAAGTAAAAGGATTCTGTTAGGGATGCTGCAAGTGATTTTCAGCTGATGTTTGCTTCTGGCTCTTGACAAAGACTCCTAGAAATAGGAGAATAGGAGAAAATAAATTTCTCTGAATGCATGTATTGGAATGTAAAGTTACTCCTACTTGCTTTGAATTGTAGTCATCTCTTTCTGCAGTAAGTTTTTCAGCTTTAAATGAAGGTGAATTACAAATTTCCTGTCTCACAGGGCTTATGCCTCATTCACAGTGAGGACATTTATAAAAGGGTAGGTGTTAAGATTATTGCTGTACTATGGTGAAGAGGAACTCCTACTGCTGAAATATATCATACTAGTCAGAAGGAAACTGTCTAGCAAAGGAGCTGTGGTCACTAGTAGTCAAGTCATCTTTGACTAGTAAAGAAAACAAAGCAAAAACACAATCTTCTCACATTTAGGCAAATTCCAGTGCAACTCATTTTGGAAGAGACTTTACATGCCCCTTTGCTTTATGGGGCTTTCTCTCCAGTGAGAGACAGATAATACAGCTTTTGTAAATATGTAGTAGAAACCTTATTTCCAATTGATGCTGAGAGGAAATATACGAGTGAAGTACATTCAACAGGCTCATTTGATTGACACAGCAAAGCAAAATAACAGCCTGTTGGTTTTACTGTGCTTGCTACTTTGAAAATGAAGAAAAAGCATTGGACCCTGAAGAATCTGAAATCTTTACCAGCTGAAATGAGTGCTTTCCTTGTTGAATCAAAACTGAAATTACTAGGAGTCAGAAATATCATACTTAAAATACAGAAATGGATGTCTCTATAAGTGGAATAGATATTTGGGCTGGTAGTAGTTCTCACAAAGAACAAGGATCCATTCATAAAACTTACTTGTTTTCAGTGTCTTTTGGGCATCTTTGTAAAATAATGTATGTAGCATAGTATGTTTATCTGTATGTACATATGCATCTCTATGTGTATATTCAGGTACAATGAAAATAAATTAGATGATTTTCAGAAGGGAAGACTGGTGACACTCCTGTGCATGACATAGTTGAGTTTCTAGCTTTGCCTTCACCTTTTCCAGAAGATTTATAGCTGTAAGACTATGCTTGGCTACTCAAGATGGTGTCCCACCTCACAAGCATCTATCCTTGAGCACTGTATTTCCTCGTGACATTGGCATTGTGTGAGTGTTGCAATTTACTCAGTTCTGTCAATTATGTTACCCCACTGCATGTTGTAGGCATACATTCTGACACCTGTTTGCCTAAAATCCAGCAATCCTTTAAGATGTTGCCTTGATGTTACACCTTTAAGCTCTTCCCCTGATTCTGCTTAAGTACACATGTAGAGCTACCTTAGATGTGACAGTACTGCATTGCTTAGCTGAAGAGCCTGGAGGAGTCACAAACTCGTATTACCTGGTCTTCCTGTGATGTTTAATGCCCCTGAAATTCTCATAACGTGCACAATATTACACACATAACTTTCTGCTCAGTGGCTCTTATTTGGGATGTGGATGGCTCTTTGCTTATATCTCTTTTTTTCCCAGTTTGCCCGCATTTTTCGTAGCCTGGCCTAGGGGGCTGAAGCACATCTGTTGTGTAGACAAACTGAGAGTTGGGATTGCTCAGCCTGAAGCTGACTGTACTGGTTGTGCAGCCTTTCACTACCTAAAGGGGGCTTACTAGAAAGCTTTATCAAAGCCTTTGGATAATGGCTTTAAGCTGAAAAAGATTAGATTAGACTTAAGGAAGAAATTATTCACTCAGAGCATGTGAGGCACTGGTACAGGTTGTCGAGAGGATCTGTGAATTCCCCATCCCTGGAAGTGTTCAAGATCTGGTTGGATGGGGCTGTGTGCAACCTGACCTAGTGGTTCCTGTTGCAGTGAGGTTGGAACTTTAAGGTCCTTTCCAACCCAGACTGTTCTGTGATTTTAAGTTATGCTTATTGGATTGTAGAATCACAGAATGGCTTGGATTGGAAGGAACCTTAAATATCATCCAGTCCCAACCTTCTGATGCACTAGATCAGGCTGCCCAGGACCCAGTCCAATTTGGCCTTTTACTGCAGTGCTTGGACCTCTAAATTCAGCCTGTGAATCCTCTGCTAGTAATTCTCTTTTGTACCTCTGATTCACAGAAACTGCAAGTCAGATCCTGCAGCATGTACAACTTTCTAGAAAGCTTGTCAGTGCATTGAGTAATGCAGATAGGTCTGCTCACTGAAAAGTGGAATTTTCCTCTAGGACTTGGAAAAAGAAAGAAGGACATATGCCGTTTTATGTAATGACTTGGTCTACCCTTTTAGTTGAGTGCCTTCTCATGAGCATTCATGCAAAGTATGTTACTCATGATTTGAAGAGTATTCTCTTGCTGAAACACAAAGGAAATGTTAGAAGGTTGTCAGATTTCTTTCAAATTGGTCTCACATTCATGGCTCTACAGTTAACAGTTGTCTAATTGTAGGGAATACTTCTGCTGTTCTGCTCACTGGTTGGGTCAAAAGTTACTCTTCTATTTAATTATATGTTTGGAGTAGATTTTGTTGCAAATTATTAGCATGAAAAATAAGATTGCCTTTGCATCTCAGCAGAAAGCCTGGGGATTGGCTCCTGGTGAACTGCAAAACAGCAGTTGGTTACTAATGCTTCCCTTGGCTTGGGCCAGGGCAAGTTCTTCGCAGGAGCTGCTGTGCTTTGTTCCGGTATCCAAGGGTTGCTGTGAAGTGGGAGGACTGAAGCTTTTGATAGTTTTGCAATAGGTTAAGCAAAAGAGCAAGAGTAAAATAGTTGCAGGGCAACAGGCTCAAGTAGGTTGAAAATTATAACAAGAACTTGTAATTTTAAAGGATTATGTTTTTCTTCTTTAAAGAAGAAACGAAGTTTGCTGTTGCTAATGGTGATAAACACTAGTTCTACTAAAATGAGCATCCTAAAAAAGCAGAACTGGGCTAACCACTGAGATGCCTGAGATCCAGTTCAAGCTGGCATCCACTTACTGTTAGGAAGGAAGAGTCCAAGAAAAAACTCTCTCTTACTTTCATAGTAGACTACTGACTAATCTCCTATGAGGTAATATCTTGGCTGAATAACATTTTGTTTCCATTTGCTGCAGCCTTTCTGGTTTAATGGCATGCTTGCTCTGTGCTTTCATGGATAAGTAGCACCCTAGGATTTTGAAAAGCCAGGACCTTTCCCCCCTTGATAGGAATTGCTTCTAACATTTTTCTGTTTTTAGAAGAGGGAGAAACATTTAGTTTTATCTCCAGGCAGCTCTTTTATGCATGGATGGTGTGCTTGTTTCTCCCACTGTGCTAGCCTTGTGGCATTTTAGCTCTGCAATGAGTCATTTTTGTGGGCTCACTGAACTGCTGTGACTCATGGTGTTTGAGAAGAAGTGGGGAAAAGTTAAATATCTCATTTACTTTTGCTTTTCAAAAACACACACACGCATGCACAAAAAAAAACCAAACCAAAACAAACAAACAAACAAAAAAACCAAACCAGGAATCAACAAAAAAGTCCTTTACCAGTAGGTCTTTTGAATATTTGATAATTTGGCTTGCATCTTTATAAAGGAAAAATAAAAAATAGTAGGATTGGCAAGCAAAAATAAAACACAAAGGAGAGAAAAATGAGGGCTTTTTTGAAATCTCTCTAATGTGTACTTCCAAATTTGCTGCTAGTTTTTTTTTTCTAATATATTGACATACCCTTTCTAATTGCAGAGTTGCAATTAATCCTCAAGTAAATTTTTAAATCAGTCAATTTTCCAGTGATAGTTTAAATGATACATTTTCACTTTGTTCATATCTGTTTGATAGGCACCTGCTGAGAGCAAAGTTTGCTTTGTTTGCTTTTCTCCTTCATCACCCTTTCTACCTGGCCTAGCAATCTGCTGAAGCTGAGGCTGTATCACATTCTTTTAGTTCTTCTCTGCTGATAACATTGAGATGAAAGCATGTTTTCCTCATTTAGTTTGTGTGCTCGTCACTGCTTACATTTCAGCTCCTGCCCCAAATATTCTCCACAGATTGAGGGTGAACTCTTAACGTCTTAGCATATAACTTAGGGGAAAAACTCTGATTTACCCAAGATAAACAAATGGTTTCAATTGTTTTCCCTTTCATGGAACTGTTCGGAGAAGTGTCTAATATGGAAACCTTGACAAGGCATTAGAAGGAAATGCCATGAATTTGGATTGATGTTCCCTTTATTCCAGTTTAAGAAAAAATATTGGACACCGATGAAGAAAAATGATCCCTATTTCACAATATCTCCTGGGCATGTTGGATAGCTCTCCAGGCTAGGAATGGATGCAATCATGTGGTTAATTTATTTTCTGGATACAGTCTTACTGTGGCCACAGGCAGGACAGAGAGGATTATTTTGGCGAGTATATTATTGTGTCCTGTTGGTCTGAGTTAAAAGGAGTCCTGGAGAGGTAGGTTTAGACCATCTGTTATCTGTGCTTTTTGTGAGTGGTGTGACAGAGATGGAGATCCCAGAAAAAAGCCACGTTGGAATCCATTTCATCATGAAACTGTGTGCGAGTTTCTTGAGTACGTGATTAATTTTGTCATTGGAAGTTGTGACTGGATAATTATTTCCTTCTAATGAAGCTGAGCAGGAGATTATTCACTAAGTGATAAATGGGAGAAGCATGCTGGGATTAGAACACCAGCTAGTTGAAGTAGGGGCTTGTTTCTTGCTCAAAGCCAATAAGCAGTACCTGTACACCAACTTTTGCTGTGTACCAGGAGAGGTCCTTGGATTGGAGGGTCAAGGTCTGGCTGTATGCAACCAAAGAGAAAGCATGAGATTGTTGCCCTCTTGAGCTGTCACCACTATCACCCTTGATCCCAGAGTTGGAGAAAGTAACCACAAAAAGAAGCTAAGCAGGAGTCAAAATAAACCCATGACAATTTCTAACACCAGATATCAGAGGACAGGAGATGTATTTATTAACAAGGCAAAAAGGTCCTCGATGTAGTGTAAGTATCCAGTTGCTATTATGTTATCTGATTGGAAACTTGAAAATATATCTCAGAATCCATTCATCTAAATAGTTTGGATTGTTTTATGGCCAGACCTTTTGAGGATCAAGCAGTCATCCTTGGATGTTTTGAAAATTTGATAGGAATGAATGTTCTCCTTGGGACACGTAGTCAACATCACGCTGTCATTATGGAGGTAAGGCTCCGCAACAGGTTAGTTCTCTGAAGCCCAAAGACAAAGTCATCATAGCATTAGCAATATGTATCAACCCTAACAGCAAAGCATTATCCAAAATGTGGCTGACAATTGTTGCACAGTTAGAGGAACATGTGGTCTTTGTGGTCTTCTTGGATGTGTTCCTTGTCCATGAGTTAAACAGAGGACAGATAAATTCTGGAAATAAATCGCTGTTTAAGAAAGGAACAGCCTTTTATCTTGTACTGGTCATCTTTCGTGCGCTGCCTTAGAAGAAGAGAAATGGGTCTATTAGGAACAGGGCAACCAAGTCAACACCAGAATGACAAAAAAAGCAGGACAGATATGTGCTTGTAGAAAACATTACACTGTGAACAAAAAATGATCCAGACTTGAAAGAATATGAGAAAAGAAATTCAGTACCTATCCATTACTAAATACTGGAATTGCATAAGCAGCAAAGTTAGAGTTTTTTGTTTGTAATCGTAATTTTAACAATTTACAATTGTAATTTCCCCAGTGCTTACTTAAGTAAAGTCAGGTAATGTGTCTTATGATAGTGTGTATAGGTGTTAAGATTACATTCATTTCTGATCTGGGAAGTCGTCTTAGTCTCTGTTTTTGAAGCTGCTCACTTAAGAGGCCTGCTGGTAGGAAGGTTCTTGCCACTGTTAGTGTTAAGGTCAAGGGATGTGCATGGGAGAAGGCAATGTCAAGGTCATGGGTCATAGTGGTGAATAATGAATGGCAATGAATACTGCTGAAATTTAGAGAAGGTTTACTCGGTTGTAATGCCTAGTAAATTTGTTACAGTCTGTTTAGGAAGGAGTGACTGTTAGTAACTGGGAGTTGCCCTCTCATTCATTAAAAAAAATATGAGGTCTTTTTCCAATTCACTGGCAGCTTTGAAGAAAATAATTTTAGATTCATCTGGGTCACGAGAATGAGCTGAGAGGATTGTGAAAGACCACAGAATTGCTCTAGAGAACAGAATGCCAAGCTCTGTAACTAAAAAGCAAAAAAAAAAAAAAAAAAAAAAAAAAAAGTGCTAATGTGGAGAACTTTCTTGTGAGTGACCTGTGCTGAAGAGGCCATGCTCCCAGTTCAAAAACCTCATTTGAATTTCTGAAAGCTATGTGACAATGTGCATAAAAATACCAATTTGTTTAAAATGCCTTATCAGCATAGGTGAGTTCAATATTTGTCCTCATCCTGACAAAGGATCATCACATCAGGCTATAGGCATCACGTTTGATGACAGGAATGATCCACAAATAGTTTTTTGAACGTGTTTTTTCGTTTCAGTTCTCCAAATGACAGCTTAGTAGAGCAGAAAATAGAGAAGGCAACAGTGAATAGAAAGTGTAAATAATAATATAAGCAAACATCTGTTAACTCTTACAATGTCAAATCACTGGTAAATGGAAATATGAGCAAATAAAAATTCTGTCAGTGCAGAAAGGCAGAAATGTTTGGTCAGTATTTTTCTACTGTGTTTCGCATAAAGAAGGTAAGTTGTACGTGCAGGGTCTATAAACTGTGGTGGAATACTTGCTATTTAAACTGTAGCTTAGGAAGATGTTAAACTGCAGCTATTAAAGTTAGAATTATTATTTTTCTAATCAGTGAATCTAGAGAATTTGCAGCTGAGATGTTTTAAAAAGAACTAACCAAAGAGATACTTGCAACTGCGCAGTTTTCTGTTAGTTATGGAAATTGGGATGCTCCAGAAAACAGGTCCTCTGCAGTAAGTTGTTTGAGTAGACAGATTGTACTTTATGTGAAGCTTTGTCTGTAATCATTGTTACCAAATGTTAATGTTTTATTTCAGCTCATCTCATCACTGACTGTTCTTGTCAAATTTTGGGGTGGTCCAGTCTTGACTCTTCTTTTCATAGATTCAGGAATCCTTGGTTAGTATGAATCAGAATAATACCAAGTCTGTCAGTGGAGCAATACAAATTTACTTACTTTAGAGTGGATCCTCTGGGTCCTTGGCTGCGTGCAAAAAGATGATTGGGTGTTTAGAAGTCTCTGACTCATCTTTGACAGCCTGTCTCAGGAAATGAAGAGGAAGAAGGTGGGCCTGCTCACTCTTCCTGCAGTCCAACTGTGGGATTATTGTGGAGCTAGGAGCTGGACTCCTTTGAAGCTGATTCTTTGTTTCTGTGATTTCTTCTGAGCACAGAATTGTAAAGAAAGGTACATGGATGTGTTGCTATGGTAATTAGTTCTTGCACTCAGTTATGGGCAACATTTAGAAAACTTCACTGGAAGTGCATGTTTTCTGAAGCTGAGGTAGACCTTGCAAAGAGGCTTCAATCACCAACATAGTAATATGAAGTACCTGTGCTTTTTTCCTGGAGTGGTACTAGGGTGAATGCAACATGAAAGAGCACTTAGTTTATTGGTTTAAGGCTAACAGCATATCATTTTGCCATGTGTCAGAGCTAGCCATCATTCAAACATGGACTTTGCATCCTTGGCTGCTTAAATCTTTTGTCTTAACAAAATGGGGATAATTTCGAGGGCACTACAAAAATATTGTAAAAGTTATCTAAAAAAAACTGATGACAGAATATGGAAATACCTGCCTCTCTGATGTATGCTTCTTTCTGCATGTGGAACTAAAAACTGTACATTGGTGGCAGGGTCAAGGTTCAGGTAAGATGCTTCACCTGATCCACCCAACTGGAACATCTAGTGGCAAATCCAAAAGCAAAAAAACCACATTGAAGCGGTATGGTAATTCATTTTCATGCTCTTTTCTATTTTGGAGGCTAGCAGCCAGCTGGCAGCAGTTGTGCTAGATGATACGATGCAGTTAGAGAAGCAGCTACCTGAGTGACCTGTATGGATACCATTCCTCTGCAAGGCTGCAAAAGGCTCGTTGTGATGCATGAGATAACAGAGATGTGTATCATGTGTCACACGTGGAAAACAGCCAGGATTCTGCTGCTAAGAATAGGCTGGGGAGAGAGCTGGGTTTCACACAGTTGCTCTGTGGTCATACCCTGTCTGAAGATAGTACCTTTTGTGCTAAGGTAACGTATAATGTGAGCTTTGCCTGGAAGCTGGTGGAGGGGGAAGCTAACTGGGGAAATCAATGTTTGTACTTCATATGAATTTGATTAGAAATCAGTTGGGTAGCAGTGATCATAACAGATATGCAGCAGGAGTCTGAGGTCCTGTCTGGGAATGCAATGGATAGTTTGGAGCCTCTGGCTATAAACCCTCTTGAAGAGAAATAGGTAACGCACTGTTCACTGTGTCCTGGAATGGGAGTAGCAAAGTTGTTCGTTTCACTGAGATTTATTTGAACATTGACAAAGCATGACATGCAGTGAAATAAGAAATAATAAATAAAGCATGGGATAAGCCTGTCCCACACCTGACATTACTCATCATCAGTCACAGGGAGCAATGACATTTTGCAGTTAAATTCTGTGAGAGAGACAGAGGGAGAGCATGTCCTGGTCTTCCTGAGTTTCCGCACCAGTAGATCAAATCCATCTTTGTCGTGGATGAAAGATACCTTCTGCCTTGCCAGTGGTACTGTTTTAAATTCTCTCTTATTTCTGGTGAGTAATGAACTGAATCTGCTGTGAGTACATGAAAGCGAATACGTTGTACTTTGTTCCAGTGCCTGTGAGACCATGGAAAAGTGGCTGAGCAGTAAGGGGATACGGTGAGATACACTGTTTACTTTTTTCACCCTTTGTGTTCAGGTCTCAAACACATTTGATGAAGGAGTCACAGACGGATAGCTCTAATTGGAGAACTCCTTCCATTTGTTTTATTTTTGCAGACAATTTACTTGGACGACGATGTCTCTTCCTTTGTGCAGATCAGAGGTTCTGTTCCGCTGTTTTGGGAGCAACCGGGGCTTCAGGTAAACAAATAAATCAAAAAGCCTATCTTCTCTTTCTACTTCTAAATAATTGTTTTTGTAACTTTTTTTTTTTTTTTAATGCGATATGGAGCTCATTCTATGAAAATGCTGATCTATTTCTTTTTAGGTTTGCTTTGTAGGAAATTGTATTTAGATAAAAGGGAAAACCAGCTAAACAACACAACAGGCAAACAGATATAGTCACTTAAGTTCAGCATTTTCACATGTTCGTGTGCCTTGTTGGAAAGTTTTTGTAAGGGATTATGTCCTGATGTCCTAAACTGAAGGTTACAGCAATATCGTTATAACACTTTGTTTTGGAATAACCTTTCATTCTGAACTGTCTGGTTATCAGGAGTATCCTGATTATATTAACCTCCTGGATGAAACTGATAAGCAGCTCTATAAGAGCACTTTACCTTCAAAGTATAATGTTTAGCCTGTTTACTAGGTTTCAGTCAAACAATAGCAATTATCTGACCTGACCTGACCTTCTGCAAGACAAAGATGTAGGATTTCCTTAGGAGATTAATGCATGAAGCCTAGCAGGTTAATATGTGTTACAATTTATGTACTGTTAGAAGCTCGACAAAGAATCATCCTACCATTCCTCTCAGAGCAGAGGGATAAGCAACTAGTCTGACTATGCACATTCATTCATATGTGTTAGTGGAGAGATGTTACATAACTTTTTCTTTTTTTAAAATTCTTTAATAATCATTTGATACATCTTTATTTTTAGATCTAGCACCTAAGTACCATTCAGAATTCACCTGTTGGTGAATACTCATTACTCTTATTCCTTGGACGTGAATGTGCTGGCACTGGTGTTGGAAAGGCTTGCATAAATCAACATTAGGAAAATAACAGAAGATACTGATGTACATACAGAAATATATGATCTTATAAATAATTAGCAGTGTAGATTTATGGCACAGGATTTGATCCATCATATTTCATAGAATCATAGGATAGTTTGGGTTGGAAGAGAACCTTAATGTAATCTACTTCCAACCCCCGTGCTATAGACAGGGACCAGGTTGCCCTCTAGACCAGGTTTCCCAAAACCCCATCCAGTCTGGCCTTGAATGCTTCCACAACCTCTCCAGATAACCTGTTCCAGTGTCTCACCATCCTCACAGTAAAGAATTTCTTCCTAGTATCTAGTCTAAATCTATCCTCTCCCAGTTTAAAGCCATTTCTCCTTGTCCTGTCACTACATGCCCTTATAAAAAGTCCCTCCTCAGTCCATGGAGCTAGCATAACATAAGCCTTTTCTGAGGGATGAAGGGCAGGATAAGTGCTGGACACGCAGCATATTCATGTGATGCAGTGTGGGATATCTGCTAGAGAAAGTTGGCAAGGGGAAGTGATGATTTATTTGGTTATAAAAAGATGTGTAGAAGATATCCCTTTGCTTAATAATAATCTTTTCACCGGTAATTGTAAATGTTGTGTGATAAAAGCTGTGGCTTTTGTATTAAGGATATTATGTGTGTGGGTGTGTGAAGACTATTAGGGGTAACCGATGCTATTAAAGAGATGCTTTTCTCTTAAGGAAAAAGGGGGACATCTATTGATTTACAGATAATTTTTCTTTCCAATATTTTATTTTAGGTGGGTTCCTATCATCTAAGGCTTAACAGAGGTCTAGAAGCTAATGCTCCTGCTTTTGATAGGTAAGCTTCATTCAACTTTGGCAGTAACACAGCAGCCTGGCATTTAACTGAGATTCCACAACTTTATGCATTCCCAGTGAATCATTAGAGATGTGAAGCACCCCTCCTATGAGGTTGCCAGTCCCCAAGGTGTTGCAGGATCATTATGTGTGTTTACTTTATTCACTTATTCTCATGAATTCTCCTCTCTATTTATGTTAGTAATTGAAATGATTTGGTCTCCTAGCTTGATTCTGGAAAAGCTAAGAGATACTGAGTGATATGCCAAAGAAAGGCCTGTGTATCCTCTTGTAACATTTAAATAAACCTGAATTTACAGTACCCATGTGTTCTTTACCTCTGTGACTCGGACAAAAATTAAAAATTTGACACCGCTTCCTAACCATTCTGGATTTGCTTTTCTCAGTGTTGCTCTGCTATACTGAAATAACAGCATCTTATTCTGTCACAGCTGATATTGTATGGTGCTGTTATGCTGATGGTCTTTTGTGTTACCCAAAGGCTGGCTGATAAACTTTTTTAAGCCATTAAGACTTAATGTGGTACCTATAAATCATAAAAAAGTCTATCTCTCAGCATGATTTCTGTAATGTCTGAACGTGATCTCCCATGGGCATCAGTGAAAACATTACATGAAGTATTTGGTAGGTAGGAAATTTTTAATTTGTTAAGTGTCATGTGATTCATTTCTGATTTGCTTTGGTTTTGGCAAATCAGATCTTATGTCCAAGCTAAAAGCTGGTTTTCGGTAAAATGTCTTAATTTCATGGCTTCATTTGCTGTAACTGTTAGCAAATGTGCTCTTAGGAGCTGTTAATAGTTTTGCTCTACTGAAAAGCCCCAAACAGGACCTGGAATCTGAAGGGTCTATGTACCATAGCAGTCCCTGCTCCAAAGGGACTTAGCCCAGGTTCTGAAAGCCTGGTAAGACTCCTAAATGCCTCTGAATTCAGATGTGTTTGAGACTCATGTTCTTGCTGTCCTCTGGTGCCATGTTAATTTGCTTCACTACTTTTCCCGAGTCTTTGTCATGGAGTTCTGCATTCCATAGCAGAGACAATTCATGTAAGAAAACTCTTTAGCATCCTCCTATTCTGCACAACGAACTGGGAGTACCTCAGTAAGGAACTACTCTGAACAGCTTTTTGCTCAGGGAATCTGTTCTCTCTGATTGCAACTGGTGAAAATTAGCCTCTTGTAAGAAACATGAACTTGCACTTTTCCTTGTGCGCAGAAAAATGTGTAGGTTAGGTGAAGTTCAGGATCTCTCTTTTTGCAGAGCTGCTAAAGACAGCCTTTTGGAAATCTTGGAATCATAGAATCACAGAATAGCCAGGGTTGGAAGGGACCTCAAGGATCATGAATCTTCAACCTCTTCAACCCCCCTGCCACAGGCAGGGCCACCAACCTCCCCATTTAATACTAGACCAGGCTGCCCAGGGCCCCATTCAATCCATCTTGAACCACCTCTAAGGATGGGACATCCACAACCTCTCTGGGCAGCCTGTTCCAGCAAATGGACAAAGAACATACATGGAAGCAGGCTCTCAGGCGTAACAACATGCTACAGTTTCTGAGTGTGCCAGAGAGAGTTCAGCTTGTTAGATTTTCCAGCGTGGTAGGTTAATGCTTTGAGAGGACACTGTGAGAAGCAAATGGTTATCTTGTTAGCGGATCTTTTTCTGTCCCCTTTCCCTGACAAATTCTTGGGGAGCTGTTCTCATAACAGGTGACCTGTGTTTCAGCAGTTTTGTTCTTTGAAAATAATGTTGCTGGAGAAGCAGGAGCTTGGTGCTGGAGTCAGATGGGTGCAAATGTACGGAAAGAGTTGGTGTACAGAGAATTGGCTGCAGAATTGGAAGCACAAATAATGCTAGAAAGTATATCTAGCCATGTTTCTTGAAACATATGATGCTAAGTTTTTCATTTCTCCATTGCCATGGTTATCTGTGTGGCTTAACTCTGGTTATAGATTTTAAAGATGCATGCAATAAAATGAATATTTGACACTTTGATTTTCTGACACTTTGTCATTGCATGTTGCTTTGGAGCAAGTAACAGCTTTCCATTTGTGTGGTTATTTTTCCTGTCTATTTCTATTCAGCTTGCTTTTAAGTACCGCTGTGGTGGTAGTACATGATATAAGATGACTAAGGTTCTAATTGTTTCTTGATAAGTCAGCACAGCTTTTGTAACACATGTATGCCAACTGGAAAAGAATGTATTAAGGGGAGAATGGCTCTTGACTTTAGATTCCCTAAATGTCAGGCTTTGAGAGGTTGGCAATATGTGCCAGATGAAATACTACTTTATACTTGTTCTGTTTCTCCTGAAGAATCTGGACCAGGCCATTTTGCTATAAGGATCTTTGGTCTTAACCAGTGTAGCAGTAGTTATATTTACTAACCTTCCTGCTTAATTTTAAGTAAGCCGTGAGTATCTCAAGGTTGCAGCAGCTCAGAGATGTTTGAACTCATCACCTATGATGTGTTCGTGCCTCTCTGACTTTGGTCCTGGAATCCTACATCCATTGTTGCCACTGAATGTTGGATCAGCAATGCTGGGCAATTCCTGCTGAAGCATAGTATGTTTTCCTTCCTGATCATCTTTTCTGTGCAGCTTCTAGGCTGAGAGCCAAGAGATGGGAACACATTTTGGACAATATCAAAGCTAACAAAAGATCTGGGACCTGCTTCCTAAAATGCTGCTGTCTATGTTCAGTACAAAGTAATATGTTCTTTAATTTCATACTTGTACAACTTGCACTCAGCAAAGAAGCTGAGGACAATGTCTGTAGCTGCCATGGCTGAAGCATGCTAGATGGAACTACCAGTGTACACACAACTACAACACAACTACTTCTGTGTTTTGGAAAAAAGGTAGTAGGCTGTATTACATTGGTTTGTTTTTATTTTTTGTTATGATTACTTTTGCTGTAGGCATATGATGCTTCTGAAGGAGCAGTATGGAAAACAAGTGATTGTTAACTTGTTGGGAAGCAGAGGAGGAGAGGAGGTGC
The DNA here is from genome assembly GCF_019238085.1 of Lagopus leucura. Lineage (NCBI taxonomy): Eukaryota > Metazoa > Chordata > Aves > Galliformes > Phasianidae > Lagopus > Lagopus leucura. Next base: position 52,114,136 of record NW_024962252.1, on the reverse strand, counting down.
TCAATAGAGCTTTCAAGGTAAAAGACATGCATTTTGTTTTTATTTTGTTGTTGTTAAACTGCTGACTTCCTGAGCCTTCACGTTTTGTTTTCTTTCTGGGCAAGTACCTGATGAATACTAGATCTGAATATGTTTTTTTTTTTTTTTTTTTTTTTTTTTTTTCCCCACTAGATATTACAGGGAATTAAGCTTTATAGTCTCTGTGACTTGATTTTCAGGACTGTCTTGCTTATTTCTTCACACCTTTACTCTTTTAAACCAGAATTTAAAAATAACAATGTCCTAATTGTTCTAAGAGTAGTTCATGTTTGCAAAACTGAGTGCTGGTCAGCTTTGTCCATAGTATGTAGTCAACAGTGCAGTTACTATATTCTTCCAGGTGCCTCACCAGGTTGTCAGAACTGCTTTTGGGCCAGTACCTTGCTCTAGCTTGCTAAGAGGAAGATTTGATTAGTCTGATTATAGTGAGAAATAGCTGTTTACCACTAATTGTGATGGGAATTAACTGTTAGAGCACTAGATGACAATCTGGTTTATAGAGACATTTTCCTTCTCCCTAAGTATGTTCCTAGACACAGCTAATGCTTGAAAGCGTCTGGGTTTCCTTTTCAGGATGACTGGCACTGGAAGTTTAAAAAGCTGCCCTGTGTTTTAGTCTGGAATGGTATTTTCATGGCCAGATTTTTAAAACAAGTGTGTACTTGAACCTGGAGATTGTCACTGAGTAGTATTTGTGGCAAGTGGCTGCTCGCATTAGCCTGGAGATTGATGGGAACCTGCCTCCAAAGTCCTCGTTGCTTCAGAAATCAGACGTAGACCCTTGGGAGTATGTATTTACAAATAACTGTATGAAGGATGTTTTAAGTACGCATCTATAGTGTTACATGTACTTATCACTACTGAAGAGTGATACAACAGTTCTGAGTTCAAATACTTACTCTGAAAGTAAGCACCTCTCTACTGGAAGGAGACAAAGAACATTTTAATGGTGGTTTTTCTGTGTGATCATTTCTTCTTTCTATGAAAGTGCTGGGAGGGATCAACTACTCCAGTGGGAAATGACAAAGTGAACGACTACCTCTGTATGGAATATGATCACAGCAATTGCCACTGGAGTTAGTGAGACAGTGAGGAAGGTACAGAAAAGAAGTCAGGTCCTAGCTTCTAATTTCAGCTTTTTACTGAATTTTACCTTGACACAGCTAGGCCTCTATACCCTCCTGGTTTTGCTTTCTTTACAATATTTGTTATAGATTATTTTGAAAATATGTTGGAATGTAATTGTAAGATATGAAAACTTGAATGTTCAAATATAAAGATACAAACCTGACTTTTCTTGTAAATTTAATTCTGATATTTTATCAAATACTTGCATTCCTGAAGATAGTATTCTGGTCAATATCATACAGTGAGAAATTAAATCAGAAATAGGACGTCTATAGAATAAAGACCTTGCATTCCAACTGAAAACAGCCACCTCATGGTCTTTTCTTTACCTTTGTGTTTTAACAGATGAATCATTAGAAAGAATATATAGTTAGATTTTAGTCCACTGATTTTAAAGGACTCAGATTAAAAATAAATTATAGAATGGTCAGGAATGAGAGCTTTTCTCCTGTTGTGACGTTTGTTTCTCCATCTTCCCTCCTGTGCATGTACTTTTCTCCCAAAGGTTGCTGCAACCTTTACAGGTTTTCTCTGAGTTGGCTCAGAGTATTCCTGTTGTAGTCACTGCCACTGCTACTGGTTTCCCTTGATCAGAATGTCTACACTACCATTAGTTTGTGCAACTGGAGCAAACAAAAAATTGTCAACCATGACTTTACCTGTTATACAACCAAACAAAAAACCAGTACCTTTCCCAGTAATGCTGTTCCTCTCACAAACGTCCTCTGTAACAGGTATAATTATGTTTACAGCGCAGGCGGTACTGTAGTGTGGACAACAATTTACGCCTCAGGTGTGTCACCAGCGCCAGTGGATCTGGTGCAAATACCAGGTGTTTTGACTTCTATAATAATGTAATGAAATATACTGCTTTTTCTCCTCCAAACACCATGCAAGACCTTCAAATTTGTTTCTGGAGGGGCGATTTAATTACTAACTTGATACAGTTGTATATAGGCTTCTAATATAATATCAGGGTGGTTTTTTGTGTTCATTTTGTATCACAATAAAGGGAATAAAGCATTCCTTTCCTGAGATGAGTCCAAAAGCATAGGGAATAGACAAAGGTTTGCATAATTAGAGTTAATAAAACAATTATCTCTGGCTTTGCCATGGAAAGCAGGATGTGTTACAGCTGTATCTATTACAGAGATGTTAATGAGATTTGTGGCAATTACGGAAATACATATGAGGTCATGGAAATGGGAGATGAAATAATCAGGCTGTTTGTGTCCCTTCTTTCACTTTTGTGGTTTGCCACAAAATTCTATAGTATGTTTCCTGGGATATCATTTGTCTCTTACTTCCTTCTCAGCCACACTCCACCTAAAATTAGGGCCGCACATTTTCTCTCGGCATTTAAAGAAGAGTTGCAAAATTCACTCGTGCTTTTTTATGTTCATGTACCTTAAGGAGCTCTGGGCATCCTTCATATCAGAATTTGCCCAAAGCATCACTGTTGTTGTGCAGGGCTGCCACTAGTCAGGGTGCACACAGGAGCAGTGCTGAGTTGTGCTTTGCAGGCATAGTTTGGGATTTGCTGCAGGAAAATTGGGGTATAGCAATCCAGTTCAGTTTTGGAAAGAAAACAGAGAATTTTCATTGCTGTATTCACATCTGGCATTTCAAACATCCATGTGAACTTCTCAAAATTAAAACCTTGGTTTACAAACAATGAAAAGCATGCTGGTATCAGTGTTATGCTGTCATGTGAACAGGATTTGTTTTCCTTTCAATTTCTAAACAGAAACTGCTATGGGCCTCTTCCCATGCAGCAGACACTCCGATGATAAACTTTGACTACCACCAATTTGCAAAAGGTGGGAAAACTGAAAAACTGGAAAATTTACTGAGACCTCAACTGAAATTGCACTGGGAAGACTTTGGCGTCTTTGCAGAGGGCGAGAATGTAAGTCCATGGTGAGTGTCCCTGCCCCCATGCCCCAGCATAGCCAGGCACCAGCCCTCCTGGCCTTCCCAGGTTCATCCCTGTGTTTGGACCATGAGCGTATGTGACCATATTGAAATACAGATTTGAAACAAAGTGTAGTCTTGGCACTAAATAGATCATTTGGTTTAACTACATCTCCATGGTCTAGAATTTGGAAAATTACCAATGCATGGATTTGCAAGCACTGTGTTGCAGACAGTCAGGTAATTAGATATGTAATGGAATACACTGTGCACTGTGTACTGATCCCACTTTTGCACTGTCAAAATGTGGGTGGGAATATTCAAGCTGAACATTTGACGATCTTGTTCAATCAACCTGTAATTAGAAGTTATTTTTAAAATATACTTTTCTTCCTCCCTCCTCTTGTGTTTAATTACCAAAGCCTGCAGACAGGTACTTTTCGAATGAATTGTTTGGACTGCCTGGATCGTACTAACAGCGTACAGTCCTTCGTTGCGCTGGAGGTAAGTTTATCAGAGGACCTTTCACAGATGTCTGTACTGCATACATTGTCACACAGGAAAGAAAAGGGGCATAAGCCTCACTAATACAAGTCTTTCTTGCTAGCTCTGTGTTACAGAATTGTGCTGGCTGTAATAATTAAATTGAGAAGAAAAGGCAAAATATATTCAATAAAAGTGATTTTATTTCTTTTTTTTTTCCTTTCTCCTCCAAACCCAGATTCTGCTTACACAATTGGAGATCCTTGGGTTGAATTCTAGATCTATAGTTGAGCGCTTTGTGGAATCATACAAAGCAATGTGGACTCTCAATGGTCACAATCTGAGCAAAGTGTTTACTGGCAGCCGTGCCCTTGAAGGAAAACACAAGGTAAAGAAAAGCAGCAAAGCTGTTTACTCTGAAGTGACTGTAAAGAAAGGTATCTGATTTATATCTCGTTGCCTCTTATGCTGATGATCTTGGTCTGATGTAGGTTGGGAAGCTCAAGGATGGAGCCCGCTCTGTCTCTCGTACCATTCAGTCAAATTTTTTTGATGCAGTAAAGCAGGAAGCCATCAAGCTGCTTCTCATGGGTGACTTCTTCAGTGAGGAATATGCAGACAAGGGCAAGATGCTCATGGATCACACTGCACTGCTGGGTAAGGCCAGCATAAACCCTTCCTTTTTCTTTTCTGTCTGGTCTTGACCGTCAGATATAAGCAATTGCATCTTTTTATAAATAAACTACTCTTGTGTTGTTTAAAACACTTTTTTCTCAAGTTACTGTAGCAGAATCCTGTAAATTTTAATTCCACTGTGCTTATTTCTCACTTGTTTTGTTTTGGACTTCCAGCATGTTTATCTGCTCTTTGATTATCTTTGATAGTTGAACGGAGATGGACTGAAGGGAAAGATTTTTAGGTCACTCTGACCTGGGGAAGTCTCTTGAGTTCAACATTTTTATCTCCTTATTTTAAGCCTGCAGTTTGCGTGTGCTCTTAGCTGTTTGGATCTGAAAGACACATTTATGCTGGTTCATTCTCTGCTTTACTGCAAGGCTCTGATAGTCCGTAACATATACATAGCTGTTTGCACCCATCTAGAATCAACCAGCCTGGTTCTTTGAGAAGAAACTCATGTGCAGAATACAGAATAACCTGCTCCCACAAGCAGTCTCATGTTGCCAGTTTGCTCCAGAGAACTGCTGGATTTTAACAGGGTAGACATGAGCCATTCAGCTCCATTTCAGTACTGAGGCTGTCCCCATTGTGGACTACAAGGACAGTATAGATACCTTTTCTATGCCTGACTGCTGCTGCATATCGAGTAGTTGAAGATTAAGGTTATTACAGCTACTCACATGAAAAAATGCACTCTTAATTGTCTATACTCATCAAAAATAATGAAGGTAGCAGTTTCCTCTAAGGACTTCTGACTAGGCTAGAGAGCTGTGACAGTGCTAGTTTTGAAGATACAATGTGCTACTTTCTATCTTTCCCTCATCTAAATTTGGTAGGACTTGGCTTTAAGTCATAATTTGTGGCGTACTCAGTGTCTGCAGGCAAAACTGAAAAGATTAAGGGAGGAGAAAAGAATTTGTTCAGTTGTTACTTGAAGAAATTCTAGAAAATATATGCTGGAAGTGAGTGACTGGCTTCTCACAGGCACATCTGCTTTTGTAAGATGCTTGGAGTCTGGAAGAGAAATTGATAGCATCAGCCTTACAGTTATTGCCATTGCTACTGGAGTTATTCTTTAGCTTTTGCATTTTTGCTGCTAGGATGCTGTCATTATTTCATAGTGACTTAGATGTCACTGCTCTCTGGATCCTTTCTCTGCTTTTATGGCACATTTTTGTTTTACATGCTCTCTTTCTCTCTCTTCTCTTCCATCAGTAACTCCAAGTATTCTGAAGGCCATGTCGGAACGTCAGTTTGAATTCACAAGCTTCAAGCGTGTTCGTGTTGCCATGGGGACCTGGAACGTGAATGGAGGGAAGCAGTTTCGAAGCAACATCCTTGGTACCAGTGAGCTGACAGACTGGCTGCTGGATTCTCCAAAGCTCTCTGGAGTTTCTGAATTTCAGGGTAAGGCTTCAGAGTCAGAAAATGCATTTTGATATTGCAGTAGGTACTGCATTTCTAGGGTCTGCAGGTCAGAACACCAGTTTTGACCAGCTGTTCCTTTCAGAGTCAATGCATCATCCTGAAGGGCATTTTCTGGAAACCTAAAGGATGTATTCAGGCTAATTTAGACCTGTACAGCCTATTCTGCATACCACGTTTTCTTTTGTTCCTCAGTTTCCCCATTCTTGGTTCTTTATTTTGGGTGGAAGCTTTGTGCTTAGGTGCCCCTGGAATGTCTCCTTGTTCTTCATCTTGCCTTTCCTTAGAAGTATAGAAAATTCTCATGTTTCTGGCTTGCTTAAGATAGCCACTGAATTTCGTATGAACTGAACAAAGTCAGTTACTGTACTTTATTTCCAGATTTTATTAAGAAAAATGAAAAATGAAGGTACTGTCATTTGAAAAATGAGTGTATCCAATGAAGATATGGCAAAATCTGTGCTTTTGTTGTTACAGTGGAACCTGTATATAACCTTCTGCTGGCATCACAGGGATATTTATGTTCCTGCCCTTCAAGCTCAGGAATTAATTCCTCAGATCCCTGGTTCTTACATAAGCTGTCCTGTTTGAACCTGTCCCGGTTTCAGAGACAGAATTCTTAGTTCTTGAGTGTATAGATTTGCAATTCAGTGCAGACAACTATATTCTGAACAGCTTGGGTGGGTGCTTGGTCCAGTCTTGTTCAGAAGCAGTTTATCTGTACTGGCAAATGGCTGTGCCCATGATATTAAAATTTGATGAGAGCCTGTTATTTGCTCTCCCTGCTGTCCCTTGTTCCCCTGAGTGAGCTGGAGGAGCAGGGCTAATTGATATTGGCAGTCAGAATATGGAATGTCTAAGTAGCTTCTGAAATGGAGCTGACTTCCGTTAATGTGCAGAGCTCGGGTATGACCACCAAAAGGTCTCTGTACATGGAAATGTCAATACAGTGCCTGCGTAAGTAGTTACGTGTTCAAAATTATGAATAGGAAATAAGTAGTTAACGTGACAGTGCCTGTCGTGTTAAGCCAAAAAAAGAAAGGGTAAGTATCTTGTTCTAGTTTAATGCTTATGTCTACTGAGAGTAAAGCTATATTTTACTTCTCTTTATGTTCTTTTTCTGAGACAGAAAATAAGACTTCTGACTTAGATTCCTTTTTTACTATTTAGGTCTTTGTGATCAATTATGTTACTGGTATCTTGGGCCTGTGACAGTTTAAACAAATAAGCAAAACTTCAAAGAAAAAAAAAAACCAAACCCAAAATCAGCCCTTTAAATAATGGGCAGACTTGATGGGTCAGTAGAAGTAGTTCATACTATCATAGGAGAGGATTTGATCCTTGCTGTTTTACCAGGATTGTATTCACACACTTGAATGAGGGAAGACAGAGTTGCTGTGCTCCTCTGGACCTAATCTATGAAGATAAGGACTTTGAAGTCTTCTATAAATTAGCAGATAAATGTACTAAATACGTTGAGAGGGAGGGGGCAGTATATAGGGACTTTGTATAGACAGTAAGTTCAGATGGACTTGGTGTAAAAAAATAAAAATGAAATGGATAGGCAAGTTGGGTAAAAAGCGGGTGAAAAAATGGCAGGTAGTGAAGTGCTGTGTCCTTACTATGTTTGGAGTGAGGGAGGGAGAATACTGAATACTTTTTCATATTAACACTGCTACAGTATAGTGCTTATAGTGATTGTTCTGAACTCTGTCTGCGAGAGTCTGGTGGGAGAAAGACAGAAAAAAAGCTGGAAGGAACTGCGGGGGTTGTTTTGTGAGATTAGATTAAAGAAGTAATGATTATGTATAAGCTTGGCAGGGAATGCACAGGATAGAGCTACAGGAATGATCTCTGACACAAATTAGAACACAAATCATTAGGAGAAACAATAAGGTAGTAATTCTTGTATAACTTTTTCCTTTTCTGACAACAGATGATGAGAACTGCCCTCCTGACATATTTGCAGTGGGATTTGAAGAGATGGTTGAATTAAGTGCTGGGAACATTGTAAATGCCAGGTAAATAGGATTTGTTTTTGTTTTGTTCTGAAGCCCAGTATTCCCCAAAAGAATGAGTCAAACAAAAGCCTCCAGAGTTGTGCCTTGCGTCAAGTATGTAGAACACTTCCTTCCAAGTCTGTTGCATGTAATTATAGCTGGAAATATGTTTGCTGTTAACAAACAGCACTGGGGTACTGCTGAAAGTGCTCTTTATTCTTGAGCTTCTGTGCATTAGAAAACTCTATATTTTCTAAGTCTTTGTGTCAGCAGAGAAGGATTCTGATGGATGACATTGTTTAACGCTTGTCCTTAAATCCACGTATGGTGTTGGAAAAACATGCTCAGTGGCTTTTTTTTTTTTGTCTTTTTTGGGTTACAAGTTACAGCAGTGTTCAGCATGACTGCTGAGCTCATGGTGTACCCACATGATCCAGTTGACTTTGTAGATGAGGCTGGGTCTGCAAAACTGAAGCTGTATAACCCACTCACAAGGCTTCATCTAAGAACAGTCAATAGCTAACTCTTCTGAGGAGAGCCAGGAGAAGATCTCTTTATTGAGTATAAGAAATCTTATAAGTCAAAAGATTTGACTTAGATTTTTTGGTTTTATAATTATGATTACTACAGCATAGATCATTTTTAGTATAGTTGACAGAATGCACCTCATGTCCCATAGTGGGATAACTATTTCTGCTTGTGTCTTGGCTTGCTGACCCTGCTTGCTCTGCTCTGGCTCACAATCCCTGCCATGTATCCTAGATTATTTCTAGTTCTGGAATCAGCATGGATAGAGCCTAATAGATTGTTTATAAACCTAAGGCACAGTTAATCTTCTCATTTTATTGATTGTGTGTGGTTTCTTTTGATTCCATTAAATGATTTTGTTTGTTCCAGTACAACAAATAGAAAGATGTGGGGAGAACAGCTTCAAAAGGCTATTTCCAGGACTCATCGCTACATTCAGCTGACATCAGCGCAGCTTGTTGGTGTTTGTCTTTTCATCTTTGTTCGACCCTATCACGTCCCCTTCATCAGGTAAAAATAAAACCCAAGTCATTATAGTCTACATTTTCAGTGGTGTCTGCTGATGGAGTTTGACCAGAGAGAGTGGGAGTGATTTTTAAACTTGGCGGAAATTGTGCAAACCTGAATTCCTGTGTAGGAGAGACATGTCTCCAGGCAGCAGTTGTTTGGACTCTCTCCTCTTGAGCAGCCCAAGGTCCGGCCTAATATATCTTATTCCAGTTCAGCAAGGAGTCCGGGCATGCTCTAGGTGGGCACTCATGGTGTAGCATCTTTTTTGGGAAGTGAATGACCTGACTCAGCATGTCCAAGAGCAATCTGAGCATCAAGTGAAGGCAAGTGCCTGCCTCTGCATGAAGGACAGGTTTTACTTTCTGTAGTAGGCGCTAGTGAGGCACCCCATCGGGATGTGACATGTCAGGACCTCCCCTGCTCTGTGATGGATTTATGATGCATGCTTTAGGGGCGTAGACTTAGCACATAGGATATATAAACCACTGTGTAGTTGCAATAAACGCCATTTGCCTTTCCATCATGATGTATGTGTGGCTAATGGCCACTAGTCATTCGCTAGTCCTAAGGCGACCTGACCCTTCAGAATGGGAGCTGCAACAGCTTTCTAGCCCTATTCTTATTAGTTCTGTGCAGAACACAGTTCCAGACTTGAAAAGAATTATGGAAAAGTTGGGAAGAGGTTTTAGAGGGAGAGAGAATTTTTCTCACTGATATTTGAATGCCCATTAAGTATTTTTCTCTATGAGATGTCACAAGAAAGAGAAGTATGTCCCTAGTTAGGAGAGCCCAGAGCTATGTGTTCAGCTTACTAGCACGGATGTCCCTGGTGCCCAAACAAACCCTTCTTGCCCCTAGAAAATTCTCATTTTTATTAAAAAAGGAAAGAGTATGAAGCTGCAGGGTTTAGTGCATTAAATTGTTTTTGCCCTGGGCAAGAACTGTACAAGCTAAGTGTGAATTGGTAGGAAATGAGTAGTTAGCTGAATCTATCCTTGGGCATCTTCTTGTCCTAAAGTCTAGAGCAACTGTCAAACTGCTACGAATTGGATATGAGCCTCTGAAACTGGGAGAAAAAGGGAAGGGTTTGTTTGTAGTGACCGAGTTCATTATTTAATGCTGATATATTGCTGTATGCTAGTTGTGCTTAATCAAATGTAACCTATGTGCTTATGTAATTTTTCCCATGTCCCATAAAAGGAAAACAAAAATGATTAGAAGTGCAAAAAAGCTTCTGTGCTTACAGAGATTGAAGAGATTGAAGAGATTAAGACAGAAATCAGAAAATAGAGGAATAAAATGAGAGAATGGCAGAAGCTTATGGAGTAGTGAAAAAGGAATGAAAAAATACAGGCATATACAGTGGCTTATCTCAACCCTTGCCATGAATAGAAGTCAGCTAAATACCAGTCAGCAAATTGAATAGTCAGGAAGCAGAAAGGGAGAAGTATTTACAGAGAAAAGGGTGAACGCTTGCTTCTTTCTGAGCACTCAAAATCCAACTTTTCACAGCAAACTGTGATGCTCCACTTTTGTCTCCCTGAGGGTGTCTTTTCTGGTAGTTTTCTGCGATCAGGAAAAGAAGCCAACAAAGAGGAAAAAAGATAGGAGGGCAGAAAAGATGGGGAAGAAATTGAAAAAGATAGATGAAAACAAAGAGAAAAACAGGGAGAATCTGTAACGTCTTTCTTCGTTCAGGTTATCGGTGCCTGGCAGGAAGCCAAATAGGACTTAGTGTTTTCCCCCTGCCCCTTATTAAAGCCAGTAATAGTCTTGTCTAGAGCTACCTGGCTTCTGTCTGGAAATTTTCTCAATGGGAAGGACGTACATGGTGCTGGAGTTGATTACAACAATGATGTCATCATTTGCTTATCTGATCAGACAGGCATGGTTTATTCTTGGAATAGACTGGCAATCTGAGAGGAATTTTCCTGCAGGCAGGTCTGCTTTGCCAAGCAATTCATCTTTCTTTAGGAAAACTCGTAAGTGTATGCTAGTCGCAACACTGAAATATTACATAATCAAACATGTGGAGGATCTAAGTAATTTGTCATTAAAGCATAACTTCTTTTAAGAGTTAGATCTAAACAGTTGTATCTGATGATTACTGCATCTGATTTAACAAGTTATGGGTTATGATCTGTTGCTTTTTAATGGTCTGACAAATGTGGCACTGACTGTAAAGTTGGGTTTCAGTGGATAGTAACACCAGCTGAATTGTTAGCTGTCTGAAAAACAGATTCCCATATAATTAAAAGTATAAAAAGGAATGCAATGGTTATTCATTTAATGTCTTCAGGATCATGATAGAGGTAAACTTCAAATGTGCATCCTGCTGAAGTTCCCACTGTTTCTCTTGCTATATTGCTTGCAAGGACAAGGAGAGGGAGAAAATTAATTTTAAATAGTTTTACTTCTATAGTAGCTTACAATATTTTATTTGAAATGTAAGTACGTGAACATCATCAAAGAGTCACAGTGTGAAAGATATGCCTAATGGCAGCAGTCTTTCTGTTCAGGCCTCAGTTTGCAGAGGAGAGAAAGGAGGCATGGCACTGTAAACAGATTTTTCCTTTATGTTGCAAAATTATTTGAAGGTTTTCCCTGCAGCTCTTTATTGTTATTTTTTTTTTTTTTCATACAGGGATGTGGCAATAGACACTGTGAAGACAGGAATGGGAGGAAAGACTGGAAATAAAGGGGCAGTGAGCATCCGTTTCCAGTTCTACAGTACTAGTTTCTGCTTTATATGCAGTCACTTAACTGCTGGGCAGACTCAGGTGAAGGAGAGGAATGAAGACTATAAAGAAATAACACAGAAACTCAGCTTCCCAATGGTAAGAATAGGTGTACATGTGGTGAAAACGTGGAAGGTAAAGACTGTGCCTTTACGTTGTCTCTCTTTGTGTTCTTTATCACCCAATATAGCACTTGCTTTGCAAAGTTCTACACTTTTCAAAAATACAGTGGTTGCAGTGCTAAAAAAGTCCTGGCCTTTGAGCAATTTTCAAGCTGATCTTTTAGGACAGTGTGACTTGATTGACAAATCTGTGAGACCTTGGGGATAATGTCTAGGTGGCTGGTGTTGCGTTCAGAAATGTAGCTCTTGCTGGCACTAGTTAGCAGGGATTCCTCAAAGACCATCCTTGCCACTCAGCACATCAGTGCCTTATCTGCTCCTGATGGGTACGATGTATCATTTCTTGATGTTTGATAAGGTACATTCTGTTCCCCTCTTTGTGTCTCTTGAATGTTGTCACTGTTGAGGAAGTGCTTTTTTTTCTCAGGCTATGGCAAGTAGGCACTATTTATTAGTCCATATGAATAATTTTTCCCCTGAAGGGTGTAAAATCAATCACTGTAGTGTTTTATTTCACATGTATCTCCTCAGGCCAACAAGTAACCTATGGGATATGGTAGTAGTGCCTCCTTGCTTCCCTTAATCTTGGTTCCGTAAGTTTATACAGTGTTTCCTCAGACCTCTCGGGAGAGGTCCTAAAGCAGACAGGGAATGGACCAGTCTATGTATTCTGTTTAGTCAGCAGGCGTTAGATTGCAAAGCATAAAATTTTGACTCCCTATGGTTTGCAAGGTTTAGAGGCTTGGCACATGCAGCATATTAATTAGTTATGTTTTATGTACGAAACAGTATTGACAGTTTGGAAATCCTGCATAGGATATCTGTTCTATATGGCCATAAAGTTGTGCTTGTGGTAGTTTTTCTTTGTAATATTTCATTAGCTATTTTATGTCGTCTACACTTGAAGTAATTGAATGTACCTTGTGTGTGAAATACATATAAAGAGTGACCTCTAGTGCTGTGACAGCTGCAGCTGTTTGAGAGGCGTTTAGAGGATTTTGGCGGTTTATAGCTTGACTAAAAGAAAATGACTGCATAGAATATAGGATATTAAGCGTAGGACTGGAGTGAATTTCTAGTGATGGTTTATTCCAGTATATTTAAAAAACTATGGCAGTGTGCACCTAAGGTCAAATTTGGTGCTCATTCTTAATCAAGACCTTTGTTGCTGTGAACGTGTTTTGGTAGTGTGGTGCATCTTGTGCTTTACTTAGAATGAGTAAGTGTACATATGTGAAATGTGTTACAAACAAACCAATTTTCTTTTATATTCATGAATTCAGCCAAATTGTGAATTTAAAACTGGGGTTCCCAGCTTAGGCATACCTTCAGAAAACAGGAAATCTGATACTCTTGTTTACAAAATTCAGCTCAGTGGGGCACAAAAGACAGTGAAGGAAGTAGTCCTTTTTGAAATGGATTTTAGTATGTAGGATATGGGAAGTACGTGATCTGGTGTTTAGTAATTCAAAGACTCCATTGTGTATTTCAGTGCACTTAAAAGTTCTTTTCCTAAGTGTGATTTAATGCTAACTGTATTCTCTAAACCAGGGACGTAATGTGTTCTCTCATGACTATGTCTTCTGGTGTGGCGATTTTAACTATCGCCTTGATCTAACATATGAGGAAGTCTTTTATTTTCTCAAACGTCAAGATTGGAAAACGCTGATGGAATTTGATCAACTACAACAGCAAAAATCCAGTGGAAAAGTAAGGCAGTGTGTCTTATTTGTTTACATTTTAAAGTTGTTGTTTTCTTGAATACCAGTGTATTGGCTTGGTCTAATTCTTTGAGAGAGGGAATCGTTCTTCTCAGACATTTATTTGTAGTACATGAATTTAGTAATCTGTTTAAAAATCAGAATGTTGTTTATTCACAAAAAAAGTTGGTAGAGCACAGTGGCACCTACTTCATCTGTAACTCAATCAAAGAAAGGGTACTTCTTTCCATAGATTTTTAAAGACTTCCATGAAGGGACTATTAATTTTGGACCAACATATAAATATGACGTTGGGTCGGAGGCTTACGATACAAGTGACAAGTGCAGAACCCCGGCTTGGACTGACCGAGTTCTTTGGTGGAGAAAGAAATTGCCTTTTGAAAAAACAGGTGCGTAGGCTTTTTTCTCTTCCCTTATTTGAAAATTTCAAATTTCATTTTGCTCCAAAACCCACATAAGGAGAGGGAGTTTGGGAATTTTGGGCTGCAAGAGCTGCATGTGTCACTTAGGCGTACTCAAATGGCAATGTCTTAGCTAAAGCAGATGTATTTCAGCTTCATTGGAATAACTCACAGAGACAGCCCTTAATTTTTGAGTGGGTGAACAAAGGCTTCATGCTACAGATTGAAAATGTGCTTGGAGCTAGCTGAGGAACTGACAGCAACCCACCTGTGATAATCTAGAAGTTATTCTCTTGCTTGTCAGCAGAATCATTACTCCACATAAAGTTCCCATGTTGATAAAGGATAGATTTGTTGTTTGTCTTGTCCTCGGTAGTTGTGTAAGCACTTTTCTGTATCTTCTTGTGCCTTAGTAACTCTAGGAATGTTTCTGTCAGTTTCTTGAGTTTGGGGAGATTTCAGTAATTAGCGCTTATAAAGTACTTGGAGATCAGATGTGGCCAGTACAACAGATATCCATACAGAATTTTGATTTGTTTTTCAGGGAACACAGTAGCAAAATGAAAAAATATTTCTTTGTGTCTCCAGTGACAATTTTTATAACTGTCCTCTCAGTCTGCAGGCATATCTGTGTTCAGGTGTTCATAAAATCTGCATAACTTCACATAAAAAACATAATGCCAGGAAACTTCTGCTTGGAATCCAAGACATACCATGAGTACTTCTAAGTGTGAAAACTACAAAGCAAAACTACAGCAATCAGTGAATACATGTTGATGTGATACACATTTATTCACAATTACTTTGGGAAAGAAAAAGTAAAATGAAGAGCCTAAACCATTTACAGAGATGTAATCTGGGAAAGGAAAACTGTAGGAGACACAGTAATGAAGTTAGAACAGTGAGCATCCATCTTGGGCTGACTGTTCTTCATTTCAGAAGAAAGAAAACCCTTCAGCATTTTCAAAGCATGTTCTTTATTTTGTATGGTAAGACTAATGCCTGGGAGGACTTGAGCCAGTGGATCCCGTGTTCTATGTGTACTCCATCTAGCATGTCTGCAAGAGCCCACACCATGTAGGAGTGGTTCCCTGCAGGTTCCTTGCTTTAGAGCTTGCAGGTAGACCCTGCACGTGGGCTAGCTCATGGTGGGTATTTTGCTATCTGTTTATGCAACTTCCCAGCCCTGCAAAGCTTTTCTAATCAGTGTGTCACCATAGCTGCCGTAGATCCTTTCCTTTTCTACTGATGGTGAAACTACTCTTCTGCCTCTCAGCTCTAATTTTGTTTCCTTGCTTTTTTTTTTTTTTTCATTTCCAGCTCTGCAGGCAAGAAATAGTTATCCATTAGCCCAAAAAGTGACCTAAAAACTTTACTATTACCGACAATGATGTAAAACCCCACTCTAGCATAGTGTCTGGAGAGCTTTCTGTTGCTTTAATGTGTTATAGCATAAGTATTTGGTCTCTCCTTTCTCTTCGCTCTGCATGTACTGTTCAGGTATGCAGTGTATTTCACAAATACTTCTTTCCATGCTCAGAAGGGGGGTAGGGAGAAAAATACTAATATGACCCTTGATCAACACAGATTGTGCAAGTGATTGAGTGACATTCAGGTTGCCATTTTGCTGGTAACAACATAATACATCTCACTGCTAGGATCTGTGAAGCACATCCTAATAAACTATCTCTTCACTGTTGGTAAAAACAGCTGTGAGTTTCAAATGATGTTTTGTGCTGCACAGCTGGAGAGATCAATCTTCTAGACAGTGATCTGAGTGCAGAAACTAAAGTCAGACACACCTGGACCCCTGGAGCCTTGATGTACTACGGGAGAGCTGAGCTACAGGCATCTGACCACAGGTAAAGTCCTAAGCAAATAATCAGAAGTTCTAGAAGGCCAGAATGTGTCATACTGAATGGTACCTTCAGAGCATAGAATTGAGTCTGATTGTAGCAGACACCACACGCTTAATTTCTGTTCCCTAGTCTGGAGGTTTTTTTGTTGTTCTTTGTTTAGTTTTGTTTGGTGGTTTGTTATATTTATTTTCTTTTTCCTCATGGTGGGATGTTTACCATGGTGGAAAGTCCTGTGTGGGACAGTGTGGCCTGGAGAGGTGTAAGCTGTGTTTATAGGGCCACTTCAAAGACCTCTTCAAAGAAGAAGTATTAAACTTTTGGGCTGCCCTTATAAATGGAGATTGGAGATGGATGTGAAAACAAAGAACAGTGCCCCTGGCTGTCCCTGTTCATTGCAAGGGAGCTGGACTAGATGACCTTTAAAGGTCCCTCCCAACTCTAAGGATTCTGTGATTCCAAATCATTAGCTTCTCTCTGAGGATGTAAATGAACATTCTTCCTTGAACTTGTCACTACTTCACTTCTCTGAAACAAATTCTGTAATAAATACACCTTGGAAATGCCCTTGTACTCATAATATCTGAGTTAAGCAAAACAGACCTGGCTGGCCTGAAAGGGTCAAACAGGGAACATGCGGCCCCTCCTGAAAGGGAAGGACTGTCATGTGAAACTGGCAAGCATAAGTTACAGCTTCTTCGTTCCGTGACCAAGAGCAGAGCATGTTCTGTGAATAGAACACCTTCTGATCATAATACAAAAGAGTTAAGTAATGATGTATTGCTGTCAGCTGCATGAATGTTATCTGATTTAAGTATTGTATACTCGCATAGCAAAAAGATATAAAACGCTTGTAACAACAATAAACTTTGCTTATGTGCCACCAGAGCCTAAGCCCGTCTGTCCCAGGCGTCTTGAGCTGGTCTCCGCCAAATATCTTTGTTGCACTCATTCAGCCCCTCTGGAAGCAGTACAATATTGCTCCTCATTGTAGGCTCGGTGATCCATGGCAGCTGTCTCTGTGCTTCTCATGGTGTCTTCACATGTGAGGACTGTACTGTATCCCTCCAGCAATGAGATAACACACCTCATGCAATCAACTTCTCTGTGTCAGGGCTTTGACATTGCTGTGTTCCACAAAGCGGTGGAACTGCTGCACTCATTTTACAGGACCCTGAGGATGCAATCTGTGAAACATAGCTCTTGTACATTGGTTTTCTATTTCAGTGGGCTCAACTGTAAAAAAAATTACAGTCAGCAGCTTTGCTTTCCCAAGGTTTGTGCTAGAAAAAAGGCTTGGCTGTATCGTTGTGGCATATGGTAATGCATAACGATTCACAGTGCTAATAGAAATAGCTAACATTTCCTCTGCATTATTTTTCTCTCTTTTTACTTTTTAGCTTGACTCTCCTATTCATACATTCTGGATGCATATTCTCTTGCAAGTAGGAAATAGCAATTCTGAAAGTTAGAAGCAGCCTTTCCAGTTACTACTCTGTGTGTGTGCGGGTGGAATTCTGAGAATGTAGATGGCATTCATGGAGATGAGACAAGCTTTAGTCTTTCAGACATCTTTCCCAGTTGTGTTTAGATCTAACATGCAAAGAGGTAATAAGCAGGAAACTGCTGAAGAAGCAAGTTTGTTGTGTTGGCTAATTGTATTGCTGTGTAGCAAACACATGTCAGTATGTCAAAATGCAAAAGATGTCAAGGCCCTTGTAAGCATCCAAAGGAGGGGAACAAAGTTGGTGACAGGCAGGAAGGCACGTGCTGTGAGGAGAGATTGAGAACAAAGACCTGGGCTGTCCAGTCTGGAGAAGGGGCAGCCAAGAAGTGAACTCTTGCCTTCTGCAACTCCCTGAGTAGGCAAACTGCAGAGAGAGATGCTGAGCTCTGTTCCTTGGTCATGATGGAACAGCACAGTGCTGCACCATGGGAGGCTCAGGCTGGATACTAGGAAACATTCTTTTACCATGAAGATGGTGAAACACTGGAATGGGCTTCCTAGGGAGGTGCTCTTCCTGTCAGTTGTCAAGGCAGTGCTCTTCATAATATGCTTTGACTTTTGGTTAGCTCTGAAGTGGTCAGGCACTAAGACTAGTTGTTCACTGAAAGTCCCTTCAAACTGAGCTGTTTTGTTCTGTTTGTTGCCACATTGAACCCTTAGAGTACTTAGTCCTTAATTTTTGAAAGACAGGCATCTTTGTGTGGCCATGCTTAGCAGAATCGATTGCCTTCCTATTCTGCAGGGGCTGGGAGATGGCTAATTAAAAAGGAGCAAAGTATCCTGGTAATCTTAGACTAGAGGTTTGCTAGAACTGCTGCATGCAATTGTTATTTGAATTTGTGGTGTGTCCTCACCGTTACACTCAGTTAATGAAGAACTGGTAAATACAGTTAACAGTGCTCAAGGCGTGATTTTTCTCTGTAGGAGAAATGAAGCAATCCATTAGACTCCCAAATTTCCAGCACCACAGTGCTATCTTCCAGTGAGACTTTAAGTAATTTGTTCTGCTTTTTCTGTGTAGAGCATACACACTAAGCCTGGTATGCCTAAGAAGGAAGTGATTAACTAATTGTAATGGACTTTGACACTGTGGACTTAAAAATGACCAGAGATGTATAGAATTGTTTTTAATTTTATGTAAGTGGCAACTGGGCAATGTTGATTTTAGTTTTAAATAGGTGTTTCTCCTTTATTTCTTGTAGGCCTGTGTTAGCTATTGTAGAAGTGGAAGTCCAGGAAGTCAATGAAGGAGCTCGTGAGAGTGTTTTCCAGGAAGTGTCATCTTTCCAGGGACCACTGGATGCCACAGTAGTGGTAAATCTGCTATCACCAGTGCCAGAAGAGAAAAATGATTTTCCTGAGGACCTGCGTACAGAGCTTATGCAGATGTTTGAGGATTATGGCACTGTTGTTCTGGTCAGGTAAATTTGGGATTTCAGGTGGTTATCATGTTAAAAAACGCAGACTAGCAATTCCCTTTATATCCAGACAGAATCCATTTTTTAGTGGAAAGCAGTACATGAAATTCCATTATGTTTAATTCTTCATTAGAAATGAAATATATATATTTTGAATATCTTTTCTTTCTTGTCAGCCTGCTAAAGAAATAATCTAGGCTTTGCTTAGGTGCATTGCTTCTGCTGGCTGCTCCTCTGGCCGCGCTTCACTTCCCCTGTGGAGATGTGCTTTCTTCCAGCACTCTTTCACAATCACTAGACAGCTTGATAATGTAAAAATCTTTGGGACATCATGTGTCCTCTGAGGTTGAGGAGGAGTATGCCAAGGAAAGTTGTAAGGGAGTGTAGTTATTGGACTGGATATCCTGTCAACAGCTGCCGAGGTGTGTTACGCTTCTTCAGGGATGATCCAGTAACAGGTGTGTCACCGGGGTCACACAGAGGAGGGGGGGGGAAGGGGAGGAGCTCAGCAGGGATTCATAGGTTGCTTGCTTCTCTCCAAAGTGTAGTTATGAGTAAAATAAAGCTGGAACCAAATAAATGGCTCAACAAAGTGACCGTGGTTGCATTTAAGGTTTTTTACTCACTGGTGAAGTGCACTGTTTTCTCTCTTCTGTCTTTTTTCACTAGGATCAGCGGAGGCCAAATGCTGGTAACATTTGCAGACAGCAAGTCAGCACTTCGTGTTATGGATATAGATGGTATCAAAGTAAGACCATCTCATACTTACCATAATGATTTCATACCAGGTTTCTCAAAAGTGGTTGCTTAGAATGAGATACTTAATTTAGTTAGAAATTTAACTAACTTTATCCAAAGAACCTTCATGCTCACAAAGTCCTTGGCTTTCCCAGCTGCTGAACTTCTTAATGTTAACGTAGTATTTCGGTTTCTGAAGGGCAGAAAGTAACTTTGCTTGGAGTTCCTAAGCAGTGCTTTGGGATACCACTGCAAAATACGTGGACTTGGCCATTCCTTTGGCACTTGAAGCTCTAGAGGCTGTGCCTTTATACTGTTGCCAAAGCATGCTCAAGATTGTTGTTTAGAGATTTTTGTTTCCTTTAAGTGTACCCTCTAAACTCCTTCTCCCAAGCTGGAACAACATGATTCATTGCCCTCTGTGGCAAGTGCAGCATTAGCTGTAAGGAATTTATATTCTAATCCCTTGTTCTTCCTTCCCACACACATGCGCTACAATTTATCACCCCCGTCCTTTATGCTGACTGTGTGGGGCTGCATTGTAAACTCAATACTGAAGCAGTGGATTTAACTGTTGTTGTTCTTTCATATTTGGAGTTTTATCTTTTAATTTGGCTCATTTCGTTGATTCAATTATAGCACAGGATCGAACACTATTGGATATGCACAATGTGTGAAGGGGCCAGGAACCAGTCAGGAACTTTCCAAGCTAGTAGTGCTGGCAAAGACGCTATTTTGGATATCTGTTACCCTGAATGTCATGGAGTAACACATACGATCAGCTGCCGTCTTAATCTTTGTATCAACTATCAATCAGGCAGTACATTGACTCTCATATCTGAGATTTTCTGAGCAGAGCCTCCTTACAGATGGCAGCAGGTAACAAGGTTCTGTGTGTTTTAGTCAGTAGCTTTAAAAAAAGGAACCCTCCCACTCCGTTATGAATATCACAGCATCATTTTGATACATAGCTGATACTTTGCTTCTTTCTCAATTAACCCCCAAATGCAGCAGCATCTCCTAATGAGCTTTGAA
Source organism: Lagopus leucura (assembly GCF_019238085.1). Taxonomy (NCBI): domain Eukaryota; kingdom Metazoa; phylum Chordata; class Aves; order Galliformes; family Phasianidae; genus Lagopus; species Lagopus leucura. Next base: position 52,093,895 of record NW_024962252.1, on the reverse strand, counting down.
GCTTTTCTTTCAAGAATATCATTACAGTCTGAAAAATTGTTATGAGAGTATAAAGTGTGCTTCCTTTTTGTTTATTATCAAAGATGAAGCATTAGTTATATTGCTTACAAGCAAGCAGCAACACTTAACTTGCTCAGGTTTTTGTTTTGTGCCCTGTTTGACAAAGGGGAAATAATTTTTTGTGTTAGGTCAGAGGCAGGACAGTGAAGATCCGTCCCAAAACTAAGGACTGGCTGAAGGGACTTCAGGAGGAAATAGCTCGGAAACGGGACAGTGTTGTCCCCATGTCCCCCACTGCAAATTCCTGTCTTTTGGAAGAAAATTTTGACTTCTCGAGTTTGGACTATGATTCAGAAGGTGAGTAGCAGGTTTGTAAGGTAAATTGTAAGAAGTTGTTTTCTCGGCTTTAATTGCACAGAATTTGAGTGTTGCTGGTATTTTAATTTGCAGTGAAGCCACACCGCTTAAAAAGAGGATTGTAAATAAAACTGTGACCCAGCACTATTCCTGGCCAGAGAAGTATTGCTAACAGAATATGTCAGCAAATCCAATGTGTGGTACAGTTGTCTAAATAGAAATAAGCTGTAATGAACCCATGGATTGTAAAAGAAGCCTGCCCATTGTGTATGTTCAATTCATTTATGTACTTTTTCATGAAGTCTGTGTTATTTAATATTTTAATTCAGGTGATATAGTGGAGGATGAAGATGAGTATTTAGATGATGCTTTGTGTCAACACCTGGAAGCAGACGCAGCAGAATATTTGCCTGATGGTTCTGGACACCTTTCGTCCACAGCTCTTTCAACCAAATCTGGACAAAACTCACAGCTGTATAAAGGTAAATTGTGTATGTTCCTTAAATAACACCTGAACACTTGTTGCTTATTCTCCTTTTGTCTGTATTTTCTTATTTGTTTATATTTGATTGTAGGTCTCTTGAAGATGATGATTATCTTTTTGATACATGTTCATGCAGTGCTCAACAACTATTGAGCGTGTGATTGTAACCAAGGCAACACAGCCATACAAATAATAAAGCTTAGATCTTACTTCATTCCAGCCCAGGGCAAGGTGGTAGTGCTGAGAAATGCCAGTTTCCTTTTAGAGTCTTAATAAATTATTTCTTTTTATTCATTTGATATTGTACAGCACCAGGACATAAAATACAAAATCATCTGTACTTTATTTCCTTATTGGTAAGGGCCAGAGCAAAGCCAAATCCAAGAATTGCTGTTGATTTGGTGATGAGCTGTGTTCTGTCTGTTGAGCTGTAGCTGTGGCAGCACAGACTGGAGCAAGCCGGGCTGTTCAGGAAGTTGTGTTCAAACAACCAACTTCAAAAGTTAAGATTTCTCTTTGCTTCTATTTTATTTATATTTCTGAAGGAGCTGAGGTTCATACTACAGGTATATTCATTCTTTCAGAGCTTTGCAAATACGCCGCTCTGTTTTTCTGGTCACCTGGCTTGTTTATACATTATTAAGAAATTATTCTGTAAAGTATTCTCTTCATAGCAACAGCTTTACATCTACAAGCTGCAGCAAGAACTAGCCACACTGCAGCCTTATTACATTGGCATGTGATCAGGACAGGCCTCAGTGGCCAAGCTGAAACAGGCTGGGTTGCATCTTAAACACTTCATTGCCATCAGCGGGTGATTCAGAAGCTCTTTCTGCACTCTCATAGAAGAGAATCTTCTGACATAAAAGTGAAAACTCTAATGCCTTTAAAGGCTGAGTCAGAAGCAGAGTTCATAAAGATTAAACGAAATTCTTAAGTTTACACAGGCAGACATTCCAAACAATCACAGCGATATACAGCTTTCTGACCCACCTTAAGCTGTATGCTGAGTGCAGTGTATAGACAGACCCAGAAACTTAGCCCTGAGCCAATGAGTAATCTGTCATTATTAAATACAGTGAAAACTATCACTTTGTGCTATGAGATGGCTTGCCCTCCAAACACCTCTGGCCTACTATTTGATGTGATGATTCATTACACTACAGAGAATTGCAGGCATTCCTCTCAACTGCACTAGCTCTTCTTCACACACAAAAAATACATAAAAAAGTATGTAGGAGGCTACAGAGTATAGTTTGAAGGAGTTTGAGAGGCTGATCTTGCAAAGTCAAAATATGATGTATTCAGTCCATCTTGAAAGTCTCTGCAATTCCAGATGCCTCAGTTCTGCCTGAGCGCCTCCTGTCAAAGGTTTGATGGCTGTAGGGCTGGTTCTGGATGCAGAAGAAACCAAGGACAGGAGCACATTAGTGTGCATGAGTGTTTCTGAGGTCAGACGTTCCTGAGAGCCATTGCCAAAACCCAGCAGTCTTTTAAGCAGGAGGGATAGTGCGGTAGTGGCTGATTTTTGTCTTGTGCTCAGTATTGCTGCCAGAATTTCCAGCTGTGCCTTTAGGCATCTGCATGGCACCTCGGATCATACTGATGAGGCCATATCTGCTGCTTAGAGAAAATGTAGAAGGAAGGGGGGGCAGGCTGGGCAGATCACAGGCTGTGTCTCTGTGGCTGCCATCTGGTGCTGAGTGGGAGCAGGAAAGTGTGAGGCAGCTCAGCATTCCCTGGAGAGTACAACTTTCTGAAAAACAGGAACTCGTCTAAGAATGCCTAAAGCAGGAGAGGCTGCTGCTTGTCAATTCCTTCCCCCTCCTCTCCAAACCACAGGGACAAAACTAAACCAAGTGGGTTCTGGAGCCCTAGAGGCCATTTCTGCAAGGCTGGGTAGGGGAAGGAGGTGAGACAACTGAGGTGAAAGCCCCCAGTGCAGTTGGCTGGGAGCTGAAAACCATCTCTACTCCTCTCCATCCATTAGAGAGGCTAAAGTGGAGTGAAAGTGCAATAGCACAGTCATTTCAGGTGCATCTGAGGGCTATCACATTGAGGCAGGTGTACCTGTAATGAAACATTGCTGGAAAGCAGAGAGATTTAATGAGGGAGTGATTCAGATAGATCTTTCTGAGACACAAAAACAGTTCTGAGCAAGGAAGGTTGCTTAATCTTCAGAGATAATTGCGGCCTTCATGAGGGAAGAATAGGGAACTGATCGTGACTCACTTTCCCATGGCTGCTGTGCCTGAGTTTGAATGATGCCAGGTCACTGAAGTCTGCCTGTGAAAAGCTTTCAATGTAATGAGGTGAGCAGTAACCCAGAAATCAGATGCAGGCAGTCTGTGCGTCAGCAGGAACAGTTAACAAATGCTGGAAAAGGAGAGAGGGAAACATTTGACATAAGGTTGGGTAGATGTTTCTCAGGTGGGAGCAGGGAGCTATTCCAGAGGAGCAAACAGGATGAAAGAAGCAGTGTGCTGTTGCTGAGATACCTGGCTCGGGATGGCCATTCGTCATTGCATCTCTACAGATGGCCCAGATTTGTTGCGTGCTCTTCAGCAAGTGTCTGACATGGATCCTTTCTAAAATTGCCCTAGATGATGCAGACCTGGTTGATTTGAAGCTGGACCTGGAGGCAAGCGGGGAGCATCACCGCAGGTCTCCAAGCAGGTCTCTGTCTGTTCCTAATAGGCCTCGCCCACTCCAGCCCCCCCAGAGGCCTCCTCCTCCTGGTGAGTTTAACTTTCTTTTACATGGTGTTGGCCTCAGCTGAACAGTTTTGCCTGCCATCTCTGGGTGATGAAGAAAATGACATTGTTTTGAAATGTCAAGCTGCTGCTCTGTTTGCTTCCCAGTCTGTTTTAGTCTGCCTACGGCCAAGCTAGCAATGGGGGAAGTCTGTTTTTAGGGTGACAGGTATTCCTTAAAGAAAGGCTCCATGCCTTAGTGAGTACAGTATGACAACACTAACTCATCACTCAGTTCAACGAGTTGACCTGCTGCTTTGTCACAATAAATACCATGATTTATGCCTGCTGGCTTAGAAAGTTGCTGGGTGTTTTCTTATATTTCCTTGTGTCTGACTTAACTGTAATCTTGTTTTTAAAAGCTTTGACAAAATGCTTGTTCTGTACTATTTGGCCTTTTCTACTTTACTTTGCAAGTAGCTCTTGCTCATTTTCATGTTCAGTGAAGCACAAAGGTGCTGTTTACCTGAGTTCTACTCACCCAAGAAGTTGTCAGTACTACATTGCTCTTGTTCTTATAGCTGCTTTTGAAAGAATGCCAATTGCTAAATCCAGATAATTATCTGGGTCTTCAGTGTGACACAAGCTGTACGCTGTATTGGTTTTTGCAGCCCTATATTCATGTTTTTCAGTCTTAATTCAAAGGTTCTGTCAGACTCGTTGCTGGAAGATGAGTTCTTCAGCATTATTCCTATTCATTTCTGAGTCTGCTGTACAGAAGTGACAATGCTGGCATTAGCACTTCTATGCCTGGAAGGCAGCGTTATTGCTCAGCTAACTAAATTGTTAGTTAGACTAACTAAGAAATTGTTAGACTAACTAGGAAAATCCTTCCTGAAACAGCTCATGATTTCATTTGTGTTCAGGTTTTTCCATCTTAGACTTAAGGCAGTAACAGCTTCAGCCCATTTACTCCTTCTAGATCAAAGTGTGCTCCTCTTGGCGCCCAGGCAGAAGGACTCTGATGTCCCTCAGGAAGGTTTTACCTAATGTGCCTGTCATCTGGAGGAGCAGGGACAGTGACAGTGTCTCTTTCATTTCTCACAAACGTGTTTCAAAGAGAGTAATCTGTCATTGCAGATTTCTGAGAGCAACAAGCCATTTTTATTCCTCTTTCAGCTGGAACATCAGGCAAAAAGTCTTCCTCAGACGGTTCCCTCTCTTCAGGAAGCCACTCCACCTGCTCCATCCTGGCCACAGCAAAGCTGCTGCCTGGAGCCCCTCAGCAGCCGGTGAGTCCTGCCTCTCAGTGTGGCCATGTGGCATCATCTTCATCTCCCCCATCCATGCAGACATTGAGCATCAAGTACATAATGCTTTTGTTGTACAAGGAAGGAAGTCCATTGCCTGCCTGAGCTGGAAATGCTAAGATGAGTGTGGTACTGTAATACTAGACTATAGGACCATCTGGACCTGAGAAAAATAGTGTTAAATTGTCAAGAAGGAGAGGCTGAAGAGCAAGGAGAGAGAATGGTGCACATCCAGGGCACTGCTAGTTCATTTTCTATGATGTTCTTTGACGAATGCTAACTTGAATTTTGAGCACCACGATAATGTGCTTTAATTCTCTTCTTACCTCGTTTTGATGGGATGCCCCAGAGCCTGACATCCAGGAAAAGTCTTCTGGTGCCAGCAAGGCTGCCACCCTGTCAACAGGAAAATCAATACCCAAATGTGGAAACACCTCCCCACTCCTGTCTTATTAGATGGAAACCATAATGCATTGAACAAGGGATGGCTAAGGGACCAGCTGTGGCAGTTAGCTATCTGCCTTTCTCCTCAGCTGATAACAAAGGCCCAGTGCTTGCCAAGAGACTCTCCACCATTTCTGTAGGATTTCTAGATTTCTGAACAGCCATTGGCAAAACCAGAGCTTTACAGGTGTGTGAGCTTAGCCATAAGATCACAAGTACACAAGAAAAAATGATTCTCTCAGCATTACTCATTTTTGTATTTTTTATCGAAGCCTAAAGTTCGTACTGGAATAAGTAAACCTTACAATGTCAAGCAAATCAAAACCACCACTGCTGAGGAAGCAGAAGAAGCTATCAGATGTCTTATGGAAGCTAAAGGAGGTAAGCCTAGCTTTCTAATGGACTTTCCAAAAATCTTTAAATACAGAATTCTGCAGGTGTATTTATCCTTCTGCTGTCATAGCCCAAATGCTATATTATTTCTGTTCAGAGGCTCTGCTGAACATGGACATGCACATTCTTACAAGACTTTTCTTAGTGTTATCTGTCAGTTTTGATAATGCTGGCCTTGTTTTCCAAGGTAACTCAAGTTGAATATTTTGTTGCAGAACCTGTTGCTATGAGCATTTGGATTATTGATGTCCAGATCTAGTCTGAAAAATTAAAAGAAAGCTGGAATCGAGTGCTCGTGTTACCTCAGAGTTACATTTGCTGCTCCACTTAGTGATGTTCACAGTTCCTAACTGAGCTATAGAGCAAATACAGCAGCAGGAGAAATAACCTGGATTTTATTCACATTTGCATAACAAGTATAGTTGCTGCCTGCATAGAAGTCTGTAGGACCTTTAGCTGAAATATCTGTGCTGAAAGGCTGCTCTCTATATGCTCTCTGTCAAAGCCATGGAGATGAGAGTTTTTCACAAGGGCAACTCAGAGCAGGAAATTTAGGCCGTGTGAATATGTTCTCTGGAGTTTCAAGCAGCCTTTTTTTGCTGATGCTGTATAAAGAAGAAAGAATGCATTATGATTGGAGAGCAGTATCTGAGTCTGCAAGGTGCTCAGTTTAGGAGAAGAACAACCCCCTTTGTTTGTAAACACAGTGCAGTCTGGAATAATCCATTTTAATTAGAAATATCATAAAGGCACTTTGATGGTTGTTCTTCAGACACTGCTGTACATTTATCTTTGAAATCAGGTTTACTCCCCATTAATTCTGAAATTTCATTTCATCAGCTTGGGTAAGGAAACCAGCCTAGTCAGCATGGCTTTCAATAGCTTGTGCTCTACCCTAGTTAGCGTTTACAATTCTTTGCTTACAGGAAGCACGCAGTGTTGTCACCTTGTTTATCCAGATCAGAGAACTGGAGCAAAGGGAGGCTCAGAATGCAAGCCCAGTATTTCTGCACCCCAGCAGTGTTTAGCCCACTTGGCTCAATGGTGACACAGCGCTGCATGTTGGCGTGAAGTATTTCATACAGGGAAGGTTTTCCTCAACTGCTGTTTACAAAACGTCACTTACAAGTTATAGACACAGGTTCACAGAGATCTGTTTCTCTAAAACATGCATTCTGGGCATCAGCACTGTATATGCCCTTTAGACCATGCACATTTTGGAAAACATGACTGTAAAAGGAGGTATTTTGCTGCTAAGACACTAATTGGTTTTGCTTTTCAGGATTACAGGAAGATGCACTGAAGCTTGCTCCAACTCGAAACCAAACGTTCACCAAACCTGAGCCTGTTCCCAGCATCACAAAGTCCCTGTCCTTTCAGGGCCCACAGGCAGGACCAGCACTTGTGCCCCATCGGCCTCCACCCAAAGTTCCAACTACGAAGAAGCCAGTACCCCTGCAAAGGGCTGGAGCCAAGATGGAAAATGTGAGTTGGAGCCTTAAATGGTGTGAAGGATGAAAAAAGGGTGTGCGGGGGGAGCTGTTAAGCAGTTGTTTTGAAGCCCTAACGTTTAAACAGTGCCCAGTTCTTAGTCAGCAGGCTCTGAAATGGTATTGCTTGCTGTAGTCATAAAAACGTTTGAGGCAGTCAAGAAAGGAAAGGGAACCTCAGGTTTTTACTCAGCTTTTCTCTTTGTGAGTCTGTTTTCCTAGATGTAGTTACTCCTGGTTTGTCTGAGCACTGTCAAGGTATGTGGCACTGACTGTGAAAGTGTCATGGCTCCAGTATTCTGCTTCCTCTCCTCATTGCATCAGCTTTGTTTTAAGGAGGAGACCACAAAAAACCACTGACTGTCTCATGTGGAAATCACCCTCTATGCTTTTTTTCTTCCTGTGTTTTTACTCTGTTGATTATGAAGCATCAGAGCCATCTTTGCATCACCTGTAGCTACATTTTTGCTTGTTTGTTTGTTTTGTTTGATTGTTTTCAGTAAAATCAGGAAGAAAGACTTCCAGGTACAGAATTGCACAGAAATTTCTTACTTTTTCAATACTGGCACTCTTTGGCTTTTTATTAAACTAAAGGGCAAAGCCCAGCTGCTTTACTATAAGGCAGAGGTACACATCTTCAGAATAAAATTCTGCTTTGAATCCCAAATAGAAAAAGGCAGCTGATGTGCAGGTTTTAAGAGTCATCTCTCCCTTATCACAGTGCTTACTTTTAACCACAGCCGGAGTGTTCTGCTCCATACTGTGTCAGCTTCTTTCTCCATATGCTGTTCGCTGTCCTGTTCATCCAACTATTTTTTCACATGCCTGATAATGGGATTCAGTGTTTCACTTTGGATTTTGGATTCTACTCAACAGATCAGGATCTTAAAAATACAAACCTGTAGGTGTGGGTTCTTAATCTGTCTCTCTGTCAGGTCTCTACACAGACTGTCTACAATTTCTTTCCTCTTAGAACAGCTGAAATGCAGCAGTTGAAGTTCAAGACAAAAATATGTAACCTTTTAGATTCTTCCTTAGAGCCTCAGCAAGCTCTGTGCTAAGTTAGGACTCTTGCAAAGGCCTTCACCCCTGTCTAATGGGGTTTGAGCCATCTCCACTTATCTGAATCACGTAAGAATTAAAAACAGGCAGCACCCTGTGTGCCCTTTCCTTCATCACTCAAAAACTAAGACTAGTCTATTTATTTTATGTTTATCCTTCCTCCATGCATAGGGCAGTCCTACGAAGTGCTGAGAGGCACTGTTATCCTGGTGTTGTATGAAAGCTTTTGCAGGAATTTCTCTATTTCAGTTTGACTCTCATGTCAGACTTCCACCTCTTCCCCCAGGTGAGTTCAGAGTGGAGTGCTGTACTAGAAAATCTCTATTCAGTCCACTTTTATTATTAAAAAGGTATGCAAAGGTAACTCAATAGCAGCCTACAGACAGCTATGGCAGAGGATACGTCCATCAAATATTTGGACTGCATTAAAGAAACCTGTATATTACGTTTAATATTATGGGACAGTAGTAAAGCATTACAATGTTTTCATTCAGCTACACTGATTACATACAGTGAGCATGAGAAATCTGAAGCAGCCACAGCCTTTTGGACTATTTCTTACATTTCTGTATTTTTAAATAGCAAAAACATACAAACTAAATTGCATTTTGAGAATTTGCTTTTAGCTTCAGTTCCTAGCATCAGTGAGACGTGCCAATGCCATTAATAACTTTCTTAAGTTAGTTTAAGCCAATTGTCCTTCAAGCTTATGTACTAGAACATGGCCAAAGGCGTGAGCTCATGGCCCCATTAATTCAGCCCTCACGCATTCTTGCTTAAATAATACTAGGCAGCAGGGAGATGTAACAAATAAATAACTCTTCAGAACTGTGTTAATTCAGCCTGGAGCTAAATCCTAACATGAGAAAGAGATGCTCAGAAAGAGAAGTAATTTTCATGCAGAGAGTGAACAGGGCTGGAGGATCCTTGTCCTCAGATAGCATGCTTGGACACTGGTCCAAGGCATAATGCTTGAGGAAGAATCAAACAAGCACAGTTTCAAATGGTGCTGTCAAGCCGCCTCTCTGTACTGCTTGTTTTTTTCAGTACTGTCAGCTTTTCTCAGCAATGCCATCAGTAAAACTTGCACTGGAAGCGACTCAGAGTTTAAGGTACCATGTTTGTTCTCAAATTTATTACTCCTTTTCACCCTCTCAGGCCACATCTAGAGAAGAGCGATTTGACCAGCAGACAATACAGAATCCCTTTGGCTTGCCAGAGCCCTGTCTAGAAGATGCAGCTATTCTCAGTCCGACCAAGATTACTCCAGTCCCTAAGCCTAGAACATCACAACCTGGGAAGCCTCAGGAGAGCAGGGGGAGCAGTGACAAGCAGCCCAACTCCCCAAGCACAGCTGAGGCCAACGCACCGCCTCCCCAGAACGCTTCCTTCATCCCAAAGGTGCCACCACGAAGAAAAAAGTCAGCTCCTGCAGCTCTTCATCTGCAAGTTCTCCAGAGCAGCGACAACTCACTTCTTAGAGAGTTAATGTTCAACTCCAACAACAACAATCCTGGCTGCCCCCAGCCTCAGGACTCTGTCCTTCAGGTTGCCTCCATGTGCTCTGCCCTCTCAGTTCCTACACTCGCTGCCAGCCAAGGAAATAACACAGTCCCACAGCTGGCACCCAGTACAGAATTGATTACTGTAGCAGAAGGCCAGCCTCCGCTGCTCTCGGATAGCAGCTCCCTTGCAAAGAACACTAATCTCTTGGACTTGGACACAGATTCTTCCTGCCATCTTTCCAGCCAGGTGCCGTCAGCAGTTTCTGCAGCACACAGTCCAGAAAACTTGAAACTCCCCAGTCACTGGGTGACATTCAGTGATGATGAAGACAGTGGTGCACTGTCAGAAGGGTTCAACAAACTGCTTGACCTAGAACAAAACAAAAACAGCTTGGAGAATACAAATAATAATTTAGAATTGTAGAACTCATCCCCTCGATGTTCCTGTAGAAGTACTAGTAAGAATGCAAAAGTTTGCATAAAGGTTTTTATTTAAGGAGATACATCATCTGTCCATGCTACATTTCATTTTCATTTTGTTTAAAGACAAAGAAACTGCCCCTGGAGGGAGGTGTACAGAGTATATACAACCTAGTGTTATCCAGTTTGTTTGAGAAGTTCTTTATTCTAAGTTATTTCTTTTTATTAATCCACCCGAAGATATTTTATTTCAGTTAGAAATCATATGCAAGAACATGTATGAGGAAAAAAAAAAGTTAATAAAAACATTTTCATTTGACATGTATATATTAACCTATTTCTGTCACCTAAAATAAAGTAGCCTTACCTTGAATAGACTGCTATAGTTATTCTGGAACAGATATCCCCAGGAGGAACACATATCAGTGTAACTACAGCAGTAATGCTGGTATTATTATGCCAGTAAGTTTCCACCGTGGAAACAAGGCTTAGGCATTATCTGCATAGAGATAGCTGCAGTCCTGGCAGACCACAGTGCTTTCCTTGTTAAACTCATTCTGCATAGAAAGTAAAATACAAGGTGTGGTTTCTGAGGCTGGGAAGCAGAAGCATGAGCAGTGTTGCCTGAACAGCAGCAAGAAGGACCTGGTTTTGCTCCAGCTCAGGACAATGACTGCTCCCCTCCCCCCATATCAGAACAGGTCTCTTCGAAGTGCAGTTCTTTTAATGGCTTAAGAACACACCTCAGCTATCCTGAAATTATCTGCTAGCCTCTCAAAATATTGCTCTGCCTGTAGGGAGACTAATGGCACCTTTTGTAGTTTTCTTCCACTTTTCCAAAACACCATCCTGGTCTTTGTTCTCAGCAAGCCTACCCTAAACAACACACGTACTTTCCACTAATATAGCATATGGACAAGGACAGTTCTTTTGGAACATGCTGCTCTTGGAGCCTAACAACTTTATTCCAGTGCAACTCAGGCTGTCAGACCCTGAAGCTAAGCCACAAGATACACAACTGGGGATAGCAGAATCATCCTCTAGAGATTAAGGCTCTCTCACAGCCCAGTAGGGAGCTCAGCTTGGAGCTACCTGGTGTGCTTCTAGGGATAGGATGCAGGCAGCTGCATCAAAGACTAGAGAATTCTAAGAAGCATGCATAAGCCTGCTGTTTAGGTGCACTATGCATCTATACAGGGAGTGCCCTAGGAGGCAGTCTCAGCACACACTGTGAGGCTGTACACAATAATCTGTTCAGTGTAGGTTCTTGCAAGCAAAAGGTTTAAAAGAGAAGAAGATCATGTTTTGTGGTTCAGAAAATGATAATCTAGCAGGGGAAGCATCACCCCAGTTACAACTTCAGAAACTCCAAGCAAGCATTCCTATGTGCCTGCTCTGCTCCTCCCTGGCATTTTCCATCAGTCTGCTGGGCACATGTTTCAGGTGAGTTTATCTGGCTTACTCTGGTGAGCTCATGCAGTGGTGCTGCTCAGCTCAGAGCAGGCATGAGCTTCTTCACGGAGCCATTACTCGTTTATCAGCAAGCCAGCAGTCACGCTTCTCAGAAGGCCATGATTTCAGTAGGATATCCATGGTGCTTGGCTGCAACTGTACAGGATCTCACCTGGCCCGCGTAGTACCGCTGTGCAGCACAGATGCCATTTGTTTGCCATCTTGTCACAGTAACTTGTTGATTTAATAACAAAAGATCTTAACTATTTATTTTTCCTTCTTCCTACAGGAAGATTTTCTGACTGACTTGTTCTCAGCTGCTTGGAAACCACAATTCAGCAGCCTTCTGACTTCACTGCCACGTGTTCTGTGCCTTGCTGCCACGAGCACAAGAGTGCACACAAGGCACCCGGTAAGAGGCTCCTGCCTTTCTCTGTGCACCCTCCTCCTCTGCTCCCTCATTTGCCAGACACTTCAAAACAAAAAAATCCCAAAAAACTCGAAAGACAAATGCATGAAACCTTGAGTTGAGCTTCTTGTAGAAGTGTCAGGTTGGTGAAGCAGGAAGAAGCAGCTGGTCCGTTCCTCACACAGAGTCTCGGACTCCTCAAAAATACAGCGATTATTTATGGACACGTATCAGTACAAAACATCGAGAGCAGTAAAAAAGAAAGTACGTTATATGGCCATATCCACCTGCAAAGATAATTAACAGCTCTAGGACAGCTAATTTAAATGGTAATGAAAGTAAGTGGTAGCAAGAACGCCCATTAAAGTAGATTTATACAAGTCAAATAAAGCCTACTTTATTACTCTCTCTGAACACAAGTATGTGGCCTCTAGCATTCTGAGTGATGGCTGCATCTGTGGCAAGCTGCCCATTAAAAGAGTCCCTGTAGCTAACTGGTTGGTGCTGTCAGCAACAGCACATCCCTGTCAGTCACAGCACCTCAGCAGAAAGAAAGAAACATCCCAGCTGAAACAGCAGCAGCACAGAGGGAGCAATGTGCTGCCTTGAGATGTTATCCTTCCTGCTTGTGCCCAGAGCCAAGTGCTTTTCAGAGGCAGGTGTTCATGACCTGCATTCTAGTTTTAATGGTCAGGACAAGCTAAGCAGGGCCAGACTCCCTCTGCATTTGTGAAACCATCACAGAACACTGCAGGAGGTGAGGATTCTTCCCTCTAATCCTCGCCTAAGCCTGCCCTCCCCACAAGATGAGCAGAGGAACCCAACGTTGTAACTGCTATCTTCTCTTTTTTACTATTGAGAGATGTTTTCTTCAGCCTCCTGCTCACACCACACTACACCAGTGCTATTTCCACCGGGGTAGCAATGGCATGTATTTCACAACTTTCCTTCAGGAAAAACAGGAAAAAACCAATGTATTTAACCAGTAGCCTGCCTGGAAGGCTGTTTGATTTCTCCTTTTAGCCTCATGAGCTTTTTAGGCAGAACATAACTGAAAGATAAAGAGAACCAAAAAACCTAAAATATTTACTGGAATTTTCACTCAGAAAATTGTCTAAAACTGATAGTTTAACTGGAGTGAAAACTTCTCCTTTCCTGGCCAGCTATATTGCCCAGCACCACAGAACACAAACCACAGAGAAAAGAAACCCTCCTTGCACAAGTGTGAAAATAGCAATCTGAACTTGATTACTACCAGAAAAATTACTACTAGATAAATATCACTACTAGAGTGCTGGACAGTCCCAAGAGCAAAGACTGACCCACTCCTTATGAACACTCCCTTCCCATCTTACCACTTGCATCCCACCATGCAGACGAACTACCAGCATTCACAGCCCTGGCCACATCTGCTGCTGGGTTTCCAGCTGGGATGGGATTAAGGGCACAGTTTGAATCCTATGAATTTATACAAAAACACTTTTTGGAATTAACGTGACGCTAGGGAAGCATAAGAACTTAAGTTTCTAATGGGAAGCAGACAAGAATGCCAGATGCCACCCCATTTGCCCTCTGGGTCTAGAACCAATGTCTCTATATGGCTCAAGCAGCCCTTTTGCAAAACCTAGAAGCACAACTGAAAAAATTCCCCAGTCTGGCAAAACCACAATGACCAGCTGTGACCCCACTTCTATGCCTTCTACCTTAGATGAAGGATAAACATTACATTCTTCCAGCATGAGACCATCTCTAAGGAACAGGTCTTCAATAAATATGAGCATGAACCAGGGCATTCTTTTTACAATCAATCACCTTTAATATATATTGTGGTGTATTTAGTGCATTTTTAAAAACACATTTTGTAACTATTCCCAAAAAAGCACAACTGAAAGTATTAGTTTTAGAAGTGTCACATATATATATTTAATAACAAAAAAGAGAAAGTTGTCTTGACAGTTCCAGTTACAGTACCAAAGCACAGATGCATTACTGAACAAAATTAATGTGTAACATCAGTGATCTGAATCCCTTTAAGCCAAAGAAGTCCATTAAAATCACTACAAGGTTTGTCACACCAAGCAGAGTCAGTTATTAGAAATCGTCTACTGGCAATGGGATTGACATACTCTCAACTTCGTGAGTACAAAGTGTTCTAATATATTTACACTTTGAAGTTTAAACCAGAGTTTAAACGGGGTAAACCTCTTCAGAAGTTATGACAATTCTGTTACATTTTCTACCTGAAATACTGCCATCCAGTGTTCTTTCCTGTATCTTGATTATGGGGAAAAAATGCTCTTCTGTGAGTGTAGTGCTGCACATTCTCTGTACTGTTGCGGGTTGTGAATTTTACCATGCAACTTCAGCAAGAATCAACTTCCAAAAAATGTGTTTGTAGCCGTTGTGTTCTCCTGGGCCAGAGAGCTCTGTAATAAAAACAGCTGCCTCAGAACCCGGCAGGACAGCAGTGGCCTCTGACACCTGCACCAAGCCCATAAAGGACTGCACCACATCTCTCTGGTAGCTTTTAGAGCCATTATTCTAAGGCTGGTAAGATTAGATCCTTATCATACAGGTGATGCTAAGAGACATCCTCTGCATGTCATCAGGCCTTACGTAACAGTCAGCCACAGGAACGCAGCCTAATCATATCCTGTTTGTCTTCAGAAAGAGCTGGGAGTGAAAGGAAGGTAGGAAAGAAATGGCACTTGCACTGGGCTTCTCTTACTATATTGTAAACTACCTAGGATTTAAGAAAGTGACTGAGTGCTGCCATTTTTTTCCTAAAAATAATTATTTCTCATCAGTGCTGTTCAGGTATCCTTAACGTGAACAAGTTCAAATAAGACAGTGCTTTTGTCTTGCTCTGTATCTACACCAGTAAATACACGTGAGCACCCTGGGACCCTCTGCCTTTCAACTGGGATCATATAATCACTCAATTTTTATTTCCTGTTTAAATTTTCCCTCAACCTGAGCTCCAAACTCCAAGCATCAGCTTCCTTGTTGGGGTCTGCAGCTGTCTTACCCCACGAGAGCATTTTCAGTGCTCTTCTTAAATCAGCTGAAGATCTTCTAAATGAGTAATGTGAGCTGGGGACACCTATTCAGTGCATCCCATGAGCCTTTAAAGAAAAACATCCTGGCCTCCGTTCCAGATGACCAAGCACAGAACTGCCCTCAATCTGACTGGATACATGCTATCTTATAGAAAGTAATCTCAAAAGTCACTAAGATTAAAAGAGAAATGTACAAGAATGTAAACATTTGTGCTTTTTTTTTTCTAAATGTTTTTCTTCTCACTTATACAAATGGATTAAATCAACTACAGCTGTTTATGCAAGACAACCTCCAGGAATTAGTAAAGCTTTATCTCTTTCTCAGACAGAAAACAGATGCTGTCTTTGCTAACAAATCTGGGTAAGTCTATTAAACAAAAAGACAAATTACAAAAATGTCTTAATTGGGCCACTAACTAAAATGCTACCTTCACACACATGAATTTTCTGAGACTTCTGACATACTAAACATGGAGAGTAAACCAAAGCTTTAAGGCAACCACATGCTTCTTTCCACCTTTCACATAACAAATAACCATCTCAATTGTTTCTCACACAAACCATGAGACTTAAAGTCCCAAATGCATATGGACATTACTGAGACCACCTAACTTCAGAGCAACCTTTCTTGGCTAAAAGGAGATGCACTGGGCACCCTCCATACATCATCTGTGTTACTCCAGAAGGACATCTTCATCCGTTCTCAGCCAGATCACTGGAGAATCTGCACATGGTTTGCCAACAGATCATGCTTACTCTAAGCCAACACCCATTTTCTTTTTGCCAAGTTTGTATGAGTTTGTTTCAGTTTGTATTTGTTTTGAAGAGATTTCAGAAATAAGTTAGTGATGTCTCTTAAGTTCAAGATGTACCAAAAATTGTTTTAGCAGTAGATACTATTGACACATATCGTATCTTTGCAGTTTTGCAGATCCTCTAACAACTGTTAGGAGAACTTACTGTGTTACACTACATAGAAGTAGACAAGGATGGCAGAAACCTCATTCCCCAAGGTCAGTGGCTAAAACATCCTGAATGAACTTCAGTGTACGCTGGTACAGGAAAGCATCCTTCTTCTTTGGCTTACAAATATTAAGATGATTTACATCCACTGGAATAAGTTCTCCAATACCTAACTCTGGGAGAGAGAAAAAAGAAGAAATAATGATCACAGTTTGTAAGATTAGCTGGTCTGAAAAGCACATCCTGCATTAGCAATTGCTCTCTCAAAAGCAATTCCCCATCTGCCCTTTAACTGCTTTGGCTTGGTGATTTTTTAATGTGCTAAAAGCATCAATACCTGCTGTTAATAGTCTGATTGGCTAAACATTGCTCCAAAACCCATGCTGGTAAACCATTTGGTCCAGAGTTCTACTATCTTTATTAAGAATTCCTATTAGCAGTTTATTAATTTTTTTTTCTTATTTTCTAAAGGATAACATAGCTGGAATTTGCAGGAGACTCTGAAACACTATTCGGCCTAGCCATACAAAGACAATCAGTTGCTCATTATTAGAAAGGAAATGACTGTTACAATGTAACATCAGCCATGTGTCCAGTCAGCATTTTTTCAATAAGTATTGTTGGCATTTGGAAAACTCAAAACTAAACTGCTATCATGAACTACAAACACAGCTGCCTCCCATCTCAGCAGGCAGACTGTAGTTAAGTTTAAACAGCCAAAAGTTTAAGCAAAGGCTCCAAACATAACAGATGTTTTTTCCAAGGTCTTCCTACCACCGAATCCCCATTATCAATGCCTACAGGAATATATATAAAATTAAAGAAAATTAAGTGACTATTTGACTTACTTGCTGACTCCAGAGGTACAACATGCAGTTTCAACATGCTGCCTATATGCGTTGGCAAGGTTTCTGCAAAACTCAGCACTGGAAATTTCTTATCTTTGGCAACAGACAGGAAGTCATCATTCAGCACCTTAAGGGCAGGAGAATCTGTGAAAGGATAATGTTATTTTTGCAGCTTTATCTTGAACAGAAAATTAGAACTTGTGTCTGCAAAACTACAGTCCCCATAAAGTGCTTTGGAAAAATCAAGAACTCCAGTAAAAAGGAGTAGCGCTCTGCTTGTAATTCCTTTTCCCAGCAATCATATGTAACATTTCTTTCTGCATAACACAGAATTTATACAGAAGACAAAAATCTGAAGTCCAGCACACATTACTTTGCTAAATCACAGAATCACAGAACTGTAGGGGTTGGAAGGGACCTCCAGAGATCATCGAGTCCAACCCCCCTTCCAAAGCAGGTTCCCTACAGCAGGTCGCACAGGGAGGCATCCAGGCAGGTCTTGAACATCTCCAGAGAAGGAGACTCCACCACCTCCCTGGGCAGCCTGTTCCAGTGCTCCGTCACCTCACTGTAAAGAAGTTCTTGTGCACATTTGTGCAGAACTTCCTATGCTGCAGTTTCCAGCCGTTTCCCCTTGTCCTGTCTCCACTCACCACTGAAAAGAGTCTGGCCTCGCCATTCTGCCCCCCACACCTTAGATATTTATAGACCTTAAATGACCTACACTACTCCTCTGTAAATTTGTTCTGATTCTCTTTCCCCCCTCCATGTCTGTAATCAAATAGAAAAGTTACTCTTGACAGTTCAAGCTACAACACTAAGCATAAGAAGGGCAGTTGTAGTTTTTATCCAGCTTTTTCTGATAGCGTGATTTAAAAAAATAAAAAAAAAAAGAAAAAAAGCATCATGAACAGATTAGCAGAGATCTCTACTGTTACATGGTAGCAAAGTGTGACGTACCCTTGCTGAGTTCTTTAACTTCCACAGAAGGAAAGAGAAGGTATCTGGCATTTATGGAATATTCAGCCAGCTGGGAGCCATGGTGAGGTACACTATAAAATATGATTCCTCTCGTGTTGTTTACAATTTTACCCATTTCTGGATTCTTGGAAGCATCCACCAGCATCTTTTTCACTAGAAGACCTGGCAAGAGAAACTGAATTAATGCACTGATTTAAACCACTGTGAAAATAATGATGGTGCCATATTAGCCACGAAGCAACTAACCATATTCTTGCCTCATTTCATTAATCCTTAGCATGTCGAATACGTCAGATCAAGTTGGAAAAAACAACTGAGGCATTAAAATAAAATGTTAATTGAACAGCATAAATCCAAGTCTATAGACTTTTTAATTTGCTTTTAGTGTTGCTAATGACATCTAACATATGCCAGATGATGGAGAAAACTCTGCCTCTGAATTTCCACTTGCATGAATTTCAATTCATTGATTTTGTGTTTCTGAATCAACACGGTACAAACAAACAGGAAGAAAAATCCATTCAAAATGCGTGTGCTACTGCAAACAACACACCAGGAAAACAGAAATCTATTTTACATTTTCAGATCTTTGCAAGCGTTGTACACAGACCATTCAGAACAACTGCCTTTCAAACTGAATTTGGTTCCAGTCTCATTCTGAAACGTAACAGCAGATAAATCAAAGCATTCTGCCAGACAGGCACTGCGCTCACCGCCCATGCTGTGTGACACCCACACCACGGGTCTCTCTCCAATCCCAGCAGCTCTGAGCTTCTCCAGAAGCTCGTTGCTCCTGTAAGCAATAGATGTCCTGTGATGAATAAACAAACACAAGCACAAAGGAACATGGTAAGCTGAATACCAGACTTAAAGGGAATAAACTTTCAGCAGTGGAGTTTCATGAAAGTGAATTCAGTAAATAAAACATTGATTACTTAATTGTTGTTGCTACACTGAAAACTAAAGACGTCAAGAACGTTTTAAGATCAGCTTCACAAGGACAATAGCAATTGAAATGAGTTCAATTTCTTGGTCTTGCTAGAAATTGCTATTTTAATTTCACTTATCGGTGACTGCCCTTAGTTTTAGTTCTGCAAATCGTATCTTTTAAATGAAACCATTTTCACATGTTTACAAAATTATATTTTCATTTTACCAAAGCACCATCAATGCATAATAAACTTTATGCCCTGAAACAAGAACATATGTAAATACCTGACAAAAATGTACTTTGCTAAACAGTGCTCAAGTTGTAAAGCAAAGTTGTTCAGGAAATGAATAAATGCATTATCATTCAATGTGTTAAAAAAAAATTAAATCACAAATTACATCAGTTATAATTTTTCAAATAATTACTTCCAAATGCTTGGTATTAAAGTAGTATAAAAACATAATGATTTCAATTTCAATTTGAAGAATGAAGAGGTCAAATTCTGGAAAGGATAGGCTACATGTTAAAGGCTACAAATGAATCTGTGGTAGAATCAAACCAAAACTGATCCCAGACTAAGCTTGAAAGAGTGAAATCATTACTCCTTGTGGCACAATAGGAATCACAGAAGACTCTTTGATAACGAAACCTCAGGATATTGGGGCAACCACTGTGCAAAGCCTAATTCACTTCATCTCTGTTGGGTCCAAGCATTGTCACTAGAAACAGCTTTCAGATAATACAGATGAAAAGGATACTCAAACCTGTCTTTTCATCTGAGCAATATGCTTTAAGATTGCTGGGGGGACTTAACTCCCTTCTGAAACACTAGATGAGCCTATACTCTTACAGCAGTGATAAGGATGTGAGCGTCCAGCTACACTTCTGTTGCTGCTAGTTAAAATATCTTCAAATGTCTTTCACTTTTGATTAAGCACAACAAACTATAAAATAATCATACACTACATGCATGGGTGAGCACATATTGCAGGTAATGCAGTTTTCCATTCTGTGATGAAAAATACATTATCTTAAAATAAATGCATATGTATTTATTTATTTTTTGAATTTGCTTTCTTTATACATACTCGAGATGGATGTGGGGAAAAGGGTCTCTAATAGAGGTACCTATCTACACATTCATTACTGTCACTGTTCTGACTAACTTACAGAATAGAACAGAATAGAATAGAGATACTGTCAGTCACATCTTCCTTATCTTGCCCCAATTGCATGCTTTCTTTAGTGCAATAATTGCATCATTTCTTTGTATGTCTACAGGGAAGAAAAATGAGCAAGTGCCAAGCTCTCAATCTTTTATACAAATTTTGTCCCCTACTCAAAACAT
The DNA here is from genome assembly GCF_019238085.1 of Lagopus leucura. NCBI lineage: Eukaryota > Metazoa > Chordata > Aves > Galliformes > Phasianidae > Lagopus > Lagopus leucura. The sequence goes on along the minus strand of NW_024962252.1, from coordinate 52,073,746 downwards.
AATTAATTTTCAGATTCTTAACCTGTCAGCAGTCACGCATGTGCCTTCGTGGAAGTATACAAGTTGAATCTAGTTACATGCCTATGTGTATAATGAATGGGAGGACTTGGATTACAATCAGATTCAAAGAGCACTGAAGTCAATTGCTAAGTCTAAAATCCATTCAAACCAAGTCATCTAAACTGTTTTTATGTTTTAGAAACAACATTTTTGGAGGAGATGTCTTCTTCTGATCTAGCTGGCTCAGGCTCACTAAAGCATTGCTCCTCTGACAAGAGCAGTGGTTTTATTACACTATTTGACCAAAAAACAGTGTGGGCTGGAGACAATTTATTAATTCTTAATTTGTGCCTAAAACCTCTTCACTTGTTAGCTTCATAATGTATTGTGAAAGTCTAAATCTTAAAGAAGTTTCTGTAGCTCATCTACCAAAGACAAATGGCAATCTCTTCGCAGGGAATAATACTTCTGAATAGAACTATAAGCTTTGTTTTCCTGCGAATATCAAGTCACAATACAGCAAGTCTTTTGTTGTATTTACAAAGTACTGTTGGGCCATTTTAAGCTTAATAAATACTCCCCTGAAGAAGCAAAACTAATGTTATATCTAAATCAACAGACCACTTTAGTGCCTGAAGACGCTGAAGACAGTGAAGACACATGAAGCAGTCTATAAGAAATTAAGAATTTGAGTTAACCCATGAGGATACAAAGCTTGGGTAAACCATGACTTTAGCCAAGATTTTTCTAAATTTTATTTTCAAATACAACAAGAAAAGTTAATTTCACTGTTTCATTGTAAGTGATTCAAATAATTAGCTGTATAGGTCATCCTCTTGTTCCCCCCTCCAAACTGCAGACATGCATTTGTTACCTGTGAGGCTCAACAGGACATTTTGCTTTCCAGTCACTCAAACGGGTGTCGTATTCCACAGATATGATTCTAAGGGCAGGACAATCTGAAGCCAGCCATGTCTAAATACAGAAAACCACCAAAAAGAGCTTATTACTGAAGTACTTGGAAAACTCTTACAAACACTTCAGCAACAATGGAGCAAAGCTGTTATTATGAATAGAGTATCAAGTACAATTTTTGTTCTTCACGAATCCTCGAATACATCTTACACCTGCACTGTTATTTTTTTGTTATTACAGACTGTCAAACTCTTGACAACTTCCTAATCAAAATGAAGGCAAAGGCTGGAATGGATTACTGATTTGTGCATTCCTGGCTCCCTCTCCTGGGTGGAACAACAATTACTGACATGGCCAATGGGACTGATGAGTTGAAGTTTTGTAGATATACTTTGGTGTTTACATCAGTGTGAGCTGCTTGAAGCAGTCATTACTTATATACCAATAATTTTTATAAGGCAAACTGGAAAAAGTACTCAGGTACTCAGGTACTCAGACATTCATGTAGGAAATTAAAAATGTGATTTCATGTTTTCACAGTTACCATCTTTTTCTAAGCTGTAGAATTTCCTTTAAAAGAATGAGAGCATAAGGACAGCGTACATTGCTTCCTCTTTCACTACCAGAAGAATGACACTGAGTGCATTAACTTCAGCAGAGATTTTCCTTTGCAAGCATAACCTGTTGAAAATTTCATTTTGCTAACAAAAACCATGTGGAGAACACAAAATATGCTACTCCTAAAACAGATTAGAAGTCATCCAATTCTCTACACAGCTCTCATTAACAAAAAACCAGCAACTGTTCAAGAAAATGGTACTGTCTTTACCTTTGGCCAGCACTGGCTGTATTCCTCCTGCACTTCTGAAGCCTTTTTATCCACAGGTTGGTCAATGTCTTGCTGTCTCCAGGTTTTAAACGCTGCTCCCAGAAGACCATGAACAAAAAGGATGTCTGCTCTGATGGGCTGACTGACATAGAAAGGAATTTGTAGAAGACAGATGACAGATATTCTTTCAGCAAATTAAATTTAGACAGAACTCTTAATCTAGGGGATATCAAAATGCTATTTTGAACACTGTACATGGTTTCTTGTATTTTGGACAACATGCCATGACGTTGCATGATATTTCACACAGGATACTCAGATCAAGATGAAAAACACAGATTGGCCCATAAGAGAGATCTAGACAGAAGTATGTAAAGTACCAAACTCTTGTCTCATATTCTTCCATAATGGAAAACAATATCCTTTCCCCCTACTATTAATGCAGCTTAGTGAGACCTTTACTGTCTGATTCCACCATCTCCACTAACACAAATGGCCCCAAGGGTAGTTGCTGCTAAGTGACATACCATGTCGGAGACTGCTTCACTCCCAGATAAATGTTCTTGGAAAAGAAAAAAAGAAGCCTCAGCTTCTTTCGCTGCAGCTGAGGACAATGGGCTGCTATCAGCAGAATAACTGCTAGGCATCATATCCCAAGACACACCAGTACAAAGGCTGCAAAACCATAATTCATGTAATGGTTTGCATTTTCCAAGCAATACAGGAACACTCTTTTCATTGCTACGGACAGCTCTGAGCACTCCTGCTGTTCTCACATTAGAGGATCTACATTCAGTCCAGTCAATCCATCAAGAACCAGAGGAGCAGGTAACAAAAGTAGAGCTGCACTCTGAATCCATTCTTCTGAATTTTTGTAACTGAAAATTATAGAAAATAACTCAAATTACAGCATGCACAGTTTCTCCTTCTGCATTACCTGCTACGATACTGTGGATGTAAGACATAAACACCATCTGGATACTTTTCTTGCACTGTGTCCCTGTCTAGGTTAGCCAAAGCTCTGGACGCATGAGAAGACTGAATGACATGCGGGGATTTCATTACTTCAGCAAGTACAGAAACCCAACCTACATTGAAAAAATAGAGTCAGAAACATCATCCCAACAAGAAAATTCACAAACATCATCCTTCACAGCAGTAATTGTGAAAATGGGCATTAAAATGTAAGAAAGGCAATATCAAAACAAATTACTTCAACCCACTTCTCTTTACTGCAGGAAAGCCACTGCTGGATAAGTGGAAATGGCAAAATTAAAAAAAATTCAGAGTGGTGAGGATGAAATGTATTTTACTGCTATTTAGATTATAATGTGAAGCAGAACCCCTTCCCAGAAGTAAAACAAAGTGTATCAGCAAGTCAGAGCAGCAGTCGGACAGAGAACACATCTTGATTCTCTTTCTGCAGCCAATACGCAAAAAATACAGTGATAAGGAATGTTCCAGAGAGAAAATGAAAATCAAAGCACAGGAAAGAAAGGGAACAGCACACAGGAATAATGGCAGGCAGAAAAATTGGTGATTGCTCTGAAGAACAACTTCTAATTTTAAATTCCAGAGTGCAAAAACATTTATGTAATTAAAAAATTCTCCCGCTATTCTAGAACAAAACAAAAACCAAACAATTCTGTTTACACCTGAGAAACATAAAAGAATAGCTGACAGAACACATTCCTCAACTTAAGTCATAGCTACCTCAAGAAAAAATAAACACTTTACAGACTCTTACCTAAAAATGAAACTTACTGTTTCTTAGACATGGATGAGGCTGCTCACAGAGTACTGAGACATACAAAGGAATGAATACATACATACACACATACATACATACATACATACACATACACACACACACACAACGAACATTTAAATACTTTTAGAGAAAACTGAGTCAGAATGATTGTAAGGATCCGTGATGAATGAGGAAAAATCTTTAAAATCTAAGCAGATAAGAAACAACTGAATATTCAGAGCATACATACATACAAGAACAAATGGGAAAAGTGTGAAAATTTGACAAAAAAAATTTATGAGGAAAAATTTCTCAAATTAAACTTGCTGGCAGAGCGGACTGAAGTGCTGTTAAAGATCTGGTGGAAAACTTCCTCAGCAAGAGCTAGCTGGGTAAGGGTTGGCCTGCAGACTGGAGCAGCTGTGAGGATCTGATGCATAAGCAGCATGAACAGCAGGATGCGAGGGCACCCACAGGCACCAGAAGCTGTGTGAGTTCATCTCTGCCTCCTGCCACTGTTATTTGTTCTTAGTTACTAGCTTGACACAAAGCAAGGGAGAGTGGGAAGGCATGTTTTATTTTATTCCAAAACATAAAGACACAAAGTTCCTTCATGAGACTGAAACACAGTAAATTGGAAAAAAAAAAGATCAATAATGCAGATGGTCTGTGAGAGTAGGAAATTCAGAAGATTTCTGTCAGTAATTTGAACTAAATATCAGAAGTCCCAATTTTCACCATCCTTCAAAGACTTTCAGTGCCTCTAGCTCTGACACACATCAGCTAGACAACGCATGTAAGTTTTTAAACCAAAGCTGTCTAAACTATTTATGTTTTATTTAACAACAACAACAAAAAGGCACAAACTAACAAAAAAGAACAAGAAAAAAAAACATATACATGCATACAAAACATACATATAAAAACCACAGCACTACCACAGTCCCTTACATTTTACAATAGCACTGAATCTAGTGAAAAATTTAGAATATAGAACTGGCAGTCTGGCATTCAGGCTGCTTGCACTTGCTTTCCTTTTACCTGCACGTACTATGGATGAATGAAGACGTTCATCCAAAGCCATATTTCCAATAATGCGGATTATGTTTCTCTGTATTTTTGCAGAATCCTTACGGAGCTGGTATATCCTCTGCAGCAGCTGAAGGCCGCCCTGAGCTTCAATTTTATCACAGTGAGATGAAACCTAGCATCATACAGTACAATGACAATAAGTAGATGTTCTGCAAAAGCTTCTTGGTGATGCTGTTAATACAGAAAGTAGTTTCATGAGCTGATATGATATGGCCCTTATTACATAAGAGTTCTTATTCATTTACTATTTATTATTCTCTATTCCAAGATGAAGGAAATATTTTAATGTGCTGAGTGCATGATATCTATGAATTGACAACCTGAAAGATGCTGAGAATCATCACTATACTCTCCTTCACATCAGAGGAAAATGACATTGATATCCATTTGGCATGACCAACTTACAAGTGATGTTCAAGAGTCTAAACAGGACAGCTGCCTGCACTTGTTAAAGCACTGCCCATTGAAGCCTCTTATTGCCTACCAACTAAAGTGAAATTGCTAGCATACCTCCTCTTTGAAATATACAGACATTTTTACTCTTCTAATAACATCACTATTTTTACTGATCTAAAGGGCAACAATAGATTCTAGTTCAAGAAGATGAACACAGACAGATCAGTAGTAGTGTCAACACCAATAGTGACCAAATGCTTGTGACTTGAACGTGTTTACAGTGCTTAAAAATGTACTGTGGTCATGAAATTGCTATGTTCTCAGGTATGAAGCTTTTAGCAAAGACAGAGGCATTCTGTGTAAGTACAGTCACAACTTGATTGAATGGAAAATCTAGAATGTAGAAAATCCTTACTACGTGAGAATTTCTATGCATATGGAAGTTGTGAAAGGAATACTAGCAAACTACACTTTATCCATCCCTACTACAAATAACAATTTAGTATTCTCAATACTATCTTTCAATGTTCAGGACTTCTGAGAAAGAACTTTCACAGGCTAATTAGTAATAATAACAGAACTTAGAGGCTGTATGGTAACTGTTGAGATACAGCCTGAACCACTGATTGAGCACCTGGGGAAAGGACCCACTCAGCCCTGAGAGCACAGATGAAGGCAATTCAGCTGTGTGAAGGGGTGGAGCCTGGCTGCACCCTCTTAGACCTCATTTAAGGGCTGACTGCCAGTGTGGATGGATTTCTGGTTACAAATCCCTCCTTTTTAGAGCCCAGATCTTCAGAGACAGGTGAGCACTTTTTCTTTTCCTTTGTAACACCTTTCCACTGTGCTAGTCCCTTTGTCGTTACACTTCTTGTACCACAATTCCACCTGTTTAGCTTTCTGATTGTTACAGAGGCACTTGATATCAGAAAAATGAGTTTGGTATGCTTCCTTATGATTCACATCAGTCTCAGCTCTCTGAAAGCTCTTGCAAAAGGGATAGCAGCTAGGAGACAAGAAAATGGCAACTCAGTCCCAATGTATGACAGCCTTAGAAAAGAGTGTTTATAAATGTTGTTTTTCAGTTGTAGTTTAAAACAGACAGTTACCTTAGAATGTTGCACTAAAGCTTGCAAGCAAAAGAGTTCTACTGTCTCTGAAGGAACTTTACCCAAAGTCTCACAGTATGGAAGTCCGTTTCCCCCAAAACACCATAAGCCTCCCTGAAAGGAGAAATAGTAAAAATGATACCACGTTCCAAACAGCCACATAAAATAAGCATTTCTAAACTAGAATGCTATGTGTGTAATGATCTATAGAGATCTCTTTAAAGAGTGCTCAGCATGTATTAATTTAAGTGTATAAATTATATAACAGCACGCTATAAAATGGCCTACTATTTTTTATTAAACAAATTTTCAGACAGAAACTTCCATAGTCTATTAACTTCAAAACACACAATAAAGGGGAAAAATGCAGGGTTCTTATGTTAATTAATGTAATCTCTTAAAATTGTTTCCTTGAGGATAAGGAAGCAAGAATCAGCCTTAATCTAGACTTCCAGAGTTGGGAGGGAAGAAAAAAAAAAAAAGAAATGGGGAGAAGAGAAAATAAGGTATTTGACACTTAGCATAGTGCCAAGAGGTCAGTCTGTCTCTATCATACAGCAGGAAGACCAGCAAAACTTTAAGAAGGAATAATTTTCTAGGACAGTGCAATTAGTCAAAATGTTTCCAAGAGTGGTCTTACAAGTGCTCTTTCTGTAGCAAGACCTCTTGTTTGTGAACAATGGAATCCCCATGTGAAAACATTACACTTCTTTGTGTCTTAGGGAATAAAAAGTTACTGAACTCTGAAATCTCTAAATAAACCCTGCTAAGCAACATTATGACAGTACTTTTTTTTTATTATAACTTTCAAAAGTAAGAGTCACTGATTACAAAAATCAATTGACTTAGGTTTTGGCAACAGTGACATGTTACAGGAATGCATTTCCATGTAATGAACAGTTCATGACCATAGGCAGCAATTAGTTTGATAGTAACATGTCAAGAAGGTTTAGTAATCTCAGCAGATGAAATGTGAAAAATCTCTTTATGAAGACTGTGAGAGAAAAGATATGTCTTTACTTACGAGCCTTCCCACAAAGCAGGTATCTCTTGCTAAACCAACTAGTACAGTTAAGAAAGATAAAGAAGCTTTCAAGCATGTGGTCTGTATGTAGAAGAGCTTATACTAAGTTGCAATGTAACGAAGACTGCATTTTTTTCACTTATAAAGCTGAAAAATATAGAAATAGGTTTGTATCTTTGAGTGAGCCTCTGAATAAAGAAACCAAATAGTTCCAGTCTGTAAGTGGGAACTCACCCTCTGTGCAGCAAGAGTCTGACTACTTTCACGTAAAGCAAGAGATGTGAAGTACTGGACACATGGATCAAGGCCAGACTGAGGTAAAGAAACTAAGAGCAAGCGAAGCTCATCTTCTATGAGATAATCCTGTGAGAAGTAAACACAGTTTTTAATTCTACTTTTTTAAATTCTGAAACAAAACACAATATGGAAGAAAATAAAGATCTTAAATAATTGAAGAAGCTACATTAGTAAAGCCAAAACTTCAGTGCTCTGCAATTTGGGTTTACTAGTTACTCTTGTAAAAACTCTGGGAGTGATTAATACTAAAACCAGCCACCTGAGTGATGAAAAGTAAGCTTTAAGCTTCATGCTTTAGTGGCCTTTTCATAATATTTCCATATACACACTGTGACTTGTACAAATTACATTGTGTAATTTGGACATACAGTCAAAGAACAATAATCAAACTCCTATCTTCAGCTCTTTGCATCACATAATTCACTAGTACAGACACTCCAGAGGTACATTACAGTTGATGTTTTGGTTTTCATTTTAGTACTCACTCTTTACTTTTGAAGAATTCTATTTTAGTATGGTCACTAACAATGGAAGTAGTAAACACAAGTAAGCAAAAATCAGCTGGTATCTTCTTTCCATTTACTTACATTTTTCATTTTTGGCAGTGATGGTGGAGGCAGGAAAAAGCGAAGGTCGATATCTTTGGATCGAGCCAAACCTATAGCAGTCCTTTGATCGCAGGTTTGGGCAACAGTACCATACTGATAATCTGCAGTACAAGGACTCCAGCATTAAGGTTAAAACTGATAGTAAATATTTCATTTGGCTTTAAATTTCTGATTTCTTTTTTGAGTTGAAAAGAATAACTTTGCTTTCTGCAGTCTCCTTAATAAGCCTTGACTCTGTAGTCATAAATTCCAAAAGGTAAAAATAGCAGTTGTTAGACCCAGCACTGTGCTGAAACAAAATAGACCTGTGCACTAATTGTTGATAACAAATCAGTTAAATAAAGATTCTTATGTGAATTGAACAAATGCAAAAGCAAAAGTTGAGTATTGCTACTGTGAAAAGAATGCAAGAACTATAAATTCAAGCCTAAACCTTATTTTTTTTCCTTCGTACAATATTAACCCAAGTTCTAAACAGAAATGCTGCCAAGATGTGGGCATGAACTTTAAATGATACAAAAAGCTTTGCTTCTACAAAGTTTTTAAAGTTTAAAAAAAAAAAAAAAGTAACCTTAGACCATGCAAGACAACATCACTGTACAAGTAGCCTTTCCTTACTGAAGCACTTGCTGTCTTTGCAATAAAGACTTTAAGACACCCTACTGAAGGGAAAACAGATTTAAATAATACTTAATTTTCAAAACCTATCTATTTTACAGCTGGGGAAATTGAAAGGCACATACTGAAATTAGTGTCAAACTGAAGGAAAAGACAATATTGAAGTGGATCAACAACTCGCTATAAAAGTGTTTTTATCCTCATTACTGTTATACATCTCTTGAACAAAAATGACAGGCTACTTAAAAGAGGCTTCACAATCACAGACCAGGCATCATTTTTCCTTGGTGCAGATCACTTGCAGCCACAAACTGATGTCACTGAAGCTGTGCTTTGGATGAGCAGGACACAGTATTTATGATAATGCATGCTGAACAATTTGGTTCTAGCTGTGAAAAGGTAGCACATTCCCAGTCCAGATCTTTGCTGGAATGAGTTTTGCAATATCAGAGTAAAATAAACCCACTTTCTTTATGAGGTAGTTGGCAAGAATTATTACTGCCTGTAAAACATCCAAATACTGCAGCAAATAGTATTATAGAGAAAAGGATGTAACAAAGAGCAACTCAATTCCCACATACTGGCCATCTTATGCACTGAATGATACAGGAGGTCTGCAGGGAAAGAAGCCTCAGAAAATCTGCTGGCAGTCTTCCCATGTGAAAGTAAGATGGCCATTACTGAACTGTTACACACAGCTTCAGTGTAGGTACATCTGCCTTTCAAATGTTTTCAAATATGACTTTTTATGTAAACAATTTGAGATAATTAGAGTTTGAAAGAGGCAGTCTGAAGCAATACACATTCCACTGTGTGGAATTGCACAAAATGTCAACTGACTCTACTACCAGGATAATAAGAGTGGATTAGAGTGCTACCTAGTTTACACAGACTAGTGATGGAGTGGAGAAAAGGGTGTATATGTATACCCTTGGGAGTTCAAGGACACTTGCTGCTTTAAGAAGAGAGAGGACTCAAGAACCTTAAGTTCTATACCATGCTTTATAATATGATTTACAAGATACTGAAGTAGGTAACTGTAGTGGAAATGCATGTCTTGTCTGAAGCAGTGATTGAGCACCTGGTGGGACGGCAGGGCCAACCCAGGGGAGCTCAGGTGCATGCAATGCCCTGAGTGACTGGAAGGGGTGAAGTCATGATCCAGCCCTTCCCAGATCTCATTGAAGAGTTGGCAGTGGAGGTGAGGGCATCTCTTGCTGGAGATCTCTGCCTACTTGAGGCCTTCCAAAGGTAAGCAGCTCTTTTCCTTCATTTCTGCAGCTGCTGCACTTAGGCTTATTCTCATTTGCTGCAGTCAAAGACTTTGCCACTCTGCTATTATCACAGTACTTTCCATCCCATTATGGCATTATAATAACAAAGGGAGAAAAGAACATAAAAGAGAAGCAGACTTCCCTATTTACAGATAAGTGTATGACATGTAATGTACTAATAATGTAACTGATGATACCATAGCATTAAATCAAACTAGTTTTTTTTCTGTGGGATAAATCTGTGAAAAGTTAAAAATCGTTAGGATGTTTCAGTATTAAGGTAACAGTAACAATTAGGACAGAAAATGGCTTATAAATAATGTTTGTGTGTGCAAGTCCTCTAATTCTAGTTTGTCACCACTGCCTTGTTGTGGTTACCTATCATTTCCTAACCAATCTTTAAATGAACCATAGCCTTAAACCCCTTTCCAGCAGAGCCTTACAACAATCAGTACCAGAAGCAGTACTATTCTTAACAGCTTTAAAAGGCCAAGGAACCAATGAACCAGAACTGCTCTCCAGCAGTTAGACAGCATCATACTAAATGGTGGTCCTGATAATCTAGTAGGGAAGCAGAGAGAGGCCCACACTGCAGTTGTGCTTTGTATGAGTGTATGGTAACTGTTGAGTCATGGCCTGAACCACTGGTTGAGCACCTGGGGAAAGGACCTGGTCAGCCCTAAGAGCACAGATGAAGGCCTACAGGTTCATTTAAGGGTTGACTGCCACTGTGGAAGGATCTGTTTCTGGAGATTCCTCCTTTGTGGAGTTTTCTGTGAGCCTAATCTTTGGAGATGGGTAAGCAGCACCTTTCTTCTTCTTGTGTAACACCATTCCATTCACGCTAATTCCTTTGCTATTATTATTGCCTGTATTGCCCCTCCAGTGTGTTGATCTTTCTGATCATCACAACGAGGAAGAGTATTAGGAACAAAAAATTGCTTGCAATGTAAAAAATAAAAAAAAGTAAAAAAAACCTGATTCTGGTCCAAATTACACTTCTTTCAGCTACTAGCAATTTTTCCAGGGCAGCAGCAGATAATAGAGACATGGTTGCATTTTTGTAGATGAATTGAACTATACCAGCATACATTACCATGCCAGTGAGTGTTCTTTGCCAGCTCTTGCACAGCCTGCAGTCGGACCTCTTTGTCTTCTGACTGAGTCCTTTTTAAGAGGAGCCATAAAGCACATTCATGATCTTCTCCATCAAATGTACTAAAGTGCTCTTTAGCAGCAAACAAATGAAACCCAAGTTATTCCTAATGAGCATTTTAACAGGCAAGCTTCCATTTCACTGAATTAAAAAGAAATGATCTGTTCCTTTTAGTACTTCAGTATTAGTTGTTAAAGTATTTCTCTGAATTACTATTAACAACTAATTGGGGCAGTAAAATAGGACAGAATGACACCCACAACCTCCCTGGGCAGCCTGGGCCCATGCCTCACAGAATCATGGAATCATAGGGATTGGAAGAGATCTCGGTTTATCAACTGGTCCAATTCCCTGCTAAAGCAGGTTCCCATTATGTATTACACAGGAAAGCATTCAGGCAGGTGTTGAGTATCTCCACAGAAGGACTCTGCAACCTCTCGGGGCATCCTGCTCTGTGAGACCCAAGTCAAGAAGTTCTTTTTCATGTTCATATGGAACTTCTGTGTTCCAGTTCATGCCCTTTGCCCCTTGTCCCGTTGCTAAGCACCACCAAAAAGAGCTTGGACTCATTTAATTGACACTCACCACCCTCAAAGTAAAGAATTTGTTAATATCTAATCTGAATCTATTCTCTTTCAGTTTGAAACTGTTACCCCTTGTTCTATTAATATAGCTTTTGAAAAAAAAAAAAATTCCTTTGATACAAAAAAAACTTTGGTATCAAATATTAACTCAGTACTGTAAGCTTCACTTCCCATCTGAAATGGGGAAAAAATAAATCTTCATTTATTCTTCAAATCTCTTCTTAAACATTACTTTTACTTACTTAAATACAGTTTTAATACACAGAAAGTTTTAATTCAGAAACTTAGATTAAATGCTATTAAATAACATGTTCTGTTGTGTTTGAAACAGAGGAAATACTAAGTTCTTAAAAATAATTATTTTACTTTCTAAAAGTGCTTAGGTTTTACGATAGAGTACTATGCATAGGTACTACACATGCTTTTCACACCTACCATTAAAAGGTCTCCAGAAAATTTTAGCTTCTGTCTCGAGAATTTTCCTTACTGCTCTATGGATTTCTTTTCTGGCTTGGTATGTAATCCCTAAAAGAGCATTTTTAGGTTACTTAAGTTTGAAAGACTGATATGGCACGATATTTCAAGATTTCAAGATGCTGGCTAGTTGTTGGTTGTTTTTTTTTTTTTTTTTTTTTTAAGATATTCATATTTATACTTTATAAGGTAACTATATATACATATGGGTATATATCTCTTAAAAATAAATCAGGTGATGTGAATATTATTTTTGTAACATATCCCAAAATGTATATTTCTGGATATACAAGTAAATTCCAGAAATATTGTATGCTGTCAACATTTTATTTTTGGATTCCAAACAATGACATCTTACCTTGATATTCATTTGGATTTCGAGAAGATGTACGTACATACACATGGGATTTAAGCTTTTCTTGATGTATAGCTTGAGTATCAATTTGCAGCAACTTCTTTAAGGACAAAACTTCATATGTAATGAATACAAAACCTCTTTAAATGAAAGAAAGCTGTGTATGAATACTACTGAAAAAGAGGAAGATTACAGCAAAAATATCTTAACAATCATTTTGGTATAAATCATCCTTTATTCATTAATTACAAATACCAGATTTTTACCAAACATATATAGAAGTCCATAGATTATATCAATTTAGCACAGAAAAGAAACTCTCAAATAACTAAGAGTAAATCTACCAGAAGATATGATTCCAAATTACAGCCCACCATACCTAAACCCCTCAAATATTGTCATTTTTTGAAAGTAATGTGAACTGAAGTTTTTACTGTATCCATAATTTACATATAAGCTTGCTAGTTAGAACTTACCCTAGTATAAGTGATCCAGTTACTTTTGCAATTTTTCCTTGAAAAATGAAAAAAGGACGTCAAAGAAAGTTGTGTGCATCAAGTCAATATAAACACATAACATGTGATAACCAGACAGTAAGAACTTCAGTAACTAAGGTTTTTTTCTATTTTTGTCTAGCTTTTGGAAAATCACTACTTAAAATTAAATAAGGTCTTGCTGGATTAGAATTTCCTGCTCTCTTAATCTAGGCAATGAAAGGTTTCCTACAGCTGCTATTTACTGTGAGTATTGCTACCTGTCAATTGCATTCATTGCCCAGCTGCAAGAATCAACAGGAAAAACTCTGTCTCTCACTAGCATTTGTTTGAACCTCCACATTATGCTAAGGAGTTAGCTTTTTCTTCTTGACTGGATATTCAGTGTATGTGAAAATCCCTGCAGAATCTCTCTAAGCAAAGATATTTTTCAAATAATTCCACTGAATCCAATCTTACAGAGCAAAGAGTTGAATTAACACCACTTGCAGCAGCTTCTCTTTTAAATACAAGGATTCCTGTCCGATTTGAATTATTTGTCCTGAGTGAAGGTTGGCTGATTATCTGGACTTCGGGTTGTGAGTAAAGTGCAACGCTACTGCTACGATAGCGGCAAGCCCAATGGAATGTATCTCACCTATCATGAATAATTGATTTTCCTCAGCATGAACCAGGAGGCTTGCCCTAGGCCCACTGCCACAGCTTCTGCCTTTGCAAGACTTTAAGAATTGTGGCATGCAGACAAGAAGCAGTTACAAGCTGAAGAAATAACTGGCAAAGAGACAAACTGCAGTGATTCTGTGGAGCAGAAATAGAAATATCTTGTCTTTTAATCCAGGAAAGTACACCTTAGAACTGTAAGAATTTTCATTTTATACAAGATATTAAAGAAAGCAGAGAAGATTGTAGAACTTAAAAAAAAAAAAAAAAAAAAAAAAAAAAAAAAAGTAAAGGAGAAAGAAACAAAGTTTATTCAAGTGCTGCCCTGTTACTAACAGTTTATGGATGTGATGTTTTCATTGTGCTAATCATTAGGAAATGACCAAAGAAAAAAAAAACAGATAAAAATGAGCTTAAAATAATTTAATGAGATTTGTATTTTGGTGGGACTCCCATCATCAGCATTATCTAGAGTTATCATCATTACAATGCAAAGCAAGTCAGAAGCAGACATCCACTTTAGGAAAACAAAACTTTTGATCAGAAACTTTGCAGAGGTGTAGATCTCGTCATTTAAGCATGCACAGTGTTACATCCACACAGACTCTTTCCTCTTTTAATAACACCTCTGATTGATACTTATAGAACTGTACTTACTTATATCATTCCACGATGGCTGTTTTTTGGTGGCTGGACCAGAAGTTCCTATTTGTCTACAGCAAAATATGCAGTAAGCAGCCACTGACATTCTCTACATTCAGAAAAAGAAAAAAAAAAAAAAAAAAAAGGATTTGGGAATTATAGTAGAAAACCTGTAATCATTTTTCCCCATCTTTTTACATTCTGTGCCACATAATTTACATTCTGTGCCACATAAAACACTAAGTAAAAAAAAAAAGTTATAAACTCTCAAATTTAGTAGTTTGCATTTTGATTACAATAAAAGCTTACAGAAGTGTTTCGTGCAATTACATATTTATGTTAATACTAGTAAGTATGTATCTCTGGCTACCTGCTCTGCTTTGGAGCCTTTTCTGATTTCCTCACTTAAATACGTCACATTCACGTGAAGACAGTGCTCAGTACAACATATGACTTAATACAAGTTAGTAATCAACTGTTCATAATTCATTTCACCTTAACACTTAAGTCTTTTACACTGACTTAGCAGGCTCTAACAACTCATACAGATTGTTGGTGCTAGAAGGCAAATTGGATAACGTCTTTTCTTACTGATTTACACTGTAACACCACAGTTAATAAGGGATGTATTTTAGCATCTACACAATGAGATTTGATGAATGTATAGTTGTACGGGTGAAGTGTTAAGAAATGAGGCAATTTAGGACTTGTGAAAGAGCCAATTACTGTATGTACCACTCACGTCTATACATACTAGCACCTTTTTATATGTTAGCAACTATTACTACCTATACATTTTACCTATACAAGAAAAGCCTACCTGAGGTTAGGATAGTGACCTAATTGGCTTTGGCTACCTACAGCACCAATCAAACTCTGCATTCTTTCTGCTGAAGGCTTCATCCAAACATTCAGACATATTTTCAGTGCAAGAATTACACTGGCTGGGTATTCTGCATTAGTAACTTGAAATTAAAACGTCATGATGTGACGTGAGCACTTGAATTACAATGCGCTGATAGAAATGTGAAGCCAGTCTGTTCAAACAGATGTAAATCACCCCCGTACTTATTTTGAAAATACAGATATTGAACATCTGCCTTGCCACAGTGACGATTAGTCAAAAAGATGAAGTGCAACACGTGTGAACGGCCATCAGGCCCTCCGATCTGGAAGCAGGGATGACTCCACATCACCCCAGCATTACCACAGCTTTCAGCCTTATCTCCTTTCAGCGCCGCGGTTATCCACTGACTTCATTTATTACATTTCTGATAAGCACGGACTCCCCGCGGGCTCCTCCCCGCAACCGGAGCGCTGTCAGCGGCCGGCCCCAACCCAGGAGGGCCTTCAAGGCTGAGGTTTGACGAACAGCGGCACTGGACCGCGAAAAGACCCAGCCCAAGCCCCTCCGGCCGCCCCGCCGCCTCCCCTCGCTCGCCCCGCCGCTGCCGCTACCTTCCGCTTCCTATCTTTCCCCGCAGCCGGCACCGCCGTTCACGAGCTCCCATGACGTCATCACGCCGCGCGCCGCTCGGCCAATCCGAACGCAGCGTCAGGAGGGCAATAGGAGGAGCGAGGGCCGCGCTTACGTAGTACGCGTGTGTGGGCTGGGTGAGTGAGCGTGTGCTGCGCGGCTGCGGCTGACGGAGCGGTAGGGCTTGCCGGGCCGGAGTTGCCCGTTCGCCGCCCTCGGCTTAGCCTGTGGACGGGTCGGAGCCTGTCTGCCTTCGCCCCGGCCGCCTTTCGCAAGGCCACGGTTCGCATGCGGCAACGAGAGGATTGGGACGGGGGGGGGGGGGGGGGGGGGGCGGGGGCCGGGGCAAAGCGGTTCTGGATGCGGGCGGGGCGACGGGGGAGGTTTGGGGCGGGCGGTGCCTGCGTGTGACTGCCTGTATGAAGAGGTAGGAGCGGGCTCAGGCGCAGGGTAACGGTGTTTTGCTTTCTGCTCGCTTTTTTTTTTATTTTCCCCTCCTGGGTCGCCGAGTTCAGCAGAGGCGTTTCTTTGTCTTACAGGCTTCATCTGCTTTTATCTGTAACCCCAACCAGGAGTTTTTCCTGCCACTCGCACCTTTCAGCGTTTGTGAGAGCTGCAAGGATGGTGAATGTTCTGAAGGGCGTTCTCATTGAATGGTTAGTGACAGCATCAGCATCTGCTCAACTGGTTTTTTAGAACTGGAAATATTTTAGGTGCTTTAAGAGGCTAGGCCGAAAAATGAATTTGTATGTAAGGGATACTGAACAGACAAATGAAAGATGAGGTCTTTAGGGGAAGAAGGAGAGAGGCAATTGTAAGAAATCTTAATTCCAAACTCAGTTTTTCAAATATGTTGTTGTTTTCTACTTAGACTTAATGTCATGTGTACCTCTTGTTTGCTGTACTGCAAATAATGTTGAATAGTTTTGTTCCTGGGTGATGTGTTTTCTGTACTGATTCTAAAGGGAAACTTGTCTGTTTTTCATCCTTTGTTTTCTTTTTTCATTGATTCCTGTTCATGTTGTACTCAAGGCTGTCTGCTCTAAAACGAGTGTGCTTATAATTTCAGAAAGTAAGCTGTTCATATCTGTGCAGTCAGTTTGTTTATATGCAGTCTGAAATCCCTAGACTAAGGTTCTGATAACAATTACCTCCAAATTAAAGGAGCTGTCAGTTAAGGTTTGCGGAATCATTATATATCATTATATTACAAGCAAGATTTCTGCTGTGTGCTTAAACTGTAAGCATCCTAACAGACTATAAGTGCACAAGTGCAGAACGTCCTGCATGGTGCATACAGCTGTGTGTCTACTGTGGTTCACTTCTAAGCTGACTGGACATTAGCCAGCTCACATCTGAATGCCTCAGTTGGGTATGAGCATCTTGGAGTATGAATTCCACTATCACAAAAAGCTTATTGGCTCTAATTTGGCTGCATGTTATTATGGTGACAAACCTGACCACAAGAAACAACCTTCCTGTACTTTCTAAAGACACCAAAGCAGAATTGTGGACTGGCAAAACAATAGATTCTAATATCTCAAGCAGTTAGTACAGTGTTGTATTTTTTCCTCTTTCTTTTATATATTCTGAAAGATGTGTGTGTTCTTGTACAACATTGTGATCACTTCCCATTTAATATTAGAATGAAACTTAATTATCCTCTCTGGAAGGGAATCTTTTATCTGATGAGAAATCTATAGCGTCTGTTATGCCATCAGAGTTTAAACAGCCCCCTGGGAAACTCACCTTTGTATTGGCTTTGCTAGCTGCTGGTTGCTTTCTTGTTTCCTTCTTGGCTTTGCATAAGGCTAGCTGATGATTCCATCCTGGGAGAAGATGCAGAGTTATTACAAGCCTCTCCCCGTGTTTACTTTTCAGATACAAATTTTTTACAACTCATTTTTCCAGGATGTGTTTGGTAATCAGTTGTCAAGAAGTTGGGGAAAAAATAAACACTTCTGAATATGTTAAAGTAAAACATTAAAATAAAACAACAAAATGCTGATAATAATAACCTGCATATTATTCGTTCCCCCTGCGTTATTCCAGTATATTCTTAAACTGTTCTTAGGACAAAATCGCAATGATTATAATCTTCAAATGCTGAACAAGATCAGTGTTTCTGCTGAAACACACGTATCATGGCACTGATTACGGTCCTTTATGTTGATTATGTGAAAATGAGTATATTGCCTAACATGCAGGCTGGGCATCCCAGCTTATGCTTCTGGTAATCATAGTGTATTGGTAAGGTACGTGAGGAAGAAACAAGCAAAAACAAACCTCTGTGCAGCCATCAAAAAGAATGTGTAGGAGTAGGCTGAGGACCACACACTTTGGTATCTTTTTCATAACTTCTTTGTGTAACAATTGTTTTTCTTCTAACATTCTAGAGCACCTAAGTAATAGCTTCTCTGAAAAAGATGGAGATTAGACTTTCCTACTCTCCTTGCCTCAAAATTATTATGTTCTATGTAGAGTAATTTTGTTTTAATATGTTTGAGGCTAATCTTGTTTTTTTAGTTGCTAGTGCCTGAACATGCAGAGAGATTTGGTTCTCTAATGCATGCCTTTGCATCACATGCATGTTTTAGGTAAGGGAGTATAAAATAATTGTCTAAGGAATTCTTTTAAGATAATGTTGCTGTTTACTACTTTGTCAAAACAACCATGTTCGTGATTTTGAATTATTCTGCACTACCTGATGCAATTTATTTCCTGCACATGTCCATTTACCAGTTATTGCACCCAAGCATCAATTCTTATCAAAAGCATGATTTTCCTGTTTTTTATTAGAAAAAATAAGAATGAGGACCCACAACTGTCAATAAATATTAGGACTGAATTACTCAAAACTTCAGTGGATCCAAAAGTTTATTCCCTGTCTAGTTGATCAGTATAACGCAGACGTTCATGTAATTTTCAAGCTTCTGAAGTGTTCTCTGCTGAACGCTTGTATCTAACTTGCAAGGTGATAACATGAAAAAGAAGGGACAGTTCAATTACAGCGTGATAAATGTATAATTCATGTATGACTTCTTCCTTTCTCTGCTGTTCTACTTTGAGATCTTTGCTGTGTATTGGGTTTTGGTTCCCCTCAAAAACATGTTTCAAGATAGCGTGTTTCTTTGGCACTGTTTTTGAAAACAGCAAGGTTAAACTCACCTTGTTAAGGTGAGGTTGTTGGGTTTGGTTTTGTTTGTTGTGTCTTGTTTTTTTTTTGGGTTTTTTTTTTTTTTTGTTTTTTTTTTTTGTTTTTTTTTTAAGGTACTTTTGTAATAGCAATATAGTGGCATTTCTCTGCCAGTTTAGCAGCCAGTTCTTTTTAGACTTGGTCATCAGTTCATTTTTATTTCTACAACAACCAAGACGTTTTTTGTTGCCAGAGAAACAACTTTTTCAAGAGCATCTTAATCTTTTGATTGTGAGCAGCTCTTGAAGTTAGTACAGTTTTTGAAAGAGCTTTCAGAATATCTTAAAAGGATGTTCTTAATTTTTAGCTGTATCTTATTACAATGAGGTGGAATCTGATGTATATTTGTCTCTACAGTGACCCAGCAATGAAGCAGTTTCTGCTCTACTTGGATGAATCAAATGCTTTGGGAAAGAAGTTCATCATACAAGACCTGGATGAAACTCATGTCTTTGTATTAGCAGAGTTGGTTAACTTCCTCCAGGAGAGAGTGGGCGAGTTAATGGACCAGAACTCTTTTCCTATTACTCAGAAATAAAAAAAAAAAAAAAAAAAAAATAAAAAAAAAAAAAGAAATGAGATTGCTGCCAATTTTTACAAAGCAAATTTCAGTAGTTTGGGTTGTTACTGTTTTAATAGACCATGTTTACTAAGTTCTGTGGTGAGGTGATTATTCTGGAAAATGGGTAATTTTCGTAGACAAAATACTCTTGAACTGAATTTTGTTTCTCACTTTGAAAGATTATGGTTTCTTTATTAAAATAAATTATAAGATGATACACTTAAGGGTGTGCAGATGGGTATTTTTGATGCATGATTTCTGGTTTTCCTTTAGAGTTATCTTGTGAAATGGTATGACCCAAAAATGAGTGATGTTTCTGTATTGGAATGCTTTATGAACCTTCCTGACGTGTTATATTCATGTGGAATTGATTAAATTTGCTTATAGTGTGACAGAGAATGTAAAGAAAGTATGTGCTTGGTGGAGCCTCCCCATACATTGTAGGCATGGTCAGAGGAAATCAAATTCTTCTCTAACTTAATGAGTTTTAGATACCAAAATAATAGTGTTTTTTTTTTTTTTGTCACACACTTTACATGTACTCTTAATAACGACCTGCTTTTACCAATGTTATCATTTCTGTGTTGTTCTGAGTTTGGGGAGTGGTGGTGAGGATTTAAGGTTTTGACAGAGGGTGAATGCAAAATCTGTAATCCTGCATCATAACATTGAGCTTGCGTATCAACAATAGCAAATAGAAGGGGCAGTACAAATTTGAGACCAATCCTTCAGATATAACTACTTGTGTTTTGTTGTTTGTTTGTTTTTTTTACTGAAGCTAATACAAGAACCTGTGTGAATAGGAAGGGGAAAATAAAGAGTTGATTGCTCTATTTAATAAGAAGAAATTTGATTTTTGTGTTTTGTTTTAGTTCTTTGTCCTCCACTGCCCCTCTGATAAAATCTGCAAAGATGAGTCCTCATTTCTTTACACTGAAAGTGTAAAAAAAAATCTGCATGTGTAACTCACTAACTTAGACTCTGGCTTATTCAATAAGGAGCCTGTGCACGATGATAAAACCTGCAAAGATTTTGATAGCAAATATGGCAAGATATAGATAACAAGAAAAAGAAAGAATGTGCTACACCTTTCTTTCTTATCCTGCTTCTTGCTTAAAATAGACAAATTTATTGGTTTTAGTAAAGAAAGACTTCTTAATTACCAGTTCGAAGGGAAGCTTGGTTTTCAGAGCTATGCTCTACAACTACCTGAAGGAAGGCAAGGTGTCAGTCTCAAGTGACAAGAGATAGGATGTGAGGTGATGGCTACAAGTTGTGCTATGGGAGGCTTAGGTTGGATATCCAAAAGAATTTCTTCAAGAAGAGGGCGGTTAGGAGCTGGAACTATCTGTCTAGGGAATAGAGAGTCCCTGGAAGTATTTAAAAGATGAGGACATTTAGTGGTGTACTAGGTAGTGCTAGATTGATGTTTTGACTTAAGGGTCTTTTCTAACCTGTATGATTATTCTGTGATCTAGCCGACCAGAGGAAGAGCGTGACAGGAGTGTCATCTAAGGGATGCTTACTTGAACTTCATCTTTTATTTGCTACTTAATAGCTCTGAAAAAAGGTCTTTGGAGTTCACTTTATTGTGTTTTGTGAGTAACTTTTGAGTAGTAATTGAAACTTTAAATGAGTTTATCAATATGACTTTCATTAATTAAGTGCAAATTGTAATTAATGTTTTGGGGTGATATAAACACACAAATTCCCTTTCCTTCTCTCCAGTGCAACAGTATGCCAAGGGAGAATAATTACCCAGTACAGTAAAGGAAGGAATAACCAGTAATGAGTAGAGAGAACTCTGTGCGGTCACCTCAAGTATGTGAGAACAAATTAGAAAAGATGTTTTATGCATTAACAAGATCCTCTTCTATGAGTTTTAAGTGATGGGATTTCATGGTTTTATTAACATGGCTTATTTTAACTTTTCTTAGTTGGCATCATCACCACAAGTGTCAAACTTCAGCTCGCCCCTAAGCTGGGACTTCAAAAGTAGGTCTCTAAAAATACTGATGGAAAAATACATTGCTGAACATAGATATCTATATTAAAAAAGATGTATGTGAACAAAGGCTGAGAGGTAAATTTTGTTTTTTTTGAACCAGGCAGTAGGCCATTGAAGAAAAATAGTAATCTTTTCTAACAAATCTTTTCACATTTCCAATTTCACAGCAGATTTGAGTCCTCTCTCTGCACTGACTCTCACAAATGATCCCATGAAAGCTGGTAGAGCTTACTGATGAGTGAAATGAGGCATTACTCACTATGTCAGAATTGGATCTCCATGTCTGTTGTATAACTCAGACATTGGCAAGGTTTATGTTTGTTATACATTCAAGTTTCAATACACTTTGTAGGTTTTTAATGATGGAAAAACAAATTTCTCCTAAATTAAATCTTTGGTCTTATGACTCAGCAGCTAACAAGAAATTTGTAAGAAATAGGTGCTGTGATAGAAATATGATATTTAATGTGAATAGAGTTAATACTTCACTCTGTTTTGTATTGGAAGAGGTGTGGGCCTAACAATTTCAAGGCAGACCAGTAAGGGGAGCTCTTAGCAATACTTTAAACTGCTTTTTGTGAAATTGCTGCTGGTAATGGTGGGTCACAGATTTATTGTGCTTTGAAGCATTAATGTCTCACTCTGGAAATGCTTTAAGCTACAGATGAACTATTTTAACTTCAAAGAACCCCACTAGAAAGACATTTGTGCAGGAGAGTTTGGAATGCAATTTATTTAGCTCTGAAATTTCTTAGATGTTTAGTTACCTAATGTTTTCATTCTGTAATCCCACCACACTGTAATGATGCAACTGAAACTGTCATTTTCAGATGTTACTGCTTGGTCTGTATGTATCCACACCATTATCCTGCTTTCAGAGTTGCTCTGAATTAAGCCACATCATTTTCGGTGAGTGTAAATCAGAGGCCAGCAACAACAAAAACAGTTCCTGAGCTGTCCAAAGGAAAGGTTAACAAATTTCTACAATAAAAGTTTTAGTATGAGGAAAAACATGGTAATACTTTTCATACTAGTGGATGTATTTTTCATATAAGAAAAAATCTTGATAATAATCTGTCCTCTGATTGTGTGGCAGTAATAAGCAGTTTAATTACAGAATAGAAACTGCATTGAAATTGCTATTCATGAAACACTTTTTAAAAAAATAAAAAAATGTAGTATCTGTTAGCTTTTAGCTATGTGCTTTAAGCAATTCTAGATGGTAATAACAACAGCAAGTAGAAAGGTGCTGGAAGAAATGTTTTGTTTTTTCAAACACATAGCTTTATTATAGATAAAGGCTAATAGTACATGCGTAGGAATGTGCTCCAACACAAAATCCACTCAACACCAGAACTGTTGTCAGGTAACTGCTTAGCTGTAATAGTAGTCTCCCGGGAAACAAACTAACAACAAAATTCTGGGATGACAATAGGTTGAGGGATGTAGCACCTAGACCCACAATTTTTTACTTTTATTTTACAGGAAAGATGGGCCGAGTTGTAAATCACAGAAAACTTGGAATGGTGCCTACCTTTGTATCAGTGAAGGGTGTCACTTACAGATAAGTGTTGCACAATTGTGCAGTGTTGTCACTACTGACATATTGGCTATGCCAAGTAAACATGCCAAGCAATCCTCTAATCTGTCAGCAGTGTCAGTTATATTCCTGCTCTTTTGAAGGTAAAGGGTGTAAGAGCAAGATGGATGAGAAGGTAGAAAAGAGGCTTTTAACTACAATTTCCTGTTAAATTTTGAAATTAAACAAGATCACAAGCAACACAGGAAGAAAATTGTTAGTGCAGTTAAATTCTATTTATCAAATAAAAAAAAAACTTGCAATTATCTAGAATTTATTTTGCTTACAGAAGGTCCTGTACTTACCAGAAGAGCCAACGGATCAGATGGACTGGGAGAACAAGCTTTCTTAATGCTAGGACTATCTAGTTTCTGAAAAATACCTCTTTAACTGTAATGCATAGTGTGCTTTCTTCATTTGATTTTGACAGACAGTGTGATTGAGGACTGTAACATCTTTCTGATGATGACTGGGTTGCCATTGGGTAGAGGTAGCTGTAAATGGAGTTTGAGAAGAGCAAGAGAGAAGGAACAAGGAGCAGCCAAAGACAAGCATCTAAACAAATTTGTCATTAGGTCCAGGAAATCTGAATTTTTGGAAGCTAATAAATGTTTCCCTTTTGGCTTTGAAATTTAATTTAAAATTTTATTTAAATGTTCAGTAAAGTCATTTCTGCCTGTTCAGTCTCTGGTATGACGGCAGGAGTAAAAAGAAGCTGTAGGGAGAAGGGATTCTGAGGGTGTATTTGTTTCAGAAGCTGGTTCCTAAAGTTGTTTGCTACAAGTGTTAAAGACCTTTTCAATACGTAGAGTTATTCTTGTTCATTTCTTTCTTTAAATGTACTATAATAAAAAAAAAAAAAAGAACTGTGTGTGAAGATGCTAGGGAGAACTTTCGCTGATTGAATTGCTAGGTACAAGGAGCAGTGGTGAAGGAGGCTTTCATATAGTGGAATTTTTCATTATCATCATAGTTACATGGAGATCATAAACCAAAATAAGCCAAAGAAGCAAAGACAAGACTGATAAAAATGGCATACATTTAAGTCTAGTGGTCCAACATTGGCAATGCTTCACCTTTGTTCAAGCTTGAGATTAATCACTTGTATCAATATTTTAAAGTTTCTACTAGTCTGAATGATTGCCTGGGACATCTGGGGCAGAATTTCCTGGAATCTTATCACTTGTGAATAGATGGAGCATCAGTTCTAGGTTTTCCAGTCTCAAAGACTGCCACACTAAAACATGATGAGTAGTTTTGCCCTTGGTGCTAGCATCCAGCATCTAATGATGACAATCTTAGGTTTGTAATATCTGTAATGCAGTAGAGAATCACAGAACAATTTAGGTTGGAAGGGACCTCTGAAGGTCATCTGGTACAACTCCCTGCTCATGTAGGGCCACTAGGACTGCACAACTCAAGGATGGTGTACAAATTTAATTTTCTTGTAGAAGTCTGAAAATAATAATAAATATATGTTGCCAGTTTAAAAATGCATTATTTTAATTCTATTTGCAGAAAGTTGGGCAAATTATTGATGCCAAGCTTTCAATCCTGCAAAGAACTAGACAGACTAGTTTGTAGAGCTCAAAGATCTGCACAGATTCTTATAATGATGAAGTTTGTGAATTGAACTCATTTTGCTTGCCTCCTGTGAGTACGCTTGAGAGAAGAAAGAGCACTTTTTATTGTAGAAATCTTCTCCTTTGGCTAGCTCAAAAACTGTTTTTGTTTTTACTGTTGTTATCAGTTAGTTTGTTAGTTCTGCCCATTTCTCTTCTTAGTAAATGAACATAAAGTAAGTGTGCAAATGAAGAAGGCATGAAAAATGAAATAAAATGGTGGGGAAAAAAAAAAGTGCAACAAAAAACATTTAATGTGTGAAAGAGTGAATATCTTACCTAGGAAAAAAAAAAATAAAAATCATATGTTTGACACATTAATAATGCAAGTGAGTTTCAGAGGTTGTTTCTATGTGTTGTTATAGATAAGTGGGATTTGTCATCTGTTTTCCTGAAAAAGAGGCCAGGCTGTGATTTCATAGAGGGAAGGGTTATGAATACGGGATTAATGGTTCAAAGAAGTGGAATGGAAGGAGCTACTTCCTCTAATAGCTGGTTAAGTAAAAATCATCATCCTGTAAACGTGAAACTATCGTCCTGTTGTGACTGAAATGCACAGAATTGTGTTCCTTTTCAAACTGCACGATTGCTATTGCCATTGACATGAAACACTCTTAGAAAATACTGTGTGCAATTCCTTTTCTGTCGTTCAGATGTTTTTTCTGTTAGCTCTGTAGCATAATGAACTGGTCAAGCTTATTATTGGATGAATGGATGGAGCAGAACCTGTTGAAGGAAAGAGTGGTCTTTTCCCCTTGAGTTTTCTCTCACTGTTACATATTTTGTTTATTTAAAAATAGTTTGGGGTGTGAATTAAGTGCGTTTTAACATGCTTGACGATCCAAGAGTGTACTGTAAGCGGCAGGCAGGCAGAATGGCAGCTGCAAAAGACTGATGTGATGCAGTCATTTCTTTAGCTGTAACGTGGCTGTGTATAGGGCAGCAGCATCCTGGTAGGCAACTTAACGAGCATGTGCTATTGTTAAAAATGTTACAAGTTTTGTCTTCTGCTTTCTCTTTGGAAGCTGGGGCTTGCTTAGCAGCTAGGATGCCCCTGGGTCCCAGGTGCGGGACTCAGAGGTTGCGTTTGAGCTTGCTGTTGCTCCCTCGGGCGCAGATGGCTCGAGTTGAACCCAGGAGACGAGAAAAGAATTCAGCGATAGCGGGTTCGGCCCCTCAAAGCCTGCACCAAAGAAGAGCTCCCGCTGACGACGCAAAGTCAGCCCCGCCTCGCCGCCCCGCCGCCCCGCCGCCCCGCGTCCGTGAGGAGAGTCTGTGGCGTTGGGGGGGTGGCCCTGGGCCCGCGGCGCCGCACGACGGGGGCGGGGCCGGCGCGGGGAAGCGGCGGGGTCACGTGGCGGTGGGGTCACGTGGCGGGGAGTCGGGCCCAGCCGCCGCCGCCGATCCGGTAGCGGTGAGAGACGGAGACGGGAGGGAGGGCGCGGGGGGAGGCGGCGCGGGGCCGGGCCGGGGCGGGCGTGGGGCTGGAGCGCGGGGCTGCGAGCGGCTGCCGCCCGCTTCGCTGAGGTGAGTGCGGGGCGGGGGTGGGTGGGCAGCTCCGCGGCCGTCATCCTTTTGTTCCGGCGGGCGGGCAGCCCGCTCGGGGCGGGGGTCGCCGTCCCTGGCGATGGGCTCCGATTAGCCTGGGGCCGGCCGGGAAGCCCACGCTTTTCTCTGGTGCCGGCTGCGCCCGATACGGGCGGTGCGGAGCGGGCGGACTCCTTCGGGCCGGGCCGGCTGCACGGCTCTCGGGGTGCGATGCCGTCGGCGCCGCTTCGGCCCCGCTCGCTCCCCCCGTCCCTCCGTGCGGGGCTCTCGCGGGGCTCCGGGGAAGCGCCGGGGTCCGCCCGGCCGTGGTCGCTCCCGGGGCCGCGTCGTACAGCGTAGAATGGAACCGGCCGGCGGCTCCGAGTGCCGCTGGGTGCCCGCTTCTCGCAGCGGCGGTTCGGGGAGCGTGCCCGGGTGTCCCGGGGGAACACGGGGTGAAGGGCCGCCCGGGTTATCGGTACGTTCGGGTGCTCGGAGCCCCGCGGTATCTCGGGGAAGGACCAGACAAAGGCCTCCGTAGAGAAGATCTTTCTTTGCTTCTTGAAAAGAGGGGATTGCAACCGCGTCGTTTTCGTCGGTGACTTCATTTTGCCGGGCTGAGAGCGCCTGTCCCGGTGTTGGTGGTGGGTGAGCGGCGCGCCGTGCTGTAGCTAGGTTAGGTAAGAGGTACGTGCTGCTGCTGCTGCGTTCCGCACAGCAGCTGCAAACAGCGCAGTTGTTGCTTAATGGATGTCTTTGAAAATGATTTGTGAAGTGTAAGTCTGAAGCCCTAAACTATCTGACTAATGAAATGCAGAATACCAAGCGCTCGCTCGGAAAGCAAGTGCTTTGCCATCGTACGGTGCTGGCACCCTTGAAGATGACGATGTGAATGTGAGCCACAAATGTTAAACTGTTCCTATTGAAAGCTTACTCAGTTCTCACTTAAAAAAAAAAAAAAAAAAAAAAAAAAAAAAAAACAAGCTTTTCACAGAACAGACTTCTCCTTCTCTTTACATCACGGTTCCTGGTTACACTGCTTCGATCGTACCATCACAGATTTTTCTGCAATAGCAAACATGATGGTGATCCCAGGGGTTGCTCTCAACTCCATCTTGCAATCCTGATGGAGAAACAGCTTCATGCCAGCAGCCCCTAACCCAAGAGCTCTTGGAAGGGAAATGTGGACAAGTGGGCCTTGATTTTTTATTGGTGATTGGAGCCAAGTGAGATGGAACTATTTCCAAAAATTGTCTGTCTTGCACTGCCCCCGTGGTATTTTATAAAAAGGTAGTTATCAATTTCTATGGGGCTGAAACAAAGCAGTAGGCTGTGGTCTGTGTGTAGGTAGATGCTTTGAAAATCACAAACAGCCCAGAAGACTGCCAGCTATTGCTGTTGTGAATGACTTCTATAGAAAGTGGATTGTTTTGTACAATACATCACTATTTTGAATGGCAGCCTGTGGAATTTGTTCTCACCTACTCAACAAGTGTTTATTCCAAAGCCCTTCTCATATTTCACTATTCCGAAATTGCCTATTCGCTTTGGGAGCTATACTGAGTTCCTGATGGGCAGTTCCTTCACTGTATTTTTTTCAGTAAGTTGCTGAATAGATTCAGATGGTTCTGTTGTAAGCTTACACCAAGCAAAGTGCTGTGGTGTAACTTCTGTAAGCTCCCCAAATCCTTTTATCACATAAATGATTGCTTCTGCTGAACTGCCAAATAAAATTTGTTTTGTTTATAATTAACATCCAGGAAGAAAATTAGTACACGCTTCATGTTATTATTAAGCTTACTTAGAATGTACAGCTTTTAACAGTACTTTTCGTTAGTTGGTTTCAAAGCTCTCGCAAAAGAATTCAATGTAATCGTGATTTTCTTATTTGACGGTCACCACCTAGCGCTCATAAAGATATCATCATCCAACTGTGAGTGGCTCTAAGTTGCTCTAAGAAACTCTGTAAGAGGTTAAAAAATCATGTATTGATTTAAAAACCTCATCTCCTTATGGTAAGACCCCACAAGTTCACATTTGAACAGTTTTTTGTTGTAGCGCTTTTATTTTGCTTAGTGGTGCCCGAAGTCATGTTGCACAGTTCCTCCCATGTTTTGGCTGGGAGCTAAGCTTGCTTGTTGTTAGGTAGAACAGGCTTCTTTGCTTCGTATCAGAAGAGACCCTGCAGAAAGCTTAACCAAATTCATGTATGAGTTAGAGAATGATTCAGGTCAGGTTACTCTTACGGGGCTCCAAGTAATCGCTGTGCATGCCTCCAGTTACCAAAGAGCTTGGTTGCAGAGTGTGTTTGTACAGATGTCTTTTGATATCTATTAGAAGTGGGGGGAGTTTTGAATGAGTTACTTGTATTGCCAGAACCATTCCATCTTCTTGGCTTTCTTCCTCTTCAGCGTGCAGAAGCTACGTGAGAGGTAGTGATTTGGAATCTTCCTTTTGTTGCTATTGACTGGAACTGTTTCTTCTTGTTAAGCATCCCATTTTTTTGTAATGCTTCTGGAAGCAGAACAAACTTCTGGTACAGTAGATATGAGGTGCACCCTCTAAAATAGTGTATTTTTTTTCCCACTCAGCTATCTCTACCAATTTTGGTGTGCAGATTATCACCAATTTTATTATTGGTGTGTTTTAATAAGCAATCTAGTTTAGGACTTGAGATCTCTTATACTGTGTTGATATCTTCCAAAATGGCACAAAGAAATTGTTTTCTGTTTTCTAGTTGGAAACAATGGAAACATTTAAGGATAACAACACTTGCTAGTAAATACAAAAGATTTTATAACAGCGGTGTTACAGTTTTATTTGCATGGAAACTCCTTGTGTGTGATACTGTCCAGAAGTGTGCTTATGTCTTTACATAACATACATATCGCCTTCATTAGGGAGATAGTAGGGCTTTCCTATGGTAGTGAAATGCTTGCAGGCAGCAAGCACTGAAATCAGTGATTTCAGTTGGTTCAGTTTCAGAACAGGGCCTGCCTGTAGGCACAACAGGATCTAGACTTGTTAGATCTGTGTAGATTCAGATTATTTTGGAAAAAGATTCAAGGGGTTCAGTTTCATGGAGGAGAATTTTTTGCCTATTTGTGTGGTCATTATTTTGTGGCTCAGCACCTCTAGTCTTTGGGGGCTTGGAGGGTTGACATGGCTATTGCTTTCATCCTTGTTTATTTCATCTGCTATTGTCTGTTCTGTGTTATTTTTAATTAATGTCCTTGTTTACCTACTTTTACAGTACTTAAAAGTTTAACTTTTTAAATGGTCTCTAATAGTTTTTGCTTTGTGCATATATTATGGAAAACCTTAGTACTCCTCAGCTGCACATCAAATCCTTGATAGCTAGAATCTATCACAGATTCTGGAGAGCCTCCCACTAGAAATCTGGGCCCTTTGCATGGCATGGAGATCCTAGCTCGTTTGATTGTTGCCCATGCATAGTTTCAGTGCCAGCAGACTCCACCCTGCTAGGAGTCATATATGCTTTCCTAGTTTCCTGGGTTTAAGTCATCACTGACGCCTTTGTCTAGTGCAGAATTCTCTTTGCAAAACATGTGTTTGAAGATTAATTTGCCCATTAGAATGTAAGAAATCCGGCATTTTTCAGTACTAGTACCGGTTATTCTTTTGCTATGTATAGAATAAATTCCTCTCCTGTGAAGACATTCTTCTCATTAAATGTTTGCTGAAGCGAATATCTTGTCAGCTAAACTGATTTCTGAATAAATCTTCAAACACTTCTTGTTTCATTAGTTTGAGTAATAATTGCTAAGTAAAATTTGGAAGGAGGCCAAACCCATATCTATTCATACAGCCATTTGAAGAAAATTACTGCATATACTTTACTGGTGCTACCTGGCACCACTTAATCAGATGAAAAACATAGGAAGGATTCCGATGTTGGATACAGTATGAAATAAAAGCAGTGTTTTTCATACAGAGGGTGGTGATGCACTGGAACAGGTTGCCCAAAGAGGTTGTGGATGCCCCATCCCTGGAGGCATTCAAGGCCAGGCTGGATGTGGCTCTGGGCAGCCTGGTCTGATGGTTGGTGACCCTGCACAGAGCAGGGGGATTGAAACTAGATGATCACTGTGGTCCTTTTCAACCCAGGCTGTTCTATGATTCTGCACATGTGTTAAGATCATTGCTGTAGAGCAATGTTTTTGGAGATGAGCAGAAATAAAGCCATAATGAAAAGCAAAGGTGGGCTGATTGCTGTGCCAGCAGTGGATCATATTCCACATGGGCTTCTTAGTTGGAGAAAGATCTTGACTTGTGATGTTCTTACATTGAGAGGGGAGGGTGCAAGAGCAGCATGTGCTCCTTTTTGTTCTGTGTTGGTGCAACACCCAGTGCAGTGGGAGCCTCATTCTGTTTTGCAGCTAAGTGCTGCTGGCTGTGCTTCATAGAGAATGCAGCTCTGCTCCATCAGAATGGTGGAGTGACTTCTAGGAAATCCTGTTAGTCAGAAATAACTAAAAAATAGAGCGTAGCCCCAAAGGTCTACCTGTCTAATACCTGGCTAAAGTACATGGAAGGGAGACTAACACAAATCCTCTCTTGTAGATAACAGGCTGTGGGTAATAGTTAACATTGTATTAAAAATATCACAGATGTTACTCGGAAAGCTATTTTAAGTGTTAAGTAAAACTCAAGGGGGGAGTGAATTCAGCTAAGGGAGAAGGAGGAAGAGTTATCTATTTGTGGTGCCTTCCCCAGCTCTCGTGAGTGATGCAAGTATATTAAGAACTGTTGCTATATAAATATCTTGGCTGCCATACAAGTGCCCTACATAGTGCTTTAAAATGAGGGAACTGAGCAGTGTAGGTGTTGAACCAGCTTTAGATATTTTCCCTTCGTTTTCCCCGTGCAAAGAAATGCAGACCAAGAATGAGTTCCTACCAGAGGTGTTTTCCACTTGAGTATCTTGTTTTGATGGTGAGTGATAGCAGGTGCCTAGGGCGTGCAGATAGCTGGATTGTCTGAAGGAAGCTTCCCCAGCTTCTAGCAGGGTGCAGTTTAGAGACCTCTAAACAGACAATTTGGTATTGAATCGTTTGGTTTTTAATAGCTGTGGTGAATTTGTGCAGTCTCTTTTTGAACCCTCAGAGACGTTAATATCTGCAACATCTAGTGGTGCAAGAATGATAGAAACGGAGGTGTTCATTTCTAGTTAGAATCACAGACTGGCTTGGATCAGAATGGGCTTAATACATCATTGAATTCCAGCCCTCTGTGCTGTTCCACTGTTGCCAGGTTAAAAGCTATGATCCTCCACTCCATTTTGCACAGTGCAAATGCTTGATATTTTTAATTTGTAAAATTTGATATCAAACTTGTATGGATGAGGTTGACTGCTTTATGTGTACATCTGGATTGTCAGACATGTGCAAACTCTATCTTACTTACTGGGAAGCAACTCTTGTATCTTCTCACTTTTAGTAATGTCCTGTTTGCTTATACCTTGCATTACTCTTCAGCAGTTCTCTGGTTCCATTTCACAGACAGCTTTGCACTTAGAAATGTATCTTTTTGTAAAGACCCCGGAGTTGATATCTGTATGAATTGGATCTGCAGAAAGGTTGTGAGCCTCTGAAAGGTAATGGCTGAATTTGTGAACACGTGAAAGAATGGAGAAAGTTTTTGATTCAGTTCTTGGTGTGCAATTTCCATAGTGGTGTAGCAGAGGGCAGGTATTACACCCATATCTGTCACATGGTTATCTACAAAATGTTGTAAGACATTCCTGAATAGTTAGAAACAGAACAGTATGTAATGAAATGGCTTTCTCCTGCAGCCCCTACTTCTTGAATTTTTACTTCATCTGTTAAGAACCAGTATTATAAATGAGATGGGTTTAATGGCTCTGCTGCATTCCTGGGACCTTCCCACTTTGATGTGGACTTATTTCAGGCTTGGATTGCTCCTTCCTCCTTTTCAGTGCTAATGTTTGCTACAGATCTTTAAAGATGTTTTTGTTGATGCTTAAGGCAAAGATCTTTCATGGGCATGTATTCCACGGGTTTATTTTTTTTTATTTGTCAGAACAGAAAATGGGATGCAGCTCCCATTGTCTGGTAGCTTTACAAAATTGATTAGACAAAACGGTAAAGGTGGTTGAATTCTAGGAGTGAGATTTAAATGAACACATTTGAGTCTTATAATGATATGGGAAGCTAAGCAGTGAAAATCTGCTGTCTTGAATGAATGGTCAAGAGATAAAATTAAACAACCTCATGTTACTGGTATGAGATTTGGATCCATTTGTAGCTTTTCCAAAGTGGATTTTTTTTTTTTTAAAAAAAAAAAGAGGATTTTTTTTTAAAGTTAGCTATAGCAAGCCCCATTATGATAGTAGGCAAGAATTAGTCTGTTTTACAGGAAAAAAAAAAAAAAAACCCAACCAAACCAACTTCTGTGCAGCAATAGATTCTATTAAAAGGGAATACAAAGAATAGGATTAAGTGATTATGTTTTCTTCCTATGAACTACAGACTTTTCAGAGGTGGATTCTTTCCAGATTTCACCAACCTGCTGAGAAGCCATTTTTCTTTAGAGCAGTAGAATAACAATGGAACACGTTTGATCCAGTGTACATAATTTCCCAGTGTTGCAGAGAGGATTTTTGCATTTGGACGTCTTTGCTGGAGCTGTGGTAAGACTGAGGAAAGTGCACTGTATGAAGCAATACAATTTGAGCTCAGTACTAGTGCTAGGAGGCAATATTAGTCCCCCTTTTACGTTCTCAAAAGGCTAAGTACTTATTTTTATTAATAAAGCAGTTGGCTTGGAAATTGCTCTTTCTTCAAAGGAGATAAATGAGCTGCTGTTGTAGCATGGGTGGTGATGAAGAAAATTATACTGGATATTCTCATAATACAGCTTTGTTTTTAGTTCTGTTGGAGGATTCTGCAATAGTTATTATTAATACAGAGAACAGATGGCCAGAATAGCAGTTGTTTTGGGCTAAAAGTGACCAGTAATGCTTAAAGATTTTATAGAAGATAGTGTTCTGTTTTCACTGGACACAAAGGTAAAGTCTTTAGTCACTGTCAAAGGGAGGTTATTCCAAAGGTTGGGTAGTTTACTTAATTCATTCATCCCCTTTCCCCTTTGGAATTTGGTTTAAATACTTCTGGTGTGAGGAAACTTCTTGTTGGTTTGGAGAGAAAATATTTGTGATTTGATTGTCTAGAGCTGCGGTGACAGCACAAGCTCTTACTGGTTTTAAAATAGCATCGCTCATTGAAACTTTGTTCTCTGGTTTGCATTTGAATTTGTGTTCTCCCTCCTTGTCCAAGGGTGAGTGAAACCTGCAAATTGTTATTGGTGGATGTATCAGTTCTCTTCATGTTTGACAGAGAATGAAAACTCCTTAAATAATAGTGGGGTCTCGGCATGGGTGGTAGTAACGTAGTTTTTATAGTGTGTCTCCAGGAGTAGATAATCTCCTAGTAGACCAGTTTTGGCAAAGAAAGGTGTAATGAAACAGATGTGTCATCAGAGTTTAGATTGTATTGATTTGCATCCAGCTGCATTATCACATGGACAAATGTCACCTGATGACTCAGTGTCCATACCAGCATGGAAATGACTGTTTTCACTTATGTTTACTTCTTTCATGCGTTGGTATGTAGACTAAGATTTAATTGCTTTCTGAGCCTAACACTTACCCAAGCTTTTGAAATAAGTTTTCTTTCTCTGGAATATTTTTAAGACGTTTGTGTTACTGCGTTTTTTGCTGGCAGGACTAGTGTGAAAGCATTCAGTGAAAGACGTTTAAATACTGGTAATGCTCAGTTCCTTCTCTCTTTTGATTGCCCCAAGTGACATTTTGGAATGCCTTTCATTGTTTTGTTTCAGAGCATCTCGTTACGTTAGCTGATCTGAAAATCTAGCTGGGAAGTTGTTCCAAGTTAGAAATAAATCAGCAATTGCACGCACACACATTTGGCTGCAGAGTGAGGTCTATTTTTAGAAAAGGGTTCTGTTCTGTTTTCACTTAATTTTAATAGTCTTTTACATTCATTTGAGGCATCCTAATGACTTCTGGGATCTTATCCAGACCTTCCTAATAAATAAGTGTGTGTGTCCTGTGGATCAAATTTCAGAATCAGTTGTGTAGGGAAAGTCCCACTTATCTGCCAGATAACTTCAGGTATTCCAGTAATTCCTGGTGTGTGTTCAAAGCACTGCCTCTGCTTGTCTGGTCTTTGCTGTAGCAGAGTCTTTGTGATTGGGAAGGCAAAGCAGCCTGTAGGAGATTACTGCCACATAAATGTAACATATTAAAAAGCAACTGCCGTCCCATGTAGATTAGTATTCTGGTGATTGCTATTTTTTTTTTCCTTTATGAACCTGTGTTAGTCTTAAGGTCGATAGTTACATTTGGGTTTTACTTCTGTTGTGCGTTTGCTGATGGCTGCAGCAGCAGATTGAGAGTCAGAACTCCTACTCTCCTCCTGCTTCTGTCATGAGCTTCTATATTGCCTTCAGGTGCTTAATTGTCTTTTACTCAGTGGTATAATGGGAATAATGCTATTTTCCTACTCCTCCTTAGGAGCATTTAGGCTAGCAAAGTGCTTTCAGGACACTGGATAGAAAATTGAGGACTCAAGGTCATGTTAAGTGACATCATCATGTAGTTGGATACAAGTCAAACATTCACTTAACAGAGGATGAGTGGGCCGTGTAAAGGTTAAAATAAAAAATGCAGAAGAGGAGACAGGGCCAAAATAAGAGAGAGTGAACCAAAAGTAGTGCAGTGCAACTCACCTGTTTCTTGATTATTCTTGTTTATTTTGGGGGGTATCTCTTAATGTCTGTAAGCTGTCAGCAGTGCTGCTGAAGTAGTGATACTGAAAAGACTGGCAGAAAATGTGTGCCTGGATGAGGTCCCTGTATGTGAGGCACGTAGTCAGATGTCTCCACTAAAGCACTGCTGTGTCCGAATGATTCCTCCACCTGTTTGTAGGAGATCCAGGAAAGAGTTCAGAGTGTCACTGAATCAAAATGTGGTATATTGGGAGTTTGGGTGTCAGCAATGAAGAGCCTGTATTGATCATTTGTTGGCAAGGGTGCATTTGTGATGGAAGAGTTGATTGGGCAGCTGAGCGCATTTCTGCTTCTTGTTAATAGAAAACACTTCCATTGACTATTCAACTTTATCTATAGAGATGTTTTTTCCCCTCAGATTTGTTTGTAGGGAGTGTTTTCATTTTACACAATCCTGTATGTCTGTGTTTACTGAAACAATGAATAAAGCAGGGTTATTGTTGCTTGAAAAAATCTTGTCCGATGTTTGGATTTCCTTTTTAGAGAACAGACTCTTAATTCCTGTAATAACTTTATTTAATATTTACTCAGCTATTATGCCTCAGATTTATATTTGAACAGGCTAGTATGTGATATGAAAAATACATTTTATCCATTTCATACTTTGGTTAAGACCAGAATTAAGCACTAAGGTTATTTAGTCTCAACTTCCTCGTGGAGCTGCCTGTGTTTCATGTGAAGGAGTTGCGTATTGGTTGAAACAGTCTTGATATTTTTGTTGCTTTTTATTTCCCACCCCTCAGAGGCAGTAATTATGGGATTAGACTTAAAATCATGATACAGATGTGATCCCAGTTCTCTCATGTAGTCAACTGATTGTAGGTCTGTTCTCTTCTCGCATTTCAGGTTCAGGTAAAGACTCATCAAATAGGGTTGTAGTTCAAGGCAACAAGGCAAAGATAAAATTCCCTATGTCAAAGAAAGCAATGAGAAAAATCCAAAAGGTCCTTGCTTGTCCTTTTGAGATTTATCAGTGTTTTGGTGCAGATGTTTATTCAGAAATGGGGAAAACAAAATCACATTCTTTCATGCTAATTTTCCTTGCCTGGTTTCTCAAGTTGTGGTGCAAAGCTTTCCAGGTGTCTTGCCTTAGAGCTGCTTGCCTTCTTTGCAAGGTATCTTGTTTACCTCTCTTGATCTTTTCTATTTTTGGAGAGGCTTATTCTCTCTTCAGAGGCTTACTTGCCATCTTTGAGCACCTGAGTAAATTCAGGGCTCTCTTAGGGGTTTACATTTGTCGAAAGATGATACACCACTGTCCCGTCTCTTCTTTTGTCCCTCTGTGCTTTTGAGACTTTATTTCAGGATAAGCTCCTGTGGCTCTGCTATTGATACTGTGCATTGTTCCTCTGAGTGATACTGCTGAAGGCTTTTGCTACCTGTGCTGTGATGTTTCTTAGGTGGCCTGTACCCTTGCACTCTGGCCATCACTTTCAAGCTTTTCTAGCAGAATTTTTCAAAGTTGTCTCTTTTGAAGTATGACTAAGTGGTAACAAGGAGGAGCGATAAAAGTTATGGGAGATGCTGGTTTCCATACAAAATAGAACTCTCAGAAGTGTGCAGCTTATTTGGCAGCACTAGGATATCTAGTGTATTTTGCAGCACTCTTCTTGTGAACTGACAGCCAAAGACCTTTTGTTCTGTGTTTTGGAAAATTTCAGGCCTGGAACTCTAGTGTTGACTTAGTCAGAACACTGCACAGACAAAAACATGTTGAAACAAGATCCATACATACGTGCTGCTCTGAAAGCCTCAATGTCCCTTCTTATATGAAGTTTTTCAGACATAACAAAGAAATATCCCATGTTCTGTATTGCTTGGAGGATCAAAGGCTTAAGAAATAAGACACTTCAAATTTTGAGCTATTTGCCCTAGCATCTATTTGCATGGAGTATCTTTTGCATATTTGTTCTGATATTTACAAACAAAATGGGCAAAAGCTTAGATTTTCTTAATTTGTTTATTCTGTTTGATTTTTGTACTCTAAATTCTGAAATCCTTACTGATGAGTTTAATTATAAACAAGACATTCTGTCATGCTGGTGATAAGTCTAAATCTGCCTTGGGACAGTTGCCTCTTTCCTAACGTGATGGCAGTGGAAGGCCTGAAGATGCTGCAATAAAACAGATTTCTTTCTCAGCTAGAAAAGAAATGTTTATTATCAGTGGCTTATTAGATTCTTAGTCTCATGGAAATTCATTTTGTGTCATGTAGTACACAGTCATCCTTCCATTAAATGCCCTGGCTCTTTGAGGTTATGAGCAAAATCAGCAGAGCATCCGAGTGTGTTCATAACTTGGGTATGTGGAGGCATATTTTGCTGAACCTGTACTTTGATCAGCTGTAAAGGTCACTTCCTACTTTCCACTGCTGTAAACATGTGTTATACAGTTTTTGCACTAGGAGAGACGTGCTGTTTGAAAAGAGGTACTTCTGTTCTGTCCTGTTTCCCTGGCCCCAGCTCTGGTATATAATTACAGTAATAGCCAAAAATGCCTGGAAAGAATCTAGCATGAGGATAACAATCTCTCAGGTGTTAGCAATTTATATTCACTTTCGAAAGCAAACATGCTTACTTTTATCAGTTGGGTTTTTATTGGAATAATGCAAAAGGAATCACTGCCATCTTATTTTTTTTTTTCACCAGTATTTTCTGTATTTTGCTTAATTGTTGATTGTACATTGTTTTCCTAGTACACGTTCCCACCTCGCTGTACGAAGAATGCCTCATTTATTGAGACAGGATTATCTTGTGGATTTTATAAACGTGTCATTTCTGATGTCAGATGATTTATTGTTTCATTGGCAGGCTAATAAATTGCTTCAATAGTTTCAATTTTGTTTTTACTTCTTGGAGCATGCAGGTGTCTCACAGATGCTATTGCTAGGATGAAGGGCACTGATTCTTCCCCACCCTGCATCCCCATTAAGCTAACGCATCATCCCTTTTATTCGGTGGCAGATGACAGTGTAGTATGTGCTCTTGGCATGTTTACTCAGCATAGAAAAGTGATACCATGCCTAAAGTCTGATTCAGAGCTTTAACATTGGCTTCAAAATGAAATGGCATAAATCTCAAGTGTTATTCTCTTCACCCTGTGAACTTACAACAGGCTCGTTCTCTGTATGACCTTAATTCATTGCCCCAAAAGGAAACTAGCTCCTTGTGCCTTTGCTTTCCTGTCAGAGGGTTCCCTCTGGCTCATCATTAGCTGCCCTACAGGAGCGATGTTTGTTGTGACCTGCTGTCCTCAGCGGGAAGGGAGCAGATTAGTCACTGCTCAGGTTGGAGCCAACTTCTAAAGGCTGACCTTACTGCTGCCACATGACACTGCAGAGCTCCACAAATAATAGTTGTGTTTTTTTTTTTTTCTTTTGGCTATGTAAGTAGATTGCTTTAATTTGGGGCTGAGGAGGAAGCAGAAATTCTGATTTCAGCGTGGTCTGTGTATTATGAATCTGACATGTTGATGCCACATTCATCTGTCTGAAATCTTGTGTATGTTGACATTTGAGGTCTGAAGAATCTATTCTTCCCTTTTTTAGAAAAAACAAAACCCAAACAAAAACCCCAAAACCCAAAGAGCGTAAAACTAGTGTGTTCAAAAGGCTTTAGCAGACAAATCGTGTTGAAGTCTGGCTGTGACAGCCTGATATTTCCCCTCCTGTAAGTGGTGGAGACTGTAACCGCTTCACTGCTGATTTCAAGGGGAGAGAATGTGTGCTTATCTTGTGCAGTTCCCTTGATAGTTTGACTTTTTAGCTCAGCCTTACCTTCTTCCCCTGCTTTTAAACTGAGGTTTGGGACCTTTTTGTTTTGTGATGACAACAAAGACTTAAGTTCTAAATGGAGGAGGAGGCTTTCACAGGCAAAACTTTTCCCTTTATTTATTTATTTTTTTTAATTGGAGTGTGTTAGCGTACTTACAGGGTAGCTAAGAAGGGATATAAGGTATGCTACTTTTAGTCTAAACATTATAGTAAATTTAGCCTATAGCATAACTCATCAAATATAATTAAAATAACTTTGCTAATAAGTATGATGACTATCTCTCAAATACTTTTGGTTGAAAATTTTAGTATCTCCGATGACCAAAATGAGAGAAATTGCTTGGTAAATATTTGAATTCAGTTTGCTTGAAGGGGCAGCTCACTTTGCAACAGATTTTCTTCAGTAGGCACAGACAGAAAATTCTGTTTTAGTTTAGTTTGTCATTTTTTTTTCCCTTCAAAATAAGAAACTATGAAAAAGCTTGCTTTCCTCTTGCAAAATGAAGGAGATTAAGTGTGCTGTTGAGATCAACAAGTTCTCTTAAGGATGTGATGTCCAAAGACCATCAGCTCAGCTCATGAGCTAAAGATAATACTTCTTTTGTTAACAGGAGAAAACAAAAACAAATGTAGTTTTTAATGCAGAACGTAATAGAAGCATGTGTATCCAAAATGTCTACTGTAGTTTTATAATTAATGTTGTCTAAGTATTGTCCAGATCTTGTATAATTTGGATTTATGTAAATGAAATTACAGTTTCCTTTGAAACCAGCTTGACACACTTGCGAGTTTGCAAGATAATCCTCAAATGTAATACTTCACAGTATTGCAACAATTTTTTTTTTTCCTCCTATCCCTGGCAACCACAGTGACATTGGATTGGACTGGTGGCAGTGGTACCTTCTTTTTCTAGGCTGTCTCTTGTAATGCTGAAGCTTCCATGCCAGGAATGCATGCTGTGTGTGCCAGTGGTACCTAGACAGCAGTTCAGAAAATAGGAAGGAGGCTGTTTAATGTTCTCTAAAATCAGGTATGAAAATAATCTGGATAAATGCATGTTTTAAGTTATGCCATTACTTAAATGTGAATGCATTATGGCATTAGAGTTTGTAGAAAAGAAAAAAAAAAAAAGTATCAAATATGAGGTTGCTAGATTTACTTGTAAATCAACATCAGTTTAAGGTTACTACCTAGTAGTAGACTCTGTCACACCAGGAGTAGAAATGCAGGATCAAAATTATATATCGAAATCAAATTTCCTTGCTTGATGATGGAGATAATAACCACACTTGGTTACTGTAAATCATTTTGAATTAACACAGCCTGTGTGCCTGTCTTCCTGCAGTGAGCTGCGGGAGAAGTATTTTGACACATGATGTGTTTCACCAAATGTTAATGGTTATTTTTAAATATGAGAACAAAAAGCAGAATGTTGGTTATGGCATTTCCTGTGAATCCGAAAAACAGATAGATAGGTTTTGAAGCAAGGTGGACACAGACAGGAAACTATCAGATAAATTAATGATAGGATCACAGTTTACAAGACTGGATATCTGTAATGGTATGTTCCTGTTACTAATTCTGATGCTGTCTTCCCCTTCAGTATTGGAGAAGATTCTCCATCTGTGTTCCTGGGGAAGGTCCATGGCCCAGCTGAACAGGTCTAACTTCTTACTGTATCTTAGTCTGCACTTGTGGGTCCTGCCTGCTGCTTTGCCTCAGCTCTGACACTCATTTGACCTTTCGGTGAGATGCTTCAGCTCAGAAGAATACTCCTCGCTTTTTTTGTTGTTTGTTTCAGTGTTTATTTTCTGTTGGTTTAGGAAGCAGTCTGCCCAAGGAGAAGTCAGACAGGCACCAGGCAATGAACAGAGGGACCAAGGTTGGCTGGACCTAGGAAACAGGAATAGGTCATTGAGGTGTTTGAGATTAAGAAGTCTTTCTGAGGCGTTGGCTTCTTTGAACATTTTACTTT
This sequence comes from Lagopus leucura, assembly GCF_019238085.1. Taxonomy (NCBI): domain Eukaryota; kingdom Metazoa; phylum Chordata; class Aves; order Galliformes; family Phasianidae; genus Lagopus; species Lagopus leucura. Next base: position 52,032,898 of record NW_024962252.1, on the reverse strand, counting down.
CCTGGTAGGCCTGTGTCTTTAGTTTCCTCATCTGATAAAACAGGAGTCATACTCACCTATGGAAAGCTGCTAAAATTTTTTATAATGCATACCTGCCTTCAAGGCTAGGTACCATTCTGCATTATAGAAACAATCCTGCCTTGCTATATGCTAACTGTCCTACTTTTGCCATAAAACTTTATCTTTTAAAAGATAGGTATTATGAAGGCATTAAATTGCTATTGATAACAGTGTCACATGCCAACTGTGAGGTCACTTAAGGATAGAGAGCTTTAGTATCTGTAAACAAGTGGATCCTCATAGATATGAAACAGTAGCTGTCACTGCCAAATTTAAATAAAATGCTTCTTGAAAATGTTATGGAATTTGATGTGCGTTTAGGAGAGAGCGTAAAAAATGGAATCTATTGAGCATAATTAAAGTGAGAAATAGAATAAGAATTTAAAAAAAAAAAAAAAAAAAACCCCAAGATACTGTCACTTTGTTGTGAAGTGCTGTGAGAAATTATAATTAAAGGTAATGGCAAGGCCTTATTTGCTCTCAGAGCAAAATGTCCTAGATCTCTGACATCGAGGCAAAGCAGTGTTTTACTAAGAACGCTTTTCTTCTGTTGGTGAAGAATGATGAAGCTCTCTGAGTATTAATGATGCTGTGGGAAGAGCAGGGCTTGCTGCTTAAATCATTGAAGGTTGCTATGAGAAACAGAGTCGTGTTCCCATAGGGCATACCAATGTAGTTATAGAAGCTTCCTTTGAAAATTGATAAAGCTTCAGTTATTTCTAGCTGCGCTTTAGAGCAAATCAAACAATAATAATTGTCGAACAGAACTGACCTGTGTGGACCTCAGTGTTATTTGCAGTGGCATGTGGGCTCACAGAAGACAGAGCTGGAGTTTGCTTTCTAGTTTGTTAGAGAACTGGCCAATTTGGGCACAGTTTTGAGGAGCAGTAATAAAGGACATTTGCTGTCAGCCCTGTTCTCGGCTTTTGACCATTTCAAGGAGAGCAACATCTTATAGTCGCAGGATACACTGCATGTGGGAGAGTCACAAAGCTGTTAAGTGCTGGGCTGTGCTCTGCCTTAAAGTTTTGATAAATATAAACGTGGGAACACTGAGTGGCAATAATCCTGTGACGTCTGCATGGCTCTATGTAAGAAGCAAATGCTGCTTTAGTGTAGAACATCCTAGTATGTGCTGCCTGTCCCCACGGGAGCCTGGCTGCCTGGCAGGAGATGCTGCTGGTAATTGGATCCCTGCATTGCTCTGGGATGTCAGTCTGTGATCTTGTGGTGTCTGGCTTTATTTTGCTGTTCATATTGTAGGCTTGATAGGTTAATGATCCAGTGTAGCATATGAGGTTTTAGAATCACTGCATAACTAGTTTCATCCCATATTTAATTTAGGTTTTTCATTCTTTTAATTGTTAGGAAGGGAATTTTTGTATTCCTATGTGGTAATTTCTGTTCATCAGCTTTGTTTCCTGCTGTCATTTGGTAGAACAGTAAGTGAAAGACAATGTCGTTTTTATTGCTGGAGTGGAATTTTCTTGAAATGTCATTCTTGAGTTATCTAATTTTATAAACTTTGTATCTGTTCTATGAAATACTGAATATTTTATATTTTTTGTTGGTATCATTTTTGTTTTGTGCATCAGTCTACCGCAGCTCGTGGCTGTTTGATACAGGTACAGCTGAAGTATTGATATCGGTGCAGTCTAGTTAGTTTTGTTAACAAGAAAGCATGTAGTTTTCTCCAAGTAATCTGTTATTCTATGGTCTGTAAATAGTAGTCAATGGAGAAATTATTAGGGTTTCATAACAGCATTAGATACTGAAATGGTATACCATCTTATGTTCCCTGAATCTCGGAAGAAACTAGGATATACAAATCCTCTTAAGCTATAGAGTTGAACTCCTGAAGATGTTTTCCTGTAATTTGTTTTAATAGACTTTGTGAGCTCAGGGGGACCACTGACACAGTGAGATTAAGATGTTACTTTGCCAAGCTGCTTACCAGAGAAAGTAGCAGCATTTTCCTTGGCTGCTTGCAAGTAGACTTGCTGATGTATAGAAGAGAAACCCACTATATAGATGTGGCATTTTACAGAGGGAGCAGTCAGGATAGTAGTTTGTGTTAGTAGTTCTTTTTCTTGAGTTGTTCTGTTTTTCATCGTTTTATTATAGACATATAGAAAAAATGAGTGTAGTAAGTTCTATGTTTTATACAGATGTAGAGTTACTTTGTGAAGTATTTACTAAATGGAAAAGCTATTGTACTAAAATTAGTTTGTCGAAGTATGTAGTAATTCTAGGTGTGGAAGGGAAAAAAAAAAGCTACTTATTTTAAGATGGCTTTAAAATTTAAAAAATTTAAAATTATATTGTTTATGAAATGACCTCATATTCCTTTTACCTTATTGTTGCTTTTGACAAGAATTTGCAACCAGGATGGAATCCTAAGGAATTTACTGTCATGTTCAAAAAGAAAAAAGAAAAATAGTAATGAAAAAGACCAGCCTTTGTGTATGAGTGTGACCTGTACTCATCAGGAAAAAAAACCTAAGTTGTACTTCATTTACTAAATGCCATCACATTACTTCCCTGAATTCCAGTTTTCATAATGAAGTAGAAAAAATGAAGGTGACATTCTTCAGTCGAGTCAGTCTTTTCCCTGGCAGTTTTGAAAAGTTCACCATGTTGATCTGAAGATCCTTGTGCTCCTTGGTAAAGGCAGCAGATTAAACTTGGAAATGGGAAAGAAAAAAATCAAATGGAAGAATGTCAGTGCTTTTTCTCCTGTGTAATGTGGATTGCTTTATTTTTGTGTGTATGTGAGTACATTAGCTTCTCAGGTATATTTATCTTCTGTATCTGGAAGCTGTAGATTTAGCTGCTGTGATGAGTCTTCCCTTTGGATTTTCGTGCTTCATGGATTCTGAAACTGAGTGTTAACAGAAAATCTCATAAGCATAGATTAGATAAAAATACTGAAAGGTATTGAGAGTTTTGGATTGAATAAGGGAAATAATTGGACTCAAGAAGTTGTCACTTATATAACTTCTGTGGGAAAACAAATGAAAATTAATATCAGCACTAGCTGTAAAGTGCTGAGAAATATTGCTTCTATGTTTTAAAAAAAAAAAACAAACAAACAAAAGTCAATCTATAGCATTCGTTTTCTTTTTTGGTGAAACCTGAGCGTTTGTTGAAAGGAAGGATATTTTCCATAGCTTTGAAACTGGGAACAGAAACAGATGTTATCTGTTGACTGCAGGTACACAGATTACACGAAATATGGATGTCTTGAGATCTTAAGAAATGGATATATCAATACAGTTTTAAATGAATAAATTTTATATTTAAAATGGTACCTGTCAAAGGATTGCTCTTTGCAGATTGACAGAGCTGAATGGGAAGAATCAGCATCTCAATTAAATTTTGAGTTAAGGGTAAAAATGCATTTTATAAACAAAGTTTAGAGTCCTTTTTACATTTACAGCATTTAAGTGAAATATTCAGAATTCCTTTTAAGAATGACTCATGTTACACTCTGAGTCTTTGTCCATCTGTGATCGTCTAACACATTTTTGTACCATTTTGAATGATAGAATTGTTTGCATTGCAGTGTACTGTGATGTCTTATCCTGGCTTGAAATTTTTGTTTTATCAATCTAAATGTTTTATGTATGTAACAGGAGGGTTAGCCCAGGTGAAGAGTGAATCATAATTGCAAAGTCCTTTTTAAAACAAAAAATGTTTGAACACAAGGCGGCTGCTGTTTCAGTTCACAAAGATGTGTATTATAGAGTTACCGACTGGCTCAGGCTGAAAGGAACCTTAAAGCCCACCAAGCCCCAGCCCCCTGCAATGGGCAGGTCTGCCATTCACAAGATCAAGTTGTCCAGGAGTGCCTCATCCAACCTGACCTTGAACACCTCCAGGGATGGGGTGCCCACAGCTTCTCTTGGGCAGCCAGTGCCTCACCAACCTCCGAATGAAAATTTTCTAATAGCTAATCTGAATGTCCTTTCTTTTAGTTTAAAACCATTCCCCTTCTGCCTCTTTGGCAGATACCCAGCATGGTATTACTGTGCGTAGGGAATGCTTGCTTCTTACTGGCCTCCTTGCCTCTGTTTCTAGAGGACCAGTCAACACTTGGCATATTAATATAGACAAGTCCTCTCAAAACCATCATTCACTTCCCTGGGCACATGTGCACAGCTGATCTGATGCCCTCCAAGTCTTGCTAGTGTAATGACTCACTTCCATACACAAATCTTTGCTTTGTTGAGAGCATTCATTTAGAGCTCTCAACTTTTAGAAAGGCCTTTATAGCATCTCGCTTCTCAAGGTTGCAATAAGGCAATCACTCTTTCAGTCTGTCTTCGTGACACAATATTCGTTTAACAGATGACTTTGCACAGACTCCAGAACCTTGAGGAGAAAAACATTGTGCTTGAAAAAAGGGGGAACAGGTATGGGAAAGAGATGAAGCTATTCCTTAGCTCTGTGTGTCTTTTATGTGAGAGTATGGAGTATCCCCTCCTTTGCTCCTAGACCTCCAAGCAATGCTTTCAGATGCAAGTCCTCCAACACAGGCTGAAATCTTTGGCTGCAGCATGTCTGAGGGACAGGCAGGACTGGAGCGAAGTTCCTATTCCTCAAACCCAAAGACTGTGAAATCTGGCAGTGTCCTGTCCTGCAGCTGTGCTGTGCCATGCTGCTTTGCAGTAGATGCCCACTGTTTATCAAATTTCTGACTGAAATATCCTTGCTGTCCAACAGAAATAATTCTCTATATGGGGCTCTTCTGAATTCTGAAAACTAGTGGCTTCTATTTTCCTCCTTCATCTCCCACTCCTATTTCTTTCTTTCTATTCTTTCTGTTCTTTTTATTCTTTCTATTCTTTTTTATTTTAAAAATTATTTCCAGTGTTGCAGTCTGTGTCACATATGAGGGTATACTGGGATTTTGGGGGAGTGTAGCAAAACTTTAATGTATGTTCACAAGAAAGTATTAAGAGAGCCTGTGGACAGATTTTGGAGATAATTAGGAACTATACAGAGCTGCTGCAGGCTCGAGGGATGTTTGCAGGCTGCAGAGTGTTCCTCAGGGAAAGGAATTGCGCTGTAATTACAGGCAAGGTCAGTGCGTTCAGTTCACTGGAAAAGACGTGGTAAGAGCTGGGGCCCTGCTGAACATTTTTCAGTGTCATTAACAAGACTCAGTTGATTCCTCTTCTTAAGTGAGTGTCCCCTGAAATATGTATCATACGGATGTTCTCTGTGCTGTGCGGATTTTGATCCCTTTTTGAGAGAGAAGATTCATACCTGTAAGCGAAAGGACTTTCTTGTTCATGCTACATTTTTTTCCAGCTCTAAGGATTTTGAGTGCGTGGTCCAGTGTTGTAATTTTTCACTTTTAAAACAAAGGTAGTACGTTCTTTCTACTCTGAAACAGCTCCTTCAGCATCCCTCTGAGGTGTTTCAGGCTACTCCATGTTACCTGAAAGCATGGCATGTGTCCCAGCCTTTACTCCAGGACATTGTGGTGGCCATCTTAAATTCACTCCTAGAGATAAGCTTTTCTTTCTTCCCTTCTGAGGGCAGTACATTGAGTTCAGAAACGTTAAGCCCACGTTTTACCCTAGAAAGCATTCAAATGCAATTCTGTTTGCAAGTTTTCCTCCCCTGTTTCTCCCTTGTGCTGTACAGCTCCACCACCTTTGCAGTTTTACTGGCACTGCTGAATGCGGGACTGTGCTGGGCCTGCACTAGGATTGATTCAGCTTCAAGCAAAAAAGGAAAAGCTTTTGAGTACAGTTTCAGCTGAGAGCCATGTGGGCTGCTGTGGCACTCACCTCTCACACTGCCACCTACCCTGCTGTGAGTGTGTGTGCTCAGCTGATGTAAGGTAGCTGGTCCAGGTGAGAGTCAGCTGCTAGTTTCGGAGGATATGTTTTCAGCTAGATCAGCTTGCTGATCTGCCTGGTAGGAAGGGTGCTAGGCTTCTTCCAGTTTCTTTTCACCGTGAACAGTGTAACTGCTTGTTTACCTCACTTCTTCTGTACGCTGGACTTTTAACAGTTTACTGTTTTTCATATTTCCAGGCCCCTTCCTTTTCCAAAATATGTAAATTTGGCAATACCCAATTAATAGCTTCTGACAGTTTACTTAAGGACCATTGCTGTTTTTCTTGAAAACGGTTTTCCTGAAAGCATTTTAATGGTGTTTCATTATTGGAATATTGTGTTGAAATAAGTTATGTCAATATTCACAATGGATATCTGCTGAGCAACTGCTAATGTAAGCTTCATTTCATTCCATTTGCCAAGAGATGTATTTTCTGTCTCATTTTCTTATGAATATATAGCCATATATGACTGACATTACAGCATCTCTGTTAATGCACTGGCACTTACGATTGCAGTGGCTGGTATTACACCTTTGCCACTTGCCTGTTTCTGTGCAGCTCTACTGGGGTTACTGATGTCTTTACATCTCAAACCAGCATGACTTACTGTTCCGCCCAGGCCATACAGCTGCCATGGAGCAGGGGAGGAACTTCTGAAATTGCAGAAGTATGAAATTTATGGAAAGGTAGCCATTTAAGAACAAAGGGAACACAAATTAAGCTTGTTCTAGCTTTTTTTGTTTTTTGTCTTTCTTGGCATGGAGAACAGCTTTACAGCCTTTCTGGTATTATAGTCCTCCAAACTGTGTATTTTTCTGTAATATTAAAGAAGGATGAGAACCTCAGTGACTTGCAGCACAATGGAAGGTGAATGAAACAAACATAATTAGAGGAGATGAGTGAAAGAAAAGAAAAAACAGTACTTGCTCAGGTCAAAATTTATATCTTTTTCTTTACGGAATTGGCTTTTTTGCCCGCACAAACCAGTTATCTTACTTAGGTCCTTTAGGAACCGAGTAGTTAATATTGATAAAGAGTTTTTGTTCCACTTGAATAAGAGTACTCCATTTATGTTGCTTTGTAAATTGGACTGCATAAACAAAAAAGTGTTATGCCTGGCTAGCTTCTAGCTCTGTAGTATATGGTTTGTAATAGAATGTCTGTATTATGAGAGTATGTAGTATTTTGTTTTAGCAGTAACCTTGAAGGTTAATCCCATAACCACTATTCGATAGCTGGCGGGATCATCTGCTGTCAGCTTGTGCAGAACCAGTTGTGGTTTGATCCTTCAGAACTGGTCTGCTTTCATTACCTCAAGTATCTTGCAATCTTCATTGATAGAGGTGTTTTATTTTTCCCTTCTTGCATGGCAGAGGAAGGGAAAACTGCTGTTTCTTTTGATCTCATGCAAGTTTTATAGGAAGAAAATTGCTTAGGCTAAATAGCCTGAAATATGGTAGCTTGACTTTTCAAAGACTCTGTAGCTTACAGTTCTTTCCATAAGATTTTTGCGTGGTCAGGATCTTGAAAATGCAGGCTGTGGTGCGTTGCATTGCCGACAACAGTTGTGAGGGGGTTTTTTTGTTCTTTTTTTTTTTTTGTTTTTCTTTTTTTTTCTTTTTTTTTTTTTTTTTTTAATAAGGTAATTAATAATTTAGAATACTGTGTACTTGTCTGCATTTTCGTTTTTCTTTCTCTGCTTTCCCTTCCCTCCCAGTCTCCTTGTAATCTCACCTTCAGATACCCGACTGTAAGCTGTGAAGAGTGGGGTTTTGAATAAACATAAAATGCTGAAGAGCTTGCTGCAGTCTGGTATATTTGGCTGTGCGTGACTTCTTTCTGTCAACAAAAGAGAGACACCTCAATGAAAGATGCATGAGAACAAGCAAATATTTTTCTGGTTGTCTAACTAGCTTAAAGCTTATATTCTTATATAAGTTAATGGAAACACTTAGGAGTTAAATTGGGTTAAATATTGACACAAGTAGGAGAGCCACTGCTAATAACCTTTTTTTTTCTGCCTTAAATTAATACTTGAATTTATTCCTGTAATGTCAGAACATAACTTGTTGCTGGTTTTGCATTCAAGAAGAGCTATACCGCACAGCAAAACAAAATAATTGTAGATCCTTTTTCCTGTGCTGCAGGTCTAATATTTTTTGTATCATTAGATAATTACCTAATTTTACATCGCTGGGCTATGAATCGTATTAGAGCATGGGTTAAGTAGCATCTTCCAGAACAAAGAAATTTTAATCTGCTCTTTAAGTGAGAGTAAAACCAGATTGCTGCAATTTGTTGATATTTGGTGTCCAACTAGCGCTTAGAAATAACTAAAAACAGCTGCTTCATAATCCAGTGAACTTCCATGATGTGCACCTTTCCCACTCTGAAAGAATAGGTGCATAGAGCTTTAAAAACCTACTATTAGAACTGTAGTTTGAAAGTTTGATCTGAAAAGCTAAATTCTCATTATATGCAGAGCCCAACCTGCATTCAGGCAAGTGGTAAGATTATACTGAAGTAGCAGCTAGCTCTTATATAAGGCTTTTTATCCTCACCTTCTTCCACATGCCTTGCAACAGAGGTGGTTACCATTCATTTGTGTTTCTTGGAGGGGAAAAAGAAGGCAAAAAGCATGCTTTAAACTTGTAGAGAAGAGCGGGATTATGGGACTGCTGTAAGGGCAAAAGAAAAATGGTGTGTATGTCTAAATCAGATACTGACTTCCCTGGGGGAAGACTTGCATCTGAATCTTCTAATTAGGTTATTTCTTAGGAAATATTCAGCAGATGGAAATAAAGGAGAGTGGAAAGAACTAAATCTTAATATGTATGTAATCTTAATTCAGCCTATCTTTTTGAATTACAGTCTTAAAGGTATTTTTAAATCTTGTCTACTGAATTCAAGTACAACATAAAGGTAGTGTTGACCTTCAATGATTTAAATATAAATGCAGTCTTGTAGACAGGACATTATTGATAGATACTTGAATAATGACTGAATGTTTTGTAGTTAGATATTTTCATCTCTGCCTGTCCGGCTTTCCTAACACAGTTAGAATATTTTTGAGAAGCCTTTTGTTTCTCTAATCCTCAAATTGATCATGAATCAGACTCAGATGAGAGTGGGTTACTGTCCAAGATGCAGAAGGGCCCTTTCCTCAAACTTGCTGATTTTCTATGCAGTGAATGAGGACAGAAACTGCGTACAAAGGTTGTACAAAGCCATGCTATGATGAAAGAAAATGGTAGTAGCCATTATTTTTATATCTTGTTTAGTTGTAATGCTTAAAAGTTTCAGTAGCGACTCACCAAACCTCAGGGACAGTTTTTCTAACTGCTTTGTAAACTACGTTGTATCCTTGCCTTGTTATCTATGTCTATAGATACAGATATTTTAAATTGTTATAGGTACATCTATGGTTGACTCAAAAAAAGTGGTTACTCAGAAAGTGAGTTTAGTACAGTGTTACAGGTAGTGTAGGCAAGCCCATTTTTACAGTGCTAATGAATGCAACCGATGCAATTCTTTGTTTAAATGAGATCTCTTTAGCAAGAGTTGTACAGAAGCAAGAACTGCATAGGCGTGTATACTTCAGAGGTATTTGGATGTCCCTGCTTGAGCTTGGGTTGGGCTGGATGGACCCAGAGGTGTCCCTGCCAACCTCAATCTGTCTGTGGTTCTTTTAGACCCTTGGAATCTGTGTGTCTGTTCTGTCACTGACACCTCCCTTTGCGGTCCTCATTCCATGGAATTGTGGGGTCTTTGTTAGGAGTTCGTCCCAGCAATTCCAGTAAAAAAAAAAAAAAAAAAAAAAAAAGTTTGTTTTTTTCCTTTTGTGTCTTTCTTGAGAACGTTTCATCAGTTATGCATATGAATTGTGGAGAAGAAAATACTGTACTTCGTGTCTGAATAACGCATGTATCTACATACAATATAGATATTTCATATAAAAGCGCTATATAAAATAATTAAAAGTCATGTTTTGTTTATTATCACAGTAGTTTCTATATCTCTACATTGTTTTGTGGCTTACTTTCCTATTTTTTCACTTTTCTCTTTTTTTTTTCCTGTGTGTTGTGTGCATTTTGTCTTGCAGAGTTGGAAGAAGACTGAGATTTCAAGCTTTGAGTGACAGGCACCTTACAAGATTACCATAGCTAAGCTGAGAAGGCAGTTGCAGCTCTGAGTACCAGGTTCACCAAGCTGGTGTATGTACTGCACGTACATGAAAGCGCACATGTTTTTGTCATCGCATAGACTGACTTTCACGTATTCCTGAGGGCTTTGCAATTGATGAAAATTAATTTAAGTACCAGATGGAGCACCTTTACAGCACAGGAATTGGTAACCCATGGAAAAACACCTGCCAGTAATATTCAACTTACTACATGGTCTTCACAAGTGAAAAAAGTTTGCAAAAAAAGGAAGAAAAAACACTCTCCACACAGAAAAAGTCTAAGAAATACCTCCACAATCTAAATCAATAATTGTGAGGGAAACGTAAGAATACTGAGGGCGAAGGAAAGTGATTTTATAATTGCAGGGGCATAATGTATCGTCTTTGGCATGGTATGCTTTGGGCTCAGTAGTTTCTGAATGGACTAATAAATCGTGACTATATGTTGAGCGATGATGACTGAAAGTAAGTAAGTTGAGGAACTATGGGACAAGTCTGGGCATTGAACTGAAGAATCCTCATCATCCTTCTTGAGTTAACCAGGTCATCGTCTTACGTATTCTTTCTTCCTCTCCTTTTTCCTCTTTTCACTTAGTGTGATATACATACTAATGAATTGAGCTCATAAATGTTACTCAAATAAAACGATTGGAATACTTCATATGTTTCCTTCTTGTACAGCTGCAAATGTTGTGTCTGGAACTATGAATCTGTGCTGTAGACAAGCATCAAGAAGGAAAGATCCGATAAAACAAGCAAGGAAAATACCTAGAGAAATAGTGAAACCAGGAAGTCAGATTTTTAATGCTGCTTCTCTTTCATTTTTAGATGAATATGTTTCTTCCTTCCTTGAATTCTAGAAGATTTTGAAAGATTGCTTACTTGATGTGCTTTAATTCTGGCATTTGTTTTTGGTAGGATGAAAAGTCTGTGATTCCTTGTAGCAGAAAAAAAGGGAAAAGTAAAGGAAAAACAGCTTGACATTTAAGCCTGTTTTGGAAGAGAGAGAACTTCATGGTTCACCTGAGGCAAACTTATCTGCTTTAAAAGCTAAGAGCTTTGGAGCATTTTTGATTCCGCTGTAAATGAAGAGGGGGTTTCTTTGTCATTCGTGTGTGGCAGCAAAAAGTGGGAAAGCAGGCAAGATAGCGTGATAACGGTTCAGGCTCTGTTGGGTCTCTGGTGGAAAAAAAGTGCTGCAATGAAAATTGGATTGGCTTTGGATTGCAAAAACGTTTGAATCCAACGAGCGGTTCAGTACCAAGAGGGATTTCCCATCTGGCCTGGCACACCAGTGCCTGCACAAGTTTGGGTCTGTTGTTTCGCACGGTTTGTGTGCCTTTTTTTCCCTTTATGCAATCTCTTTCAGCTTTAGCAGCAGAAATACGTCAGATGGAAAAGATATGCCAGAGGGCAGCTTGGAAAAGATGAATGTCATATATATACATATGTATGTGCGTGTGTTTAAATTTCTGCAACTGAACTTCTGAAGAAAATCTGACTGGAGGAAATCTTAAAAGCCTTAAGTTACTTGAAACCTACACATTTGCAACTCTTTGTCTCTGGAATTGCATTACGCTAAACTGGAATCTCAGGCTGTATAAAGATTATATCAAGTTGAGCAAAAAGATGACTTAACCATTTCTTGAGCGCCTCTTACGAAGTAGCTGTCTCTCCAAAGGATAAGTGCACCCTCACTCTACAGACTCAACAACAAAAAATGAACCTGAATTTTTTTTTTAAGTGTTACTTTTTCTTAGCCAACTGCCATCATCTTTTATAGAGGAATTTTTCACTATGCATTTGGTGGATATTTATAAACACTGACCCCATCCTCCTCCCTTTCAATGATCTATCCCAGGTCAGTCTTATCAATAAAAAACAAAAAAATTGGTTTAAATTTTGTGCGCTAGACACATTACTTTCCTATGTCAAAAAATAAAATATTTAAAAAGCATGTATGCAGCAGTGGAACATGGGCCTGTTCTTTGCAGCGACTCCAACATCCTCTGCCTCTCCTGGAAAGGGAGAGTCCCCAAAAGTGAGAAGGAGAAACCCGTGTGCAGGCGGCGGTACTATGAGGAAGGCTGGTTGGCAACAGGCAATGGCAGAGGAGTTGTAGGCGTCACTTTTACTTCCAGCCATTGCAGGAGGGACCGGAACACCCCTCAGAGAATCAACTTCAATTTGAGGGGCCACAACAGCGAGGTAAGCAAACCGTGTGTTATGATTCAAAGATTGAGTGATGCTGGCTTTGGAAATGATAGCATTAATTCTTTTGTAGTGTTTCTGGATGTAACGTGGTGGGAGAGCATGGAGGAGGCTCGGGACTAATCCAGATGTGTTTGGAGTTTTTATGGTAAACTGAAAAGCATGAGGCTTATGGTGAGGATGTTCTTTGAAAGTGGATCTGGAATTTGCCCAGTTTCCAGCAAATTCAACAAACGCGTGTCAGAATTTTGAAAGCTTTGATAGCTGATGGCTTTTACACAATATTAAAGTCTGTCTTGGAAGACTGATAGAAAGGCAGAGGGGTGAAAGAGTTGCTTAGGCAAAGCCTATCAGTTTTTATGAAATCACAGACTGAACTGTTTTGCAGCAGGTGACAGTGACGTGTAGGTCTGCACTCAAGTGTGTATGGACAGGAGTGTTTTGTATATTATATATATTGTTACAGATAAAAGACAAATTCATGTACATATTTGTATGAAATTCTGTCAAAAAAATGTAGAGGCAACTTTTCCCAAGGGAAAGAGCGGTGTTTGCATCCAGCAATCTGCTTTGGGCCATCTTGAGTTATCAGTATATCTTTTATTTGCATATTGGGGTTTGTTTTTTGAAACGTGAGATACAATGGCCACTTTTGCTTTTGCTTAATATGTGTCTTGGAAGCACCAGAAGAAGTGCTGCTAATGGGGACGTGAAGTCTTGTTGCAGAACACAGAACTATGGGGCTAGACCTAACGTGTGCCAGTTAAGTGAGAAAGTTGCTGGTGTGCGTGCTGCTTTCTGGTTCTGGTTAATTTAGCTATATTTATGCAGTCAGTCATAACATTCTTTTCCTGGGTTACAGCATCATTGCTGTGCAGGCTGAGCCGTGCCACTTGTACGTCCTTTCCCCAGTGATTGGCATTCGAGTCTCAAATGAGAATGTTCTGTGTGAAAGTTTTTGGGTGTGGGTTCTTAAATTATGTTTGGCCAAGCCTATCATTAATAATAATAATAAATAAGGTTGTGTTTCTAGAAATCTTCCTGGTTTGGAACAAATGTGTGAAAGACTAGAATAGAGGCTAGCAATTTACTTCTCTGCATGGGGCTACAAGGCTGATGTGATGGTGTCAAATGTATCATACTTAAAGAAGGGAATTGCTTTTCGGGCAGTTAGCTTTGTGGTGGCTGTTTGGCTCCTGCCAGATTTTTTGAGCATTGGTGTGGAGGAAAGCTTGTGCATACAGGATGATGTATTATGCAAAACTCTTCACTGGACTTACTTAACATTGTCCTGTTTCTTAGAGGATAATCACTGGTTTGGGAGGGAATGAAACTGTAATGCTGGGTTTGTTACTGGTGAAAGGTAAACAGTGTAATGGACAAGAAGATTGTTTCTTTAGAAAATATTTTCCTTTTAAGTTAATCTCTTGAAAGATTCTTTAAATAAAATGTTGGAATGGCTCCACTTAAGGCTAGTGTGACAAGTGAAGTTTATTGTTTTTCTGACATATGTTCCTGCTGTAATATCACTGTGCTTCAGTTATAAAGCATGAAGTGCTTTAATGAATGAGCATGAGAAGTGAAAACACGAAAGCTAGAAGCTTTCGGTTTGGAATATAATAAGCAATATGCTGTAGGCAGAGCAGTACACTGTATTTCAGTTTTAGAGTGAAAATCTGGAAAAGGTAAAGCAGTGTTGTGCTTTGGGCAAGAACATGAGCCTATTTTTAAGCAGGTCATGAAGGTGGATGCTAGTCATGTATTTTTGCGGTGTTTTTATGATTGCTGAAAAGATTCCTGGAACCTTTTGGTACACAGCTCCTTTTTTGTCTGTAGAAGCAATGCCTACAGCGTATCAGAACGAGTAAGAATGTAAAATCCCTGGGACTGAATTACTGGCAGGCACATTACAGTGGTGCACTTGTATGATTCATTGGATGAGACAATAACTGTGAACAAAGTGCTTGGTAGCCTGAGCCAGGGTTGTTTTTACAATTGCTTCAAGGTTGGTTATTAGCATTGGAAACTAGGAAGTAGCTGTTACAATATTTTAATTAACGTCATGATGTTTTTGTAGTTTCTAGGGAAGAGCAAGGGATTAAAATAAGCGTATTATTCCGTTTGTTCTATGTATTTTGTGATAGATACTTTTTACATTTTGGATAATATTTATAGTCTTGATTCTCATCAACATAATGCTCAGAATTCTAACAATTAAAAATGGATGCGTATCTTCCACTGAAAGATTACAAGGTGCCTATAAATCAAATTGGTTGGATGGTGCTGATGTGGGCGTTCTGTTAATGGGTTTCTACTGTATTAAAAGGCTAATGGCTTCTGTGGCACTTGATGTTTTTAAAATTATTAGTGTTTTCAAAATTATTTTGCGTATGTTTATTTTTCATTGTGCTAACTAATAAGTCATCTTTGATGTATTTTAGTAAGATTTGGTATGCTAGTTTCTGGACTGAAATGGTGAAAAAGTAGCGCAAGAGTATGCAAATTCTGATGCAGCAAATTAAGTAGCCTACTGAATACATTAGAGAGTATGCATAGCAGTTTTAACTATAATCGTAAAGTAAACTGCTCATTTGTTTAATTTTTTTGGATTGTCCAAGTACATGACTGTAACTGCAAAAAATACCCTGTTTGCTTTAGCACAGGATTTAGAAGTGGGAAGGGATATAAACATGTCTCAGCTGGGCTGTCCAATGAATTATTTTTAGTTGCAGCTTTTCAAAAGAACCCAGTCCTTTAAAAAAAAAAAAAAATATTCAAGAACTATTGCTTTTCATACTGCATTGTTTTATATAAGTCTCTGGACGGCTCTTATCTTGGGTTTGTTTTAGAGCAAAAGGAAGTTACAAGTCCTCTTTTCTATGTTAAAAAGAAGTCCTTCCTTTTTTTCTGTCCACCTTTTTGGACTTGTGTGTAAAAGTTCTGAACGGTTCTGGCAAAACAGACTCTTTCCAGAGGTCCATTAAAAATAAAAACAAACAAATATACCTTTTCAGCAGTGTTTGTTGGTTTGTAGTGTTACTGCTAAGAAAATAGGAGAAATTATAGATACAGATATGTTTTAATTGTAACTGACATTTGAATCTCTACTATGATTTCTTTTATGGTTAGAAAAGAAGTCTTGACAGCTTAGGGATCAGTCATTGCCTTCTGGAAAAGCTGTGATTTGTGGACGCTTAAGAAATCTTGAGGTAGAGAGATGCTGTAACAATGCCTTTTGGCTACAGGCTCCTCCGTGGTCCAAGGCACACGCTGATGTAAACTGCAGTGGTACTGCAGATCTCTCCTGCTTTCCTGTCTGCACAGACAAGACAGGACAAGGTTTAGAGGCAGAAATGTTACCTTTTTTGTTAAGGCAAGCTTGTGTAATTGGAGAAATAAAACAAGCTTTTGGGCATACATGGTGCTGAAAGGACTTGTATTTCTGAAAGCTTGCCTGATTCTTACAACCCTGCTAGTTAATATAGTAAAAGTTGTGAAATCTATCTACGAACCATGCCCTTCCTCTGTCCTCAAACTGTTGTATGAAACAACAACAACAACAACAACAAAAACCAACACTGCAGAGACGGGCAGAATTACTGCTTCTGTGAGAAGGGTCCTGCTGGGGAGTGGATCCTCTGTCTTTCTGAACTGGATGTTGACTTTTGCATTAAGACTGTTATTGCCTGGTTATTCTCAGTACTTATTTTCAGGAAGGATAAAGACACTGAGGTTTTGTGTAGACTCCTTGATTTGAACCTTTTTGAACTGTTTTCTTTGGGCTTAAGCTGGTTGTTTGTGTGCTTTTAATTTCTTAATGCAGGCTTTATAAGAGCTAAAATACATTTTTATTCTCTTGATTAATCAGTAATTCTAAATCAGATTCTTGATAAAGCTTAAATATGTTCCATGGCATACAAAAAGTCTTTCGTAGCCTTCGCTCTACATGTAGTGAAGGAGTGAGATAACTATTGACTGTTGGCATATGAGCACCTGAAAACGGAAAGTCACGAGTCAGTATGTCATTACGAAGGCCTTGCCTGCGTAAGCATAGCTACAGGATCTACTGAGCATCTGAATAGTGGAGAAATCGGGTTTTACGATACAATTTCTGAGCCATAATAATCATTAAGGACATTGCCTTTGCTTTAAACTGTTCCCAGAGGAATTCATCAAATTAGAGATAGTCTGAACAGATAAGGTACCCATTACAAACTATAAACATTTCACAATATAATTGAACATAAAGCACCAAGTAATTGCTTGTCAAGTATAGCTAGAATGTAATAGCATAGACAGAAAAAAATGTCAGCACTCATCCTTGGGCAACTGGTATCTGTTCTGATAGTGTCTTTTATGAGCACATGCAAGCTTCTGAGGGAATGCTCAGCATTCGCTGTACATTAGGAGCTTCTGTGAAGAGAAGCTATCTGTTTGTAACAAATGTTACAGAAAATAACAAAAATTAATTGTAATCGAGAAATCTTATCTTTGTGAATTTTTAAACAGAAATGGTTTTAAGGTTTCAAAATAAATTTGTGATGTTCCAGCTCTGGAATTATTTGTGAAATGATTGTATTGGAAAATTTTATCTTTATACATTCATAATTATTATTGTTTTTACATTTTAAGGAAATGAAACGTACACAGCTTTATTAATGGAAGTAGCACCAAAAAGTAGCTTTTGGTTAGCCTGGTCAGAATGTAACATAAATGGAAAGTATAGTGGTTTCACTTGTATTCAAGAGACTTGTCAAAGCTTCTGGCCACGACAAGACTCCAGCAGGAGGGAGCTCAATTCACTCACTCTGGCTGGTAACAGGGCTCTCAGGTTGGTGGTGGAAGACAAGGTTCTCAGGTTGATGGAGCCTCTTTTGGCAATTTTGATTGCTCTCTACTGGCAACAGATACCTGTTTGTACATCTGTGTGAAAACCTTTGGATCTGAACTGGTGGAATGGCATCAAAAACCAGAGCTGTTAAAGCAGGCAGGAAGTGCTAGAAATGCAAGTGTAGAGAGAAGCCATTCAACTTTGGCTAAAATGTGGGATAAAACTGATGTGCAAGAGGAGACAGTATATTTCTGAGGATAAATCCATATAATATTCCAACACAAGACAGAATTGCTAGAAATCTGCAGGAGCAGATAATTATTACCTGGGGTAAATGTGTGCATGTACCTTTTTATGCACAGGAGAGAAACACAGGTGTGGCTGGAGTAGAGCCAATCTTTCAAAATAAAAACAGTAGCTTTTATGAAACTGAGGAAACATGGGGATCTGGCATTCACTGATGGTCTGAGGTATCGTAGAATCATTAAGGTTGAAAAAGACCTCTAAGATCATCCAACTGTCCGCCTACCACCAATATTGTTCACTAAACCTTGTCTCTAAGTCCTCCCTCAGCTCTAGCTTTCTGGTGGTCTTGTATTTTGCTTGTTCATCTGCCTTGCTTTGAATGAAATAATGCCTACTCTTCCTATAGGCATTCGTGCACTTTCAGCATTGCTTTCCTGCAGACTGCCCGTATTCATTGTCATAAAGACTCAATGGTGATGATAGCCGAAACAAATTAGAAGCAGCTTTTTGGTATATGTGCCCAAGATGGAAATTATTGCTGTGCAGTGGTAGGTGTTTTGCTACTTCACTTGAAATATTCTGTCAAGGCAGTGAGTGAGACTTTGTATTGAAATGCAGATTTAATATTTTTATTAGTCTGAAAAAGATAAAACATATAGGAGATAATATAAACTTAGTGTTTTGGAGTAGCTGTTAATTTTTAATTTCCTTGTAGTCATAGAATCATAGAATCAACCTAACCATACAACCCTAAATCTAGCAACCCCCTGCTAAATCATGTCCCTGAGCACCACATCCAAAAGGTTTTTAAGCACATCCAGGGATGGTGACTCAACCACATCCCTGGGGAGCCTATTTCAGAGCTTAACAACCCTTTCTGTAAAGAAGTGTTTCCTGATATCCGACCTAAAGTTACCCTCGTGCAACTTGAGGCCATTTCCCCTCATCCTGTCACCACTGAGAAGAGACCAACCCCGCTCTCGCTGTAAGCACCTTTCAGATATTGGAAGAGAGCAATAAGGTCTCCCCTCAGCCTCCTTTTCCCCAGACCAAACAGCCCCAGTTCCTTCAGTCTCCCCTCCTAGGGCAAATTCTCCAAGCCCTTCACAAGCCTTGTTGCCCTTCTTTGGACCTGCTCCAGCACCTCAGTGTCCTTTCTATACTGAGGTCATTATGTTTGTGATCTTTGGGACAGAACATTGAAAATTTTTCAGTACCAAAGCAGTCTTGTTTCTTAGGTTGACTTCTCTAATACCCCTAGGAGTGCTAGAAGTAGCTAGCTTTTAAGGTATTATTCTTAAATCGTTGGTGCAAATATTGGTAGCAACTGAGTTTGGAGCATTATTTCTACTCATTCTCTAGATACTGAGCTTTCCTGTACTACTACTGTACTGTTGGAAAATAGAGAATTTTACATGGTGAGCATCCATTAGCATTGTTATTTATTGCAGGTGGGGTTTTTGTTTGGTTTTGTTTTTTACCAGTTTGTTTTGTTAATCTGGTAAGTGATTATTTGTTGATTAATTAAATAGCAGCATCTGTAAGTGCAGGAAAGGAGCTGAGAATTTAGGCAGAAGTGGGCATGAGCAAGACCTGGGGAACAGAGCAACCTGTAGGGTTGGATGGGAGTTTGGGACTATTTGGCTTTGAGGCATAGGAATAACTGGAAGGGATATAATATAAAAGCCTGCTGCTTTTGTAACAGGAATTTCTGCCAGACCCTGGGGTTGGATCTATTGTTCTGAAGTCCCAAATTCCCATTGTTTTGTACACAGCTATCAGATACGGTCAGAGTATCTTCATCTTTTGTAGCAAGTGATCCAAATCAGAGATGACAACTTTAATAGCTGTTAGTTAAATGTGGGTAGTTGGTATCAGTCCTGCTCATCATTCTGTGGATTGATGATGGATGTCAGGAGCAGCACAAAGGTCTTCTTTTGTAAAGCCTAGGCAGACAGCCACTGTGTATCAGCAGGAAAGATTAAGCTATCAGAAGCTATGAAATGTCAGGATTACCTGCGGCTGATTTACCATGTCAGTTTGTTTGTTGTGTTGGTGCATACATATTGTAATTAAGTTTTTAATTATCTGACCTCATACAGGTGTCTTTTGTTTCTTGTTTTTTACTTGGTTGATGAATGGTACCCTGTGAATGGGGGACAGTTTCCTGAGCTAAGTCTGTATTACTTGCTTTGGAAATCAACAAATATGCAATGAAGGATGTAGAAGACTGCTTGAGAAGATGGGAATTCGTGTGGCTGAGGCAGCTGAATGTTGCTGTGGAGAATTGGATTCTCACTGGGCTTTTCACCATATTCAGAGTGATTCTCATTTTCTGAATAATAGGAATAGTGGTTTTAACATCTTTGGAACTGTGAAGATGAATTAATTCATTTTCTTATATACTCACATGCTGTCATTCTACACAGCCAGCGTTTCTTGGTCTTAAAGCATTTACTTTTGTCATTCCATCTTGTTATCCTTTTGAAGATCTGATTTCATGAGCCAATTATTTTAAAATAAATGTTCATGACTCATCTTCAGAAACCGGTCATGAGATGTGGCCCTGCAGCATGTGGGCACCACTGCAGTGTTTCTGTGGCATATATGTAGGGAATTTGGAGGGAATTTTGTCCTTGATGGACAGCATAGCTAACTTTAAATCTTGAATCTTAAGGTTTATTGCTGTCAGAGTATGGAGTTGTGTTTTTTTTTTTCAGTTGTGTTTTATATTCAGCTTATTGTGGTTCAGTCAGTTCTTCAGCTTAGAAGTTACCTGTTTGAAGCTTCAGAACACTTCCAGTGACGCAGATCATGCCCAGCGGATGTGTAATGATTCCTGCTAATGGGAGGTTTTAATAACTGAGTTCAGTGCTGCTGATGTTAGAGATATTAGAACTAACTTGTCCTATGGAGCTCGACTCTTAAATCACTCTTTAGAAATTCTGTGATGTATTGCTGTACTGCAGTGGTTATTAAGAGTGAGAATCATAGGTGTTTAATTGGATCAGAAGCACAGCAGTGTGGCTCCCAAGGGTAGGCATTGGAAACTAGAGAAAGTAAGTCAGCGTGGGGGGTGAAGTTTTTTATTATTAATGAACTCCCGAGTCCCTTGAGAAACACAAAGAATTTACCAACAAACTTGCTTAGTAGTGCTGCAAATACCACCTTAGACTGAAAAATCAGGCTGAGCTCTTACTTCTCACCAGTAGGTTTTGCAGGTTAAAGATGATGGGGCATATGTGCCATTTCTCCAACATGGTGTCTTCATTGGATATGAGCAGACGTAATGCACTAGTGTACTATCAGAGACAGTCTTTTAGTTTTGAGAACAAAAGCATGCATTCTTTTCTACTTTACTGTGTTAAATCTGTGTTGGTAACTTCTCTTGAATGTCACCAGTAGTGAATTTTGAATACACACAGGGAGCAAATATATTCATTAAACATTTGCTGCTATTAAGTAAATCACACTTAAAACTGGAGGTGCATTTTAAAGGCTGTCTGTTGCCAGTATGAAGTAAAGGCCTAGCAAATCCTGTACAGAAGATGTGTGAGCAATAGAGGAGCTGTGATCCTTTGGGCTTTTTAGACCGCATTTTTCAGAAGCAGTGCTGATGGGTGCAATGTATCTGGACCAGTGATGCCAGTCTTTCTACTCAAGTAACTATAAATATGTAGTTGTTGTTGTTTATTTTGTTTTGTTTTGAATGTGCTATGAATTCCAAGCCCATATGCTTTGTCAAGGCCACGCTAGCCCACTGGCAGAGCTGAATTGCATGCCTTATGCAACTGCAGGAAGTTAGTGCATGTGTACACTTGTAGGGATTGCACTGCAGCTGGGCTGTAGCAGAGTAATTGGGTTTGCTTCCCCCGTTTTGCAGGGTGTTGATCAGTGAAGGATCCTGCTTGACCCTAAGTCAAGCTAAAGAGCAGAAATGACCAAGGCAGGATCTCTCAGTCACTAGGATGCCAAAATTCCTGATGTCCAAAAGCTGTTAAGTATTGTGAGTCTGTGACAAACTCTAGTATGAATAGCATGCTAGAGCTTCCAGAATGTTAATCTATTTTATGATCTCCCTTTATAAATAAAGCTATATAATAAAGTGCTTCAAGGTCCTTTTGAATGAAAGGCATTAGATAATGGCGCCTTTGGATGTTTACCTCTTGTCTGGGCCTTTTAATTCATTTATCACTCAAGTGCCTTATTGCAGTAACTCTATTCTTGCCCATGTGTGTTGTGAAACCATTTGAATGTCATTCTTATTTATTTTAGCTTATTTCTTAATTTTCCGATTGTGAGACATCCATGGGTTGAATATGAAGCACTAAAACCAAATCCCTATGTAAAACTGTCACATGAAGCACACAGCCAAGCAAGATTATAAAAAACAAAAAATCAGGCACAAGGACAAGCCCAGTAGACCTGCAAACCACCCACAAAGGGATTTGTTCCCAGCTACTCAAAGGAACGGGATGAACATGGGTAGCAGCTAAAAGAGCAAAGGCAAGGGATGCAAAATAGATAAAAATAGTTCTGTTGAAAAAAACAAGGCTTGCATAAGAAGCTGCCAGAAAAGGACAAGAAAAGCAGATCATGGTGAAATGTTAAGCAAAAATGCAAGCTGTCATGGGTGGAAGACACCTCACGATATGGCATCCCATATCCTTAACCCTTGTTGTGAATTTGTTTTAACAGATTCAGTTTACTGCCAGTTCTGTGGTCTGAACTGCAGTGCTTTACCTGGGCCGAATCATTGTCCCCAAATGGGTTGAATGATTGAGGGCTGGTGGAAAGCCTAACACTCAGCATGGCATTTTTGTAGGGCCCACCTGATTCAGAACAAACACACCCTGAATGCTGTGCTGCTCCTTCATTACACCTTCTGGCAACCCACCTCTGATTTCTGCCTTGCATAGTTACAACCTTATGGAATTCTTACTGACTTATTTTTTCCACATGGCCTATTTAGGTATTTATTTAAATGGTAGTAATAATAATAACAACAATAAATATCTCTTCAGTTCCACTGCTGATTTTCCTCAAGTAACATTCCTGTAGTTTTCTCTCCCTCTCACCCCCCTTGCAATCACATCATTTTACATTGAAAATATTTTTATGTTTTCACTTGTTACCATATTTTGCCTTTTTCCTCTTCATTTCTTTTAAGTGTCTTTGCATGAAATGGATACTTGGCAAAACTGGAAGTTGCCTGTTTTCATATAAAACATAAAGTAATTGACATAGCAAAGAGAACGTAAAGGAGCATTTTCTATTGCATCAGAGCTCTGAGTTTATTGCAGCTCTCTTTGTCACTGCACTTGTCTTCACAAATCAAAACTCATTGTGTCCAGGGGAAGCCTCATCCTCTTCCTTGTTGCTTTCAGTGAGCACAAGGATTGATGCTTTCTATGCTCAGGTATGCAGGAATGTGGTATAAAAGGAGTATGAAAGGAAGAGGCAGTCTTCATAAGTAATTAGCAATTCTCAATTCCTGTTTTTCATTTGGTAGAATGCTCTGAGACTTTGGAAAACTGTTACCGTGCTACTGGTATACTGATGTGATGAAACGCACCACAGTCTTCAAAGCTTTCAGATAAGATGGAATACTAGTGGTCAGCTCTTTTTGTTTGTTTGTTTGCTTGCTTGTTTGTTTCATTTTATCTGCCATTCTGCAATTTATAAATTACTTTTTTTCCTATATTCATAGGAGTTTCCATTCTCATTTTGGAATTTGAGCAGCTCTTCAGCAGTAGTTGGTGATTAGCATGTTTGTCTTTCTGGTCTGATTAATACTAATTATGGGCTCCAAAGCCTTTAGATATTTCTCAAGGAGCCCAGTTCCACTTCCTGGCATGCCAGCTGGATTCTCGTTGCTTACTTATGGATTCGTTTGGGCCAGAGATTTATGTCTGGACTTTCTGGTGGTGATGCAGGGAAAGGAGTCCTGCAACGTCTTGGGGTATTCACTGTAACTGTGATTTGGCCTAGTAATGCTCTGTGCTGAGATACAAATGGAGTGGAGGGGCATCGCTGAGCTCTGCTCTCTGGTGACAGTGGCAAGATTTGAGGGAATGGCATGGAGCTGCTTCAGGGGAGGGTCAGTCTGAGTATTAGGAGGAGGTTCTTCACCAGAAAGCAGTGGACATGGAACAGCTCTCCAGGACAGTGGGTACAGCTCCAAGTACCAGAGTTCAAGGAGCATTTAGATACCACTCTCAGACATTGAGTTTGGATTTTGGGTGGTACTGCGTAGAACCAGGGGGGATTCTTGTGGATCCCTTCCAACTCAGGGTATTCTATTACTGTTGTAGAAGCGAATATGCATGAAGCTGCCTGCTTTGCTGCTGGCAATTGCAATTGGCAGCGTTTATAATTAAAATGTAGCTTCGTGTCACCAGTTTAAGACAGGACAGCATGCAGTTGTAGATGTTGAAGGCTTTGTCCACAGTAATTAGGATCGCCAATAACAGTATCAGATCAAATGTGCAGATGTTAATGTCTTTCCTCTGGAAATGGTCAGTACCAATCTGAAGGAAAGAGCTGAGGCACGGATAAGCTCAGTTATGCCTTTCCAGCGCATTTCCTCACCCTCTAGCAGCCTTGCAGCTTAGGATCTTCCTGGGCCAGGGACATGGGCTTTGTATCTGCATCACAGTCTCCTATGAATTTCCTTAACAATTTTTTTGTATCTGTTTAAAATTCTGGCATATCCTATATAATGAATTGTGGAAATTACCTGGGAGTTCTGTGGAAAAATTTGTTCTTCTGTTGTT
Organism: Lagopus leucura; assembly: GCF_019238085.1. Lineage (NCBI taxonomy): Eukaryota > Metazoa > Chordata > Aves > Galliformes > Phasianidae > Lagopus > Lagopus leucura. The sequence goes on along the minus strand of NW_024962252.1, from coordinate 52,008,737 downwards.
TGAATATCTGTCCTTGTAAATTCCTTCAGTGACCTTCATTTTCTGTACTAGAAAAAGCAGTAATAGTTGTTACCTGTTCACTCATGGTATAATAAATCTACATGATAGCCTATGGCAAGATAAATAGTGATTTATTTTCCTGATTTGAATAGTGCTAGTTTGTAGCTTGTACAGAACCTAATATATTCCATACATTTGAATTGCTTTTTTTAGATTTTTTCCTCCCTGTATTCTCATTGTGTTTTCAGGTTGCTTTATATCCATTTTGAGACTAGAGGCAGAAGAACTACACATAATGGGAATGAAAACCCACACAGTGGCATAATGATGGCTTCTGTTTTCCCACCCCCTTACAGCTGTGAATGGTGACCAGCGTATTAATGACAATTACCTCTTAGTATAGTTAGAGCTGATGTGTTTCTTTGAAACTAACTCTGGTGGGGGTGCATTTTAGCTGGTGATGGATACAGAACCTGACATGGACTCCCAGTGCAATTCCTACTTCTTTGTTCCATGTAATATTTGTCAAAACAGTGTCGATGAATGATGATTTTTTTTTTTTTGCAGCATGAAGGATGGCTGCATTCAGCATGCACATGCACAGATAAAAGAAGTTGAATGGCTTGAAAAGCTAAGTGAGTCAGTCTGACAAAATCACAGTGGCATACCTGGAGTGTTGTATGTGCAGGTGGAAGCTGAGAGATCTGTCTGTTCATGGGAGAAAAGGAATTTGGTTTAACAAGGCTACTGCTGTGCAGTGCTAAATTGCTTGGCTGTGGGCACATCTTCACAAGCTTTTCTGCATGGAATCTTTCTGCAAGGCATGTTTCCCTCCTGGAAGTGCATAGCCCATGAACGTGTATGCTTGGGGTACCAGCTGTCCTGATGGCACTGGCCCTCAGGCTCCCCAGAGCTGCCAGTGTCACAGGTGAACCTTTGCTCATGCTGTGAAAGGATCCAAGGGAAGCTGCATTTCTACTGAGGGGAGTTAAGGAAGAAAAGCATCAAGGCAAGCAGATTATAGACTTTGAGTTCTTCCAGAGTTGGTCTTCCTCAGAAACCATAATTCTTGATGGATTTTGTGGTGGAGAGATATGTGCCTGTGCTTAGGAACCCCATTCTGTGCAATGTGGAGAAGTCTTCTTGAATTGCATCAAGCAGAGAATTAAAATTACTTATCTGCTTGCTAGAAGTGTGGATGAAGTTGTTATAGGACTGACAGTTAAGGGATACTGTTTGTTTGTTGGGTTAATGAAAATATACTTTTTATATAAGTGTTTTGAGGGGTGCTTCTTTCTCAAAAAAAGGATCTTTCTATTGCTTTTATGTAGATAGGATTGCATACCTTCCCAGCTGTCGTGTTGGGTACAGTGGCAAAAGAACAACGCTTTTGTTTCCTGCTGGCAAATGACTTGATTCAGTAGTATGTGTCCATCTGGAGAATGGAAAGCATTTCTTAAAGCGGTTTGGTTAAATGAGATTAAATGGCTAAATTCTGTATTGTTCAATGGAGTAAAATAAATGTATGGAAATGCTGCAATTTAGCATGTTCCCTTGAGAACACATTAAGATGCAAGGAGTAGGTGAGGAACATAGGCACCTACAGACTTGAGCAAAAATATAAAGGTATGAAGTTCTAGTAAAAGAAATTTGTGAAGAACAGAAAAAAAGACAATGCTCAAAAGTTGTTAAAGGACTAAAACCTAAAATAAGACGAATTGGTAAATGAGAAAAGAGAAATGTAGCAAAGAAATTCAAATGTGAACCCAAACGAGGTTCTTACAGCCTTACTTGTGGTAAGTTTTCTTTCTTGGGAAGTCTAGTTGTTTGTTTTTTTCCACATTAGAGAACTCAGTGGTGCCCACTGCTAAGAGGCAGAGTGCACAAACTAAAATAGAAAAGGCTCCCTTTTCTATTCCCTTTTTCACTTCTGTGCTGTGCGGGTGCTGGAGCACTGGCAGGGGCTGCCAGAGGCTGTGGGGTTTCCTCCTTGGAGATCTTCAGAAGCCACCTGGATGTGGGCCTGGGCACCCTGCTCTGGGTGACCATGCCTGAGCTTTAAGTGAAGTTTCAGACCTTAGGGTGAATTTGTGGCATCATCTCCTCTGTCTGTAAAATGTAAATTTTAGGTTTGATTAAGCCTCTCTTGTAATGGAGGATACTGTTCATAAACAACATCAGTGTGGTCTTGTTAACAGAATTGAGCAGATATTTGCTATTTATGACTCACTGGGATGCTTTTGTCCCATCACTAATGTTTTCTTGGTTGGATCTGCAGACTTTTGACCAAGAAATTATTTCTTCAAACTAGAACAAAATTAATTAGATTAATTGGTGTTCAAATTGGATTATTTAGCAGAGCTTCATGCATAAATGCATTGATATCAGTGCATGATCTAAAATGATGATGGCATTGATACTAACATGTAAAGTACTGGCCTCTAAAATTATTCACTTGAGGGATAAGTAGTATTTTAAAATCAATTCTTCAGTCTTAGCTGCAAGCCATAGACAACAGTATTTACTGCTACTAATAACACAAGTGAACAGAGTTGATTGAAGAATTTCTTCGGGACAGAATATAGAAGCTACTGTTTTCCAAGTTACCAGACCTTCTTTCTCTTTTGGCCCCAAACCTGCATGTCACTGTAACTGATGGGTGCAAATCCACCTGCAGTTCAGCTAAGATTTGTGTCTTGCTACACAATATAAGGTGAATTTGTTACCCATGGAGAAATGTAGTATTTTAATAAGAAGGAGCATTTAAGATTACAGAGGAAGTTGCTATTGACACCTGAGAAGCCAAATTATTACGTTTACGGTCTCTTTAAAAGAAGGAAAATCTTATGGAAGCTGAAGTTTCTTTTACTATTTTGAACAAATCAAAGGGAAAAAATAGCTTTCCAGTGGATTATGTACTTGCTTGCCATTTACTTGTCCGTTTCTGGTGAAAGGTGGTGTCTACGATTTGTGTAAATGAAACCACCCAATTGTGGATTCTGTATTCATTCATAAATTGAAAAGATTCAGAAAATTAACTGCAAGTGAAATGGTTAAGTGTTAGATGGCTTCAGTTGATTGAAAAATGTTTCTAGGGAATCTGATATATGTTTACTGGAGGGGTGGAAGGGGGAATCTGACTCTGGCCTCCCAGTAACTGTGATGTTGCTTCAGCATGGGGAGAGAAGTAGGAGAACAGAGAAGAGGAAGAAAGGAGATTAATGCAGAAGTTCTCATGGTAATGAGAAAGATGGCCAGCAAGACTCCTTTTCCCCTTTTTCACTCCTCCCATTTAATGGTGTTGAAATGCCATGTTTGCATCAGAACAGGGAATGGGCTTTCTTTTCAACAGATGTCTTTCAAGAATTACTAGTAGGGAGTAAATAGATCTGCACGTTTCCCAAGCTTGATAGCTCTTTTTATAGGCAGGATCTATTTTTGTTATGACCTATTTATAGTGCTTTAGTTTCTTTAATTCACTTGAGAAATGTAGCTTATTTTTCATCTGAGTTGTCTTTCAGTAGTCACGTTTTCCATGGCTTTGGAAGCTTCTGATCAGTTGTTTAGGATGTAAATAGTGGTGGGGGTTTTTTTGTGTGTGCGTGAGGTGATTAATAAGCTTATTGAGTTGGTTTTAGTTTTTTTCTAAGCAGTCCTTTGATGGCCAGCATGCTAAATTCTTTAAATGATCTGTGGGGTTTTTCCTTTTGATTGTTCTTCTCGAGGAGACATGGAAACATGGAAAATAGCAAATCTAGGTTTTGCAAATGTTAGAGAAACCATTTAAACACAGTTAATTTAATATAAAAATAAAACATTGAAAGCTGTAGAAGTCAAAAGATTTATGTGAACTTGACAAAGAAAGCAGATTCATTCTGCAGTGCATCTGATCTACATAAAAAAAACCAAAATTATTTTGGTGCTAATATTTATTTCAGCTGTTTGCATAATATTAATGTGGCATTAATCCTAATGTCAATGTCTACATTGTGACAGGAAAGATGAAACTTTTGAAATCTGTGTGAGCCCAAAGTAATGGGACCATAGCATCATCTAGTCCGACCACAAGTGTGACATAAACTGTAACATACAGCTAAGTGCAGCATTCAGTCACTTTGTAATTTGGTCCCACCATTTATTTTGGATAAAAATCTTCCCTCGTAGTTGAAAAAAGTAGATTTATTTTGTCCTGCGATGTTGCAAATTTCTATTTCATTGAGGATATGAAAATGTTAAGACTTTAAAATAGTTCGTTTTACCTCTAAGAGAGAATCCTGTAGTGATAGTGTCAATAATCTGTAAATTGCTTTGAGGTACTAATTCTTTCATGTGTAGCTGTTGAAAGAAATGTGGAAGGCAGAGATTTTAATTGGTAGCAGTTAATGGCACCCTGGGGCTGGCTGCTGGTAGTTGTGCGCTCAGATAACCAGACGCTCCTCTCCCAGTGTTGTCTTTTGATACTGTCAGAGCTCTTTGTGAAATGGCTAATATTGTTCCAATGAAAGACCGCAGAAATTTCACAAAATCAATTATTTCAGTGTTTTCCTTTGGGGAAAGGGAAATTGAAGTAGTGTTTAATGTGATTGCTGAATTGACTACCAAAAGTGCCTCACACCAGTCCTTTACATGAGAAGGCATCTCAACAAGTGCTCTCATTTTTCTGTCCGTAGATTCTGGAGAGATGAAAATACAAGTGCAGTGGAGCTGAGTTACACACAGTGTGAAAATCTCTTAGGCTATCCTGAGTTCCTGGAAAATTAATGTGTTTAGTTGGGATTATAGAAAAATAAAAGCTTCTCTACACGATCGCTGTTTTTGGAAGTGCACACAAGTGAGTTTGTTATTTTGTATTGCGGGCTACCTATTTTTTAGAACTCAGAACAGGTACAGAGTTTGCCACCTGTTACATTTTTAGGTGTTAGGACATTTTCAAAGAGTAGACAATAAATAATGAACATTAAACAATGAACTAATTGGTGTGGAGCTCAGTGAAAATCAATTTTTTGCTCATACTCTTTAAACTTGATTTGTATTCTGCCTGTTGGGGAGCAGTACTACTATGCATTTCAATACTGTAAAATAAGTTATTAATTTTACAATGTTAAGTTGACAACATTTCTATGCAATCACTGTCTCTTACGGATTGGTCGAGGCTCTTTTTTTTCAGTCTACCATTGGGATGGTACTCTGTTCAGAGTCTGCCAGCACTGATCTGTGTTCAGCTGCATGAGTGACGGTTGAGTTGGGCACCATGCTGAGAGTGCGACTGCATTATCAGTTTCTGCTACTGCAATCCTGGCAGGCAAAACTGAGAAAGAGAGCCACGTTGTGCTCTTGGGAGAAGTGGTGCAATGCCAGTAAAGCCACTGGGGCCAAAGGCTGCTCAGTATTTTTGTATTTGGGAAAGCTGTGCAGGCAACTCCTTTTGTGCGCTGGTCAGCTGGCTCCTTTGCCAGTCCTTTAGACTGTTGTCTTGGATGAGATAAGGGGTTGCATGATCTTTGCTCCTTTTCTTCATATACAGTACCCAAACAAGGCGCAGTTGACTTCACAATCAAAGAATCACAGAATTGTAGGGATTGGAAGGGACCTCCAGAGATCATTGAGTCCAACCCCCCTGCCAAAGCAGGTTCCCTACAGTAGGTCGCACAGGTAGGCATCCAGGCAGGTCTTGAACATCTCCAGAGAAGGAGACTCTACCACCTCCCTGGGCAGCCTGTTCCAGTGCTCCGTCACCTCATTGTAAAGAAGTTCTTGCGCGTGTTTGTGCGGAACTTCCTATGCTGCAGTTTCCAGCCGTTTCCCCTTGTCCTGTCTCCACTCACCACTGAAAAGAGTCCGGCCTCACCATTCTGCCCCCCACACCTTAGATATTTATAGACGTGGATCAGGTCCCCTCTCAGTCTTCTTTTCTCAAGGCTGAACAGACCCAGTTCACTCAGCCTTTCTTCATAGGGGAGATACTCTAGGCCCTTCACCATCTTTGTGGCCCTCCGCTGGACTCTTTCCAAGAGATCCCTGTCGAGGATCATGCCAAGTTCTTCACCTTTCTAGGAGCTCGGAGGGTGAACCACAAATTTTGGGTCAAATCTCAAGCCTACTGAAGGCAATCATTAGAGGAAATAATCTTCTGATTGCAGTAGAATCCGTCATGGATTTTGAAATAAGTAATGTATTTGTGGAAAGATGCACATCCTCAAAAATTATTCTGTGCAGTAGTTGCTGCTTTTTAGTTTCTTTTTCCTTAAGCAGGTCAGCTAACAAAATAAATCTTTCTACTTCATGATATGTCTTTTATTACACAGACCATATTAATGACAGTTGGAAGTTGTTGCAAATTTTACTACTGTTGAAAGAGCAGAAAAAGCAGCTCTCAATTGAGCTTCTTTATATCACAATACTTTTAGTCTTAACAGAGAGGAGTCCAATGCCTGAATGGTTTGTACTGAACTTTGAAAGCATTTGTGCTGGTAAGACATCTTCTCACTCATGAAATACGTTCACTTTATCTAAAATGGGATTGTGTTAGGCTGTTGCACCTGTTCTGGTGTTGAAATGAGTGGGTACAGTACACTTCAGAAATTGTGAAAGAACACTACGACAGATGAAATACGGAGTGCACAAATGTCACACAATTCCTGAATTAAATTGGGCTGTGTAATATGAATTCTCTACTTTAGGCATAGGCATTGGAAACTACTCTTTAATTAGACAACCACACAGTATGAAAGGGAGGAAACCCCACTACAGAATGCCTGATCAGTTTGTGTTTATTCCGGAAGCCTCTAAAACCGATTTATAATTAGCACTTGTAATAGTTGGTGTTCAAAAGTAAAAAGACCACAGATAGTCTAACCAGGAGAAATACTAACACATGTTAAGTGTTGAAGTAACAGTCACCTGTTATACTGTGGGACTCCTGGCAAATTGTTCAAGAATTAATCTTTAGATCTGTGATTGGCATGTAGTAATGGATACACTGACAGGGCTTCAAAGCTGCTTGGCGAAGTTCTTGCGCTTGAGCAGGGAGATGAGTGTCAGGGTTTGCAGCTATGTAGAAGCATGTCCATTTTACATACAACACTGAAAGATACTAAAAAAAAAAGTAATGAGAATTGTTTTCTTCTCTTACTGCATTTAGGTAATAAGAAAGCACCAACCTGACTTGTGTGTTCATGAGTTAGAATTGCACTGGTAAAAGACAGTTACAGGCCTTAATCCTGCAGTTAACTTCATTTTGAAGTCAGTATAGTGGTCTATTCCTGGAGCTGGTGGCTGGGTTGAGACCGTGTTCCCTAAGTGCTACAAGGTGCCTCAAACATGAGAGTAGACTAGGGAGGGAAAAGAACTGCAGCACTCCTCCCCCATTTATGGTTATTTTCTGTGCGTTCTTAACCTGCAGCAAATACCAGGTAATTGGTGATAGCTCCTTGAACTTAGTAACCAAGTTATTTACTAATGCTGATTCTCAGTGCTGAAGCCAAGGTGATCTTTAGGGGCAAGAAGGCTGTGGTGCTCTGCTGCTTCCTCTGCGTCCGGCCTTGTGCTCGGCAGCCTCAGGGAGAAGGCTGGCCGAGCCCACAGAAAGTGGATTTCTTAGAGAAGGGAAAGACACTAGTCACTGCTTCCCTTTCTGAGATCTGTTTTACTGATTATTGTGTGTGAGAGTTATTCGTTGTTTCTTTCTTTGCTTAGCAGTTTGTGGGCGCTTCAGTCTTGCGCAGTGTAAACATTAATCTGCTAAACCAATCATTGAGGTCTTATGTATCAATGGCGAGGTAATAGTTGTGAGGGCCACTTGACGAGGAAGGAAGAAGCACAAACCCATCAAATATTTTAAAGGGAATATTTTAAAGAGAGAAGAACCTGAGGGAACGCTGTGAGTGGAAAGCAATTTTACACAAGCTGGGCTCTTGCTTGCTGTGGCTGTTCAGCAAGGTGAAAGAAATAATGAACTTACGTTATTCCAGCCTGGAAAATGAGCTCTAGGGGTACATGAATTAAAAAAGGCAAAAGCAATCAGCCAATAAGCGAAATTACCAAGGGAGGGAAGGGGGAAGGTGGGGGGGGGGGGGGGGGGGGGGGAGAAAGGAACGTTAGGTGTTAATTTGAGTCAGTAACCACAGGATTTGTCAGACTCCCATCCACTAGGGCTGTCAGGGAAGATGGCAACATTTTTACTATTCAGCAACAAAATAGCTGGCTGAGCAGATAAGTTCTAAAACCCCAAAAGATGAGCAAGTTCAGTATTATTTAATGACCGTGGTAAATAATAAGGTTCAGAGTAAACTCTTGCTGATTTAGAGGCTCTCACTGGAGCTGTATCTTTTGTGTCAGCTCAGTCTAGCAAGCTTGGTTTACGCACTGAATACAGAGGATTTACTTTCTTCAGTCTCTATCTCAAACTTTCTTTTTTGTGATTGGATGAAATATTTTCTCAGTTATTTCCTTGCAGTGATTTGATTCTGCTCTTCTCATTGTGTGGATAAAGGTGTGGAGTTTCTTTAGTCGCTTTGACAGCTTGCTCCTTATAGCCAAGAATGCTTCTCTCCTTGTAGTGGGAGACCACAAGTTCTCAAGACCTCTGGTGTTCCTTAGCATTATCTATGAAAGCTTGCAGAGGAGGGAGACGGTCTTTCAATAAGCAATAAATCATGGCTCAAGGCCAGCTCCAGCTAATTGGTCTTTGTAGTAACTGTTTAGCATCTTTTTTTTTTGTTTTTCCTTCCTAAAATGTGAATGAAATTAATTCTCTTTCAGCACCCTTTTGTTAGTATGTGTAGATTTTAAACTTTTGGGACTCTTTGTGACTGTGTATTTGCACAAAATCTAGCATTTGGAGATCTCCATCTTAGCTGACACCTCAGAGCATTGACATGACCTGTGGCAAAAATAATAAGTGTTATTCTTTACTTATCCAAAACCTTAAGTCAAGGAAGAGAGCTCCTGGGGTTGGTGCTTGCATAAGACCCAGCAGACTCCTGAAGGCTTTATGCAGGAAATTGTTATCTTATGAGCTCATCCAAACAGAAGGTGAATTTACAAAATTTAAAGGTTGGAAACTATGCGGCCTGACATTAAAGAGAGAAAGGCCCAAACATTGTAAGTTCTGGGACTGTGTTACATCTTGTATGTCTGTCTGTCTTCTAAGATTGGAAATTTGTAGTTAATGTGCATGAACTACCTCTCTTCTGCAATGCTGTTCAGTAATCAAGAGATGTTCAGTAATCTCATTGTGTTGCAGTTTGGGGCAGGCTGATTAATTTAGAGTGAAAAAAAGTTAAATGTTTTACCCCCTCTCCCCCCCCTCCAATTGATAGTCAGAGAACAATAGAGATGCCTTGCATGTGAATTAGCAAAGCCTTTTTATGTGGCACATTTTTTCCCTTATGGAATGTGGTGCCTGTTATGACAGAAGGGGCCGTCATCCTTTTTAAGGCCAACTTCTGTCACTGGTCCATCAGGTGCAGAGGGACGTGGCTGTCCCTTAGTAATGCAGTTCTTAATGGAATTTTCTGCTACAGAACAAAAGTAATCTGTCCTTAATTTAAACAGAGTAGGGGAAGATGATGTAGCCATTAATCCTTTAAACAGATAAATAAACAAACTTTTTGAATCATGCATGAGATTTCAAGGAGCTTTTACAATGTATAAGACAGTCTTGCACAAAGATCACTTGGGACAGAGGAATGATTTGAAGCAAGGTCTTCAGCATTTTAGTAACCCTCTTTAATTTATACTTAGGCTTACCTCTGAATTCTGAATTTTCTTGAAATATTGCACCTGCTAATATTGCTATATCCTGTGTCATTCATATTAACTGTGTTGATTCTTTGCTTTATGTAGAAGTCCTTACCTCATCTGAAAATTGTAGTATTTCTTCATTAACAGGATGGTTAGAACGTGAAATTTGTGATTGAAGAGATGTGTGTGTATATATGTGTGTGCATGTGTGTGTGTGTATGCTCCTCTCTCCTCCTTCTTCAGTTGTATTATGAATAAATCCAGAAATGCTGCACTAAGCCCCTGCTGAAACAAAACTTGTTAGTAAATATTTCATTTTCTGATTACCAGCCCTTCCTCATAATCTACAATTCATATATTTGCAGTTCACATTTTCTCTCTTTGTTACAGTCTCATTACTTACTTTTAAAAACACCATCCTCAGTTGAGCTAAAATATCAGTTGTCTGGTGGATAGAATCAGTTAGGCTGACCTGGAAAGACCTTTCATATATCTGCTTATTTGAAACACAAAGATAATCTGCTGCAGAAATAAAAATAGACTCTGAGTTATCCAGAGGAGGCAGAGAATGCCGCTATTGGATTATAGCGCTGCTTATTTGTATGCAAATGTACTGTCTTCCTTCCTGAATTTGATCCACAAGAGCTGTTGATATGGAAGAGTAAAGGATGAAAACTATACCTGGAACTGATCCAGACAGATAGGATTTAGTGCTTTATGGCTACATTGTGGTGCGCATATTGGGGATTATCTGAAAAAAATCTACATTTGAAAGGCCAAGTTTACTGTCTTCAGAGAGTGCAGAGCTGCGTCCACCATTACTTAAGTTAATCACAGAATCATAAACCAGCTTGATTTGGAAGGCACCTTAAAGCCTACCCAGCCCCAACACCCTGCCCTGGGCACGGTTTCCCTCACCAGCTCTGGCTGCCCAGGACCCCATCCAACATGACCTTGGGGCTCCACAGCTTCTCTGGGCAGCCTGTGCCAGTGCCTCGTCACTCTGTGGGTAAAAGGTTTCTTCCTAACATCTAATCTAAATCTCCCCTCTTTTAGTCTAAAGCCATTCGCTGTTGTCCTATCACTAAATAGTGCCCATGTAAGAAAATGATTCCCCTCCTGCTTGTAAGTTCCTCTCAAGTACGGGAAGTTCTCACCAGAGCCGTCTCCAAGCTAAACAGCTCCAGCTCCCTCAACTTTTCTTCATAGGAGAGGTGCTCTAGCCCTCTGATATTTTTGTGGCCTCCTCTGGACCCACTCCAGCAGCTCCTTGTCTTTCTTGTGCTCAACCCCAGGTTTGGAAACGATACTGCAGGGGGGGACTGACTCATTGTTTCAGCTCTGAGATTTGTTCCTGAATTTGTGTAAATATTCCAAACTAATATTTTAAGAAAAAGATTATTTGTGATGTATACTGGGTACAGTGGGCAATACTAATTTGTCTTAAGGAACTGAATATCACAAATATGTAATCAGACAATAATGTAAATATTTCTGAGGAGTTGACATTTTCTAATACTTGCATTATTGTACATTAAGTGATTGTCAGACTTTTTTTGCTTTTTTTCTGCACTAAATTAGTAGAACTTCATAACTTTCCATACAGTAGTTGCAGTAATCAGCCTCTAACATAATGCTTTCTGTATAGCCCTTGTGTTGTGCAGATCACACTGTTAAAAGTGGTTATTGATCTTTAAGCTCTAGGTATTAAATTGAGAAAGGTCATCTGAAAAAAATATCTCAAAGGAAGAAAGTTTGCTATGGATATGCTTGTTTTCTTCCTCTAGTGCACTTCACAGTTTGTTATCTCTTCATTCCTGTGTCTTATCTCCCTCTTAGTTTCCTCTTTTACCTCCTGGCAAATAGTGGTATGCCTCAGCTTAACAATACAGGAGGGAGTCAAAGCAGAAAATGCAAAAAACAGGATATTTATATTTCTTCTTGCTTTCCAAATCCAGAACTGGAAATTAAAGTTAACGTCTGCTGTTCAGAAGGATAACAAAAATGCAGTTTGGATAAAAAGACTGGATGTATTTTGATGTTTTTCCTTATTATGCCTTTCTCTGATATGTAAATATTTTTATGGGAATATAAAATAATTTAGGAATCATTTTGACAAGAAAAAGATAAGCAGCATGATAATAAGCTCCTGAAAACACTTTGTATAGCTTTTATTTCGTCAAGTCATCAAGAGACTTAAAGCTAAAATATGCTGAAATAGTTGGAGGATGAAATGTGAGGCACGTGTGCATGCAGGGTATTTGGAGTCTATCAAGACTTGGAATAACATTTTTAATGAACATATCCACCACCCACTGCCTCACTGCACTGTCATTCACTCTTTGGTCTCCGTCAGTGTTCAGCAAGCATCTATGAGTGCCAGTGGGTGCAGTGTTTTCTGCACGGAGGAATAATCTAACTCCACCCTTTTGGTTCATACGCACTTTTCATGTCAAACACCATTTGCTGCTGTCTGTCACACGGCAACAAAATGTAATTGGTGGGAAGGTTCAACCTCTACTGCTGTACCACCCCCATTCGCCTCTAACATCATGAGCCTATTAACATAGTAAAATAGGAGGCATTACTTTTGGAGCAGCCCTCATACGTGCCTGAGTTGGGCTTTGTACTCTTATCTCACAGTGTGTTTAGATAAAACGGACATGCTTCTGTAGATACATCTACGTTAGGAGTTTTGGTAACACGGTCGTGTCAAAGATGGTGCAATAATAGGCTTTTTCTCACCTATCTATTGAGATGGACTTTACTCTTGAAGATAGTATAGGAGAGCAGAGGGATGTATAATTTTTTCATGTATGTAGTCTGAAATATCCCGTTGTAAAAGTTGTTTAACTCTCCTTCCATTATATTTCAGTATGCTTTTAAAAATAAGTAATCCCTTGAATCACCTTACCTTATTGATTGCTGTAGACAACTGTGAAATTGGCACTCTTTCAAATTGTCACAAAAAGAACAAAGTGTCTGAAATATTGCTGTCTAGCTTGTATTTTACTACAGTTTATCTGAAATAAACAGTAAAGAGCTTTATACACTGAACAAAATGATTGTCCCTTTTCAGCTCTCCCTGTTTTAGCCTATTGTAGTCTCTAGTGCTCATATGTAGGTGAAGTTGTCGTGATACACAGGGCTTGGAAATCGTTATGCAAATATGTGGGGTGTTTTTACAAAGGAAAAAAAAAGCCAATACACAAGTAGTGCCAGGAATAACCAAACTTGGCGTGGACCTCTGCAGGTTGTCTGGTCCAGCCCCTGCTCAAAGAAGCGTCAGCTGGGGCAGACCAGGATGTTTCGAAGCCTTGTGACTGCAGCTTCTCCAAGTGTAGATGGGGAGTAGCACAGTATGAAACTGGAATGTTGAACAGGAAGTGAAATGAAGAACCAACTTCTGTGGTCTCAGTCTGTGCTAGCATTTAAGCACGCACTTTGATCTCACAGCTTCAGTTGAGATTTAGGTGCATTGCTGACCTGGAATCCTTAGCAATGTTATTTTCATGTAAAATTTGGATATTTATTACAGAATTTAAATGGAATATTCAGTCTTAGATGTGCCATTGTCAGTTCTGCTGTCTTATTTCGTGATTTTACTTCCCTAATCTTAGTGGAAAAAACTATAGTTGGGAACAATGTACAACAGTGTATCTCTATGGGCTTTGGCCAATTGTATGAGTTGGGGCTAGGATTACATCTTCATTTTGATGCTGTAGTCCTACAGAGAAGTGTAGGCATTTATAATGTTTGTGTATTAAGAGATATCACTTAATTATAATTTATACAGTAAAATTTTTCATGCCAAGTACATTTTCGTAAATCCTTTGGAAGAACAGTAAGACTGCAGCAGGCTTGTGCAATAATCTTGTTATCCTTAGATTATTTTCCAAAGCACTGCTTCTCAAGCTGTCTTGTGGGATGTTTCCATTTACTGATGGACTTCCCTAGGTCCACTTCCAGTGTAGCCACAGGCCAGACCTTCTCAGAAAAATGGATGAAGTAGTTTATATATAGCATTCCATTTATTCCTGGTGAAATCAAACAGCCTTGTGGCCAGGACTTCAGTTAAAAAGAGCAGTTTATTGAGAAAGCGAATCTCTGAATAGAATAAAAAGGGTAACAAATGGTGCTGTATTCTCCTGCTGGGTACTTTTTCAATATCATATGGAAAAATTCCCTTTGAAATGGAAAAAAGTGCACAGCTCCCTGCTTACTTAAAAGTGATTAATTTCTCCCCTGAAGATTGTAGAAATAAAGGGGAAAAAAAGTGCACCTCTATATGACAGTGAACATGAGGGACACTAGAGTAACTGATGCGATATTTATCATATTTATCAGTGTCTCCATAATGTCTATATACGATTAGATGTATACACACAAATACTGGTGTGGATGTGCTGTACTTAATGACTGCATCCTTTGCTGTCATTTTAGATCATTAGTTGGAAGAGATGTTGAAGGTACATCCAAGTTGCTTGACAGAGACTGAGTTGAATGATGCATGTAATTCAAACCTATGTAATTAGTGAGTGAAAAGTCATCATCTATTCACCTTATTAACTGTGCTTTTATCTTGTGGTGGAAAGGTCTAAATTTGTCTCTTGTAGCTTAATAATGGTAGCCTGATTGAATTATCTGCTTGAAGAGTTTGTTCTTCTAATTGGCTTCTATTATAATTTATTTCTCTGGAGTTCAATTAATTCTGTAATGTGGCTTTATAATTTAATAATAATGAAAAACCTCTAAAACTAATTTTACGGCCTTGTAAATATAAATATTCTATCTTGTGTTTATTCTCTTTGTTCTACTTCATACTAGTCTGTACACCTTTAAACAGATTTTCCAATACAGGGTTTTCTTCCTGAATGTATTTCATGATACATTCGCTGTTCCTTTACTCTTATAGGATGTGAGAAAATGGTCTTAAGTTGCACCAGGGCAAGTTTATGTTGGACATTAGGAAGAGAGGGTGATCAGAAATATTAATTCAGACTTGGAACCAAGCTTGAGAAGTAAAGTAGGGACTGCTTTTCTAATATTTTGCTCTAAATAGGATATAAACTGTTCTGATTTCATTTTGCTTTTAATAGTTTGTGAATTTAAATTTCTTTTAGGATCCTGCTTCTAAGCTTGATTTGTAGACTGTATCTTTCTGAAAACTCATGTCTTTGTTTTTGTTGTTTTTTTTTTTTCTGGGTCAGCTGCATGAGTATTTTAAAATATAAGCATAAACCTCCTGTAGTGTGCTCTGGGTCACTGCTTGTGTCTGCATATGGTGAATAGCTGAGGTGAACTGAGCAAGAGCACAGCAGCAGGTTCTTTTCCCTTTGGAAATCCTTTGTTTAGTCTTTTCTATGGCAGCTGTAATGGTAGCCACCAGCTCTTAGCAGGTCTGCTGTTTCAGCATATGCTCTGCTATATATGTTAACTTCTCGGTTTTCTGCAGAGCAAGACAACTGCTCTCCTGTTTAAGACACAAAGAGTTTGCTAAATAATCCTTACATGTGAGGAAAAAGAACTATCTGCTGTATTTCACAGTGTTTAAGGGCTGGTGTTTGACAGGAACACCAAAGGGGGAAATTGAGAAGAGAAATGCCAAACAGCTCGGAAGAGAAAACCACTGTTCAAAACTCACCTAGTTAAGGTGTAGATGGAAATTTAGAAGAGTTATTTGCCTCCTTTCTCCAGATGTGACCTCTGTCTTCTCACAAGTATGATCTTGAAAAGGATCAGCAGTCTTCATAAAATGTTATCTTTCCAACTCCCTGCTTTTTTTTGGTTGGAAATCTAATTTGAATTATGCCTAGTGATCCATAAAGTAAAGGCCACATTGCTGGTTCTCTGACTGATACTGAGGCATGTGATGATATAAACTGCTTCAAGCAATATTGGTTTTCAGTACAGCTGCAGTATTGGCTCTGAACTCAGGAAGAATCCATCAAGGCATAGTGGCACAGAGGAAGGTCTTCAGCAGGGCACTTGTGTTGCCCACTCCTTCCTGCCCTATGCACTGTGCTGTCCGGTGGGCCATGATGGGCTTCTCCAGTGTGGATTAGTAGAGCCCTTCTTTCAACCACAGGATTTAATTTAAAAACTGAATGAGATAGAGTGCAGACAACAAAGCTTGTCCTTTAGCTGGATTTAAACTCACTTTGTTCATCCCTTTCCTGGTCTAGAAGAGCGTTAGTTCTCTCTTGGATGTTGTTGTTCTGTTTAGCGATGCAAAATAAGCCAGTTACCAATATGAACACAACGCTGTGTCATATAGATAGAAGATGTGAAAAAACAGATGCGTTGGCAACCTGTAGAGATGGGCCTGGAACCTAAGGATGGTTGCTTCTGAAAAACAGAATTAAAATACTTTGGTAGAAACAGGAGGACCGTTGTTTTTTGTTATTGTTGTTTGTTTGTTTGTTTTTTATTGTTTGTTTGTTTGATTGATCCATACTTCTTGGGACTGCAGTTCCAGAACTGAAGCTAGGTATGTGGGCTGCATTCAGCAGAAGCCACAATGTGCACATGATCAGCCAGAGCCCAGGGAAGGGGCTGCAATCAGCCTGATTCGTTTGTCAGTTTGAAGTGCAATTGTTAGTTTGGAGGTTACAGATAGACTAAGATAAAGAAAATTAATCATTTTCTAGTTAATCATATGCTGCTGAAAAGCAAGTAAACAATAGAAATCATTGCAAGAACAAAATACATAGAGGCTACAGGCAGGGTATGTAATTGAGAGAGACACATGCTGATAAGAGATGAAGTGTCACAGACTTTAAGTAGATGAAAAAAGGGAGGAAAATCCATCTCCTGAAATTAATATCAGTTTATATTTTAATGTCAGGGGTATACTTTATAGCTGGAGCATGAACATCATCATAAATTCAAGCCAGTTCTGTTTGGTCCCTGAGTAGTGGAATGAGGAATGACTCATTCCTCCTCTGAATTTCATGCTGTTACTGCTAACAAAGGAGTGTGCCATCTGTCATTCTCTCTGGGAATGGAGGTATTTTCCCAAGTATTTTGGATGCCATGGGGCTTCCCTGGTCATTTTTGCCAGTGAGGAAGTTTGCATTGCCTCATGCTGTGAACCACCTTCCTGGAATGCCCTGCAAATGTGTTGAGATGCTATCTGCTGTGTGAATGGATGCTGCCTTCCTTCCCAGAAGTCCCCTTCAGTTGCCTGGAAATTCTTTGCTTAGGTAAGGCTAAGGTAAAAGCAGATCTGTTCTCATTTATAAAGTTCATGTTAGAGTTCAGAATGCAGTACTGAAAATATGAGTGCTGTAAAAGGAAAATTACCAACACAAATTATCTGACGATTAGGTTAAATCAGAATAGCCCTTCTTGGCTGCAGGTGGTAGCTTGTAATCTGCTAGAAGCTGATGTCCCATTGGCAGAGGGGCTGTTTCCCAACGAAGTCACTCTTTCTAGATTGTAGCACGGGAAAGGGTTAAGGGTAGGCATGAATTGTTATACCCTGACCATTGTTGCTATCTGGTTGCATTTCATTCTAGTTAATCTTCTCATTCTCCCTCTTTTCTACAGCTGTGTAAGGATCCATCACTGGCATCAGTTTTAGAAATCCTCTAATCTGTTAAATGAGCTCACTCTGGAAATAGTAGGATCCCTTTGGTAGGTTAGAGGCAGTGATTATTCAGTAAATTGTTACTAAACTGTTTATTTATGGAAGTGGAAAACTGTGATTCTTACCTAATAAGGATGCACAAATATCTCAGGTTAAAACCTTTGTAAACTCTAGACATTGCAAGCATTCAGTTGATCTATAGTACACTTCAGGACAAAGAAAGAGTTTGGGATGGCTTTCTGCAACGCTTTTTTCTTTAGAGAAATTGTTTACTATTTTTTCCTTTCTCATTTTCTTATAAGTACAGATTGAACCTATTGTTTCCTCATGTGGTGGCAGTGAAAAATAGTGATCTCAATTCTAGGCTTACTGAATCTCAGACAGTATGCTGGACATACAGTTCTCATTCTTTGATTTTGCAGCTTTTCCTGATAGAACAGTGAGTAAATTTTGACCCTATTAACATCTGGCCAAAGCAGTGGTAAATGCACTGTTGTATACTAAGCCTCCTTAATTAAGGATATTCTGACTCAAGATTTAATTTAATGGACTGAAAACTGTTGGAGCTCCACAGCTGACTTCTGTGGGCCACACAGGAGAAACTAGCTGAAAAATGTGGCATCTTTACATAACTATATGACTGAATTCAGTGGGCTTGCCCTTTACAATCTGAAGACAATAGAATAAGAAGTATTTCCTTAATCTTGTACAGATCTTTTGTCTTGCTTTTGCTTAATTTTTGTGAAGTAGAGCTTTTTTGCAAGGAAACATTGTAACACAAAAACAAACAAACAAAAAAAAAAAAACAAGAAAAAAAAGAAGGGAAAGTATATGCATATATGCATAGCTATGGAAATACGACACATCATGCATAGATCTGTAATTATTTAGGGGTAATATTAGTCTTTGATGGAACCATTCAATGGAACTGCAGTGTGGACATGTCTTTAAGTTACAGAAAGTGATATCTTAGAATCAGAATCCTAAAGCGTTCATACTACCATTTGCTCTGAAATACTGAACTTATTATACTGGATTTATTTCTGAGACCTATTTATGATCTGTGGCAAGCTTCTAGATAAGTACCATGTCCTGGTGTTTGTTAGATGCCTGGGTAACTGTATAATGTGGTTGTGTTTTGATATGCTTCCCATTTTTATCTTGTCATTAGATGCTTGCTTGAAAGAAAATACCCACGTAATAAAGCCTAAACCTCTGCTTAATGAGTGTTTGCTCTTCTATTCAAAACTGGTGGCATGAGGGAGTGGGTGTCAGGGAAGGAACACAGCTGCTGATCTTGGTGTTCCCTTGTGAGGTGTTACGAATTACTCACGGTTATGCCGAGAGTCAAGCAGGACTTTCTGAGATCAGCAGCTTTTTCACCTCTCAGAACTTAATTATAGGCTGTTCTGTAGTAATGCTGCTGTTTTTTTTAAGTGGAGTAATGTTGCAGAGTGTGGTCCTTGGTATCTGAACAAAAAAAACTTTTGATTGCTGGATTTGTTTGTTGTTTAGTTTTTAGGCGTGCTGTTGAATGAATGACTGCAGATGCTTCAATAAATTGCTAGCAAAAAAAGCAGTCATGGAGTTATTTGCTAAGTTTGGGAAAGCATTGCTTTTACTTATAGTGTTGTAATTCCCAAAACCCTCTACTAACTTGAGACCAAAAGGCAGCATATAATTTAACAGCAGTTTTTAAAAGTAGTTCGCATGCACTGATCTGTTGGGAACTCTTGACATTGCCTGACAAAACTTCTGGTGCACAAGTAGTAAATGCTGGAAGTTACTTAATACACAGGCTTTGTGATACTTCACAAAAGAGAAATAATAAATCAACAGCCTAATATTGTCCTTCTTTAATTACTTTTTGTTCTCTTTTTGTACTTAATTTTCCAGTGAATTAGTGTTCCTTAGAATGATTTGTATGTTGACCAGCTAAATGGATTATTTGAAATGGAAAAAAGTTTGATAGAAGTGAAAGCAAAATATCTTTGTGTGTGCTTACAAATCCAAGCAATATTTCTTTCACTTTTGTATTTTGTTTTTGTATTATTATTAGCTTTACAGCAGCAATATGGCAGTGAGGAGATGTCTCTGTAATGCATCTGTTCCAAAGTTACGCTTCCTGAGTGGAGAGTTCAGTTAGACTGATAGAAATAATTAAACCATACAACCTCCTGAAATTCAGTGATTTCACTGTTTTTGAAGTTATTTAACATAATTGGCCAAGCAAGCTTTGCACCTACTGGTCATTGTACAGACTTAGTATAGGTAGTCACAGAAGTGCTGTTCAGGAAAGGATTTCTCTTCGTTGCTGTCAACGGTTTATGGGCTGGTCCGGCCCAGTTCTGTGACCAGCAGGGCGGAGGGATCTGCGGATCCGCGCCTCTGGGAAAGGGGAAGCAGGGGACCCCAAAATACTTGAAAACAACAGCACTGATCTGAGGTGGAACAAATGATTTTACTAAATATAGTATTAGAAAAATACAATGAGAGAGAGAGAGAGAGAGAGAGAGAGTCTGTTTGAATTGTATAGACCTCACCACAATGCTGGGGTGAGAAGTGCAGTCCAGTTGAGTGACTGAAGTACAGATGGCGAAGCGCAGGCGGCAAAGCGCAGATAGCGAAGCGCAGACAGCAAAGAGCAGGCGAAGAAGAAGGATCAGGTGACCTTGCTTGGAGTTATATCCCCTTGCTGACCGCAAAGTCTCCTGGGGAAATGTAGTTCTTCTCCGACGGACGAACATTCGGCAGATATCAAACCCCACCCCCAATGCATTACATGATGTTATGGTGTGGAATACTGATGACCAAAAATCATAAAACCATGACAGTTGCAAACATCTGTCATCAGCTGAAATGCTTCCATGTGAAAATAATTTTCTGTCCTTACCCTAAGGGATTTTTGGTGTGTCAGCGTTCCAAACAAACAAAGTAAATCTCTTTAGCAGCATGTTGTGATGAAAGCCCCAAATATTTTGAATTGCTTGAAAAATGCAAAGCCCTCTCTCTCAGCAATGCAGAACGGGGCGACACTGAGCTCATTACCCCTATTTCAGCCTCATTCAAGCAAATAGTAACCGATTTTCTGTTTTGCATCCATCAGCTACTCACTCTCCTGTTGAAATAGTTTTCCTTGTGTTGTTTTACTTGTAATCATTATCTATGAATGATAGTAGCAAACTCAGCATTGTTCATAATGCAGAGCCAGGCCCTATTGCTGTCCCAGAGATGCTGCTGGAGCATGAAGATCCTCCAAGGTGCAAGAAGGGAATTTGTGCTCATGCTTTGTTGCTCCCACTTTTGATGTATTGCTGCAATTGCTGGTAGTACATCGTGTAAATTTGGACTAATTCCACTGAATCCGTACCGGAATGATATGAGTGAATTACACACTGCTATTTTGATATCCTGGATCTATTTTGCTTAGTTTTTGCTGAGTTCTTGCATGTTCAGTTTTAGGGGTTTTGACATAGCCACTAACTGTTGGGGATGACTGGTGCATGATCCTTCATTGTGGTGTGTGATATTTACAAGAGATTCCCTAAGATGTGCACTTTGAACAATTAAGGATTGCATGGCATCCTTACTTAGCCCCAGATCATTGCCATTGAATTGATTATGAACAGGAGTGCACTTGGAACTTCACCCATTAATTGGATTGCTGGCAAGTATTCTTTAAAGAAAATACATCAGAAAGCAGAGGTGTGATGTGTAACATCTCACTAAAAGCAAGGTACTACTTTGGTTACAGATGCCTCAGGTGGCTGGGCTTCTAGCTATTGATGCTCCTACAGGTTGAACATCTAGTGATTTCATTTAAGGAGTTCAAAATGTAGAATTAATGGACTGGGTACTTAGATGTACACAACAGCTGGTAGATGAAAACTAGGAGTGTTCAAAAGGTGGTATTTTGTAATGCAGGTGGTGGCTGAGTCCTCACCTAAGGACAGAACTTTCTTAAATTTATTTCTGGTAAACTGTGATTTTATGTTGGCTGCTATTAGAGAAGGCCTGCTGGGAGAATGTCAGCATGATTCAGAGCCTCTGGTTTCTTAGTGCTTAGTGAGAAGAAAAAAGAGCTTACTAGGTACAGTAGATGACATAATTGCATCATATATTTTACTATCATTGGATTCATTATACTGATTTTTCAAACGAGATTTTTTTCTACACCAAACTTTTGCCAGCAAAGAGAGATCCTTGCCTCTTCTTTCCCTTATTTCTCCTTCTCCCAAAAACTGTTAACCTATTTGGAAAGCAAAGGTAAGTAATTTTAATTTCAGAAGGTTTTACTGTTGGACTACTTTAAAATGAGTATTTCTAAAGTTAAACAGTTGTGTGCTAGAAGAATGCAGACCAGAAGCTAATACTGCTGTGGCAACTTACTGAACTTAATACAACGAGACCTGTTCTGGTATAGTTGCATTTAGTTTTGAAAGTTAGTGTTGTGAACTTTCTGTACAGAGGATGTGTTTCAGGGGCAAAGCATACTATGTAGCATGTGAATTACAGAGAGCACAGCAGAAATTTCTTGTACTGCTCCTTGGAATAAGTATAGATAGGGCTAAGAGAGTACATTTTGCTGTAAGGGGAATTATGTTGTACTGTCCTGGGTAAAGCAGCAATCTACTCGTAGGTAAAAACCCTCCCCGTTACTGAGGTTGTCTGACACCTCTCATTAGGAGACGCTGTTTTACAGTGCCTACAAGAGTGTCAGCTAGAACCACTTGGGCTGAAATTTTTGAGTGTCTCACACAGGATGATTTTTTTTCTTTGATCATTTCTGCTATCTCTGTATTGTGGAATAGGGATTTCTGTCTCCATATTCTCCAAGGCTGTTACTTGACCAATCTATAACTCTTTCAAATCTTCAGTTGTTAGATCTTTAAAGATTTCTTTGTTATTATCTTCCTATCTCTTCTTGTGCTTGTTAAATTCCATGTGCATCAGTCCCATAAAATGGCTGTGTGTGATGATGAGCTTACACTGTTTCTGCTTTGGTTGCACATTGAGGTTACTGAGCTGAGCATGGGATTAGGGAAAATGCAGAGCACAGGAAAGATGACAGTGATGTGCACAAAGTTAAAAATGGAACCAGAGGGAGGGGGAAGCAGCAGAACCATTTGTAGGGAAGAACTGAGGAGGGGAAGAGAACTGAAAAGGTCTGAGAAAAGAGATGGGAAGATGAGGCAAAGCATATGAAGGGGATCTGAAATGGAAAGCCTACCGGCAAAGACAAAGAATGGGAATTGACAATTAGGAAAATGGAGGAAGTGATGGATGAGTGATTTTTCACAACGACCTTGAGACATGAGGTGAGGGAGAAACAGAATGAGGCCAAGGACAGTTTGAACAGAAAGTGGCTGAAGAAATGTGTAGTGTGAAAAGGTAGAGTATAAGTAAAATGACCTGCCAGAGCTGTGATGAAACTCTGCACTCACCAAAATGCTTTGTCAGAAAATTGTTGTGAAGCCCACCAATAAGAGATGCAAGTCTACAGGGAAAAGAGGCTGCTGACATTACGTGTTACTGTGTCAGTTCATATGGCAGAGAGATGCAAGATCAGCATGCAAATGTTATCAGGGCAGAAAAGTTCAACTGATTAGAATGATCGAAATAAGAGAATTCAGGTGGTTCTTTTGACCCAGTAAAAAATACAACAACCTGAAAGTATCAGAAGGAACACTTTTATCTACCTGGAACCATTTAAAGGTCAGCATTTGCCCTCAGCTGCAGTACAGCAGAGTCAGATCTTCCCTGCTCTTCCTGTTGTAGGTAATGTAGGAACTGACTGCCCTGTTGGAGATATTAGTGTTTTGGGACTCTGGCTGCGCAGGTTTTATTCCAGAGTCTCCCTGGACAGGCTGTATGACCTTGGATGAGTTATTTCACCTTACTGATGAGGAAAATAAAGCACATTAATTTGAGGAAAGTGATCTTGAACTACCCTCTGTAGAGACCAGTAAGCTGTCTGAATGCAGCAGTTTACATAAGAGCCGAAGAGATGTGTCTAGTATTATTAATGATGCTTTCTTTGTATTCACTGGTGACTATTTCTTTTTTCTCTTTGGATCACTGTGTAACTGTGACAGGATGGAAATTAAGAAGAAAGGAAGGACGTGCTGGGGATAATAGGTACGGTGTGGCTGTGACAGCTTTTGCCTGTCATCCAGACTGACTGTGCAGCAGCCAGCACTGGGTGCATTTGCGTCTGCAGCCGGGCTGACTCAAAACTTCATAGAGTCATTTCAAAGACACACAGGCCTCCCTAATGACACACAGTTTATATGAAACTGCTTTGAAGAGTCTGGCCTTATTAAGTAGCCGTGAATGGCTTGGACACTGACGCAGAATGTGTGCTGTATCTGGTGCGATAATGCTGCTTGCGCTGCCTTCATGTAGGCTGTGGCCATGCGGCTCAACACAGTTAGGTGAGAGGCTGGGCTGGGCAGGGAGGCATTGCAGGGCAGTGCACTTGTTTTCCTACGGCATTATATGAAAGTTTTGAAAACTTTATACAGCCGCCTTTCATTTGGATTGGGTAGCTTTTTTTTTATTTCTTATTTGTTCTCCAAGTTTCTTCTATTCACAGCTCTTTCCAAGCAGAGAGAGTGTGTTAGTGTTGTGCCAGAGCTGGCTTGGATTAGATTCTGGTTTACAATGCATATATCTGTGTTTATGAATTTAAACTTAAATTCCAGTGAGAAACCATTTCAATGTCTGAGATGAAGAATTGGAAGCAATTATATCTGTGTGGTTTGTGTTATGTTTAGTTCAATTTTTATGTCTCCCATTTTTTCATTTTGTCGTTTTGTCAAAATAATCACTGAGGAACATTTTCAGGCCAGAAAGGTTTTGGTACCTCTTATGGAATGTAGAGAAGGAGATGCTATTGTATGTGGTATCTCCTTTACTAGTAGTTTTTGAAGTAGCAATCAGTGTGTTGTCTCATCCATGTGAGTCTGTGCAAGTAGTTGGAATTGAAAGGCAGTTGGCTGAGGGAAGCTCAGAGGGAATTCCTCCAAGCTGTTGCTGTACCACCACCTCTCCCATCAGATTAAGATCTTTGTCTCTTTCTTGTTTTTGTTGTGTTGTACTTGAGGCCTGATTCGGGGATGTGGAGCCTGTTATGTTGCAGGCCTTCTTTCTGCAGCTCCCTATCCTCTCTGCTCCACTACTGCGATTTTGGTCCTGAACCAAACCTTCCAGCTGTAAATTTGGTACAAGACTAGATTAAAGCTCTTTGTTGTTTTGGGAACAAGTCTAGTTCTGCTAGTTTTAAAGAGCTGTGTGTACGTGAACTTCAGAGTTCAGTGTCTCTCTCAATTTCAGTTCTTCTTCCTGCCTCTTTCTTTGTTTATCTCTGTCTTAGCTCCTCTTTTGGGCAAAAGTGTTCTGACATTCTTGTCTCAAATATGGATGAAAAGATAAAGATGCTGCATTTTCTCAGGGAGAAGAAAGTTCTGCAAAACATTCTATTGGATACATTTAGTAAATCACATTTTATGTTTTATTTCCATCTGCTGCATCACTGTGAAAGGGATGTTGTCTGTGTGCCTTATGACGCAGTTGTTCCTTGTAAACCTGGCTCTGTGGCTAACTGCAATTCTTAGAATGTGCCCGCAGTTATGCTGAGCAGTCTTTAAAATTACTCTGCCAAGTTGATGTGCTTGGTTTTAAATTTATCTGTGGTCATGATCCTTGCTGTAGGTTGAAAATAGTTGCTAAACTGTTCAGTCCAGTGCTGCAAAATGGTCTTTATTTGTGCACTCTTATTACAAAAACATTGTCTTTGGATCACCTCCTCTCATCTATTTTAAGCAAAAAGAGGGTGGTTGCAATTCCTGAACAGTATTTGTGGCTCCCATTTTGAGAACTTCTGTCCTAGAATAAATGCTTCTGGGCATTCTGTTGCATGAGTAGCAGCAGCAGCACTTGGAGTGCTGTGCTGCCCTTACCCTGGCAAATGGCAGCCAAGGAGTACCTTGAGCATAACAAGCCTGACTGTGTTGTGGGTATTGTCACACAGTGCTGACATAAAGTAGATGCCAAAGCACAGACTATGTGCTTCAGGAAAAGGGTTTGTAATTAGGAAAGATGGTTTATGTGCTGTAGAGTTTTTTACAATGAGGACAAATATCTACCAAAGTAATCTTAGTATGTGATCTATGGAGCCCCCTAATTTTCCTTTCTCTTCTTAGGAATAGCATTGCTGTCCCCATAGCTAGTAAGTACACACTAAATAGCAGTTCTTTATCACTAAAAACTGTGTTTTATCAATTTTACCCTTGTTTCTGGACTTCTAATTTTGCTGGATAGCAGTAGCTTCCTTTGTAAAAATGAGAATTACTTATATGGTATATTCAAAGTCAAGTTCCTGACTCAGAGATTTGACAGAAATGGTTGAAACTATTATGAAGCCTCCAAATGCTTAGGCTGTGTAAGTGGGAATGAGACTCAAATGATAGTTATGTTGAATAGTGAGAGTATGCACAGCTTGAATCTTAGAGCAGTGCAGATTTAGCTCACAGAAAGCCAATTAGGAGGAAAAATCTCTTCACTGTGGATGAATTACCATATTCTCTAGCTCTGAGTCCATGCTGAGTGGGTGGGTAAGTTAGCCTGGAAGGTTTAGCTGCCTGAACATAAAGTTTTTCTAGGGCACACTTGTGGAGTATATATTTCTGGCCCTCAACCTTTTTAATTCACTTTGCATGAGAATTGTGCATTATTTATAGCCATAGTGGGAGATAGAGTACTGTGGAAGAAAGAAAAATATATCTTTCCATCATGAATTCTGTTTTTGGCTGTGATGCCAATAATTTCACAGCCAAAACAGAAGTGTTAAGATCCTCCCCCAAATTCACCAGTCTCACTCGTGATCTCAGTATTTTCTCAAAGTATGGTTAGGAAAGTCCTGAGGCATGTGGAATCCTTATGACAAGAACAGCAGGTAATCGTTTTCTAATTCAGATGTCTTCCAGCTGCTTCAAATAGTCTTTAATAGCCAGAGATTCTATTCTAAGCACCTCAGTGCTTAGCTGTTGTCAAGACTATTGAGAATACAAATGATCAGACACCTCAGATTTTGTGTTCCAAGTGCCGGTGCCAATGCAACAGGTTTCCTCTTGGCAAAGAGTGGAGAAAGCTTCTCCACGAGGCACGTAGGCCTGGCTCAGAGCCATGACTTTTGAACGTTTATGTATGTACTGTAGACGTTTACTAAGAAATACAAGGCAATTAATGAGATTATTCCCCTGTGGGCTCTTCCTACAAGATAAGGAGAGTTAATAGTTCCACATGTGTTCAGGACGAACCATTTTCTTGCTCCTTGCTCACCACATCTCACCACGTTTAGACGGTGGCTGTACATATGACACTTCAGACATGGCATGTGTCCTCTTCTGCCCTCTAGCAACCACTGAGGAAGAGCAAACAGGGTATGTTAACAGTATGACATGTATAAAAAAAAAGCCAGGAAAGCTCGACATTGCTTGATTCTTTCATCATCAATAAGTGTAACACCTTTACACTGAATGTTTCCTTGGCCAAACAAGTATTAGGCTGCTCTATGAACAGGCCCAAAACAAATGGCATCTGGCTTACTTTAACAATATAGGGTATTGCCTTCCATGAAAGTAACCTGACTTGACAGCTGCACTATGCAGTACTCCAGTTTTCTAAACAACAAGGCTGTGATGCTTAATTTTTTACTGTAGCATTAAGCAGAATGAACTTTGTTCAGCTATAAGCAAAATGTGGTATATGCAAAGCAGTGCAAATTGATGTACACTTTCAGCAACAACTTAGGGCAGTGCCCTGGATCTGTGCTCTGGATCTGTGCTGCACAACTACTCCCAGGTTGCTTGAGTTAGAGCTGCCAAGTGTCGTGCATTATAGCACTCAGAATGAGAAGCTGTATAAATTGTGTTCAGAAGGCAAGAGCTGGACCTGAGAATAGAAAACTCCTCCTCAGTACGCAGCTGGCTTGAAATATTCAGTAGTAGAGGAAAAAAGTCCCAGTAATTTTAAAAGCATACCATTAAGAATAAGAAAAGTAATAGAGAATAGCATGGAGAGTGTTAGCAAAAGTAAAAGTCTTTTTATCAAGATGAGCACTCTCATCTCACCTCGAAATAGTATCAGGAGTTAGTGGGAGTTCTGGGAATACGAGATGAAACTGAATAAGGATCTGGGAAATCTTGGTTGTGGAGAGTGGGTAAGGAAAATTGTGTTGCCTTAGAAAGCAGATGAGTCAGAGAAGAGACATGCTGAAACTGTGAAAAACAGTAAATGGTAATGCGAAAGATAGATTGAGGTAATTTCTGATTTCTTTGTCTTAAAGCATAAAAGCAAGCGGATATTTAAAGAAATCAATAGATGACAGATTCCAGAACTGGTAAAAGGAAATTCTTGTTCAGATCTGTGATTAAATTATAAAAGTCACTGTGGCGGTAAGTTGTTAGGCTGAAGAATTTAAGAAGGTTTAAAGGGTTATTTCAATGGATATCAGAAATATTTATAGATGCTATAATCCATGCTGACAAATTTTGAAGGAGATATTAAGCCTCATCCTTGTGATTTCAAGATGTTCTCCAGCTACTGGGGTTATGTTTTCTAGCTACAAGGTTTCCTTCCTGATGGTTATTCTTCCTTCTCAAGGTAAAGTGTTAAGTAGGATTTCAGAGCTGTTAATTGTATAATACTTGTATAAAATCTGTGAAATTAGCTTTGATTCCCAATAGTACAAACCTTGGTGACCATCCTCTAGGTGTCCTATGTGGGAAATGTTTGAGTTTAGCGGTGCAGGCGGCTCTTCATAAGTTGGCTGAACAGAACAGTCTGCATCATCATATCGTGTTTCCTTTGGTGACTAAATACAAATGTGCAGTAATGTCAGGAACTGATGCAACTATTGATTTATACATTATGCGTATGAATAAAAACTATGTTGCTCTTCAAAATGCCCTTAAAGCAAGAGCATTTTCTGTGTTTGCCTTCTGGAGTTGCTTCACTTCCAACAACTCGAAGGCTTGACATAAGCAACCGTTGTCTTTACCTGAAGTCCCCCGTTAAATTGTTGAGAAGAATATGTACAGGCAGCCCTAAACAAAGAAAATTTATTTTGGCAAAATGTCTCCTTGGTGCAGTTACGGTGTGCGTGATTTTCATAGTTAGGCATTTGTGCCTAAATGTGTATGTGAGTATGTGGTACTGATTGTTTTTGTCAGCATTTCGGTTTTGTTGAATGTCATACGTCCCCAACTGGTTTTAACTCCGTGGCTGATACTTAAGAAACATCACTCATGTAGTCCTGCTGTTTTATCTGATAGCAGCGTCCTCAGGAATTGTTCATTTGTCTAAGTCTACAGCTACACTCTGAGCTGCTCCTCTTTTAGGTGGCGTGATGTTTTTGGATAATTTAAAAATAAACACCCAAGCAATAATTAATGAAGCTGCAGGTCTTAAAGATATGGAAAAAAATATTTCAAAGGACTTTTTTCATCAGATCCTCTTGATAAAGGAAAGGTAATGGCTTTCCTGCAACTGTAACGCAGACCTGTTGATTGGAATTAGTAAAATGGTGCATAAAAAAAAAAATCGTCCTACTTGGGCGTTTTAGGAAATCAAAGGGTATTATACTGCGCTTATGCAGTAACAATAACAGAATTTTGGGGGAAGTTACGAAGGCTAACATGCGCAAGAACTTCTTTACAGTGAGGTGACGGAGCACTGGAACAGGCTGCCCAGGGAGGTGGTGGAGTCTCCTTCTCTGGAGATGTTCAAGACCTGCCTGGATGCCTACCTGTGCGACCTACTGTAGGGAACCTGCTTTGGCAGGGGGGTTGGACTCGATGATCTCTGGAGGTCCCTTCCAACCCCTACAATTCTGTGATTCTGTGATTCTGTGATTGTAATTTCTGTTAAAATAGTGTTAATTAACTCAATTGTAACTGCAGTTAGGACTATGCAGTCCAGGTGATCCAGGTGACTGGCTTAGTTACAGCATCTCAGCTGTCATGGTTTCCCCACATAACAGTGCACTCTGCAGTGTCTGAGTCCACATCATACAGTGTTATTTTTAGTACTGATAAATGTAATATTTCAAGATAAGTGAGGCTGACAGGGGTGATCTGGTAGCTCTCCCTCACTGTCTGCTGAGATGCAGCATGCAGGACTCTCCAGTTTGTACGTATTCCCCATGATGAGAGTGTCAGCTTCCGCAAAAGGTGGCAAGTTTTCCTTGATAACAAAATCATTCTTCAGAGGCTGTTTTTGAGATTTGGTGGTGTGCATAGTGCCAGGAGGAATGGCTGGGTTCCCATTCCACGGCCTGTACAAAGCAGTGAGCAACACATTGGCATCATAGACCATCTAGGCAGCCATCATCCAGACCCCCAGTCTGCACATAGAAACAACAGTTGTGGCTTAATCGTAGCTTTGTAAAGACTCAGATCATCTCCCCTTGCATAGACCACCTCCTCATGCATAGAACCGCTATCTTTCTTTTTGCCACATACTGAAATATACCTTAATTCCTTATTTGCACAACACTTCAGCATTCAAGTGAACTTTAAAGCGATACAGTTCTCTAAGAAAAAGCAGAAAATAATAATAATAATAAAATCTTGTGGTATTTGCTATTTTTAAAACATTTCTTAAATCTCAGGTAATAATGAATGAGAACAATGTTTTAACTGTAATCACTGAATTGCAGTAACCATATATAGATAGTTAACAACAAATCTCTGCAATATACCTTCTAAAGCTATGTAAAAATGTGTATTAAGTGTTTCCAGAGGTTGCTTTCATTACACATTTTTTTTCTTAACAATTGTTCAGTCATTTATTTTGTTGCTGGAAGCTTTACTTGACATTTCATCTAAAATATGATTTCTCGAGTATTGTCCCATTACTTACAGTCATATTTAATAATATCTTCCCTTTGTTGTTTTTTTCCAATGTCTTTCCTTTGTTTTTCTTTCCACATCATTCCAGTACTTACTGCCACTTTTCATGACTCCACTTGGCCAGTATGCATATTTTTGTTTCATTTTCTTTTAATCCATTATTTCTATCTCTAAGCCTGTAATTACTATTATTGCTCCTCAAACCCATGTAAGAATGGTAAAACAAGCAAAACAAAACAAGAAACAACACACGTTACTTTAAAATCTGTAAATTATCAAGAGGAAAGAAAGCAAAATTTTGCGCAGAATAAAGCAAATAATTTTCTTCAGCCCAGTCTGAGGTAATGCCATTGTTGCTTGATGAGGGAATGTCTCAGTGGCAGTGGTTTTTGCTTTTGAAATTGGACTTCATAGAATGTGGCAGTCAGGACTCATGATGAGCAGGACTATGAGCAGGACTCATAGTGCACGTGGACAAGCTCTTGTATTATGGCAATATTTAGTTAACGATACCCATGTTAAATCCCATGCTGTGTGTCTATGGTATTAATCACTTCAAGGATGTTTGTTCCACAATTTCTTGCAGAATGCTGTCCTGTTGTGATGTTGTTCTGGTTAGGATAAAGGCCTTTTTTTTTCTTCTATCTGTTTTTTTTTTCCTTTTCAAAAGCGTAAGAAACGATGCTGATGAATAAATAGTAGAAAATCAGTGTTTGCAAGAGAATGACAAAAAAAAGGAGAATCAATTTACACCACTACATGTGTATGAGGTCTAGAATCCATCATTGCAAATATCCATCCCATAGAGGTGATAGCTGAAGGTTTAAATATAGAGAAGCGTGCCTGACTGGAGTCAGAAGAAGTCTTTGTGGTGGGAGGGAAGTATCATGTGTCATGGAACCATAGAATGGCCTGGGTTGAAAACGACCTTGGAAATCATCTAGTTTCAGCATGGCTTCATATAGAAGGTTTGGTAGCAAAGATGTTGGCAGACTTTTAGCTAGAATAGCATGTGGGCAAATATAAACTCACTGTTTGAAGTAGTTATTTTCTACTTGATATCTCTAACTCTTTAATGATATTTGATGAGAATGTTGACATTGTAAGACATTATTTAAATAATGGTACATTTGCTTTGAAATAAAACGGTAGAAATACTTTGCCTGGTGAACCTTTCTTAAAGATTTCACTGGGACAAAAATGAGTAGGAATTTGTGTAATTCTCATCACTCTTCATCTTTTTTTTGAGTGAACTGAAGGATATGCCATCATTTCCAGTGATGCCATGCTTTTATCTAGCTGGCTTAGGCTCTTGGATATGGATCAGACAACTTTGATCTTTTGTCTGTGGTTCATACACCAGCTGAATGAATTGTTAGAGGTTGAATGTCATTGTACTTTGGCCTCTGAGAAGCAAGTCAATTTTAGCTCAATTCCTTGAAAGCTGCTTTCTGCACCACAGATAATCAATACCTTTGGTAACATTTGCATTGAGTGATGTCAGGTATTGTCCTAAGCATGTGCATTTTGCCAGCAATATGGTAGCCTCAAAGTGACCCTTGCATCCCATTAGTGTGATGGGATTGCATTCTCAATCTGTGGTTCAGCTCTCTCGAGTGGGTTGAGCAAATACAGTCATTTTGCATGTTGGGAGAGCTATCTATCCCTGCAGTGCTTCCTTAGCCTACTTTTTGCTTTGTCTTCAAGACTGAAAACTTAAAGATCAGTGCTTTTTAATTAAACTGTGCAGTTCCAGCAATGTGAGAATTTCTTCTAGTTGATGTGTTTTTTATGCTACAGTAGTAAAGGAAGCAGCAATTCTTGCTTTCCAGGGTTGTCAAGTTTCGCTATTGCAACTCTTCTGTCAGTGTAACAGACTGAACTCCTTATTTATCACTCCCTTGTGTTCTCTGGAAAGTCAAATAGAAGTAAAACTACTGGTCACTTGGCCAGCTGCATCATGACCATCCCTGAATGTGTTCAAAAACCATTTGGATGTGATGAACAGGGACAGGATTTATTGAAGGGTTGTTAGGGTAGTATGGTGAGGTTGTAATTGGACTTGATGATCTTTAAGGTCTTTTCCAGTCAGAGCTGTTGTATGATTCTATGATTTTGTGACATAGTTTTTTTTTGTTTCATAAGAAAGGAAGATAAAACTGCTAACAGAGTTAGCTCTGAATACAGTCTATACAGAATTGCTGACTGGCCATAGCAGGGGTGGCATTTTCACAATCTGCTACTTGGCATTTCTTAGAGTATTGCTAGTGTTCAAATTGTCAGAGATCTGTATTGCATCCAACCCAAATGAAATGGGCCAGTATATCTAAACCTGAATCAGAGCCTCTGTGTGGGTAATACATAAGAAAATAATAATTGGTAGATATCTGGTGTCTTTTATAATTATATGCTAAACTGAATGTTTTGTTTGTAAATATTGGGATTTTCAGTTATTTGTATTGTGATCAGGGCAGGGTATTGGGATACTTTAGAAAAGCAAGAGATGGGTGCTACTTCCAAGTAAAAGCTGAAGAGCCCAGAGAGCCCAGTTTGGTTCTCTGCATCTAGTTCATGGCTTTTGTGCCTGTCCCAGCTCCCTGAAGGGAGTCTTCCAAGGTTATCTGAATTACTCATTCCTTTCTCGATCTGTACCTATGACTTGTAACTGCCTGGACTACAAATTTCTACTTAGCTTGAGTTACGCACTCAAAATAGTACAGTTATTTAAAAGCTGGTTAATTCAAATTAAAAAAGTGGGAGTTATGGCAGTGAATTAATATATGGTGATGATGGAATTCAGTAAGTGTTGATTAGTTGTTCTTAAAGCTTGACATTCATTTACAGGAGCTTCTTTTACATAGCTCAGATGTAAATGTTGATGATGTAAAGTTATCTTGTTTTATACCATCTGCAAAGCCACTTTATTAGACCTTCATAAACCCTGGGATCTTAGATTTTTTAACGTAATGTAGCCCAAATAAGTGAGAATTTTAAATTTGATGTTTTTTTGTCGTGGAAAGATACTTGGCCTTAGATACTTGAAGTCAAGGAACTGCCAACTCTACACAGGTATTGCATCTGTCCTCTTTTTAACAGCAGTGGACCTTTCCTAATGATGCTCATCAGTGGTTTGTTAGAGAAAAGGATAGGTGTTTTGCTCTGGAGTTGTTCTTTAGGTGGAAAAGTGGTCTTTCTGTATTGTGGAGCTTTTATCTATACAGAAACTAGAGCAAAGTGAAATCTTAAAAACGACTGAAATGGAAGTGCTGTTCTATTCTTTGTTTATCCTTATAAACATTCAGATCTGCTTTATTTTTAGAAAACTTAGGATTGTCTCTGCAATTCTAGGGAATGCGTATGAGCAATTAAGCAGAAGTATCTTGCAGGGATGCTTAAGGATAGGAAGACTCTTAACTTGAGGTAGTAGTAGTGTACAGACTACAAAGGAATTTCCCTGACTGGAAAAAAAGCATGACTTAGGTCTAATAAAATATTCTTCTGTGGAAATGGGTATTTTTTTCTGTGCAAGTTCTTTTGCATTTTAATAATTCTTGTGAAGAGATAGGAGGTGAAAACTAACCGCAAAAAGTTATAAGCCTTATCACTGTAGTTCTTCTGTCTCTCAGATGGGAGAAGCAGCAGACCTTTAATAGTTTCCCATCCAGAAACATACTACACAGACAGCTTGTGCATGTGGATGATTGGCTTCATGCCTTAATTCATTTCTTCAAATTATACCCAGCTATTTCCCTTAATACCCCTTGAAGATACAGTTAGAAAACTTATTTAAATGAGAACTGGTATCCAGTTAAAAAAACAAATTGTTATAGCGACCCCCATTTTCATTTCTTGCATGCAACTTCCAATTCTGACAGAGCTCCTCAACTGCCCAAATACATTTATTGTATGTACATTGGATATAGCGCATTCCTGAAGTTTTTAGAGAATATCCAGTGTCCCCTATGTCTTCTGAAACCACAATTATGCATGGTGATTCTGAAGTGGAAAGAGCAATTCCTTTGTGTCTGACATAGTTAGCATTTTCATTTACTCCTATTCATGTAGGAGTATAGTGTGTCTTGTTTGTTACCTGTGAGGAGTAACAGGAATGCTTTCCTTTAAGGTAAGTAATCAGATTATGTGTTGTGTTCTGTGAATATAGAAAATGGTTATGTGGCACATCCTTTTAACATTGGGCTTAATACACGTTGGGGGTGTCTTTCTTGACTTTAAGCATATAACTTGAGCATTGTAAGACTTGGAAAGCTTCAGAACATTTCTGAGTGCTCGTGATGGCAGTTTACTATCAAGGTTCCTAAATGTATT
Organism: Lagopus leucura; assembly: GCF_019238085.1. Classification (NCBI taxonomy): domain Eukaryota; kingdom Metazoa; phylum Chordata; class Aves; order Galliformes; family Phasianidae; genus Lagopus; species Lagopus leucura. Next base: position 51,974,162 of record NW_024962252.1, on the reverse strand, counting down.
CAGTGAGATGTTGACAGCCTAGATATTTTTAAAAATACTTCTTAGTCACACTGAGTACATTCAGTCCTCAAAGTAGTTATCAAAACAAGTTTTACTTGTAGTTGCCTAGTTGCCAGAATCATGCTCTTGAGTCTTTAAAGGTCAAACTGCCTTTCATTAGAGGCTGGATACCAACTGTATAATACCTTTTAAAAATAGATGTATGTGGCAGGTGGGATGCCAACCCCAAGATACCTTTTAAAAATAGCCATATGTGGCATCCATCTGCAAAGCAAATAAACAAAACATGCTGCGGAGCATCAACACTTCCCAGTGTGTGAGCAACTGTGCTATTACTTGCAAAAAGTACCTGCTGCTCACATGGAGAGCAAGGGAGCAGTGAGTGAATCATAGTATCATCTAGGTTGAAAAAGGCCTTCAAGATCATGAAGTCCAACCATCAACCTGACCTACTGAGTCCCATCACTTAACTGTGTCCCTTAGTGCCATATCCACACAGCTCTTAAATGCTTCCAGGGATGGGGACTCTGTCACTTCCCTACAGTGACCCTATTCATGAAGAAATTCTTCCTAGCATAGAGTCTAAACTTCCCCTGGTGCAACTTGAGACCATTATGTTGTATTCTGTCACCTGAAAAAAGAGGCTGACTCCCACCTCTCTGCAACCTTCTTTCACATAGTTGTACAGGGGGATGAGGTTTCTGTCAGCCTCCTTTTTGTCATATTTTATAGTCCCAGTTTCCTCATAACTCTTGTGGATGCTCCATCCCTGGAAGGCCAAAGCCAGATTGAATGGGGCTTTTAGCAACTTGGTCTGGTGGGAGATGTCCTTATCCACAGCAATGAGTTGGAACTAGGTGATCATTAAATGTCCTTTCCAAACCACACCGTTCTCTGAATTTGCATGGCATTTTCTCGTAACAAAGTGTCCATCTCAGAGAACACATTCACCAACTTTTAAACCACAGTCTGCAAGCAGCTGCTGCCATAAGCTGGCCATTTTTCACATCCTAAGAATGCCCTGCACTCTGTATTGAGAAATTAGTGTCTAATCCTGGGTCAGCACAGATTTCTCCGGCTGTCATTGCTTTTGCAGAAAGCTACAGCAGTGAATGTAACTGCTTCTAGAGAGCTCAGGAAAACTTTTCTGATGCCAAGGAAGGGATTGTATGCATCCTGATGGGCTGAGCTGCTCCACATGAGAGGTGTCCCACAGACTCCTTTGAGCAGTGTATGCTCCAAGGCACGAAGAAGATTGTGTGTAATTTTTAGAAAACTGTATAGACTCCGTTATTGACTGCTAATACAGCTCTGGTCTTCTCTCTTCCCACACAAATGTAACCCCAAATATGGTAAATTATCTATGGCACAGCTATTTTCTAGTCTATAGGAAGAAAAAACACATTTCTTTTCCTTAATGGAGTAATCACCTTCATTAATTGCAGCTCTCAGAAAACTTTTCCCATGCTCTTCGGTGGCAGCAGCGACTTCGCTTTGAAGTCACTGTGAAAGGGTGAAAGGGAAAGAAAGCAAGAAATTTAGACACTGACTGTTCTAAATTTACAGTTCCTTTGCTGCAACACCATGTCTGCAATTAATAGTAGCATTCTTCTTAATAATAATTCCTTCATGCATATTGCACCTTGGAAATCAACAGCTATGTATGTAAAATGAAACGCTTCTACCTATTGTGTAGTCTTTCTGGGAACAAAAAGTCAAAGCCTTGTGTGTGAGAGGTCAGCGGGGTTTTAACTAGGGAAGGTAATATAAGAAAAGTAGGATTGGAAGTTGGGTGTGCCACTCCAAGAGAGGTAAGCTGTTTACCATAAGTGCTGATCTTTTCCCTAGTACTGGTAGCAGGAAGAATACCTACATAATGCTCCTCATCGGCACGACTGAAGGAGTTTGAATTGAGAGAATTATCATGGCATTTTGTCGTGACAAGAAGTGAAGGCTGTAAGTGAAGATGAAAGGAAGAAAAATGGCAAGCAATGGATTTATGGCATGAGAAGTTAAGTGGGAGACACTTTTGTAGCCACTGTTTTAAAAATACTGATATCTGAAAATAGCTAAACTTCAGGTTTCGTTTAACTAAACATATGCAGTACTAGATTTCCAGAAAGCAAAGAACTCGCATGCAGTTGTGAACCACAAAACTGCTTTTATCTTTTAAAGCAGCTGAAAGCTCCTGTTTTCCCTTGGAAAGCACTAATTGCCACAGAATGCACATAGTTGATTCATGTGAAATCTGTGTGGATGGATCTCGTTGCAGGACAGGGGCTGTGATTTTTACAGTGATCACTTTTTGTCACCTTTTGCAATGATGAGGAACCTGCAGGGTTGATCTGGTGACTTGTCCCAGATAAGGGAAGCAGTGGCAGAGCTCATAGCCAGGCTTCAGCTCTCCCCGCTCAATTTCCCAGCTGGAGAAGTGAGTCGCTTCCCAGGTTCTTTTGAGAAGCAATCCTACAGCCTTTGTTGGAACCAGTTTTGTTTGGATTGGTGGGCTCAGAAACAACACTCTGGAGATGAGATGTCCTTGAAATCCCTTACAGGACTAAGCATTAGTTATAGGTAATGTACAGCAAGAAGCACCAGCTTGTTGCTTATTTTATGCACTCATTTTCACTTTTTAATTAAATTTTAATTATAGAAATTCACTTTGATCAACTAATTTAAAGTTGACAGATGTCCAAAATTATTGCAGTTTACTCAAGAATTTAATGGGAATGTGCATTCATGTACATGCCCATGTTGTATGTAATGAATATAGATGCACAGTATTTATATGTCTGTATCTATGTACTGAACTGTATTGGCAAGTAAAGGTAGTCGCTGGTTTGTCTGATCCTTTTGCTTTTACATTTTGTTTCTGTTCCCCGCTGTGCACTCGTCTTTTGCCTTTGTTATACGTACTTACACATCTCTTCATCTTTGTTGTCATTAGTAAACCAGCGTGGGCCAGTGCGTGGCATGCACTATATGCATGTATTTATGTACGTTTGTAAATATAACTGAAGACCAATCTACTTTCTAGGGAATTGCATAATATGATTGCTCAGAAGAGCAAATGGGTGATGTTGAGGTGATCCTAGATAGATTTTCCAATCCCATTTCTCAGTACTTTGTTCCAACCTTTATATGTTTCTTATAAACATATAAAGGTACTTTCTTAAAAGTACAGGATTGGAAGAAGCCTTCAGGTAGACTGACTCATGTACTCTGCATATGTATGCATTACATAACATTATCATCTTTAGCAGTTTCTGTGTTTCTGTCATAAGAACAGTCAGGTCTCTCATCCTCATTGCTTGGAAAGTGGACTTTGAATAACGTTAGAAATGTAGTATGATATATTAGGGGAAAAAAAGTAATCAATTTCATAGAGTGTTTAATATTCTATGTTCAATTGAGTTATAGTGCATCAAATCCTGTCCTCCCTGCAAGGATTTGACTTGTAGTTTCAGAAATGCTAGCACCAGATAAAGGAACTCAGCTCTCCTTGTGTGGGAAATCATGTTGTAATCGAGTTGTCCATTAGGTGTTCTCCACTCTTTATTGCTGCACTGCTCCATGTACAAGCAGATCTCCATACCTTATGTTGCTAAGGGAAAAGCAGTGCTGAAGACTTGTATCTTTAGAGCATATGCCTGCTCTCCAATAAAAGCATAGAGGAGCAGAGATGAAAAAAGTGACTCACTACAGTGACTGTCATTTCCTTTCTGTAATAACATCTTCCTAAATTTGATAAGGAACTCTAGGAACTAATTGCTTTAGCTATTTATCTATATATTCTCTCTTGATGCTTGTCCTTTGCCTCTATAGCAATTACAGACCACATAATTTAAGAATAGCAGAGGTAAGATGTCAGTAATGAATATGGTAAGGCATTCTAGATTAAGGACTTCTGTTCTTGGAGAATCGATTGGTATAATATTTTCAGCTACCTCCTCCAAGAACTGTCACGATATCAGTAATAAGAAAAGCTCTCAGTACAGTAAGTTTTGGCGAAGTCTAACATTGTGCTAAAATATGTGGAGAAAAAAATGGTCAGTATTACATAATTAAAATCACCAAATGTGGCTTCTGTTGGGAACAAATCACATTTGCTATAAATGACATATTTGCCACTTCAAAACTGAGATTACTCAATTTTTTTGTTTTTGGGCCTAACACCTTGATTTGCACTAATGGGCCAAAAACCAAAAAGCTTTAGGATAAAATGAAAGTGGAGCTTTTAAGCATAACTATAAATAAATAAATAAATAATCTCCTGCTTTTTAAAAGTAGCATTTTAAATTCCTTTGCCGTATGACAAGACCTTTACCAAATGGACTGGATGGACTGGATGGACAGACTGGTGTCTGTGAAAGCAAGAAGTACCTGTGGTTTATAAACTGCTTCACATCTGCACATTTTTTGCTGAGCAGTGTTATCAATTATTTTGGCTTTCATTCTCCGTTATTCTAGAAGTGAGTGCATATTAGTTGACGATGTTTTCCATACTAATTTTATACATAACCAAGTTTTTTAATGTTGAGAAGTACAGATCTTGAGTCAGGTGGAGTGACTAGATAAAAATGCAACTGGGAGAAAGCTGGAAGGAAGCCAGACAAAAGATAGATACCTCAAATAATCAGAAATTTTTGACAATAGTCACAAAAGCTGGATACCATCAATTTATATTTCTATATAAATAGAAATATTTAATGCAGCTTATCATATGACTTCCAAGGGCCAGGATTTCACCAATTACAGTGTTGTTGGTGATGAATAGACAAGATCAAAATGGCTTTGCTGTGCAGGTCCTGACCATGGTGCAGGGAGGCTGGTGGTGCCCTGATGCTCCCAGCTGGTGGCTAAGTTTTTGTCGAGTTGGTCAGAATCTTTACAATTAAAGTATTTGGTTGAAAATAAAACTTGATCAAAATAGAAGCTTTTCATAAAAAGAACCAACCCTGTGTCATTTGGAAATAAAAATAAAAAACCATGCAGTTTTTATTTGTTTTAGATTATTTTTTCAAGTTATATATATTTTTTTAAAGTCACGATAATTCTTTAACATTTAGAATATGCGTGTAAGATTGCTTTCTGTCTGACACAATACAAGCAAAGGAATATCCATTGATAAGAAGTTGTGCTGCCAGCTTTCTCTTATTAAGTTGTGCTCGTTCAAAAGCTTTTTTGGAGATGAATGGTTTTACTGCAGAGTTGATGGACACTAGCAGAGCTCGGCAATTAGTGCTGTACACTGTGGAAAGTGATGTCAAGCTGAGTAACACAGGTGAATGTCCATCAGATTCATGTCCTCAGTATTACAAGAGGGACTGAAAACAGTGTTCTCCCCGGGCTTCCTTTTTTCTTGTGAAGATGAAAAGATGTGAGTGATACAGAACTGAACATTACAGTATGACAGGTTTCAATGCGAGAAAAGGAAGAAATACCTTCAGAACAGTTTTATCGAGGAATCACTCTAAAAATGGGACTCCACTGTGATAACCCACTGTGTTTGCATTCAGGCTTCTTTGGTCTCTGCTTGCCATTTCAAACTTGGACTTCTAAGAAATAAAAATTTAAAGCAGAAATTGGAACAGTTTGTAAAACAGTGTATTTGCTGCTTCACGTAGGCAAGTGACACCTGCTTTCTTACAGAGTCCTGGAATCATGGGATGCATCAGGCTGGAAGGGACCCCAGAGCCCACTCTGTCCCAACTCACGCCGTGAGCAGGGCTTCCCACCCACCAGCTCAGGCTGCCCAGGGCCCATCCAACCTGGCCTTGAGTGTCTCCAGGGCTGGGGCACCACAGCTTCTCTGGGCAGCCTGTGCTGGTGCCTCTCTGCCCTCTGAGTATAGAATTTGCTCTTAACAGCTAATCTAAGTTTCCCTCTTTTATTATAAAGCCATTCCCCCTTGTCCTATCACTATTACGCTGTTTAAAAAGTTTGTCTCCCTCCTACTTACAAGTTCCCCTTAACTACTGGAAGGCTGCAGTGAGGTCTCCCTGAAGCGTTCTCCAAGCTAAACAAGCCCAGCTCCCTCTGCTTTTCTTCACAGGAGATGTACTCCAGCCCTCTGACCATATTTCTGTCTTCCTCTTGCCTTGCTTCAGCAGCTTCACATCCTCCTTGGGCTGCGAGTCCCAGGCTTGGACACAATACTGCAGGTGGGGGCTCATGAGGGCGGAGCAGAGGGGGGCAATCACCTCCCTCACCTGGCTGCCATCCATGTTTTGTTGCAGCCTGGGATACAGTTGGCATCCATAGCTGCAAGAACACACTGCTGGCTCACATCCAGCTTTTTGTCCAACCCAAGACCTTTTCTGCAGGGCTGCTCTCAGTGTGTTCTTCCAGACTGTACACATATCCAGGATTGCCCTGACTCAAGTGCGGTGTTGCACTTGGCTTTATTGAACCGCATTACGTTCTCATGAGCCCGCTTTTTAAGCCTTTCCAGGTCCCTCTGGATGGCATCACAACGCAAACACAAAGGAGAAATGGGAAAAATGAGAGTGAAAGCATTAAACAAAATGGCATATAGCTTATTGAGGTGTAAATGTAATTGACGTTTTTGAGTTAGGAATGTTCTCCATCCCTCCCTTCCATTGTGTCAACTGCACCACTCAGCTTGGTGTCATCAGCAAACTTGCAGAAGATGCACTTATTCCCATTGTCTTTGTCGCTGATAAAGGTATTGCAGAGCACTGATCCCAAGACTGACCCATGGGAGTCATACTTGTGACCAGCCTTCAGCTGGATGTGTGCACAGATCCATTGACTCCAACCACCTGGCTACGACCATCCAACCAATTCTTTATTCACCAATTAGTCCAGCTTTCAAATCCTTCTCTCTCCAATTCAAAATTAACAATGTGGACCGTGTTAAATGCCTTTCACAAGTCCAGGTAGATGACATCAGTTGCCCTTACTTTGTTCATCAACATCATCACTCCTTTGTAGAAGGCCATAAAAATGTAATATGTGATAAACCTTATGTTTTTTAATGTCTAGTATGAAAGCTGCAGTGGAATCTTAATGACAAGTCCTTATTTTGTGGTGAAAATGATCTAAAAAGGTTTTATTTTTTATTGATTGTGCTGCTTGTAGAATTATAACAGCAGACAGTTTTTAGAGTTTTTAGCACCATTAATGTAAATTAAATTTAATTCAAAAAAATCAAGTTGGCAGTTAGAGCTATTAAAAATAAGGAACGTTCCACTTTTCAGATGAACTTTTCACCATTAAGCATTGTCCAAAAGGAGCTCAAAGAAAACATAGGACTTTGATTCAAAAGTTCATTGAACTTCATGGCAAGAATACTATTTGCTGTGATATACTGGCCTTTATACTGTACTTAAATGAATATATTAGACTAGGAGTTCCTTGGAGTTTTATTTGTGGAAGATAATTGCCTGCATGAGGTACCAATTCAAAACCTGATTCATGTCTGCAATGCAAAATTTTTATAGAGTAGAATATGCACCATTTGCAATTTTTATAGTTAATTTTAAATAAATAAACAGGCACTATGCATAGGCTGTGCAGGCCACAAATAGTCCACAGGCAACTTTCTTTGGCACGCCAATGTTTTTGTTCCTTCATTACAAGATAAAACAGTTTAGTCCTTGAGTGCCTACGGGAAGATGCTGAATAGGAAGTAGAGAACTGTAAAAGTAGGAGAAGTAAAGATGGGGCCCCTGTGAGTTGAAGCTGTTAGGGAAAGTGATGTTATCTTTGCATTTATGGGTTAGTGGTAGAATTTCTTTTTCTGGAGGAGTAGATCAAGCTTATGCATTATTTAAGGGCACTGTCGATGAGGCATGTTTACATATTTAGATTCTGGACAATGTAAAAGCCAAAAGTCATTGTAATATTCGGGGTAATTCTTTTCCTTTCTTTATCTCAGCTTCTATATTGTAAGTGCCTAAAACAAAATTGGAAAGACTCAAAGCAGCTGTGGAGTCAGCACCTGTAGTCAGATGTTAAATGTAAATGATGGAAGTGACCTCATAAAATGATAACATTTGTTCTGTGTTTTCAGAAGTTAAATTTTCAAATTACAAAATTACTTACTTATTGAGCGTGTTATCAGAAGTCATATAAAATCATTGTCTCACTTTCATTTGTAATTACAAAGCAGCGAGGTTATTACTCTTAAAGCCAGGGGCTTATTGGAGTTTTGACCTTCACAGCTCACCAAATAGAGGATTTGGAAGTTACTGATTTGTATCTAATTGGGAAGGAAAGAGGAGAACTCTAGTTAATCATGCTTACATTCGAATGTGTCCCTGGGTTTTGTTTTTATCAAATTGAAAGAAAATATATGTTGCACTGAATTTGAATCAAAAGATATTTTCGATCTTTAAGAAGGCTCCTATTTAAAATAGAAAGGAGGCAAACCATGCCAACGTAACTCTTGCCACTTTTCCCCTAATTCTTTTCATTAAGTCAGCTGGTATGGCTAATCTGTAAAATCATATGTTTGTCTCAGATCTTTGTCAGATAAAACAGCAATTTTGAGGCAGGTAGTAACTTTGATTGTGTTCACTGAAAAGCCTGATTTTATTTGAACAAATAGTTTTGTCTTTTTTTTCCTAAATCGTCTAGCAATTTATTCTGTTCAGTCTATGAAAAGTCCAATGTGAGGATTCCCGAAGCACTAGAGATCTGATTTTGACTGATTATAAATATTTTTTGGTCTATAAAGAAAATTGTTAGCCTTACCTTCCCCCAGTCTTAAAGAGGAGCATTTTTCAGAGTTATCTTGATGTTGCATATGAGGTTTTCATGACTTCTTTGGTAATATTGGCAAGTACAATTATGTAGTTATTGTGTTTTGTCTCAGGGTGGATGAAATGATAGCTGTGATTTTCAAGAAATAGGAAAGAAATGAAAAATTAGTGCTGTTCTTGTTTAGACAGAGGAGACGGAGCGAGTCTTCAACCAAAATACAGCTGCTGGTATTACTGTGCTGGAATATCTTATTCACTTCTCTTCCAAGAACAAGCAAACAAAACAAACAGAAAACCCCTATGTATGATATAATCCATACAGTGCTGTTTTTGGGAGTGGGTTCTACTTGATTCAGGGACAGCCAGGCATTTTTCTGCAAAATCTCAAATGCAGAATCTCCCTAGCTTCATGGCAGCAGGGAGGCAGCTTGTCTTATTTCTTCACATAATTTTGAAGTATGCATGAAGAAACTGTTTTCTTTTAGTTGTTTAATCATTCAGTGGTTGATTCTGCAGGCATGGAGGGCTACATTGATTTGCAATTGATTCTGTAGTGAATACACTGCAAGTAAGTATAGCACTCCTTAAGTGAATGTAAGATCATCTTTTTTTTTTTCAGCTGTTCAGTTTTGGTTTCAGAGATACATATTTATATCCTTATTCTGAAAATGACTTCTGCTTTCATCGTGAAATGTGGTGGATTTGTCTACTCAGAGTTCATTTCAGGACTGGAACATTTAGGAACATCGTTGCTTTTCAGTGAAGGGCAGAATATATTCCAGGGAAGTCTTTCACTCTCTTTGCTGTAATTATGTGTTCAGGTTTATGAAAAAGCATGAATCTAGATGTCCGCTAAGTAGTTAAAATTAACATTCTACTGATTGATAATTCAGCATTTGTTTTATTTATCTGCACTTGCTGTATCTCTGTAAAGGAATGGAGGAGAAACCTTGTGTATGAATGTGAGCATCCCGTCCAAATCTGAATGTTTTGAAATAAATCTAATTTGGAGCAAAGGTTTTAAGAAGAAGTCATTAACAAAAGGTTTAACTGGATGGTTTTACAGCTGATTTCTGCTTCAGGCACTAAGATGACATGTATATGTTTTTTGCTTCAGTTCTGTGCTGAGGCCTTGGGAGATTCTGTATTTGTTAAATTTATATTAATTATAAATCAGAGAGCTGTATGACAAGTTGGACTTGATTAGATTCTCTAGAAAAGTGCAGCTAGCCCTAACGTGCGGAGATCTACAGCTGCTTTGTATTCCTTCTCCACCCTATAGCAGAGCAAGTTTTCTATGAAATTTCTATGTTTTAATGATCTGTGACTATATTTTTGGTGTGTGTCACTGGTGACGTGAGTATTCAAATTGAATCTGCTGTCAGTGCATGCAATTTGGAGTCACCAGAGTTGAGGATTTGAGGTGAGGTCTAGCAGACCCCGAGACTGTGGAGGGGGAAATCATTGGAAAGAGGGTTGGGAAAAGCGCCTGCATTTCCTGACAGTCATGACAAAATGATTCCAGCTGTTCTTGAAAGACATTTAATTCTGTGCTGAAAATTGCTATTTTGTATATCTTCTTTAGAATTTAAATGCAGTGTTGTTTATTTCACATTATTATTTAAGTTCTTCTTGTAAAATTGTTAACACTCTACACAGCTTTGGTAATGCTCTTTTTGTTCTGTAATCCTTTCAGGTTGTGCTGGTTAGATGGAATGAACCATTTCAGAAATTAGCAACTTGTGATGCAGATGGAGGAATATTTGTTTGGATACAATATGAGGGCAGATGGTCTGTGGAGCTTGTAAATGATCGTGGGGCACAGGTTGGTATACTTGTTTTCTCTTCAGTCCCAAATTATCAAGTCCTGAGAGACAAAATGAAAAAGATAATGAAAAAAAACACAGGAGAAAATGGAACTTTTCTTTAATGAATGGAGTATGCAAGAAGTGTCTTTGAAAGGACAGCTGCTTTACCTGACTGCCATAAAATCAGTTCCGCTGGACTAGTAGTTGCTCTGCTTAGCTCTGTGCGATGCTCTATTTTATCAAAACAAAAATAAATTACTACATGTCTAACTGTTTTCTTATCTTTGATATACTAAGGTAAGCGACTTTACATGGAGCCATGATGGGACTCAAGCACTCATCTCCTATAGAGATGGATTTGTGCTGGTTGGTTCAGTCAGCGGACAAAGACACTGGTCTTCAGAAATAAACTTGGAGAGTCAGATCACATGTGGCATATGGACTCCTGATGACCAACAGGTAATGGAGCTTTTCGAGGCTGTCAATTTTATCATGTTGGCTTGCTGTAGATTGCACTTCTTTAGAAGTTATTAAATAAAATGGTCACTGTAATAACGGTTTCCCTCAAAACTGTTGCTCCCACAGATAGTGAGAATTTAACTAATCCCATGATTCTCATTAGTCAGATATGCTAATGTACCAAGTTACCTATCATCACCTTTCACCCCAATTCCATGGAGCCTTAATCAAAGTTTCAGATAGGAATCTGTAATCATACCCCTAATTTGTTGATGCAGCTATCTTGAAAATATACATTTGGGCAGAGATACAGCATGGACTATTAAACATCTGAGCAGCTGCTTCATTATAGAGCCGCTCAGTTTGCAGTTGCAGCAAAAGCAGTTCAACGGACACAGTTACATCTGCCTTCACATGAGCAAATGGACTGAATTGATCCTGAGTGTCAGAGGACATCTCAGCCTTATGCAAAATACATAATTTTTAAGAAGGCTGTTGTTTTAACCAAAGCGTTGAGTCCAAAACTTGCTGAGCTTTGATAAAGTCAGTTAAAAAATTCTTTACTGCTTTTCTAATGAAGCATATCATATTGATCACATCACCATTTATAATGGAGCTCGAGCTAGCCTGTTGGTTTCATTCTCAGAATTTGCAATGGCTCTTTGCCATTCAGCTGTTGACCTTCATGCAATGGTCTTTCCTTCCATCTACTTGCTGTCATTACAGTTAATGTATGCATAATATAGTACTGTAAGAAATGATAAGAGTAAGATAGTGCAAAGATCATTTGTAATATGATCAAGACTGGATTACTTTGCTTCATTTTACACTTTCATGACAACATACTAGTTCAGGACTCAAGGTACCACTGGCTTTAATTTAGAATACTATAAATCCATGCAAGATATATTCAGGGTTATTTTGGGAATTGCGGGTAGAGTATAGTAGCACTAATAATATGCATTTCCAGAGCAGTATCTAATAATTTTAGAGTGCTCTGCAAAGAATAATGAATAAATTATTTCAACATAGCTCTTTAAAGCCAGGGAGTCTAACTGCCTCTTTTTGAATCTGGGGAGATTCAAGTCTTGACAATAAATAATTTACTCAAGATCAAGAGGAAAAGTCAAGCAGCAGAAGTAGGAGAGAAACTAAGATCTAATAGCTCTCAGTCCCATGTTTTAAACATAAGGCTTCTCCATTTGTGTGTTTCTCAGTTGTAGTTCACTGCTGTATTTAGAACTATCTTCACTTGAGTGTTTAATTTGGGATGACGGAGTGCCTTTGATTCAAATTAGCCAATATGTTTGTTCTTTCTAAACTGGATACTCTTTAAGTGCTTATTCCAGAAAACAAACACTTGTTCAGTGTCCAGATAAGCGCATATGAACATAATGGCCACTTCCAGCTGTGTGAAAATTGCTTGCTTGAGTTACGAGATTGTGTTGCTGACAAACTCACTGAAACAGATACAAAAACCAGCTACAGACTTTATATTGCTCTGCACAATTCTCTTAATGATGGAGTTTACATGTTAACTGATGATGAATCTTTGTACTGCTCTCCAGAGTTGCTGAAAAGATCCTGTAATATGTATTAAGATGTATTTGTCTCCAGAAGCACAAGGAAATAGAATTCTTTGAGGTTCTAGGAGAGGCTTTGCTCAGTTCATACCAAAAATAGAAATTTGGGTGAAAAAGAACTTTGAATATATTGCACACAAATAAGCACATACAAAGATGGATACCCTTACTAGCTTATCTCCCTATCTGATTTCTCTCCTGATGTGTGTCTGAAAATGAGATAACAGTATTCTAGTCTAGCTTAGCTTCAGCATCTTCCCTATTCATGTGATCTGTTGCCTAACACAGTGAGTGAAAGATAAATGTGAACATTTAAATTTATATTTTCATAATATTATTTTTGTCACATCTCTGGCACCATGAGAACTGCTACCGAAGATATTCCTGAAAAACACAGCACCTCATAACACCACAACTTTTGACAGGATTAACTTGGAAAGCTAAATTTCCAAGGGGAGTGTGTTGTTCGGTATCATTTTACTATTGTCCTCATAAAAATGTGCTCAATGTAGTCTGTCCTGTCACTCACTCTTTAGTTCTCAATCATCTGCAGTGCACGTCTTCCTCTTTGCTTCCAGCCTCATTTTCTATCTTTTCTCCCATCTGTTTGACACCAGCAGTCTATCACTGACTGCTACAGCTGCTCTCTGGCAGCTCTGCAAGAGGAGAATTTCCTACCACCATCTTTCTGTTGGAGGAGAAGAATCACTGGAGCTACAGTTATTGCTAACCACCTTCTTGTTTTGACATAAAGGTGAGTTAGCAATACTTACATCAAATACAGCAAATGGAAAGTCAAACTTTTAACTGTGTCTGTGGTGATAATGATAGAGCGTGTGTGGCCTCTGGATTTGTTACCTTGCTGGGTTTTGATATAGACTTGTAAGTAAAGCATCTGAGGTCGCGCCTGATGTCACCTGTGCTTGAAACTCTGTAGTTAACATTTTTCAAAGACTTCCAGTAGCCTAGATTTGGGATGATGGCTAGAGAGATGGCCAAGGTGGATATAATCCTGTTGAAGTTGAGCATAGAGCTGTATCTTGAAACTAATTTGCCCTGAGGAAGTCAGGACAGTCAGTACAACCTGATTGACTGCAATACTTTCTTTCTCAGATCAGATGATCTTTTCATTTAGGTCACTGGCAGATTTTTACTGTACTTCACACCTAGGTCTTGACTCTGGATATTGGGCTGTGGGGTTCTTTAGCTAATTCAAAACATAGGCCTTTTGATTGTAAATCTTTGTGTTTACTGCAGAGGTCTAAAATTGAATTTTGTCACTTCCATTATATTTCTGTAATCCTGCTTGTGTGGAGAGGTTTCAGTGTTTCCTCTTCTGATACTCTCTATAACCAGAGCACTCTTCTGGCCAAGGCACAAAGACTTGTAATACCAATGGGCTCCAGAGAATAATAATCAAATACAACAGGAAAACTTTAGAAGACTGGATCCTCTGTATCTTGAGTGGAGTTCCACAGTCGTGTTAAACTTGAATAAATGGAGATCACTGAGGACTGTGACCTTCCTTTCTCTCTTTTGAATTGGTTTTCCAGGGCTATAGGAGGCTGTAGAGCCTACTTCCTCAGGGTGATATGGAGTATGTTTCTGCTGAGAAGGTTCACCTAGGATCATGTAGGGATGAAAAATAGGTAGGAAATGTTGGATAACACAGGAGAATTCATACTGGAGACAGTTCTGTGGTGTTGTACCATGCTTGCTTGCAGAGAGAGGGCATGCATATCAAGTAGATTGAATGACTTCCCAGGTGAGAAAAACTTGAATTTCTTCTAGCCTAAGGGTTTATTTATAATTACAGAAGCAATGTCAATAAGTAACTGAGGATTTTTCCTAAGCTCATAAGTCATGTAAAATATTTTCCCAGTACTTCACCTCCTCTTCTGTATGTTTGCTCAGTCCCCTGTGACAGTATTCTATGAACTTTTGCTGCCCTTGGGCCATCCTTTCCCTCCCAGATTTTACTTGGCAAAGAGGCTTACCTGTATTCATGATGAAAGAGGAGCATAGTGTCAGAGGACTACATGGGAACTGTGAAGGAATGGATCATCCTCATGTTTATAGCAATGCAGTGTAACTCCCTGGACTTCACTGGGATTGTTTCTGCTTACTACTGTGTGTGTGAAGGAAATCAGAAGTAAATCACTCTCTTGTAGAGGGTAGCCTTAATGAAAATGAATATATTTTATTAAATCCTGGATATCCCAAGAGGTGTTATTGATTTATTTTTGTTCCTTGTATCTCAGCTAGTGTAACTTAATAGACTTTTCTAATAGTAGTAAGGTTCCTTTCAGACACTTATTAGAATTCTTTTTGACCAATGCATGACAGACAATGTGTGAGTGTGAACTTCACCACAGCACTTCCTTCAGTTTCCTTTGGAATTAAGTATGCATGCAGCTAACGAGTTTGATTTGCATCCTCCCAGACGCAGTGTTAACTGTTGTACATGGTCCCATCGCAATTCAATGTATGTTAAAACTAAGAGCGGGTGAATAAAAACCCTACTTTGAATCTGATCTGTGCCTAATTACGTAAAACACTGCTCTTGGTAGAAAGCACTGCTCTTGGTGGAAGAGAAAAGAAGTTCAATTAGGATTAGCTGTGTTGTGTACTGTAAGGTCTTGTAAGGCAGAAAAACTATGTTATGGAAGAAAAACTATGAGACCAATGGTGGATGAAATTGTTTTGTCTAAAAATGTAGGGTTCTGGAAGTCTGTGTCCTTTTTAAACCATTTGTAGTTTGTAGAAGTTCTGCAGGAAGGCATTTTCTATGCTGTTAGTCACTCTTGCTCCCAGTGCTTGCCACCCCTACTCCCAAGGCAACAACAAAGGGTTCAGTGTCTTTCCATAATGAGCACGAAGCAGGACAGGCCTCAGTGCCCATCTTCAGCCGTGAGCCCCAGCACCGCAGAGCAGAGCCATGGACCCAGGCAAGAGCTCACATGAGGGAGGAGAGATCTGTGAGATCTGTTGAGCTAATAAATCCCTTGGTGTCTTATGTATCAGTACTGGGCTGTGCCAAGCGACTAATCTGAGATACAGCAAAACTCTCACTTGGAAATTATGCAAGCAAAATGGCCGTCTCTGTTCTTTGACGAACACAGCAGCATTGTTACATTCCCTTTGTTCTGCTACTGGCAGCTTTCTTACTGTCTGCATTTGCCTCCTCTCTGTGCACAGGGAGTGCCCCTAGCTGAGGCCAATCGTTCACCAAGGTGACTCCCACCTCTGCTCGCTGACTGTGCTCACCTTTGCCTGCTCTGGGCAGCCTGATGGGGGCTGTGCTGCGGCAGCCTCAGCAAGGTGAAGGTGGATTACTGCTGACCCTCATGAGGCGTCAGTCTGAATAGTGACAACTGTGAAGTAACCTTATAGCATGACATTTAGGCATGTCAGTATTTTTCCTAAAACATCACAGCAATAGCAGATCTCACGCCTGGAGTTACGAGCTAATTAGCAAGAAGCACTGTCAAATGGCTACTCATGGCACCAGGCTGTCGGGAGTTTGCCTCTCTGGTTCCCTTTTTAGGCATGGCCTTAGTCCTATTTAAGTACGTTCTGCTTTTGGATCTCCTAATTTTTGTCAGTGGTCTATGACTTATAGATGCTGCAACCTTTTCAGGGAAATAGTTATTCTGAGCAAATCCTAAGCTGAAAGTAGGAACAGTAGCCTTTCCTAACTTCCAGAACATGGCTCCAGAGTAATGTCTGACTCAGGCAGTCACTGCTGTTACAGGAGTCACGCTGATCAGGATTGATCATGCTCAGGCATCTAACTGTGTGGAAAAGGTCTTAAAGACAGCCTTCTAATCAGTTGACAGAGTGATGAAAGAGGCCTACAAACTGAGGTAATATAGGAAAGAGAAATATTTACCTTAATGATTATGAGAGTTGGAAGGACAAATGAAAAAGAAAAGAAAAAAAAAAAAAGTGTAAGCAGTGATTTGGTCTTTATTACAATATTCCTTGTCCCTGCCAAGAATCTTTATAGATTCACATAAAGGAGCCTTTAAAATTCCAGGAAGAACCTGTATTTTTGTTTCTTAACATGTAGCAGTACATCTTTTCCCCAGTCTGTTCTGGGTGCAGTGACTATCAAATGATCCTGCAATGAGTAGAACCTCTCAAAATGGTACTGTAAGATAAAGTCATGGAGGAATACTGAAAGACTTATTTTCATTGGGTGAATTACACAACTTAGTGAGAAAAATGGCTGGAGGCTTTTTATAGCATTGAAGAAATGCTGTTAATTAATTCAGCAGTTTATTCAAGCTAGAAGAACTGCAGACAGTGGTTAAATCGCATATAGGGATTTTAACATTGCATGCTGCATAGCTAATGCAATGTAACTTTAACAGTACTGCATGAGCAGTACTGCTAAAATGCAAAAAGAAGACAGAGGAAAGAGATTTCAGCTGTCTTTCAAGATAAATCCATTTGTTATGTAAAACAAATAGATAAGCAAAGCACACCACAAGCAAACTGTCCTAATATTTTGGGCTATTTTTAGAAGCATTTCAGGCCTTTGTGGAAGACTTTCTATTAAAATTAATGATTTCTGCTTGCTTATACTAAGTGTTCTATGAACGTTTACTCTCCTACTGCACCCTTTCATAGACAAAATATGTATTTTTTTATAAATACTTAGAATGTTTAAATGTGTTTTTTTTTGTGTAGACTTCAGTATTCTTGATTTATGTATATATATATGCTGCAAGCCAGAAACATTTTGTTTTTCATCTCTGCTTGGTGATTTTTGATTTTTATGATGCCATGTAATAGTGACAGATTTTATGTGAAAAAGAAATGTGAGATTTAAGTGCTGCTTAGCCTTTCTTTTTCTCATCTCTTTTTTTGTAGTTTTTAAAGCTTCAATATGCAACAAAATCTGAAGCAATAGATGTTTTTTTTTCTGGCGTCTACAAATAATTTCATTGTCATTACCATCACCTTCACCTTTTCTGTCTCAAGTAGGTGTTCATGCATTGTTCTGCTGGGAATATGATTTGCAAAAGGATGGGAAAGAGTTAAATAGCTGAATGCACTGTGCCTTTCTCACTTGTGTTCTTTTCTCACTAGCAATGAGGAGCTATCAGTACTCAGGCGATAACTTCATAGTCTTTGCCTTGTGTTTTGCAAGGATAGAGAGTAAATATGTTCTCTTTGGAGCCTCTGGGGTTCATTTGTGGCTTCAGGAGCCATGGCATCTCTCTGTGGGTCTATTCCAGACAAGCCTTTCTTCTGCCAGCAACCCTGGCCAATAACACACAATTATTGAATAGATAGTTTAAGGAGCTGAGCAACAAGGTGATGCTTGAATGTGTTTTGTTCTTCCCACTAGCTCCATCTGAGCCTTGTCTAATCTTCCCCCTGATGCTCCTCATGCTGTCTCTCAGCTCTGCAAGAGCTGGTGAGCTGGTGCCATTTATTCTATTTGTGCTATTTGGAGGCTGTTTAGCTGCTGTTTAGCTGCTGATGGCATCGTGGTTCATGTTTTCTCATCTGCTGCAATGTTTCATGTCAACATCATATCAGATGAGTCTTGCAAATAATTTTTCCCTGCCATGACTCTGTCAGACGAGAATATAAATGTTTTAACGTTTTGCTCATCCTTGCAGGCTCTTGTAGGCAGGATAAAAAGATTTGATGTTTGTTACTGAAGAAAGTGAACAGCAGAAGAGATCTTTAAACTCTTTGCCTTGATCTGGCATGACACTTGGATAGGTCACAGTATTCTTACTTGAGCAGACAGAATCCAGGGTTTATTAAGTTCTGTACGCGTCTTTCTTCTGTCAGGAAAGAAAGGATTTTAATGGAAATGACAAACTAAAGATGGAGGAAGAGGTGAAGACTCATTGTACTGTTCAGTTATTGGGTCCACTTAGCATTTTTTTATCCAGCGCTGTTTCACATTTTTGGACCGTCAGTGTTTGAGTCAGCAAAATAAAGCGCAAACAGACTCTGTGTGAATCTTTCTGTGGGAAGTGTCAGAAGAAGGGAATAGTTTGCCTCCCACCTCACCTTGCTGGTTCTTGTATAGAAGGATTTGCTTATGTAGCCTAAAATCTTCAGCTCTTTGGCACATGGAATATTTATTTGAATCTGTTTTGTTATGCTTCACCTCTTGGGCAAGTAGTAAGAAGGAGGATTTGCAGTCCACCTATGCAAAGCAGCAGCACATACTTATGTTGGTTTTTAGGCAGTTCAGGCAAAAATGTCACCTTCTGCAAAAAATGGCCCATCTTTCTGAGGATATGTCAAATTTAAACTCAGAATTTTATTTTCCTTTAATTTGTTTGATCTGATTTTGAGTTGTGAGGAGAATAGCAGGTTTTTCTTCTTACAGAGCAAAAACTTTCTAAACTGTGAAATTTTTACAGCATTTTTCAGAAGCAGTCTGTGTTGTTCCATTTCCAGAGCCACTTGATTGAGTACACTCTGGCCCCAGGCACTTGGTTCATCCAGAGCTTTCTGATCTTTTGGTTCAAAAGAAATGTCTTTGCCGGAGTGGTTAATTTAAACTTTATTACCAGTGGGACTCGATCTGTCAATTTTTTGGAAGTTAATAACAAGACAGGGAGCCAACATGAGTCTTGAACTTTGTCCAAATACATTCAGGACTGTGAGCATTCTGAATCATTTGTGCAGTACGGGAGGATTGTAGTGGCTGAATTTGGAGAAGGAGACTTGTGGATTTCTGCACTTGGTTTTGTCTGGGAAAGCAAGGCTAACATTTGTAGGAAATTAAAGATGGAAGGTGGTGTTTTGAGAGGGTAACATCACACGATCTTTACATGGATTTTTCAGAAAGAGATAGTATGCCAATGAAAAAATAGAAACAGTATCGTTTTTCTCCAAATTCTTTCCCATCAGTGTTTCATCCTATATGGATTCAAATTGCGCTCTTTGCTCTTTGCTCACAAGTCAGTTTCTTGGTGTTCCAACATTGAGGGTTTGTGAACAGCTATGTCAGCTGGAAAGGGGTTAGTCCTTCCCTACTTCCCTTGCTTTTGGGAGGTTCTTCTGCATTGCCTTGTTTGGTAACAGCTTATTACTCAGCCTATCTCCGTGTTGGCTCACTTACACTTGACCTCACCCATGCTGAGTTACCTACCTCTCTCTGCCAACACCCAGGACTTAGAAAGAGAATGCAGAAGTTGGAGGAATTGCTTCCGTGAGCATATAGTTTGACCATGGGACTTCTTGATTCTTTATTATGAAATTCAAATGGGCAAGGACATTGTTTCCAAAATACTTTGTATTTCAGTTTTGACTGGCCCAGAGTGCAGTCCTTGTTGCTAAGTAATACCATTTTCAATGAGGGGGGAAAAAAAAAAACAACACAAAAACAGCAAAAACTGACAGACTTTCAAGCTCAGAAGGAAACTTTAGCTTCAGCAGACAGCGTATCTTTCAGGAAATAGCTAAACCCTGGCTTACGAACAGTACAGGAGACTGCCAAGTGTATGCGAGTGCTCTGAGTATCAGTTGATTTCTTTTCTTGATTGAGTGGTTGTTGGTTAGAACTAATAGTGTTTTCACCCAGAGACACCAAATATTTTTTTTTGTTGCTATGTATAATTTGATATGTGTGAAGAATATATTTTTCATAGGCATGTGTACATTTTCCTGGCAGAGTTTAGTGAGAATACAGAAAATCACACTGCTTGAAGAGCATTCCAACATACTTCTTATGTGGGAGCTCAGTGGTCCAGATTTGGAGTCCTGTCCACATTAAAAGCTACAGAAGATGTTGTGGAGAAGATATTTCAGCTGCTGGTTTTGGTTCATTTCCCATACTACTTTGAAAGCAGTTTGAGACCTAACAAAAGTTAAAAAAAAAAAAAAAAGCAAAAACAAAACAAAAACAGCAGTTCTTTTCCATGTCAGGAATAAACTGAGGCATATTGTTAATGTCATAACCATTGTTCAAAGGTCTGCTTGTCTCACTGAAGAAATCTGATTGTTATATGATGCTTTCTAAAAAGTGTCTCGAGTCAAGAACGTAGAAACGTGTCAGGAAATATACAAGTCAGGATTAGTGTGGATATCATTGGAGAGGGATATATTATCATTCTTTCTGCAATTTGTCAGAATGCTTTCAAATAATATTATCTTCACCTGCACAATTGCTTTCATCCTCCCATGTCTACAGCAGCTGTATGGTCTGACATTCCGCTTTTGAAACTGCTTGTATTTGTGACTCCTGAAACTAAGGGCAGTTTTTTCTCTTTTTCTCCTTCAGCTATGTTGTGCTGTTTTAGAGCGAAACAAAGCCAGTGCAATTTGAATCCCCAGGTTTTAGAATTTCAATCTGCATTACAAAGATTTGTCACCAGTGTATTTACTTTGTCTTCTCATTTGGGGCTCTCTAATAGTTGTCTAAACCCAATGGAATTTGTAGGAGAGAGAAGGAGCAAACCTGAAAGTAGGTAACTAAATCAGCACTGCTTCTGCAAGTTTTAATAGTCTTAAATGGGAATTCTAATGCTGTGTATATATGCAGTTAGCCGGGTGATCTGATGGTGTGTTGTCCATGCACAGGGTAGTAATTCCTCATTTCTGAAGGAAACAAAAAAAACCTCTTTTCAGATTTTTTAGACTCAAATGCAGTCAAAGGAAACCTAGTGGTTTTTTCCCTCTGAGCTTTTGTGTGAATTGTGGTGATGACTCTTTTAGGCATCAGTTCAGGAAATCATTTTACAGCAGTTGAATTTTTAATGAAAATAAAAAAGTATTCAGCGAGAGAGAGCAGCTGTCTCCCACTGTCTGATTCTCTTTTTCTCTCTGCATTTTGAGGTAAAAAGATGTAAAGCCAGAAATGTCACACTAAGGGAAAAAAAAAAAGCTTTTTGTTTTTTTATGTATCCTAAGAGGCTACTGATGCATTGTCTCATCTTTTCTGATGGAGAAACAATAAACAAGAACACAAAGACTGCAAAATGCTAATACTTTGACTAAATGGACTGCAAAACGTCTTAACTAAACCTTTACAAGGCTGGCAGACTTTGTTAGGCTAATATTATGGAATGAAAATACCTAAAGGCAATCATTTTCCACATATTTCCTATGCTATTAAGCATACCTGCACCAATAGAAGTTTGATCCATCATTTTGCATATTAATCAGTTTATAATTCAGTTAATCTTGAATCAGCAAAATAGATTTATCTGTTAGTATGGTGGCATTGTGGTGATAACTGTAAAGCTTGTTCCTAACACGAATACTAATGTTTGGCTAGATGGCTAAATTAGAGCAAACAGAACTTATTCAGATTTCTTGAAGTGCTCAGCATCTTCTGACACTGCTAACACACTCAGTTGATTTTATTAGTGTTCTGCAGAGGATCATTTCTGAAGTTCAGTGCTGACTTTTTAGGGGGAGGAGGCTAAAGCAAGCAGATAAAGACGAGTTAAACTTTGAAAAGAGGAATGTCAGGAAGACAAACATCAGACAGGACGGCTGCAAGTTTAGAGGTACACAGGATTAACTGTTAGTGGCAGTGTTGGTGTTGCATGGTACAGCGGCAACAAGATGGGGCCAAACAGAAGAGAAACCAGAAAGACAGAAAGTAAAACAAAATGCTGAAAGAGCCAGGTTTGTAAAAGTTATGGGTGAACAAGGAACCCTTTAAACTTCAACCCTAGTGAATGTTTGAAACAAGAATTGTAGGTCAAAAGAGGCAAAAACTAAGAGAAATTGGAGGCCTTAAACTGGAGTTCTTAGAGCAAATCGTGAAAATGTTCATAAAACACAGTTTTAGGCACAGTACTGATAATAACAACAGCTTGTGAGTCCATGCGTAGTTTTATTTGCCACAAGATGATGATGAGATTTCTGCCTTGGACTACTACTTCACTGTTAAGGGACTCCTAATAGTCTGTGGAAAAACTGAGTCCTGGAACTGGTTAGTCTGAAAAGCACAAAGCCTTCTGTCCAAGCTGTCAGAGCACCTTGCATTGGATTCTAAATTTAATTTTTTTTTTTGTAAGTCACTGTCTCACAGGGAATTGGAGAAAGCTCCAAGAGGGACTGGAATGGTCAGGAATCAAGAAACTTCTGTAAGGCATCTTTTGGTCTCTTCTTTCCAAACTAGGTCAGTTGGCTACTGCTCTCAGTTCTAAGTCTAACAAGGAAATCCTGTTTCTCCATTAAAAGTAAATAAATAAATACATAAAATTGGTTTTAAAATAACTAGTACTAAGATGGAGTTTGCTAGATTCATTTTCAATGTTTTTGTTTGCTGCTTTTTTTTAATTAGATCAGTCTGTGAAGTACTTTTGCTTCCCTGGGTTGTCAAATGTATGTGCTTTGTAAAAGTCAAAGGGCTGTTTTAAAAATCCCACACAAGTAAAGCAGATTTTCCTTTTCCGGCTTTGTAGCATGATGGTACTGGACTATCTGTATCTAAATGTGCCATCCTGACTTCAGCATGAACTTTAACCAAAGGTTCAGTCATTGCCCCGATACAGAATGAAGACGTTTCAAAAATGTATTGACCAGATTTCCTGGCAGTTTTGTTTGACTAGCAATATTAGAAACCTTCAGTGTTAGTACCAAATTGTTAAAAAGCAACATCTTATTTTATCAGTATCCTTCTGCAGCAGTATCGACTAGACAGTTTGTAGAACTCAAATCTTAGGTTGAAAATAGTTGTCTTCTTCCTCATACCTATACAAAGTCATCAAATGTATTATTATTGGGATTGGATTATTCTATTACTGTAATAGTCAAAATGGCTGTAGTTCTGCAAAACTTCTTAGACAATGAGGACAGGCTAAGATGCAGTGGCTAGTTTTTCTGCAGATATAAGTCAACGCAGCTTAACTGACAAAGAAATTATGATGTATAGACTTTTCTCAGCTGCTGCCTGTAATCAGATGTGGTGAGATGGTGGGGTCTACCCCTTTGCCTCTGGGGTAGGTGCACACTTACTGTTGATGAGTTCAATTTATGTACATTAAACCAAATTAAGAAGCAAAATATATTTTTTTCCAAAATAGCATAACATCTAGTGAATTCTAGTTGTCTTATGAAGCAGTGGGACTCTTGAGCTGAACATTCAGGATGCTAGATTTTTGATTGCTCTTATATATGTAGCTTTGTAGGTTTCAGGGCTGCCAAAACATTTATACTAACACTGTATCTGCTCCAGATGCATCTCAGCAGACTTGATGGGAATAGTAGCAGTTCAGCACAACAGATACACACTCAGTGAAGTCACTGAACAGGTTCAAGTTGCTCCTCATGGTCTGAATTATTTAGCTACTCATCTCTTCTAATATTCATCTCTTCATGAAAAAAATAACTTGGGAGCAGAATAACCCATCTCTTGATTACCATGGTTCTTATAGGAATTCGTACATTTCAGGCTGCAAATTGAAGATGTTTTGAAATGGGAATTTAAGTGGATTGTAATCTTAAATTATAATTTCAAGGTTAATTGTTAATTAATACTAATGAGACCCCATTTTATTTACCAAAGCTAGCTTGTGAAGTACAAGGTAAGTTACCACAGAGACTAAGAAGTCCGTAGATTTCATAGAAGGGTGTTTTTCAGATTTGTTGTGAGTAGGAATTAACACAGGGATGAGTTTCATGAGGAACCCAGACACCTCTTTTTCAGGACTTAACCCAGCTTTCAGCTCTGAGTATGTTTAGAAAACTGTGTGTGAATGGTCCCAATGATTTCTAACAGTTTTCCTTTCAAAGAGTAAAGCATCAGGGCACCATTGAAGACTGCTCAAGAAATGGTAGCTCTTTTGTTTTCTGCATTTCTACAACCTTTAATCAGCTACAGCTTCACTGCAGTATAGGATTCATTATGTCTGACGTGTTTTGTAAGGAAATACTGTATTTTCGTTTTGTGTCTGAGTCACACTTTAAATGTATGGATAATTTAAGGTGTTTTGCTATCAGATTTCATATTATTCATCAAATGCAATTCTACAAGTGGTAATGCATGCAGTAATAACTGAAATAATGAGCGGTACAAAAGGAAAGGAAACAAGAAGAGAAAGAATGGGATAAAAGGCTAAAGAACCACAAAATAAGTACTTGGGATTTTTTTAAATTGCTGTTTAGCTTTTGTATCTGAACAAGTCACTATGACTTGCACATTCCTTTTTTTCCAACATTTCATCAGACCTTGTAGGTCTGCAATTATCTGTAAAAATATGAATGTATGCAGCTAAAATACAGCCATTTAATTTTCCCATTGGATCCTTCAGGTATACTCTGTGGCTTGACCTTTTTTCTGAAGGTCAAGAGAATTTTATTCATCTGACATACTTAGCTTGAATATGGCATTTATAGCTTGGCTAATGTTATGGATGGTAACACCAGTAGACATTTATACGGCTTCAGCAGGAGTTCAGCCAGCAGAACTATCAGCCTGATAAAGGCTTTCATCTTAAAAGTTGTATTGCTACAGTAAGCTGAAGACTTATACTGCTTCTTGAAACCTGTAGCCTGGCTAAGAGATGAGGAGTACCTTCTGATAATTCCTGGTGGCTAAAGAGCTATCTTTAGTGCAAGAATTAAGATGCCTGCATGCAGCTGTTCTGGTCTGAGTTAGAAATTAACATAGAAGTTTGTCATTTTAAATGTATTAAGGCTAGTGCTACTCAAAAATATTGGCTTTAGAATGAACTCCAGGTAATGAGTCCCAACATTTTTTTCTACCCAGTTATAAAATATTTCTTTTTTTTTAGAATTTAGCAGAATTTTAGGAGACAGAACTGCTATACTGATATTTTTGGGGAAAAAATAGTCTTACTTCTTTAACTAGATATTTTGCAATTATAAAACTTTTAGGAAATTGTTAAAAAAAATAATAATCCAAAGCCTATAGAGAAGGTTGAAACTAGTACAAGAAGCTAGCATGACAGCTTGTATGGTTTTTGGCTTCGGAGAAGTTTATTTTGTAGAGAGCTAGAAAGTAGTCAGTGAAAGTGGTTATGCATTGATTGTGGTTCTAAAAGCAGTTGAAATAACTAACAGCAGGAAAGTACATGGGGTATATCTGATACAATCTGATACAAATGTACAGTCTGAATGCTGCAAGTCTGTCACCATGTCTTGGAAGAAAGGTGGAGTAACTGTAGCAGAGGTCAGGAAGGGTAATTTGAGGCTTTGAATAACAACTGTACAGGGACATAGATACAAAGTAGGCTGTGATTCTTCAGGTGTCTTAAGGGATTCAATAATAGATATCTATAAAATTGTGACCAATGCTGAGAATGTTAATAAGCAGGAACAATTATCCCATATTTCTTAAAGTATTAAGAAGTGAAGATTAGACAGTGAAATCATCAGCAGGCTTTAAACAAAGAAGAAGCAGTACTTTTTGTCTGAAGCTGCCTAAGTGTGCAGGTGAAGTGTTTGTTCAGTACATCCTGTACTTTTCCTCAAATACTTGTTCGCTGTTAGAGATAAGATACTAGGCTAGATGAATTCTTGATCTGGGGATATAATTGGTAGAATGTTACATTTACATGCCTGTTCACAGAGAAATGAGGAAACCTGTGGTTTGGACATTTTCTTTCCAAAATGCAGGCGTTTGGCCCTTCAGTTTGTATGGTTATTTAACATGACAACTGAGAAATTGCATTATATCAAGGTGTGATTATAAAACCAAAAATATGTAGCAGACTGAAGGGCAAGTATAAGATTTAACCTTCCTTTTAGCTTCCTTTTAAATGGTGACTAGCTTTCAAGTTGATGAATCCCTTTAAACTTGCTTTAAAATATATTTGTCTGGCATGGAATTATGTGGTAGCAGCAGAAGCCTTGGCTATTGCATTTATCAATTGGTGGATATATTAAACCTTATTTTCTGATGTTTTTTTAAAATTCACCAAATATGCAGGATCTTAACTTATTCAAAACCTTAAGACAAAAAATATTCATTAAAAAGAAATTGTATGTTCCAGTCAGACTTCAGTCAGACACATTGGCTACAGTTTAAGAGCACAAAGAAAAACTTGCCTTATGCATTTTGTGTTTGAAATGGTGGATGGAAGTTCTTCTTTACCCTTCCTGAGCATATAATGTATTGCCTTCCTGTTGGGCTGTAATAATCTTCTTTCAGATGAGTGATTGTTTTGCTTTTTGCCTCTAGTTTTGGAAGACAGTCTCCCACCTTCTTTCTGCTCATCAATTGAATAACCTGTCCTCTTCTATTCAGCTGTTTCTCATGAGCTGTTTGATCTGCTAGGATCTCATATTTGTCAGCTGTGCATTTTGATATTGTTATAACCGATGGAATGTTTTCTGCCACTGATTTTAGAAATTTCTCTATAAGCCAAGAATACTGTAGAACCTGTGGTAGCCCTTCTGCCAACTCACTTTAGCGGTGGTGAAGACCAAATTCAGATAAACTGTAATGGCTTGTACTAAAGTAAACAAAACGAATCCCACTGTGAAACTTGCTCACTGATTTTAGGAACTGACCATATCGCTTCTTGATCCCCTATCAGCCCTCAAGTAAGCATCCATGGGTTTTTTTGTTGGTTTTTTTGTTGGTTTTTTTTTTTTTGAGATATGTAATCAAGCAACTGTGGCAGTTGTCTTGTACATTCCTTCTCCGTGCTACCTCACTCAGAAGCTCCAGCAAGGTCTCATGTAGTCTTCCTCACCGTTTGCTACTCTTCCCATAAATGTCATAGAATTGTAGAATGGCTTGGGTTGGAAGGGACTTTAATCATTATCCACTTCCAATCCCCCTGTTATGTCAGCTGACTCTGAGTTAGTGGAAACCGCTTTAACTCCTGCACATAAGGGACACAAAGCGCAGCGACTTCTTGATAATCCGCACAAATTTGATTTTGCTGCTTTGACTTCATTTGTTGTGTACATCTTTGATGGGCTGCAGTGTCCTGTTGTGGCACCAATTAAAACCCTTGTCTGCTTTACTTTCAATTCATTTCCAGCATAGCAAGCTATCTGAAAGATGCATTCAAAGAACGGTCCAGTCGCTGACCTCTGATGGGATTCAGGTCTGTTTTGTTATTTTCAGGTTCTGTTTGGCACTGCTGATGGTCAGGTTATTGTCATGGACTGCCATGGGCGAATGCTGGCCCATGTGCTCCTTCATGAGTCAGATGGCATCCTCAGCATGTCCTGGAACTACCCCAGCTTCCTGGTGGAAGACAGCAGTGAGAGCGACACAGATTCGGATGACTATTCCCCACCACAGGGTAGGTTCCTTGCATGTCCTTCTCTTTCAACTTTGCTGGCACTTGTGAACACCAGGGAGTAGTCGTGTTGTACTGAAACAGCAGGATGGCTGTGGTTTCAAGCAGGTAGAAGATAAAAGATGATGCATTGCTCTTGAGGTAGAATCGGGGGTGGAGCAGAATACTGTTATGAGGGAGTGGGTGCATCCCAACTCTGCCAATATGGCATGCTACAATACACACCTCAGCCATGCTGCTTTGCCTCCATTTGCACAATGAGGTAACAGCCCAAAACTGAAAAGTTTTTTAGTGAGGCCAAGTGGAAAAAGTAGATAGGGGCCCATCAGATGTCACTGATAAGCACATGTGAGATATTGCTATGTTCCAGAGTAGGTAGAGGGCAGTCACAAAAGTTAATGCATTATTTTTTATATTATATATATTTGTCTGAAAAGATAACAGTACTAGACATGGCAGAAGGTACTGCATCTTTAATTTTAAAGAAATTCTGTGAAGCAGAGATAATACTCATCACTGTAGTTCCATCCTTGATAGTACTGACACAAAGAGCTCAATAAATTTCATACAGGGGTGGTTATAAAAATATTTCCTGCAACTACATGGGGTAGATGGAGGGTGACTGGGGCTGCCTGAAATTACTAATTCCTGTACTTCTGAACACATTGCCAGTTTTTGAGAGTCTGGAAGAAATCCATCATGACCCTTAAGTATAAAACTCCTTGGGCAAAGTGTTTTGGTTTTAAACTCTTTGGAAACCATGAATAGCAAAGATCTATCAGCTACCATGTGTATACAGTATGGGGTAGGATATGGTCATCACTTCTTTTTGTAAATGCTGTTGATTATTCTACAAATAAGCTATGAAAAGATTAAGGCAACAATGATTGCACAATAAAGATTTGAATACATAATAGCTAGAAATGATTCTGAATCTGCATCTCAGATATGAACCACTGAACTGGGGACACTTGCAGTTTTAGTTTTCATTTGGACTCAGTCCAAAAATATCTTTTTCAGAATCACTTATATGCACATCAGTATGATAAACATATATTTAGCAAATACTGGTAGGGAATGTAATCATCTGAAAAACATGCTAGCATCTTTTGACCTGAGTTTTGTTTTGGCTTTAACGCCTGACTCTTGGTAATGAGTGAGATTGATTGCTTTAGTAGGAAAAAAAACCCACAAACCTTCAAATTTCCTAGCAAGCCCCTAATGCAAAACAAGGAATAACATTGAATTTTTATAATACCTTTGAAATCCAGTTGGAGGATGGTGAAATTGCAGAGTACGCAGATGAGAGCTCAAATGATCCAAATGTGATAGCTTTTTCTGAGTCAATCAGGGTGGGTGGACTCATTACAAGCCTACAAGTCTGCTTTTAATGATTACCCAAACATGATTTGTTTTCTTTAGAGCAGATGCAGCATAAACCTCTCAAAGGTGACAAGCCTTTGACTCACACAGAAGTGTAGGAAGGACAGCAAGTTCGATGAGTTTCTTTTACCAAATTACATACACACACAGAGCTAATTACTAGACATCATTCTCTGAGGTGCTTTTTGATTGACTTTTTGCAGGTTCAGGAAGCAATACTACTCTTAAATGTCTTTGCCATTTTTGATGACTGAGAACGTGCTGGTCATGCATTGAGAGCAACACTTTAACAGGATCCAGCACTGTCTCCTCTTAAGCCTTGTAAACAAAGTGGAGTTAAATAGTGAATGCTACAGATGGCAGTGTTGGTCATTAAGTATTTGAACAAGTGAATTTCAATGAATGCTGAAAAATAAGCCCAGGGAAACAGAGGCTTTATAGAAATACTTTTGAAAGTAAAGTATTAATTTGATCTCATCTTCACTTTTGAGCTCGTTGAATCCTGTTGTGCACACAATTTTTCATGCTGCTTCCTAGCTCTTAACATTTAAAATACAGCAATTTGTGAAAGGTCAGTATGTTCTCCTAGAAGATCTTACAAAGTCTCTAGTGACTTCAGGAGGAGTCCCCATTACTTGCCCAAGCAGGAAATTTATCTAACAAGTAGCTTTTAGCATGATGATAGTGTTTATTATGCTGTTTTTCAACTTGGGACCCAAGGAAACTTTCCAAAGCATTGACTTTCAACTCTGGGCAGTTGACAGTAGAGAAGGGTAGAAGACCATCCTTGGGTAACTTAACAGAAGATCTGTAAATCATTTGGGGTGTGCTGCAGTGAAAAAGTGAAGAGAAAAAATACTGTGGCTTCATAGAAGCAGACAAATTAACTTGCTGTATCGGCTTTGCTTTTGCTTACAGACATTGCAGAAATAAGCAGGTAGTTCAAGATTCTGAACCACTACTGATGAGAATAAGCCTAAGTACAGTCCCTCTCAGCCTCGATGTAATTATTTCTGGTTGCTTACTTTTCACTCACTCCAGAACCTTGTGCTTGCAGATGGACCAGCTACATATCCAGTCCCAGTGCAGAACACCAAGCCGCTACTGACCGTCAGCTTCACATCGGGAGACATCAGTTTAATGAACAATTATGATGACTTGTCTCCTACTATCATCCGCTCAGGGTTGAAAGGTAAAAAGGAAAATTTTTCACCCCGTTCTATGCTCTGTTTTACTTGTACTTTGAATTATGTATCTGTAGGTTACCTTTTTGTGTCTGTCTTCTAACCCAGCTCTTATGCAGCCAGAGCTCAGCTGCTTGTATTGCCGTTATCAGCACTGACACCTGCTGGTGGAAAAGAAATGCTTGTTTTGTGTTTTTTTTTAAATGTTTAAATTTTTTAGATCATGTTTTTATGGCAGCTTTGAAGAGCAAACTGATCTGTTTGCCATTTTTCAGCTGCATGTGCTAATAAGTTTGTTGGTTTGTGTGAAATGGCCCTCTCACATTAACATTGTGTTCATCTTTAATTCACAATGTCTCTTCCCATGCTTTTAGCAATCAGATAAGAATCAGAATGCTCTTTCCCATGTCTTACAAATTTTGGAAACTTGCTAGGATTGTTATTTACCTACAGGCAGGTTATTCTGAGAAGGAAAATTTCACTGATTATTACTGTACATCTTGCTAAATGATATGCTTTAATGTTTGTAAGATCAGTATTCCATGTAAAATGTTTATTTACATTGAAATCTTTACTGATCTTACTTACCAAAAAGTCTTTTATTTTTCCAGCGGTGTCAGTGCTGGCAATTTATGGTATTTTGCCTGCGGACAAGTTTTAATTCACTAAGACACATAAGCACACGGTTAAAAATAGGCTCCTTTCTTTTTTTTTTTGTCTCTACAGGTAAATCGGTTTTATATTAGATGCAAAACAAGAGAAAATTTAACTGTCAGAGCAAATTCTTAGCTGTTCTATAACAGTATAATATCATCGGTGAAAGGTTATCCTAACACCATCGCAGTAGTTTTGGGGTGTTCAGTTATGCAGAGGAATATAACATCACACTGGAGAATTCTATCCCACTCCAAAAGGGGATAGCTTCTGTCTATCCCAAACCAAGAAGTATGTGGTCTGGCAAAAAGTAGCTTCCTGAGGCAATCCTATGATCCAGAAAACTTCTTTTGCCAAAAAAGCTACTTTAAATCTGGGAAACTGAAACCAATATAGAGAAGCTCTTGTAATAGACAGCAGGTTGTGTGCCCAGCATCACTATGAAATTATATTAGATCAGATAAGTAGTTTTCAGTTGTCATCTAGTCTGTGCTTCTTGCTAGAACCAGGAGAAACAAACCCATCTTGTTCTTTGTTTAGTGCTTTGGGGTTCCATCTTCATGAGGATGTTTGTCCTGTTTCTCTTTCCCCATTGATTTTAACTAATGGAAAAAGATTCCTTAATTACATCACCTTCTTCTAGCAAGTTACAGTAAAATATATCTATGGATTGTAAACTGGACTTTATCATTGACATCAGTAGAAGAATGTGCAACATCTTGCTGGATTGGCAACATGTGAGAATGAAAGAAAGGTGCTTGGGATATCTCTGTCTTGTTTTGAAGCTAACAGTTTCATTATGGAAAATACTTTACATTTAGTTGTTATATGGGTATACACATTTTCTGTACCTTCTTATTAAAAATGTTGACAAGCAACTGTCATTTTGTTGGTTGTTATCATGTGCGACAATATGCAACTCCACCCAGCACAGTCTCCATACTCAGAAGCCACTTTGAACACGGCTAAGACTGAATGATTTCCAGTATTGTAAGTCAATTCATGTCTGAAATCTGTAAGTACTGCATTGTGGTTTCTGTAGCAGATGCATTGTCTTCATAGGCTGCAGTAGGCTACTAAATAAATTTTTAAAGCAGACAACTATAAAACTCTTTCATGCAATACCAAAATATTTTTGCTGTTCTACTGGCTTGCTTAGTTGTAATTTTACTGGAAATATTCACATTAAATTGATGCAGAAAAACTTCTGCTGTTAGATGAGAGTTTTGTTAATGGAAGTTCTTCTGTTCATGCAGCTTAAACACTCTGGGAAGTTTTGTTAGGTCTAGTGGAGCTCTTGAACCGTTCAGCTGTGTGTTTTCTTTTTCATGCTTTTTAACTCAGTGGTTCTCAGTGCGCTGATCCTTACAGAACCACTGAACTACATCTGCTAAATATACTGGTTAGCTGCAACTGCTACCTGCAGACCTGTTGCACGTTTAGAGCGCTCTCTGTTAAAGGCTTGTAAACATGCCTGCCATGAGAGATGACTGTGATCCACTAATTCACTTGCAGACCATTACACTATGTGAATCCTCCATCTGATTTCTAATCTCTGAGCTTGCACTGAGACACATTTCTCAACTGAGCTGTTTTATGTCAAGTTTCAGTAGTCTTTGAAGACTCCATTGGTGGTGTGTCATGCTGTGAAGCCATACTGTTCCCAGGGGATGCTGTGAATGACATCCAGCTCTTCGCTGCCTTCGCAACAGCTTTGCTCTAGGAGTTTTGACTGAGAGAGAAAACTGCTGAACATAGTAGTTACTCCTCTTCCTCTAGGTGTAGGGATCAACTCAGGTTTTGCTTGGAGACATTTATCTGAAGGAGATTGCTATTTCACTTTGGTAGTTGTTTAGTTAATCCAGTTAACGCACATGGAGTTGATCTGCCTGCCTCATTGATTTCTGAAACACCCATCATCAGACTCTCTAAAAAAGATTAATTAAATCCCATTGTAGATTACTTAGAGGGCTGAGGACCAACAGGAAAAAAAAAGAAGCATGCAGTGCCTAGCTGTGAAAAAAATATCTTGAGAAACACGTGCCTTCCCTTGGTATATGAGAAGCATAATTCCCATGAGGAATACCAGAAAGTTGAAAAAATACAAAACCATTTTAAATTGCACATAAAAGTCCCTGAAAATGACAAGTTGACATCTTGAAACAATTTTGAGATCCTTCTTGCCAACTCTCATTTCTCTCCTGCTTCTTCATTTGAAGACAGCTTCTCGCCCACAAATATCTTCAAAAGGTTCTTGGCAGATTGAGCATCCCAGAGCACAAAAGTTTTGTCTTTACCATCACTTTGTCTCAGCACAAAATAGCTGCCTTTCACCTCCGGTTTAAGAGTAAAAAGATTTAAAGACTAGCTCAATATTCCTTGTACATGCAAATTTGCATCTGAAACACAAGCAGGAGCACAAAGTACTGTTTTGGTGTGACAAAGAGCTGGAAGATATAACAATTTGAAATTAGCATCCCCAAATTAAACTGTGGATGTTCCTCATTGTGAGGTGCCTGTAGAAGTAACTGATATGTATATTCATATCCACGTATATGAGAGACTAAGCAATCCCTGTGTGCTTCTGGCAAACTCCTGCTAGGCTGAGGATTAAATTTTCAAAAGTCAAGTCGAAAGAAAATGTGTGACATGGAGGCCATATGTATTTATGGAGAAAAATCCAAAAGTCTTTCATTCTTGATGTTACAGATTTTGAGTTATACTAAAAGTTACATTTACAGCCAGTGAGAATGTGAGGCACTGCTAAACATGCTGGTTTTTTGCACTGTAGGGCTCTCCAGACGAACAGTCTTTGCTACTCAGTGAGTTTATTTATCTGGGCATTAAAGTGATTCCACTTATTTACCACAAAGCTATGCTCATCTTCCTCACTAGTTTTAATATCGCTGCTAAATTCTTGTAGTTACATACCTGGGAACGACCACTAACTTACATTCTACACTTCCACAGGAATAGATTGATTAGTGAGTTGTTACACATTTTGTTGCAGTTCACAAAATAAAAAGGAAGCAGCATTCTCAAAAGTGCATTTACAATGCATTAGCTGCTATTTTGATGAAAAGATTTAGGGTTTTAAATACTTACATAACCTGCAAGAGTATAATTCAGATTCTCAAATCACTTGGGTGCATCTGGAAAATGATTCCTGTTGTTTCTAATAAGAGGTTATTGCCAACTATCTTTGCAATTTCAGATGTGGTGGTACAGTGGTGCACACAAGGAGACCTACTTGCAGTAGCAGGGATGGAGAAGCAGTGTCAACTCGTTGAACTTGGCAATGGTTCTCTGTTGAAAAGTGCGCTTGTCAAGTTCTACAACGTGCGCGGGGAACATATCTACACTCTGGAGACACCTGTGCAGGTAGGAGAGAGATTGTTTAAATCAGTTTTTAATGATTTTCTGGCATACTTTTCATACATTGTTTTTTTGGTTTAGACTTGTAATATGAAAAGGATTGTAAAATGTCCTACTGCATTCCAAAAAACAATACTATAAAAATGCTCCATAGTTGTTATTTGTATTACAGTAAACATCCAAGAATATATCTGATTCTAAGGCTCACTGTGCTTAGGTCTTGTGCAAATATAAAATGAGAAATGTTCTTTTTCTTAAAACCATTGGGCCACAAGTGGACAAGACAGAAAAGGGAAATTCTGTCATTTCTCAGATGAGTGAGGGCAAAAAAAACAGGTAACTTGCTTGATGTTGTAGCAGAGCCAAGAACTGGTGTAATATGGTCCAAGTCCAGTATCAAGATTATACGCTCTTGTTACTGCTATAATTTTCTAATGTATGATCAGTTGGTCTGATGCAATATTTTGCTTGTTATGACATCAGATAGACAAGGAAGAATCAGGATGTCTTATTTCAGTTTCCACTTTCTGTACAGACTTCCACTGTAACTTTGGTCATGTTACTTGACTATCAAAAGGACATGGACTACATGCTGCTCAGGAGCACAACTGTTTGTAACTCTTCACTGTTCTTCCAGAACACAGCTGAAAGTCACTCTACAGTTTATCTCATTTTCTGTAGAATAGGGATGACTCCATTCTCATTTCTGACAGTTACTAGGAAAACTTACATAATTTATAACAACTTTGAAATCAAAAAGTGGCAAAAAATGTTGTTTACATATAATCAATGATGATATCATGTATTGCTGTTTCTTTTTCAGTACCCTGAGCTGAGATGGATACAAAAGGATGACATAGTAAATTGGCTGCTTTTGTTTTTACTTATGTTTATTTAGCATTAACCTGTGCTTCCTAGCTTTAGCACTCTAATTTAGATAGAATTATTTCGTTTTGTAACATATAAAATGATGTTTTCTAAAACCACCCTAAATAAGTACAGAGATGACTAATGCTGATTTAGATACTTAAAGGACTTACACGTACACAGTTTTATTATCTTAAACATAGTTTATCAAGCAAAATAGTGCACCCATATTCACAGTGGATCACTTCTGGAGAAAACGTTATACCAGTGATACTTACTCCCAGACCAGGTTAAAAAGTTTATTCTTAAAAGTTACTATAAAAGTTACTCAGTTCCAGAATACAGTATGTCTGTTTTACCTGTGGAACCAGTACAACACTTGGGTGTCAAGCGGTGAAATCAAGTTGTTTGAGCAGTAGAATGGATTGGGAGAGATTGCCTTGAGATGTATGTCTGTGCAGCCTTGCTGCTGTCTCCCCACTTTGTTCCCAACAACCACAAATTCTCTCTTACCTCCATGCTTTCATTTCCTCTAGTTCTTCTTACATCCCTTCAACTTCCTTTTATACATTCGTCTCTTCTTCCTTCTCTGCTTAATCATTTGGGGGAAAATGAGCATGTATTGTGGCTGATGAGTGTTAGTTATTTTGCCTATTAAATAATAGTATCATAGGATCAGAAAGGTTGGAAAAGATCTCTAAGATCATCTAGACCAACTGTCCACCTAGCATCAATAAACCATGTCCCTAAGTATTACATGCACCTCCATGCACAGTGATTCCACCACTTCCCTGAGCAGCCTTTTCCAAGGCATTGCCACTCTTTTGGAGAAGAAGTATTTCCTTGGTCTTGTACTTCATCCCATTGGCCTCAGGCCATTGATCCAGTCTCTCCAGATCCCTCTGTATGACTTCCTACTCTTAGGCAGATCAACACTTCCCCCCAATTTGGTGTTGTCTGCAAACTTACTGAAGGTGCATTCAATCCCCTCATCCAGATCAACAGCATTCATAGTGCTGTTCCCCATGAATGCTCATTGAACAAATGGACAGGTCATACAGTACTTTTCATAGTGAAAATAATTAACCCCAACCCCTCTGTTCTTTCCAGCTGCTAACTTTCACTAAAGTTGCAGTTTTTTATTATCATGGATATCTTCCCCTCTTTATTGGCCAACCGCTTCAGAACAAGGATAGAAGTGAAAGAGAGGTGGAAAACCACTCATTAACACAACAATCATGCTTATTTCCTTGAGAAACTGTGCTAAAAATATTCCAACTGATATATTTATGTTAATTAAAAACTTGTGTGCATAAGCTTGCCTAGAAGTAGAGCCACTCCTTTCCTGTCATTTGTCAGTGTTTATTTTCTTTATTTATTGCACTTAAGTTCATATTTAACTCAGCTGCAGGAGGAAGTGAAGGAGATATTTCAGAAAGACACCTGTATCTGCTCATGTGGACTTTACTGTTGTGTGTAATTGATTTCTGGTCTAACAGTGCTACCAGCTAAGTACCAGGTATGCTAGAGCATTGCAAAGTATTTGGTTTACTAGCAAAACCAGATAAAAAATGCTGTTGCAAAAATATCACTGGTAACTTGTTATTCCATGCATCTGCTCCAAGGATATATATGCAGATATGCTACTGAGTCAGGTCCCGGTAATTTGTCTGATTACAAATTCATCAGAGCAAATTCATTGATGATGAATGACAAATGACAATCAGCCTTGTAATGGTATTTCATAAAATTCATCGCTGGTTACTGAAAGTAAATGGAAGAAAAGAATCTGCACATCTCAAACTCTTCTGGTACTAAAACTGTTTATTCCAAAGCAAGCAAAAGTTTGACTGGAAAAGCGTATTTATTCTAAATGAGCATTTTTTCCAAATTTAAGGGTCAAAGGAAGAAAAACAACGATGAACATCGGAAGTAGTGGATTGTTGGTGCCAAACTGAGTTTCTTTGTTGCCCTCTGCCCCAACTCTTTGATAAAGCAGATGTCTGAAATTGTTATCAGTAAAATGTACTCAACTGTCTTTGTTTGTGCTGTATATCTTGGAAGAGTACTAAGGAAACAAAAAATTATAGATTGTTCATTGTAAAACTCAGTCTAAAACTGATGTAGGATTTAAATGTAACTTGGCTGGTACATTACCTAACACAAAGGCACTTCAAACTCTATTGTAAAATAAATTTGGGTACTGCAGTTTGCTGATCCTGATGATGGCTGTTGTCATGGTTCCCTTCAAGGTGTTTTGTATGCCACCTTCTCCTCCAGCCTTAGTATGTTTTTGCCATCCTCCATATCATTTGATTAACTCTTCTAAGCACCTTCAGTGTAGGATTTTATGGTTCATAAACCTAGTTTGCTGACTGTAAAACCCTAGGTAGGGAAATCACGCTTGTTTAGAAGTATCCAAATGAACACTGTAGCTTTGTATGAAAAATAATATTCATAAACAGAATGATAGAGCTCTCTGTGCTGGGACTTCAGCCTGACATTCTGCAATATATTTGCAATATATATTTGCAATATATGTTTGCAGAATGTAGTGCAAAGATAAAATCTCAAGTCCCTTTGGAAAGTTACACTAGACTTTAATGTTACTGGAAGCAGTTATATCAAAACTGAGTTCATATTCCAGAGAATAGTGATTATTGATTTGATACAAACACATTACCAATTTCTGTAAATCTTAGAAATTACTGTTTTCGCTCTCATGTACACAAATATTAACCTGATGAACTAAAACTGTGCCCAGTTCTTCTAGCTGGCAGTTTATTCATGGCCTTGCTTTCGCAGCACTTAAAACACTGATTAAAACTGCAGGCTGCCTTGCTGGTTATAATTTTTTAATCAGAAGAATGTTTATTTCTTACGTTTTTTATTAAAACCTCATAACTTTCTCCTGGCACGAAGCAAATATGGGACTAACAGTAAGTGGCCAAGGCTGTTTTGCAGTCTTGCTAAAATCGGTTATGGGAAATGCTGCGTCTGAGTTCTGTCACTTCTGAATTTCTCATCTGAGAAGCAGACAGGGTTTTTTATTATATCAGCTAACAATACCTGCTGTCAGAAAGCTTACTTCTGAGTGGATAAAGCTGCTTTCTGTCTTCTTTCTTTGGACTTTAAACACGGGTGTCTCCTGCAGTCTCACTTAAAAAATGTCTGTCTACCAACTTCACCAGACCTGTGAAGTTGTCCTGTTTGTTGGTTCAGATTTGTTATTTCTATTTTGGTTCCTTTGCTTTTTATAATTTTCTTTCTCATATATCCAGGGGAACAAGAGCATGCAAAACCCTGGTACTGATCTCATCTCAAATTTATAATCCTAAAGAAGGTTAGATTATAATTTTATCTCGTTATGTAATTGCTGTATGAACAGATTACACGAAGATTGCAATGAAGAAGATGAGAGCAGGTTGAGCCCAGCATGTCTCCTATTGAGCTGCTG
The DNA here is from genome assembly GCF_019238085.1 of Lagopus leucura. Classification (NCBI taxonomy): domain Eukaryota; kingdom Metazoa; phylum Chordata; class Aves; order Galliformes; family Phasianidae; genus Lagopus; species Lagopus leucura. Next base: position 51,935,448 of record NW_024962252.1, on the reverse strand, counting down.
TATGTGTGGGCAAGAAAGTCAGATGCAGTAAAAGTGTAGTCACATTTTTCTTAATGCAGTATTTTTAGACCCTAACTCAAAGCAGTATACCAAAGTCTACATCTTTATGGGAGAGGTTTCCAGCTGCCTTTGAGAAGACCTGCTTGCTCTAACCATACTGCTATCAGTAGAAGCCCTTGTGACGTTTCACAGGCTGCTTCTTTGCTGGAAACTTCTGGGCACCTGAAAAGTTAGATGGAAGACTGTGTGCTTCTGCAGAAATCTGGTAATTGTGTAGAATTCATTTTACTAAAGCCTGAGAAAAGAGGCACAATTTTAGGTTAAATTCAGATCAAAAGGACTGTGAGAGGAAGAGGCTGTCTGTTATGTTCCCCAGCCGAGCTAACTTTGCTTACTTTGTCTCCATTAATTTCACATACCGTGTTCAGGTTTGCTGCTTCTGAATTAACATTGCCGTTTGTTTTCTATCACCTGAAATGAGTCTCATTTAGTTGACATTGGATGGCACCAAAATTTTGGAGAATTTAATTTGTTACAGAAAGATAAACAAGAGCAGTGGCTCAGAACTAGCTGGCCTAACATTCTTTGGGATTTCAATAAGGACCTTAATGTTTTACAAATAGGCCATGAGATCATCTCTGACTGCTGCACAAATGGATTGTGATCAGGACTGCAAAATGGGTTCTGTCTAGCCATATTTGGCTGAGAACAGCCTCGTTCTGTGAAGAAGGATTCTCACATTTGTACTGAAATCTAAACAGAAACAAAAAAAAATCACTGTAAAAGCAGAGGATATAAGAAACATTTGCAAATCAAATAAGAGTTTGCTGCATGAAAAAAATCATTTAAGTAATACAGTTTTTGGTGAGGTCATGGAACTTACTGCTTTTATCATCATCAGTTCTCTTAGTTAGTATTATTCCCATTGTAAACATAGGAACAAAAGAATGAAGAAGTTGCACTGTTTCCAGTAGTTATCCTTGAACTCTGGAGCAGTACAGAGATGCGTGCACAAAATTCCTGAGAGCCAGATGGGCACTTAGCCATTCTACCTTCTGATTTCTCTGAAATAAAAGCAGAGGGAAAGACAAAATGTGTATCTCCACAATAGCACTTTACATTGAGAGAAAGCAGGCAGGGTAGGCTAGAGTTTCTACTTTGTACGTACCATTGGTACCATACGTACCATTGACTGGATACAGTTCTGCATTTTGGTTTCTTCTCCTGAGAAAATCCCCTTTTCCTGGATCTTCTGCCTTGAAATATCTGCCTTTGTTCATCTCGTTACCCGTGGGACTTCCAGTAGTCAAGGGTCCTAAGGTCCCCTGACCTTAGAACTTCTGAACTCAAGAGATGCAACAAGGAGCACCTTGCATGGTGTTCTCCTTGACTGAACTTTATACGAGTGATGAGAAGTTTTTAAATTGTGTTTTTTCCTGTAAGAGAGACTTTCAAATCCACTCTGAAAAGAATGATAATAGAACTTGTTGACTGGTTTTTGAGATGTGTTTTCAGACAATATTTCTCCTGATAAAACATTACGTTTTTTGTTCTTCATTATTTCTAATATACAAAGCTGAGTTCCTTTGACGTTTGTTCTGTTGTTCTTTTGTTGTTTTTTTTTTCATGTTTGCATCTAAATCAGGAACTCACTCAGGTCTTTATACTTTGTGCTAAGATCTTTCAACACCTGACTTAACTGCAAAAGGAGATTAGAAATTATCATTAGAAGTTATATGTCCAGCTGCATTTCCTTGTTCCTAGAAGAAATGAACACGTGTGCAGCCGTGGAAAATAAAATTCCACTTTCTTGGAGTCTGCAGTATCTGTATCGACACCTTTTCCTTCCTTGTTTACTAAAATAATAGAAATAAGCAGGTGCTTTATAAGGAACAATACTTTTGCATTGAACACTGCAGATCAATCGCTTTTCCTCAAGTGTTTGAAGTCAGTGCTGTAGCCAGCTAATGATTGTCTTGCAGTGATAATTGATTCATGTCCCTGTCCTTCAAGGGAAGGAGTGGGAAACCTCGTTATTGAGAAATATTATTGGAGCAGTACATTTAAAGGTCAGGTCATATCTGACATTTGGGTGATCTTCTTATTTCCCCAGGCATTTAGTCATGCTCTAATTTTTCATGAACCTCATCTGAAATCCTAGACCTTCCCTGTAAATGAAGTGTTGCTGGATATTAGACTTGAGGGATATTGGGAGTCTGAGCATTCTATAGAAAACGGAGGCAAAGCATGCCTGGTGAATCAGTAAGCAAATGCAAACCAATATTGTGTAAATGCCCTTTGCCAAGACTGAGAATGTTAAGAGTAAAACATGAGGTGTATGGGAGGCTAAATATACAAAGAAAGAATACAAATGTCATGATGCAAGCAGTTCATCCCTTGTAGGTATTATGTGTATGTGTGCATTTGAATGTACACCTGCTTGTACGTATTGTTTACATAAACATATGCTAAAAATGCCTAACCAATGGGATCAAGCCTAGAAAAGTTAAAAAATGGCTGAGTTATGGTTGTCTGCTGGGAAACAGATGAGATCATGCCATGAAGCAGTCCCTTTTGGCATCTGGCTTTTTGCTCATTCTTAGCTCCACAGTGCTTTATTGCCAAAGGACCCACCCAACATTTCAAAGCTACTGAAAAAGCTCTTCTTTGGGAATGCATTTATGATTACAGAGGTTCTTGCACTGGTGCTATCTGCTCCTCTCTGTGCTCTAATCTGAGGGCAGAAATAGTTTCATTTGACTCAAATAACTGGTTGAGCAGAGGCCTGTCTGGGTTTGATGTATTGAATTATGATAGCTGGGATAGTATACTTCATGATCTGTTCTGCTGTGAAACTCTGTGCAAAAAGTAAACATTTTTGTGCGAAGTCATACATTTGTTTATTCCCTGACCTTGTTTATAGATAAGCTTTAATTGATCAAACACGACCAGACAGACGTGGTTTGGATCCCACAATAACTATTAGGTAGATAGTTCTGCCCATGCTGAAATGCAATTCTTGGGGAAATCAGGGTCACTTCTCCTAGTACCTTCCTCAGACTGTCGTACTTCAGATGTGGCAGATGCTTAACTTTTGTCAGTGTCTTTTCAATCATGTTTTACAGGCAGCTATTGATGAATTGTCTCATTGCTATTAAACAGTATGAGGGCTGAGCTTACCCTCAAATAACGAAAATAGCCATTAATAGATATTATTAGATAATATTTTATGTGATCATTCATCAAATCAAAGACTGGACTGTCCCACAGTTTATGGTTATGACAAGCTATGTAATAAGTATCAGTGGTACACAAACAACTTCTCAGTTCTTTTGAAGTTCTCTACAGAATGCCTTTAGCAATTACTGTTAAAATCACAATATTCACATATTGTTGCTTCCATTTACGTATCAGTCAGCCTGAAGGTTTGTGCATTCAGAGAAGTGTTTGTGGTGTTGCCTCTCGAGGTCTTCTGCTTTTAAAACCAGTATTTTCATTGAAATTTAAATCTAGGGTAAAATTACATAGCAGGAAAGGTCTTTTCTCTGAAAAAAAAAAAATAATCTGCCACCAGCCTTTTATCTTGATGATAGGCACTGATATCGTGCTGTGCAACTGCATTTTGCTTTATATCATTCACTGAGAACCATATTCCCCTAGTTTCTCATCTTCAAGCTTTTTGAATTGGTAAATAAAGGGAAAACTTTTTGCTCCCAAACTAGATTAGTATCTTCTGGGCTAATCTAACCCATTTATGTGGGTACCGTATTACCAGAGAGGAGCAGATAAAGATTAGTACTGAGTGTGCCCTGACCTTTTTCTTCTGTGTAGTTAATTCTTGTTCAGTGCATTATGATATTCCAAAGAGACCCTGACCTTAAGGGAAATACAGTTCATAATTTAGTTAAGAATATGTTCACTTAAATTTTTAAGTGCTAAGGATTGTGAAAAAAAAGAAGCCCTTCACAGGAAGGAGTGAGCCTTTTTCAATTCACTGATTACAGCCTTCTGTACAGTGTGCCTTATGGATTGGGGATGTCTTCCTTGTCCTAAGCTAATTTTTGGTACAGAGATAACAGCTATGGGATGAAGATTCCTTAGAGTGTGTGTATATGTGCAAACAAAGATGTTTGTAGCACGTCAAGCAAGAGATGACAGCTGACTGCAGCTTACCCTCACAAAGGGCCAAAATAACAGTGATAGTGCTATGTCAAGACACAACAGTGCTTTGCATAAAAAAAGATGGATTTTGGCCCAAAAGTTTAGAAAGCAGGCACAAGGAGCTGTCTGGGAAAGAACTCATAGATGTTTGTGGGACAGTTTTACCCATGAGGATTGTCTTGCATCCTGGAGAACAAGTTTACTCCTACCTTAACAGGCATACTTCCTAAGAGCTGGTATTTATAAAAGCATCCATTCCATTCAGTTTTTAGTTAGGCAGTTACTTATACATGCAATGTGATCCTTTTTTAATTTGTTCTAAATCTCTACACGGCTTGCTGTTATCGTGTGAACTCAATATTCATGCAGCATGGAATAAGGTGCAAAGGAGGGTTTGAGTGATTTTTTGTTATGCTGCTCTGAATTCTGCCATTTAGGGCCAGTCACCTCTGACTCTCTTGGCTGTCTACTGCCATGAACATGGATGTATCTGAATATAGATAAATAGGAGACAAAAAGGCCATGGTGATCTCTTACAGCTCATTTCCTCGGGTAGTAGTTCAAAAAAGACATAATGCAACAAAAGAAGGAGTGCAAGACAAGAAAGCCAAGTGAATCTTGTCCACTAGTTTAGTAGCTGTCTTTGGACATGTAGTCTGGATTTCGGTTGTAAAATGGGATCCATTAACAGTGGATGAAGGTTGATTATATGACTGAAAAAATAACGTGGATGGTGCCTCAAAAGATCCTGCTCTTTAGCAGTGTATGACTTTTAAGTCATATGTCCTTATAGCGCCTCATTTTTTTCATCTCGTTGATGAATTTGGTAGACAGTTCCTTATGTGAAGAGCTTAAAGTTTTGCAAGTAAAAAGAACTGCATGTGTATCAACTGTGGGTATCAATAATTTCAGGTGTCCACATTTTTCTCCCTTTTTATGGGCAATAGCATGCTTTTCTAAGTTTCTAGAAGATTTAGTGTAGCTTAATTGGTGCTGTATTCAGATGATCACTCGCTGTGCAATTGTTTGGGTGAAGGTGTATGATCTTCTCAAGTTGTGCCCTTTTCCTCCCCGTGCAGCGTCCCATCATCTCCATCTGCTGGGGTCACAGGGATTCACGCCTGATGATGGCTTCTGGGCCTGCACTATATGTTGTCAGAGTAGAGCACAGGGTCTCCAGCCTGCAGCTTCTGTGCCAGCAGACCATTGCTAGCTGTCTGCGAGATGACAAGGATATCAGCAAACTCACCCTTCCCCCTCGGCTCTGTTCATACCTCACCACTGCCTTCATACCAACAATCAAGGTAAAAGGAAAGCAGCATGTGTGCGCATAAAAGAGAAAGGGGTTGCTTGATTTTCTTCTCCCTGCTGCTCCTAAGTGACAATGGGTAAAATCCTGACCCTACATAAGTATGATAAAAAAGCATGAGTAAGGGTCACTCCTGTTCAAGGACAGCAAAGTCGGTGATTATTGTGGTGCCTACTGAAATGTGAAAAGAGAGCTTACACACACTGATCTGTACTACTGTGCATGGATGGCTTTTCCAAGGGCATTCCAAGGTACAATATGCTGTTAGCTCAGGAAGACTGCAGAAGTAATTGTGTCATAGTTTTAGGAGACGTTCACAGTGGTAAAACTGTTACATCTCTCCTTGTTGCATGACTCCTTATATTGCCAGGAAAGATATACTTAAGATCCATGTCTACCCAAATATCTCTACTGACCGTGAGTTCTTCTAACCTTACTACTCCAACAGTGCTGTGAAAAAATAAAGCAGATATCCTATCTTTTCTTGTACTACTAGCAGAGCTGCTTGCAGAGCCATCTGCTCAATCTTATTTTTTCATATTTTTGCTCTCAGGTACATCTTAGGATTTCTGAACTCTATCACAGCCTGTAAACTAGAGCATCAGCTAGTACATGTCCTACATCCAAATATGTGTTCTCGTGTTATGTATTTTTTGTGCATGCTTAACAGCATTTTCTCAAACAAGTTTTGAGCCATCATTGTAACAGTATGACTCTAGAATAACTAATTTGAAATCTGTCAAGTTGGCCCAGCTTAAATAAGAGCAAATTATGCTTGTAATGTAATGGTTCTATACAGTTCCATTTGTGTACTCCTAATCAGGGCAATTTGTGTGACTGTGAAACATTTCACTTACCAGAGAAGAATAAATGCCTTGCTGTAACCATGGCTCCTTGATCTCCAGAGATACAGAGCATTCAGTAGACCAGTGGTAAAGAAACACACGTTAGTGTTATTGGTGTCATACAGGCTATATTGTCGTAGACAAAAGCAGTCTAACTGCTTTTGGACTGTGCTCTTTGTGGATTAATGCAGCCTGCTGGCAAGCAGGGCAAAATAACCCACCTTGAGTTTCAGACTCATAGTTCTCTACACAGCATGCAAATAGACCCTCGTCGGAGATGGGTCGTGTATTCGGAACTAAGTGGGATTGATAGAAGAGTACAAGCTCTTTCCAGAGCTGACAACGTAGTAGCATAGTGTTATAGAATGCACCAGTACTAATGAGGAATGGGAACGTGAATGGCCAAGTTCACTTTTGGGGACAGCAAGAGAGAAGATAGAAGTCTGAAGCTTTGACTTGACTGTGTTACCCAAGTTAAAATTTGTTATCAAGTTTGTGATTGATGGAGCTGGAATTTGAATACAGATTTGTTATCTACAAGTCCAGCCTTCCTCTTTGATATGATTACTCTTAGTTTCTCAGTTTTAAGCTGTTTTAAGCCTAACTGAGCAATAAACAGCCCCACTGTTTTGTGTGTTGCTCATGTATAACCCAGAGTAAAGTGATCTGCCAAGTTAGAGCTGGATTCAAGTTCAGTTAGTCACGTCAAGATTAAATCATCCCCCCCAAGAAAAAGAACAATAACCTATGGGAAACTTTCTCTTTCCTTCCTTCGTTTCATTAAGCCTCCTATCCCAGACCCAAACAATATGAGAGATTTTGTCAGCTATCCAACAGCTGGCAATGAACGTCTTCATTGCACGATGAAGAGGACAGAAGATGACCCAGAAGTTGGTGGCCCGTGTTATACTCTGTACTTGGAATATCTTGGGGGATTGGTGCCCATCCTAAAAGGACGTCGTATCAGCAAGTTGAGGCCAGAGTTTGTCATTATGGATCCTAAAACAGATGGAAAAGCAGGTAAAAGTGAACTGTAGTACTACATAAAAATGATTTTAAAAGACTTCAGGTATTAAAAGTTCAACAGTTAAAGAAAATCTTTGTAAGAAATATGGAAGCTGGTATCTGTTTTTTTCCTTCTTTTTCTGCTGGGGAAGAGTTTTTAGCATGATCTAGGCTCAAGCCTCTCAAATTATATCATACTGTCAAAGAGAACTTGTTATATTTTGAGTAGAAGAGAATAGATTGGTAATTAGCAGAAAATATTTTTTAGTCTCGATTTTGAAGTCACTTGAATGTGATTCAGCCCTCTGAATCATGTACACTTGAGTTTAGACCACTGGAAACTTGGGCTAGGCACGGTGAAGAACAGTTAATTATGTCTTTATACTTTTATTTCATCTACCGCCCATGGATCAGATTTATGCTTCTGATGACTGATAGTTGTAATTGATATCAGTTTTCTGAAGCAGCACTTACATTTTTTGGGGCCTGTTTTGATAGATGAAATCTATGGAAACAGCTTGATTTCCACTGTGATTGACAGCTGCAACTGCTCTGACTCCAGCGATATCGAACTGAGTGATGACTGGGCAGCAAAGAAATCTCCCAAAATCAGCCGAGCTAGCAAATCACCCAAACTTCCCAGGTAATCATTTCTTGAATATTGCCTCATCTTTTTCCCCAGGTTTTCTTTCTGCCTCCCTCCCTCCCTTTCTTCCATTCTAACAGTTTCTTGACACTTCATAAAATTTAAAGCAAACTCCTTTGGGCAGATAGGAGCCTTCTGGAGCACTGAGGTCCTCTGCCATGTACAGTTCCAGACTGATCTCAGATATTGTTGTTGAGGTGGACTTTGAGGAAAGTGCTGGGGCAAAAGGTAATGGGAAGCAATAAGGCACCCTTCTTCCCCAGCATCCTCAATTTTCACAAGTAGGCTCAAAGAAAAACCTTATGAACTCTCCCACTTCTGCTCTGCTGTACATGAACTCTTGCCACCATGGAATGTATTTCATCCTTCAGACAGTTCATGTTTTAAGTCTTCTGTGCTTAAAATCCCTGATCTAGTTAAAGACTGTACTTCCTCAGGGGTATTTTCAAGTTCAGAAATCCATGCGATTGATCCAGTTATAGGGGGCACATCTGTTGCTGTGGCGACCTTGCAAGGAAGAATTAGCAAATATCCTCCCGATCACTGAGTTGACAAGGCTTTGTAATGGAACACAGAACGAGTTTCTAAGTTGTTAATGTGTCTGATTGCTCTCCTGCCAGCTCTTCATTACGTTTATTATGTGCACAGACAGAACCCTCCACCTGCGCAGAGCCTCATGGGTGTCTGTGATGGTTCTCATAGGCACTGATGTCTGCATGCCAGCTTCATGTTACAGGTTTGATGCCTTTCAGTTGCAGACAATGCCTTTCCAAAGACTTCATAGTATGGGGCTGTCCTAGCAGAAAGCAAAGGAAATGTGTCTATTTATATGTGAATGTAATGTGTGAAAGTTTTTATTTCAGTAGTACTTGACAAAAGAGCCATGAATACCTGAACCTAAAACAGAAATAGCTCAGGTAAAGAAACTGTCTTGCTGCTTGGTTTTCTGAAAGCTTTTGCTTTTGCTCTTTCTGTTTCCCACCAGTGAACTTTTTCAGTTACATTATCTCTTCTTACTCATGATGCCCTTTGTATAATGTGGGGCAGGAGTATTTGGCTCAGAGTGAGATCACTGGTTATGGAGCCTTGATTTGCCATATTAATGCAGAGATTTGTCAACTGAAGTGTCACGTTTCTATTTCTTGAGGGTTTGCTTGAAGTCTGAAGCTGAAATAACTCAGCTATACACTATTTTATTAATTCATGGAGGATATACTACATCTGGTAAACTTTCTTAAATGATTCTGAAGATACCCAATCTGAGTAACTGCAAATGTACCAAGCTTTACACATTTTTACATTTAAACTGTAACTCTCCACAGTGTAGATTATATAGTCTACACTATGCTAGGGGCTGGTGCTCTTCAATATCTTCATCAGTGACATAGATGATGGCATCGAGTGCACCCTCAGCAAGCTTGCAGGTGACATCAAGCTGAGTGATGCAGTCGACACATGGCAAGGAAGGGAAGGCATCCAGAGGGAACAGGACAGACTGGAGAAGTGGGCTCATGAAAGCCTAGTGAGATTCAGCGAGGCCAAATTCAAGGTGCTGGCACTTGGGTCGTCAGGACAATCCCGGGTATTTATACAAACTGGGGGAAGATCTCCTTGAGAGCAGGCCTGCAGAGAAGCCCCAAATCCTTCTTCTGGTGGACAAGAAGCTGGACATGAGCCAACAGTGTGCACTTGCAGCCTGAAAGGCCAACCGTGTTCTGGACTGCATTAAAAAAGGGTGGCCAGCAGGGAGAGGAAGGTAATTGTCCCTCTCTTCTCAGCTCTTGTGAGGCCCCATCTGGAGTACTGCATCCAGGCCTGGGGCCCCCAGTGCAGGAAGGATGTGGAGCTCTTGGAGTGGGTCCCAAGGAGGGCCACTAAGATGATCAGAGGGCTGGAGCACCTCTCCTATGAGGAAAGGTTGAGGGAACTGGGCTTGTTTAGCTTGAAGAAGAGAAGGCTCCAGGGAGACCTCATTGTGGCCTTCCAATATTTGAAGGGAGAGTATAAACAGGAGGGGGAAAGGCTGTTTACAAGGATGGATAGTGATAGGACAAGGGGGAATGGTTTTAAACTGAGACAGGGGAGGTTTAGGTTGGATATTAGGAGGAAGTTGTTCACCCAGAGGTTGGTGACACACTGGAACAGGTTGCCCAAGGAGGTTGTGGATGCCCCATCCCTGGAGGCATTCAAGGCCAGGCTGGATGTGGCTCTGGGCAGCCTGGTCTGGTGGTTGGTGACCCTGCACATAGCAGGGGGGGGTTGAAACTCTGTGATCATTGTGGTCCTTTTCAACCCAGGCCATTCTGTGATTCTTCGTTAGACACTGTACCAGCTGCCTTCATTACCATCTTTATATTCCTAAGCATGTTTTTTTTGCATTTTTGCATGCCAGTTGATTATTCTAATTGTTGCTTCCTATGCAGAATCAATATAGAGGCTCGCAAATCTCCAAAGATGTCACGAGCTGCACAGGAGATATCAAGATCACCAAGGTTACCAATAAGGAAACCTTCTATTGGTTCACCAAGCCTAACCCGAAGAGAGTTTCCTTTAGAAGATATTACTCAGGTATTGTGTGCATTGTTACCAGACCTGAGCCCACATGCTGTGGTACACATCCAGTGATCCTGAATAATTTTTTTTCACTTCTTTACAGCTACTAGATGGAATGCTGCTATAATTGCATGTTCCAAGTCAATATTAATGTTTGGAAATGTCAGTGGAATGTCAGGCATTGTTTGCTAAGTTCTGCCCCCAGTAATTTTGTCAGTGTGAATCCATGTGAGAGGTTTTATATGAGTTGATGCTGTTGGCTGTTTGAAAAGTATATGTAGAAATGTTTCTTATTCCGTTTTTCTGAGCTGTCCTAATGCCATTGTAGTTCCCTGATTTGCTAGGGATCTGCAGAGACAAGATTGCTCTACAGGGCCAAATGTTCTCTGTTTTATAATTGTGTGGAACAGCTTTAATTGGAAGGAAGGCAAGAAATTAGCACTTGGTGTTCTTTGTGTTGTTCACATTCTGTGGGTAAATGAAACTTAGCAGCCTGTAAAACTGTCTGGATTAGATACACATTTAATTAATACCAGTCTGAATTCTTTTTGTTTTGTATTGTTTCAGCTGTTTTTTTCCATTCTGTCATTTCTCTTTCTCCTTCTTACAAAAATCTCATAGTAGGTCAGTTACACAGCAAAACAGGACATGAGACCAAAGGCTTGGATCTTGTTCTGATATGGACAGCATAACTCTTGGCTTCTGAGAAAATCTTTTAATCTTTCATACCCATAATTTGATCACCATGGAAGCAGTGGTTTGGGAAACTGCTTTGGAAGCTGGTTAAGAATAATTCATTTATATTTTATTTATTGTTTTGTAAAGTGATTCTGAAGCATAGAACCAAAGGACAGACGGTATTATTTTCTGAGTTACAAACTAGTTGAACTCATAATATACAGAAGAAGCAAGTGGTCGTGTTCTTCTAAGCAATGTTGTTTAGATGTTAATCAACTTTCACTACTTCCACAGCTTTAGCTGATTGTTGTAGATATAATTTCAGATGGTGTTCAGACATCAAAATGAGGCTTTTTAATGACTGGATATAACAGTTCCTACACAGACACTTTAGGTATTTCAATTATAAAAAAAAAAAAAGCTGAAATTGTATTATTACATAGCTTTATTGCTCTGCAGGTTTTATTAGAGCTTGATATAGATCTTACTAGGTGAAAATGATGTTGTTTTTTCTTTGTAGCACAACTACCTTGCTCAGGTCACATCTAACATCTGGGGAACCAAATTTAAAATTGTGGGTTTGGCTGCTTTCCTACCAACTAATCTTGGTGCAGGTAAAAGCAAATTCTGTTTCCTTTTGCATATTAAGCTTTCTAACAAATAAGAAATTTACAATATACATTCTTCCTAAGTGATCAAAAAGCTTCTTTAACAGAGCAGTTGTTTTCTCTGGACATTGGGAATTAGAATTTACAAAATTCGCTGTACCTGAAAGAGATTCAGATCTATAAATACAATAATGAGGTGAAAATGTTAAAAGTCTCAGGTGTAATAGATTAATTAACAGTAAAGCACAGACCTTTATTCTTACAGTTTATTTGAACAAAACCCAAGGTAATAGACAACATTTTTGCAAGGAAGATATGAAAATCACAGTAGAAGTGTTTTTAAAAAATCCATTTTTTGTAGTAATTTACTTGCTAATTATACCAAAATAATGTAAAAATCACTCTTACAGACCATGCTGAAGATTCTACAAGTCTCAGTGGGTAGCATTATCACATGATTCTCTTTCTGGGTTATTCCTAGACTGGTAGCCTTAAAAGTAGTGATTGTCTGCTCTTTTGATCTTTTTCTAGGTAGGCCTTTTCTCCCTAGACAGTCCTACCAAAAGAAAATGGCTAAGCAAAGAGCAGGGTATTTTGCAGAATCAATAGCAGGACTGAGCTCTGAACTGGAATACCAACAGAAGCTCTAAGAACTAATAACAATGCCCTGGATGCAAAATCAAACAGATATTTTTTGTGTCTGTATTGACTACCATCAGACAAAAGATGGAATCCTAGCTACTGGCAAGATGAACCCCTCTGAACCAGCCTTGGAGCAAAGATTGTCCTCAGGATTTGTCACCCCACAGACAGCTACTGTAGGGCTGTGGCATCTTCTGCTTACTGAAGTGTTACACAGTGATTGATTCCAGCCACTTTGTTTTACAAGTCCGTTATCAGTTTTTGACATCCACATTTACAATGATTGCCAAAGGATAGTGTAAGAGTGACTGTACTGGGTCAGATCAGGTGAATTTCTAATTCAGTATTCTCTCAGTTTCAGGGTAAATATGGTCAGAATTATATAAATGTAGAGTAAATGTGCAGTGGTACTTCCTTCAGATACTGTCCCTGCAGGACCTCGGTCTCAGGGACTACCTGAGCCAGGAGAGTTTCCTTTGTATGTAATAAGCAGATTTCCTTTCTGAGCACTTTCTCATTTTCCCCTGAGTTCTTATAAGTATGTGGCATCCTGTGGTGAAGAGTTCCAAAAGTAGAATAGAAAAATAACTTTCTTTCCTAAAAATAGATGCAAGTACAGATGAAGTAATTCATTTTTTCCACAGCTTAACTAAAGAGATGCTGCTTTTGTTTAAGGAGAAATATCTGAAAGAAGCAATCCCTTTTGTCCTCTTTATGCAAAGTATTACATAGTGATTTGGTTAAGAATGTCTCATATATGCATTTGCTTATTAATAAATCACACAGAAATTATAATAGCCCTTCTATCTGCTTTGAGTTAATTCTTTTTTAGCTTTGTCTGCTCCTTGTGTAACCATTTTTAAAAATTATTTCTTGTCACATTCTGTCTCCAGTAATATATAAAACCAGTTTGCTGCATCTTCAGCCCAGGCAGATGACAATCTATCTCCCAGAAGTGCGAAAGATTTCAATGGACTACATTAACCTGCCTGTCTTTAATCCAAATGTTTTCAGTGAAGATGAAGATGATTTACCAGGTAAGGAGGAATTTAGGCCTCTCAAATTACGGCTCTAGCTAGCTGGAGGACAGATCAGCTCCCTGATAAATACACAAATCAAAATCCCTTAGTCTGGTGGAATCCTGTAGAACTGGATTAGAACAAAACTAGTGCATATTACAGACATTGTTTTATAAAGACATAGAAAAATTTATTGCTTATAGAGCTAGTAAGCTTCATGTGAATTGGAACATTAATCATCTTCTACTTAGTTCACTAGCAGTTTTCTGTAGATTGGAGCCTTGCATTCTGCATCTTTGTAGAACAGAATTATATTGTGTTGGAAGTCTAAAGGGGTTGTTCTTGTGAGTTGATGGAAGCAAAGCACAATCTGATGGCAGGAGCTTGGGCCAATTCCTGACTAACTCAGACACATTTTGTAAAGCGTTTTGTGAATCCCCTTTCGTATTTTTATCAGTAAAGGAGCTTACAAGGAGGCCAAAATAGTAAAGTGTTATGTAAACAAGGAGGATCGGAAAGGAATTTCTAATTTCACTAAGATGTAAGGTAGTGGGACATTCAAGCAGTACAGGGAAAGTTTGGATGCAGGTGATTTGAGTGTGATAGGTAAAAGGGTAGGAAGTACTAAGAACCTTCTCCAATTAAGAATAACAATAAAATGAATAGCCATGAAGTTAAATTAATGCAATTTCCAAATTCTCATATCAGTGAGAGATTTGTGTTTCCCATATTGTAGTTTTTTGGAACTATAGAAGTGGCCTCCATGAACAGACAGCACTCTTTAAGGAAGAATAAGTATGAGCACTGAAGAATTAAATTGAAAATTCTCACACTGTTTTGGATCTTTTGAGTGCTGAAAGCTCACACACTTGTGACTGACCCAAGCATCAAAGTAGCCCTCTGTGTTTTCAAAGAAATATTAAAGTGCTTAAAGTGAAGCCCATTTCCCCATGATTCAGGGCTTGTCTTGCTTAATTTGTGTCTACCTGATACATACCTGTAGGATCTGAAGAAAGAAATATTTTCTTCAGAAAGATTTGAAAAAAATAGTAGAGACATTGGTGATCATATGTATTATGCGCTCAACAAATTCTCCTATGAAACTTATTTCATGCATGCAAAAAAAAACAGAAAAACTGAATAGAAAAAGAAAGTTAATGTAAAGTTTTTTGTGTCCCTTCCTGATGTGCAATATCAGTGCTTTTAATTTTATTAGAAGAGCTGAAACAGTGTTCTGAATTACAAGTTGGTAAGCACCACAGAAATATAGGGAAAATTGTGAAGAGTTTTCTTCCTGCTCTTTGAGAAACGTCATAAGAGTGATAATAGATTATCTTCCGTAAGAGCCTTCCTCTTCTGCCCACTTTTTTCTTTCAAGTTCCTTCTGACTTGGCAAACAGGCTATTGAAATTTTAGAAAATCTCTCAAGAATTCTTTCTTAAAGCCAGTAAGTATACAATGGAAAGATGGCTCCATACAAATGGAAAAATGTATTGCAGTGTAAGTAATGGTTGCTTGAGAAATTTAAAGGCAAACAAATGAAAAGAAAAAACAGCAGTAGAAATTGCTGTTGAGCAGTGGAATTTGTGAAAGTACTCTGGGTGAGGTGCTTTTTAATGTAGTCAGTAAAGATTTGGCAGGGCAAAAAAACAGTGAATCAATTTAACTTGCAAATTATGCAGACAAATCAATTAAAAACCATTGGAGAAATGAAAAAAAAAGTTAAATTTAAACACATTGGGATATTAAGCAACACCGTGACAAATGAGATGTTATTTGGATAGGCACTTAATACCCATGACAGCAACATTCCAGATTGCTCAAGCAAAGCTAACAATTAAACCTTAAGCTTAAGAGCACAAATTGCTAGCTCAGGATGAGTGCATGGCCTGCCAGCCAGGCACAAAATTGCTCTGCCTTAGGGCTGCTGAAGTTTAGCTGTCAACCTTCTAAAGGAACAAACGGAGATACTGTTAAAACTTACCAACATATCCACAAGTATCTGCACACCTTCCACATTCCACTGTGGCTACTAATATTGATAAAAACCTCATGCTATTGGAAGTGTAATTATAGGGCATGAGTAGGCGACTAGGATTTTAATTAGAAATTAATTACGAACTAGGCAGTGACTGGATTAATTCTGACTAATGGATCTCTTGCCTGGTGAGTTCTTACAAACCACAGATCTCCATAGAATTTGCTCGCATAAATGATCGTGGATAGAACTCTAATTTCCTGCCAGAAACCTGCTTGATACAACTTGCTTATTATTTTGCTTTTTTTTTTTTTTGTGCAGAACTAGCAAAAACTCTTAGGTTCTCTCTTTGTTTATATGTTATTATTCTTTTCTATCTATGTTCCTTCTTATTTTGACTTTTGCATCTGCACTTGCTTTCAGTGTTCTCCTTTTCCTGTTGCTTTCTGGCTTTTCAGTGGTAGCTCTTCCTGGAATCAGTCTTACTGCTTTTTGCAGAAGGAATTCCAAGCTGTTGGGGCACATTCCATGCTTTTTGCTTATAATCATGAGAACTGCTACACTGTCACTTGTTCACCACCACTTGTGGGAAACTTTTGTCTATTCGTCTGCTTCTTTTCACATTTCTGATTGCAGCCTGTCCAAACATTGATGCTAAGTTTCCTTGATTTCAACACTTAATTCTTGAATCTCTCTTACTTCCCATCTATTTCCTCACATCTTTTCTACACCAACCTGCTTTCAACAACTTCTATGAGTTTTGTCTGTATTTCATTCCATTGTATTCCTCTCTCTGTTTCATATTCCTTCTCTTTGTATTAGAGGTTGCTCTGTCACTCACTAAACTCAAAGGATAATACTTGCCTTTTCCCAGCTGATAACTGTATTCTCCAGTTTGCCGAAGCTCACCAAGCTACTGATACTGAAGCTCACTCATGCTAACTGATATAGTGCTTTCATTGCTGATCTTCCACTTTCTTCATCTTTTCCTTGGCATTTTGTGTGTGTGTGTGTGTGTGCGTGTATGTGTGTGTGTGTGAGAGAGAGAGAGAGAGAAAGAAAGAGAGAGAATGCTTATCAAACATCTAAGTCAGTGCTGGTAATTGCTGTCAGGTCAAGGCAGGCTTGAGGAGCATTATGGCATCCTCTGCCCGAAGCTCTCTCCAACAAATCAAAGCAGCACCTCACTGGCTCTAGAGAGTGTCAGCCTGGGTCAGTGAGGGCTGTTTTGTGCCTTACCACTACGTAGCAGCTGCCCAAAACAAAGCCTGAGAGCTGCATCCAGTAGCTTTAGGATTAGAGGCAAAGAAGAGGTGCCAGCAGCCAGGTATCTATGGGTAGATTTTCTTTTGTATTGTTTGATTGTTGATATCTTTATCATCAAAACAACTTAGCTGAAAACTAATGTGAATCTCGATTCTTAAAACTTTGTTTTGATTTAAGTAGTGTTCATTACAACTGGATGATGAGTGAGTGCTAGTTCAGACCCGCCAGGTAAACTCACTGCTCTGGGAAAGTTCATGGGAATCATAGTGTGGCCTAAACGTGAGTGCTGAACTTTACTTCTGAAGTACCACTGCCACAAAGTTAACTTAAAATTGATCTCCAAATGTAAGAAATGTGCAATGGGAGTCAGTGCAGATAGTCTGGGTTACTTGCTCAAACTTATGTCTGACCCACTGATTTCAGGTTTGATAGCAGCCCTTCCAAATACAGTTGAGCTCCTAAACGCATAAAGATAAGCAGGCAGTTAAAAAGTCAAGGGTAAAACAAAATGACAAAGTACAAAAGACATGCAGTGGTCTTTTTTTTTTCACTAACTTTAAAAACAAATTCCCTCCAGTTCCTGAATTTCATGTTAACACTTCCATGAACTTTCCCAGTGGCACATTTTTTAGCTGCCCAAATGTCTTCCTCAAAGTACTGAATAAAAGCAAAAAATACATGAAATGCCATTTCTGGAGGTTTTTGTGGTTTGACGCTTGCTGTCCTTGTGTGTGCCTAAGCACCACGCTTAGCAAAGGCCAATGGGCCCTGAACTAGAGCAAGCAGAGGGCAAGTGGCCTTGCCACATGCAGGGAGGCTAGCGAGTGACGGGCTGTATTGTTCTTTGCAGTGCCTGGAGCTCCAGGTGCCCCTGCCAGCAGCCCACCCTGCACCGTCAACATCCCCATTGCCCCCATCCACAGCTCAGCCCAGGCCATGTCGCCCACGCAGAGCATCGGCCTGGTCCAGTCGCTGCTGGCCAACCAGAATGTGCAGCTGGATGTTCTGGCTAACCCTCCGGCCGAGACAGGGGGTGAGGGGCCAGGACCCTTCCCAGGAGCACCAGGCCGATTCCCTGGCCCTGGAGCAGTGGCACCAACCGGTGGAGATGTGGCCCGCGCTGCCCCTGTTCCTCCCACTATTGCCCCACCACCCCCCGCCATCGCCCTTGCCGACCTCCGGGACCATGGTGACCGTGAACACGAGCCCCCGCTCAAGGCCAAGCCCCCGCGTCCAGGACCGGGACCACAGCTAGTGGAGAGCGATGCTGTCATCTTTGGGGCCGCTCAGGAGCTGCAGCTGAACAAGATGAACCCCCCACCACCCTACCCTGGCACCGTTCCCACGGTGGGCCCCCCGCCACCCCCACCTGTCCCCCCACCTCCGCCCCTCGACCTCTGCCTGAAAAAGGGGGAGTTCTCCCTTTACCCTGCGGGGCACTACCAGCCGCCTCTAGGGTACGAGCGAATAACAACATTCGACAGCAGCGGGAATGTGGAGGAAGTGTGCCGACCTCGTACCCGCATGCTCTGTGGCCAGGGCACCTACACCCTGCCAGGGCCCGGCAGCTCTGCCACTTTGCGCATCACCGCTGCCGAGAAGAAGATGCAGCAACCCTGCACCAGTGCCACCCTGAACCGGCTGACAGTTCCCCGTTACTCCATCCCCACTGGGGACCCACCGCCCTACCCCGACATTGCCAGCCAGCTGTCACAGGGCAGGAGCATTGCACAGAGGCTGGACAGCAGTATCATCCATGCTACTTTGCGGAGGAACAGTAGGGAGGCAGCGCTGAAAATGGCCCAGCTGGTGGACAGTCAGAGAGCCACCTTGCAGCTTCCCCCAAAAGCCAAGAGCAGCGTTGTGACGGCACAGTACCAGCAGAGAGTACCCACTGCTTTGTACACCTGCAGCCAGTGCAGCAGCAGTGGCGGCAGCAGCACCACGAGTGCTGGTGGTGTGGGCAACATCACTAATGCCAACTCTGGCAGCAGCACTTCCAGCATTGGTGGCATGAGACCTGATATGAGCACGGGGAGCAGCTCCCAGCACAGCTCTGTCATCGCTCACTCTGTCAGTACGTCGCCTTTGGCCTCCCAGTCCTCCTACAACTTGCTGAGCCCTCCTGACAGTTCCCGTGACCGGGCAGATTATATCAACTCTGCCTTTACGGAGGATGAAGCCCTTTCTCAGCACTGTCCAGTGGAAAAATCGATACGGCACGTACCTGTGGCCTTGACGGAGGCTGCCATCGGTGTAAAACGGCCACCGCCGTACCAGTGGGATCCTATGGTGAGTGAAGAGATATGGGTTCCTCAGGAAAGGACATCTCAGAGCTCCGTACCCAACCCTTTAAAACCAGCCCCTCTCATCATCGGTCAGACTCAGCACCTGGATATGTCTCGAATGCCGTTTGTCTCCCCTAAGTCTCCAACGAGTCCCACTGCCACTTTCCAGACAAGTTATGGGGTCGGAATACCATACCCAGGAAGCTACAGTACCCCTCCCCTTCAGGGAATGCAGCCCCCATGCTCCCCCAAAGAAGCTCTGGCCCCAACACAGTTTGCACAGCAGGAGCCCACAGTAGTGCTTCAACCAGGTTACCCACCCAACCTCTCCTATTGCCCTTTGCCACCCATGTATCCGGGAAGTAGCGCCTGCTCTAGTTTACAGCTGCCACCGATAGCCTTGCACCCATGGAGCTCCTACAGCGCATGCCCACCGGTGCAGAATCCCCAGGGCACTCTGCCTCCAAAGCCTCTCCTCGTGGTGGAGAAGCCGGTTATGTCTCCCCCGCCAACCGAGCTCCAGGGCCATGTGGGTACAGAAGTGATGGTGGAGACAGCGGACACCTTCCAGGAGGTGCTCTCCTTGACAGAAAGCCCTGTTCCTCAAAGGACAGACAAATTCGGCAAGAAGAGCCGAAAGCGGCTGGATAGTCGTGCTGAGGAAGGAAATGTGCAGGCTATCACTGAGGGCAAGGTCAAAAAGGATTCGAGGACACTGACTGACTTCAATTCGCTAATATCCAGCCCAAGGCTGGGCAGAGAGAAGAAGAAAGTCAAGAGCCAGAAAGACCAGCTCAAGTCCAAGAAGCTGAATAAGACAAATGAATTTCAGGACAGTTCAGAGAGTGAGCCGGAGCTTTTTATCAGTGGGGATGAACTGATGAACCAGAGTCAGGGCAGCAAAAAGGGTTGGAAAACCAAAAGGAATTTGAGGACAGCCAGTGAGCTGGATGAGTTCAAGTGCCGTAAGGCCAGCGAGAAGGAGGACGGGAGACTGGGGAGCCAGGGCTTTGTGTACGTGATGGCCAACAAGCAGCCGCTGTGGAACGAGGCAACACAAGTCTATCAGCTGGACTTTGGAGGGCGAGTAACCCAGGAGTCGGCAAAAAACTTCCAGATTGAGCTGGAAGGACGGCAGGTAGGAGGGCAGTGGCAAATGCTGCACCTGGGTGGGAGGGTGGGTGCCAGGACTAAGCCTGCCTCTATGCAGCGCAGTGCCTCCAGCTCACATTGGTTGCTGTTTGGGGAAAAACACACAGAAAACAAACAATAAAAACCAGCAAAGTGCTAGATTGAGAAGTAAGGATAAAGTGCAGTTGTAATGTAAATGTACCAGACATATTCAGTATTATCCCAGTAAGACATAAGAACAAAGGCTTCCTTTAATATCGCTAGTTTTTACTTCTGAAGGGAAGTAGTTTTTGTAATAAATCAGTTGCATAAATTGGAGAAAAGTGCAACAGATTTCCTTGAGTATAGTTACAGTTGAAGTCAGTGAGTTTGGACGATAGCTCATTTAATGAACACTGCTCAGTTCCTGTGGCAGTTACATGTGCTTTGTTCAAGAGAACTGATGGGGGTTCAATTAGGTTCCCTCAATCAAAATTTCCCCTCCTGAGTTATCAGGCCTTGGCAGCTTGTTCTTAATCCTGAAGGTACAAGAGGAGGCTCTGACCCTCTCCCAGAAAGAGGCTCAGTGGCCCACTTTTAAGCAGCCTATGGATAGAGAAGTTTTGGGAAGCTAGAAAATGTTTTGTTTTACAGTCTCCCCCTTCTGCCTGAGTGGGATGTTACTACACCAAAACCAGGCCATTAATAAATCAGCAGAACACTGGACTAGGACAGTCCAAGTGTTACAGATTTAATTCCTGGCTCAGCTATAGCATCTCTGAATGTCACTTTTGATTTATTACAGACATCAAGGTTCTCAACTCTCTCTGATTTAACTTGGGAGATCAGTGTCTTAAATATTCAACATAGATAACCAGTGGTAGCCTCCTAGTTTTGTCCTGTTGCAAAACAACAGCTTGTTAAGAAAGCAGTGACCATGGGTGCATAGCCATGAACCCCTGTGCAAAATCACACTGACCATAGGCTTTGCTGGTGATAGAACAAAGCTCAACTCACTTGCTTACATTCCAGCCCAAGAAACTTCACTGTAGAAAAAAATACAATCAGGGCTTCTGATTAAGCTTATGAAGAAGCAATATTAATAGGCCAAATTTACGTACTCCCTGTAGAAGAACAACCTGACTATCCTAGCTTTACGTTTCAGACAGCTCTCGCTGCCCCTTTGCTAATTCATTCTCAGTCTAATTATTTTCTAGGAAAGCTTATACAAAGGAAAATAGAACTGCTAAAGAAATACAGCATGCTAAATGGGAGGTGCTGTAGACAGAAGATTGGTTCTTCCCTTTCTCTGAAAGCTCCTTCCTTTGAAAATGAAATCTGTTTTCCTGATGGGGCAATGATGGAATCTCTCCAATGGAGAGAACATTATTTTCCTGCATAAAGAAGGATGCTGGTGTGACCCACATCTGTTGAGGTCATTGGAAACATTGTTCTTACACCAACGCTTTATAGTGTTTATATATGTTTTAATGCTCAATGTACAGAGTGAAATATTAGTCAAGTACTCTATGTGGTCCATTATTACAGTGCACTTACTCTTCGTTGTCCTCCCACTCCGTGCTGTGACTACCCCATATTAATTCAGAACAATTAACAGAAGTGTACTTACGAAGGGGCAAAAATATTTAACTCTTGTTCTTCTCTGTTTTCTTTTCTATGACTCACTGTTTTTGACCTTGTTCTCTTTTTCCTTCCCCGCTCTTACCCTGCTTCCCAGGTGATGCAGTTTGGAAGGATTGATGGCAATGCTTACATTTTGGACTTTCAGTATCCATTTTCTGCAGTGCAAGCCTTTGCTGTTGCTCTGGCTAATGTGACTCAACGCCTCAAATGAACAAGCAGAAACCTGGAGAGAGGAAAATGTTGTCAAAACCTTCTCATAGAGTCCAAACTGGAAAATGTCGGGGCAGCCTACGTTAGGTGCACTGAGGTGCCTGGAAGCGAAGAAGGCCGTAAAACTGGAAAAGTCTCTTAGTGCCCAACTGAAGGGCATTAACTCTAATCAGTCATGGGGTGGAGGGTGGGGGGCTTTCTTCTCTTTTGTTTGTTTGTTTGTTTTCAGGTGTTTTCTTTTTTTAAAGCATTGTGCTTGGTTTCAGAAAGAGCAAAGGGTTGAGAGCCATTCAGTGTTATGTGGAGAAGTGTGGCTTTTGGCTTGTTGTGATGGTTCTGCTGTGTTTGCTACAATAGCTGATGTAAGCTCATAGAGGGATTAAAAAAGACTGCTCTTTTTGATAGACTGCCTTATATCATGCTGTTCTTTTTAAAACAGGGAACATAACTTTTTTTCTGGTCCAGTTTGTACTACTACTACATCAATGATAGCAGCAAAAAAAAAAAAGAAAAAGAAAAAAAGAAGCTATAATACTTGAAGACGCGTGTTTCTTCTCTGATCTCTGATAATAACTGAGTACCACAAGTTCCAGGGA
Source organism: Lagopus leucura (assembly GCF_019238085.1). Lineage (NCBI taxonomy): Eukaryota > Metazoa > Chordata > Aves > Galliformes > Phasianidae > Lagopus > Lagopus leucura. Next base: position 51,912,890 of record NW_024962252.1, on the reverse strand, counting down.
GGCTTCTGTAGGTCAATATTTAATTTATACATAACGATGTGTTACTCAGAAAAGAAACAAAACTGTTACCAATGTGGTTTTAAAACTCAATGTATCAAATAAGTTGATGTCTGCTTGTTTTGTGTGCTGTTACTGGGGATAAACATCTTCCGTTGGGTGACAGAAAAGAGGGAAGAAAATAATTAAGAGCGTTCCTTCTTTGCTCATACTGATCAGCAGTGTTCTTCAGTTTGGCCTGCAGCTGGAAGAGGTACAGTGTGACCAGATGTACCTTCAAGGCCATGCCTATACACACTCCTCATTTAAATGTGTTTACACTTTATAAACAGAGTCATTCAAGTGAATGAGAAGGCCCAATGTATTCATCTTCTTAGTAATCAATAGGAATCAAGTTCCACAACATTGTATCTGTGCTAAAATTAGGAAAGAGACAGAAGTATAGCAAGTCATTACAGGAAGCAATTTCATCAGGAAAGCAATTTTGTTACAGGAAACAACATCATGGCTGGCTGGAGGACAAATAAGCTAAAAGTGGAAGGAAAAATTGGACAGAATTATTCCTTTTATCACCATTACTACTTGAGTAGTTCTTGTGACTGTAGTTTGTGAATATAATGCTCCAGGTAAGAAAGAGTGGCAAGGCAAAGTTTAAATGGAGTGTTACAGGGAATGGCTTATTGAAAGGAGGGCAGCTTGTTCTGGCTAAAGTTTAGTTTCTGGTGGACATGCAGACTTGCTGACCATTTAGAAGGGTTGCTTGCACAGAAGGTTTTCTGTGTTGTCCATTTTTGTGTATGTATTTCTTCGGTTTCTCTCTTTCCTCCTTGCCTGCATTTTGCTATAGAATACGTTCTGGTATGGAAACAGCTTCCACAGTGATGCACAAAAACTGTAATTATTCCTGTAATTGTTTGGACATTAGATTACTAAACATGACTGCAGATTTCCTTCAAAAAATTATTCTTTTGATGTGAAAGGCACGCTGAGGAAGATAAGTTAGTTGAGATGTTAATACTGCTTTGTCTTTTATCCAGTTTAACTTCTTACTTGAAAAGCTGTATAACATAAGATAAACAGTTGTGATTTTATCTCTCTTTTTGAAAATTCTGGTGGTAAGGCAGTTCTGTGTTGTATTTAATTCATTCTAGAGGAGCGTGCCATGTAAGAGAGGACCATGCTGTAGCAGAGCTTACCAGAATGCAGTGAACAAGAAACTTCTGCTCTGCTGACACATGTAAAGCAATACAGCACAGAGGGAATAATAAATATCAGTCAGAGAGGAGTTTGAGAGCTGCTAAGAGAGACTACGAGGCAGATCATCCACAGGTAAAGTCCCACAGGGTGAGTCCAGGAAGAACCTGGAAGAACACTTTGCAAAGTGGTTTCCTTGGAGAGGACAGTTAGAAGTAAGAAGGAAGGAAGGGCAATAGATGGCACCATGCCTGTATGATCCCAGAGTTCAGGAGCTTCTGCTTACATGTCAGGCACAACATTCCCCTTGGCATTTAACAGACTTCATTTGCTTCAATTAATTTTATTGAATTTATGTTATCTGGCCTATTTGTATTTTTTCTCATGTGCATTACGTATTCGGCAGCTTATGTGCCTGTATCTGTAATGTGTGTGGGATGGAGGAACTGAAATAATTTGATCTGTTCCCTTAAAAATCTGGAAATTTTTCCCATTGATTTTTATAAAGGAAGCACGATTGAGCCATTTGTCTGCATTGAGTTACACCCTGTGCAGACAGTCAGTTGAATTCTCAGGTCTGCTACTATCAATATGTGAGGAGGAAAGTTGGCAGATTAGTGTCCTTTCCTACCCAAAAGTCTGTGCTTAGCAGTCATACCCAAATTAGAATGTAATGGGCATGTGCTGAACAGCATAGACAAGAAATGTATCATGACATGCTCACTGTCTGGGAGAAGGGCGACTCATTCACACTAGAAATCTTCAGCTGAAAGGAACGTTGCCTGTAGTTTTAAGCCAAAATTGTTACCGCGTGCAAAGAACATCAGTGTTTTTTTCTGAACAAGATCTGGTCTAATTAGGACTTCTGTGTGCAGTTTCTTTAATCCTCCATGGAACAGTATTCCTCTTCACTTGATTCATAAGCAATTTTTTCCAATTATCAGTAGCTTTCTACTAACGTATAACCACAAATCACAAACACATATAACAGGTAACAGCTTACTAACTTGGTTCTGTTGGCCAAGCCTGTGATTGCATCGTTCTGGTCGCTTCTGCCCAAACAAAGCACAAGGAACAGCTGTCATAAATCAGGAAAGTATACACAATTTCCAGCCTTCCTGTTTATTTGTCAGATGTTATAAGATAAGATACTTTTCTGTCTTTTTGAAAATACTTTGACAGAGTCCCTAAAGGGAATTAAAATTGAGGGTTTTAATGGTTTGGAGAATTAGAGATAGAAACTACTCTCAAATAAGTTGAATTGTAATGAAAGAAGTGGAAGTGGTGTAAATTCTGAGAGTGGAACTGGATCGTGAATTGTATGAAGGACAAGTAAAAGCAACAGTTCTTCTGTTTTTCATTGAGAGATATGACATACGACACAGATTTAAAAGCTGCCCACAATACATTCACTGAAATCCTGAAGATTGCTGTTGCATTCAGCCAAAAAACAGATTTTACACTTTATACTTAATTTGAAAGATCCGAGTTTTCTGTAGATAACTAAGTTCTTCTAGGGAGAATGTAGCAAGGTATTCAAAAATATTCTTCTTTTATACGCACACAGGGATTTCCAGAAAATGTTTTTCCAAAGCTTTTTTTTTTTTTTTTTTTTTTCTTTTTCAATTGTGCAATAGTTCAGACAGTCTGGGGGTCTTATGGGCTTTTTCATGGTTGTTTGTTTTATTCTGCTGTTTATTTCTTTATTTTCTTTTTTCTCTTTTTTTTTATTTTTTTTAATTTTTTTTAGGAAGTTCTGAGTGGTTTTTAAAGATAATTTAATGCAGATTTCTTGTTAACATCCAAAAGGCAAACTATTTATCTTGTGTAATATAATAAGTAATTAAGGGATTATTTTATTTCTATATATCAGTGAGCTATACACACTTTATTATTTATATTTAAAGAGCATATTCGTAAGTAATTGTATGTTTTGCTGCAAGAAGTTCAAAGTGCATATAGGAAGACTTGGTTTTGTGGACTAGTATGTAAAATTTCATCATTCAGGCAGGCAGAAATATTTTGGCGTATCTAAAAGCAGCGAGTTTGCTTTGAAGATCTGTGTAGACTACAAAGAATGTAGATGACTTCTTTGGGACCTGCAGAAATCTGTCCTCCACAGTTTCCCTCCTTTGTTTTGAAGTACATATTTCAATTGGGAATGCTTTTAAAAAATACAAAGCTTTCCCTCTTGTTTAGTGCAGTGCTTTTTCTCTAGTTATAAGATAGGCTGGCTTGCGTGATAAAAGAGAGTGTAACGATGTAGGCTCAGTTTGTAAGTTCATTGCATAGCCTGGTAGGATTTAACGGTGGCATACTTCAGTGCACTAACAAACTAGCTTAGTATGAGCTAGATGAGGCACGAGAAGGAGTACAGCAGTAAATGTGTTTCTCTCTACTCAGGCTAATGCACTCCTTCAGCAGGGCTCAGCTGGTTCCAGCGCAGCCATAGTGCTGCTGATTCCTGAGTTAGCACTGCATGGAGCTGGTTGAGCTGAGCCCTGACCTCTGCCAGTGGCACCTTCTCTTCTTCAAGGTGCTCCTCCACTGAGACACGCTGGAGACAGCGTTCCTGCTCTCTTCTTTCCAGTTTAGCTCCAAGAGCAGCATGCAGCTGCCAGAGAGTTTGCCTGCAGCAGCTTTAAGCAGAGAAAGCCCCAGTGTCAGTTGGTGGTTGTGTGGAATCTGCTCCTCTAAAGGTGCAAAGAGGTGTAATAGAGATCCTGATTCATTTAGAAAATACAGCTGATAGCCTCAAAATAAAGCTCCTAACAGAGTCTTTAAATTGGCACTTAAAGTCTTGTATATGCTCCATGCACAGAGTGATCGATTTTGTCTTGAAGCAGTGGGAATATTGCATTTCTGCAATGCGCGTATGGGAGAGAGAGATGAAAGAGTTACAGAAAGAATTTTCGTCGTAATAGTTATTCACTGAGTTCCAGAGGCAGCAGAAAGAGGTGCCATGGGTTGCCTGATCTTGGTTGTATAACAGTCAATCTGCATGTAGGTTCATCTCAGATAAACCTTCCCTGTTGCAGCCACAGAAAAATAGTTGTATATTTCTTTATCTAGTTTTGTTCTATTGTTTTTATGGAGCTGCACAAAGCCTTGAGCCTGGACAGTCTGACTTTCCCTCACGTGTCTTTTTTTTTTTTTGGTCTAAGAAATTCCAGACAAATGTGGGAGCTTGCCTGGTTGTTACCTCAGACAATTTCTGTGCATTTGCAGCCAGATATGTGTTACCCTATGTTATCTTGGTGCCCTTTTACCTGTCAGCAGCACTTTAAATCCATGTGCAAAAACTGATTTGAGTGAAAGAGAAGACAGGGTAAGTTTTGACTGGTTTTTATGAATGTGTTTGCCAGAGCAACAGTTTGGAAATCACACATTTCTGCAGATCCCAAACCACTCAACGCCAGTAAATCTGACCTGGGGATTAGCAGCAGATGAGCCATTTGCATGGCATGCTGACAGAGGGCCCGCTTCTCACCTCACCAGGTTACACTAAGGTACTTAAGAGAGGGGAATCGCACCCAAAATGCACTTTGCCATCTCTGTATGATTATAAGGTAAGAATGACAGACTTGATAGGTATATCCATTTAAAACAACTGTACAGCATTAACGAACAGCTATACTGACAGTTCTGTGTAAACTCACCTGAAGCACTCTGGAAGTAAAATGGCAGCCACAAAGCAGTCTTAGAGAATTTTGCCTTATTTTCTCATTTCTAGGACTTCAACACAGGAGAGCAAGCTGTTCATGTGATTTAGAGGTTGGTGTAATGTTTTTCCCAGTATACAAGGGGAAATAATATACTGCTGACAAAAATGAAATAATTCTGGTAGAGGAATTTTTTCATTTTGAAGTCCCTTCACTTTCACAGCAAGCACAATCCTCCACCAGCAGCTACTGGCATAGAGCTGTGTTACCCTCAGGAGTATACTGCAGGTAGGGACCACGGTCCTTTTTGCAAGGTTGGAATTTACATGCATCATTCCCGAAGGAATAAGATTCGTTACTGCTTGTGAAAGGTGGGCTATGCAAATGATTATTTCATATTTATTTAATTCTTTAAAAGAAAATCCCGCAGAGATGTTTTTAGATTAAAAGATGCAGCTTTGCATATTGCTTGGTACCTCTGGAGATGTATGAGGAGAGCATTTCTTTTGGCAGTTGGATTGTTGCTCCATGTAGGAAATTAGATTTTTAAGAGAAAAAACAATTAACCGAAAAAGAGAATGAAAAAGGATTCGGTGAAGCAGTTCTTGATACAAAAATTAAAAACTTCACCATTCAACTTTTGATTTTGCAATTGAATTTATAATGAGAAGTTTGTTCTTCAGGGCAAACTGATTGTTATGAAGCTCTGTGCAGGTGCATAGGTTTGCTGATCTGGAGCTTAGTGCAGGATCAAAACAACACGATTTTGTGAGATTTGCAAATAAATAGATGAAAATCTGGATACTTACTTATCCAAAGAGTTCCAAAGAGTATCCAAAGAAATTAAATGGTATGATGCCTTCCAGTGGCTGGAGGGGGCCTACAGAAAAGCTGGGGAGGGACTTCTTATAAGGGCATGTAGCAACAGGATGAGGGGAAATGGCTTTAAAATGGAAGAAGATGGATTTAGACTGGATATTAGGAAGAAATTGTTTACTGTGAGGGTTGTGAGACACTGGAACAGATTGCCTAGAGGGGTGGTGGATGCCCCCTCCCTGGAAGTATTCAAGGCCAGGCTGGATGGGGCTTTGAGCAGCCTGGTCTGGAGGGAGGTTCCCTGCCTACAGCAGGGGTTGGATCTAGATGATCTGAAAGGCCCCTTCCAACCCAAACCATTCTGTGATTCTACGATGTTCAAGTGTGCCAGATCATTTTGAATCCTTGCCCTCCCATTTAAATAACTACAAATTTCAAAATATTGTCTGATTCAGCAATTCTGAATCCTGACAAATGTCATCTACTTGTGGAGTGGTTTTCTTACTGTCCAAATGGTTGGTTCTGGTAATATGGATTCAGATTAAAGTAATAATAAAAGAGAAACATACCAGTGTGCAGACACCTGAGTTTCAAGTATTTAATCAGGATAGAGCTCAGCTTATAATTCCTGCCTATTCTGTTTCAAACTATTTATTCAAAACTATCATAGTTTTCCCTTCATTTCTTTTGTTTGCTTTATACATGATTTGCCTTTGGTTTCCCTTCGCTTCACTGCTTCAGCATTTGTTTCTTCATTTTCTGTGTTGTGCATTTGGGGAAGGGTTTGTCTGTTCAAGATCTCGTTGTTTGTTGTAGATAAAGTATATGGTGTTGTGGAACAGCATGGAGATGCATTTGATTGAAAAGGCACTGTAGTGTTTCCTGAAAAAGTAAGGGAGTTGCATTTGTTTATTAAACGTGTTATTTTGGTACTATAACTTTGAACATGATTTTGGATTTTATTTTTTTTTATTTAATTTAAAGAGCATATACAATCATGCAGGTGCACATGTTCTAAAGCTAGCAAGCCCTGCGTGTTTTTCTTTTGAATGCTTTTGAAAATTGGTACACAGTTTGTGTGCTTTTACATGTTTTACATGGGGTTGTTTGGTTTTTTTTTTTAGTAAATTTTGGGGAATCTCATGTTTTCTCTCTTTTTTTTTTTTTTTTTTTCCTTTTCTGCTCAGTGTACCATGGTATACCTGGTTTCCACTTTGTTTGTACTTAAAAACATATCTTGATCTGCCTTTCCTTTCATGTATCTTGTGTAATAGATTTTGCAGGAGGTGCCTAGAAAGCATTGTTGGTTTCCCTATAAAAATGTGGTTTGTCCAAATTCTTTACTGTCTACATGATTGGCAGATTGACTCATTGCCCTATTTTTCCTTGATGATTTGGAGTTGTAAGAGTTGTCCAGCTGTTGCTTAATAAAATTTTGCAGACTAGAAAATTCCTGACTTGTTTTTGTTGCATTTTCATCATGTTGAGCACCTTAAATACTTTAAAAGTAGTTGACAAGCCTCCTCTGGAATGACCTGAATAATAAATAGCCAGAAGCCCCTGTGCTTTCCGATTTCAGTAACTGTTTTAAGTTCCACTGAACCCAATCCGTGTACCAGGCCGTAGGACTGTGTCAGTCGTATGGGAGGACAGATGGCAAAATTGTCATGGTAATAATTTTCCCATCTGCCTGAACATCAGCCAGTTCTTGTGCCATTTCTCCTCTGCTTGCTTTCCTGTCTAAGGAGGTTATCTTTGGCATGTCTGGTAGTTCTCATGTTGTCCTTGATACACTGGAAACTTTAACATTACCACAAGGAACTCTTGTGTCTATTGTCTTTAATAACAGAATAAAATGCTGTGATGGCTAGTGTTCCTTCACATTTTTAGCAAACATAAACATTCAGGGACTGAAGAAATCATAATAATAAGCAGTAGTAAAGTATTGTACCTGGCATAACGTACACCCTAACTGTAGCATAAATGAGAGAATCTTGATGTCAGTTCCCATAGCAAGTTCTCATAATGGGTCCTCGTTACCTTTGGAGTGTTGCAGGAGTCTCTGATGGATCCTGACCTCTTTACCGTATTCATGGGTGGCCTTGAAAAGAGTTTGAATACTGAGCTATAGAGTTTATTGATGATATGAAGTTACTTACAATAGTGAAGGCAGTGACCAGTCATAAAGGATCTCAGGCCTTTATCACAGTTGGCAATAAAATAGCAGATGAAACTCAGCATGGATAAATGCGGAGTCGTCCTCATGGGGGATAATAAGCAAGTGTAGATTCACGTGTGCAGTAACTGTCTCTGAAATGACCTCTGCCACCCAGGAGAGACTGAGGATGCTACAGTTGAGCCAGAAAGTTTCTGGCAATAGCCAGAGACTGGGAGAGTACTAGGACTAAATACCACATGAATTTCCTCTGTCCATTCTCTTCCTGGGGGATTTGCAAGTGGCTTTTGTAGGAAGCTAAGCGTGAGTCTTGAATGGATTCTAATTTTGAGCCAGTGTAGCTATTCCTATTCCAGCACTTCTAAAGCAAGCATAAAGCAAGCATAGTGTATAGAGGAGGCAGACTTAACTTTGATTTGGGGTGTGTTATAGTTCAGTGACGAAGATTTGTGTGGTCATCTATTTCTAGAAGGAAATCCTATGCTTTCTCTGGCTTTTTTATTTATCAATGCAGTGTATTTACAAAAATAAGAATTATGTGAGTCCCATGCCCTCTGATTTTGCTGCCTGTTTAAAGGTAAGAAGGAAATGTGAGGGAACACTGTTTAATCAGTGGCTCTTTAAAGAGAAACTGAGAATACAGCAGCTATACACAGAGTTAAGCTTGTATATATGATTTAATAACTACTAGCTGTGGGCTTTTTCATCGAGACAGGTTATTGTTGGTGTTCTCTGGTCTGGCATTTTCCACTTTCTGTTGGCATTACTGCCAGAATCACAAAGAATAATAAAATAGCAATCTTTACTTACTACTATTATTTTTTTTCAACAGCAGCCCAGCTTTCAATATGCAATGTTAACAGGATAGACACAGAAGCTAAGCAATTACCTAGTTGTGAGGGTGTTGCATAAGATCAGGGGAAAAAAATTGCAGCACTTCATGCCAATTGAAATTCATCTCAGCCCTTTCATCTGGTTCCTCATCCATTATGGCCGTGTATTCCTTATTCTCATTTTCTGCTCTGTTTAAAACGAACACATTTCATACCTTTTTTTTACTGATCAAAGCGAGAACTATTCATCTGGGGGAATGTTTTGGTTTGTGCATCTCCTGATATTTTTATCTTTTCCAATGGTTCCTCACTTTCCTCAATTTCTCACTTCCCCACAGATAAGGAGAAAAGTTAGATTTGAACTGCAGTAAATACTTTTTCATTGTTTTTCCCCTTTCAATTTGCATTCTGTGGTGACCATCTTCTTTCCTAAAAGGAGGGCAACTTTGTTGTGCAGGTTTGGTGAGATTAATTTCTTCCTTTTCTTGTCAAAGCCATCTAGGACTTTTTTATTTTTCGTGATCCGAATGTTTGCTTTAGAAAGGGGTCTGAATGAGTTGGTTACTGCAAAAGGGAAGATACTCAGAATGATTTAAACCTGTGACATCTCTACTTGCCTCGTCTGGAGACAGCCAAATGCAGTGTCTCATCTTCATATGTGGCATCACTGTGATTCTTTTTAATGAGGGAAGCATCTTGGCTTTCTTGAGATCTGTGAACTTATCTCAAGATTTTTCTTCTTGAGCTGCTGTAGTAACTAGTGTAAGCTGAAGTGTCAAGCATTCATTTTGACCGGCTCCATTTGTATGACATGGAGAGTATTTTGTAACTTCTCCATATAGTTCTGTCCATAAAATTGCTGCTACTGTTCTTAATTACATTATACCAATAATGTTATCTGTAGTTTATAAAATATGTGAGTTTTGTAGATTTGAGTTGTGTCTGATCAACAGAACTTATCAGTGACTGTGAAAAAGGACTGAACAACTTTCAGAAAATATGGGTTACATATAATCCACACTGGAAGCACTGCAAGTTCTGTTACAAACTGCCTAACTTCCAAATGCCAATGAATTGTCCCCTCAGGCCATAAATTCAATCAAAGAGTATCCTTTTGAGAGCTGCCAAATTCCCCAAACGATTCCATCTCTGAAGATTGTGGAAAACATGAGTGAAATGCCACAGACTGAATGTCATCAGAAGCATGTGGTGTATTCATGATGAAGAAGCTGTTGGGTGAGTATGACAGTAGCAATGAGAGAGAGTTCAAGGAAGTCAGTGAAGCTGCCTGGGGTGGATCAGCAGCACGTGTGATAGAATGTCCCTTACTTCAGAGGGAAAAGAAACCCAAGTATTTGAGACGATAAGAAGCTCATGAGTCGATGCATAAGTGTCAGTCACTTGTGTTCATATATAGCAGTGTAAAATACTACAATGATGGTCATCCTCACCGTCATCACTACAAAGATTAGTGGCTGTGGAAGCTTGATTTTTTTGTAGAAATTTTTACCATGTGAATGTTAAACATAGGGAATCAAAATGGTAGGAAATTGAGAAAATGATTATCTAAAATTAAAATATTCTCAAATAGAAAATGTTGCATACTAAGAGCCGCTCACACCCATAAGGAAAATGTTTTCATTTTTTCAAAGATAGTAACAACAAACAACCTCATAGCAAGATTGCTTGCATCTGTGAAGTTACAGACAACCTAATAAAAGAAAGAATAAAAAAAAGGAAATGCAGCTGTCCTATGCTGGAGTACAGTTTGAAAGACTGAAATACCAAAACATGGAATTCAGTATTGAAAATATTCCCAAAGTTGCTACATTAATCTGCTTTGCGTAGCTTGCTCAGTGTAAGAGACAAAGTCAAAAACGATCAAAAGAACAGATGTTTAAGATGTTCTAAGTACAGTTACAGAGACAAGCGATGACATCAGCTGTCTTTAAATTGGATCTTGGAATTCTTTTGGAAGACACAGCGTAGCAGGCAATTCAGAAATAATCATTTAAAGACATTCAGAGAACAGGATGTATGATGAAATTTACTCTCAAAATAGTTAAGCAGGGAAGTAATTATATGAATGAGGTAGTAATCATATGAAACAACGGAGATCCACAATTTAACTAATTAATTTCAAAATAACCCATGAAGACCCGTAAGTGCATATAATTTTAAAATACTGAGTGGGTGTTGAAGTTTTGAAAAGTTTTAGAGTTCTGGATAAATGCAGTCAGTGCTAGTGAGCCATATTCTGTCAGTCTACTCGCTGGCCGATTTTGGATGCTATAACCTATTAAATTTTATCAAGTTAGGAGGGAGGGAGCACATAATGACTTTTAAGAGGATGTCTTTGATTTGCCTTCATAGAAACGTTATGAGTAGATGTCCAAGTAGGGAATGTAGGATGTTTTCAAGTACCAACAGAAAGAATGGAGTTTGAAAGTGCTCAGGAAAGGATGTTGGTGAAATCTGATAGGAAAAATATTGTTTTGCAACGTAGACAGCCAAAGCAGTCTCTTCTGTGCTGGCTGCATTGTATGGATTATAAGTGTGACTCCTGCTGAGATCATCATTGTTTCTATTAATACATATTAATTTATTCCAGCAAATGAAGAGGGTTAACCAGGCATTGACATCACCATCTCATTAGCACTACTGGGTTGTACACAAGCTGCAAAGTTTATGTCAGATTTGATATTTCCGAAAGATGATAATAAAAGGTGCAGAAAGATTCAACGGAATATCCAAAGCAAGCATCCATTTCAAAAACATAACTGTAGGAATGGAGAAAGGTTTTTAATCTCATCAGCAGCTCAGACTTAATCATATCCTTAGCAGAAGAGAGTAAATCTATGTGATGAATTCTCCATGTCATACTTGAGCCCCTAAGAAAATCAGTGACCACTGTGAAAAACTCACACTTCCTAAATTCTCTCATGAGAAGCTGATGGACTTGTTTGGAGGTAGTGTATGCCTCAACAGATGGATATAAATCATCCATAATCTCCACTGAAGATACAGCTATTCTTGAGCTCAGTCTTCAATTCAGAAATGTTATGTCTTGCCCAGAATATCAGGTGGTTGGAACACAAGGCTGGACAATATTTACAGATGAAATTCAGTGCTCAGAGGTTCATGTTTGTGGAGAAATAGCAGGCTTACATGTTCTGGGAGGATGTAGTGCTGCTACAGTGCTTTTACAGGTGCAGATAGAAAACTCTTGCAGATATAGCTTCGTATTCCAACAGATGTCTTTAAAACATAGGTGAAAAAATCCCATTATGGGCAATACTAGATGTCAGTATGTTTTTCTTATGAGCTTTTCTCAACAACAAATGAAGCTGTCTTTGAGCATGCAAAGATTGTCAGTTTGCACTGTGTACATTTACACTGGGATTTGGAGACAGTTTTTTGCTCAGTTTTGTAAGCTGTGACTGGTAAATTCAGTCTGGGCACTGGATGTTTGGACCATACCATCAAAGCTGTCTTTCACATTTATTAAAGTCAGGGGTGCCCTCTGTCAATACAAATGTCCAAATCAGTTATGCTGTTGCTTGAACAAAGAGGTGCAACTCAATGCCTAGTAGAAGATCAAAGATGAAGAGACAACAGTATCATTTCACTGAAAATTTGTAAGATATGGAGGGGAACTATGTTGTTTGAAATAAAATCTTGTGAATGTTTTATATTAGCACGTAACGGGAAACATGCCATCTTTTTATGGTGCCTCTGAACAGTGGATTGTTGTTATTGTATTAAGAATCAATTTTTGACTGGTAAGTATTAAAGCTTAAATGTTATAATGGAAAAATTTGTTGCCAACAGGGAGGGCACCATTTTTAAAAGCTTTATCAATGCTTGCAGGCTGACAAAGGCTGTAGAACCTGAACAAAATCCTGCAACATTCATGTCTTCAAAAAGCATTAGTAAACTTTGCTACTTCAAACGACACTAGAAGCTGAATTTTCTGACCTTGGTTCATAAAGTCTGAGCTCAGTGCTACTCACAAGAGCTTTATACACAGCAAGCTCACCAAATTAACTGGATTTTCCACCCAGGTGGTTTTTGACAACGATTTTTCTAGCACAGGGACACTGAGAAGCCCTATAACAACTGTTATCTGTGCCTGACTCAGAGTAGTTGAATAATCCATTATTTCAGCTCCTCAGTGTTGCATCCTAATAGCTTTCCTTTTATCTGCTCCATTCTTTATGTCCCTTGATGTTTTTGTTAAGCCGTAAAAAATAATATCTCCAGCACAACACTCTGGTTTTGTATTGTGTAATACAGCATATCACCAAGTCTCAAAGGAAGATGATTCTGCACTGTTTTTGTAGTGTGGTGGGTGACAGGGGCTTTTTGTAGCAGTGTGTAAGAACTGAGGAGAGATCATCTCTCTTCACTATTGTAAAGTGGGCAGACAGATCCACGAGGAAACCTCTAGTTCTCAGGGTGTACAGTGGTGGGCACAGAAATACAGGGCAGTTCATCCTGTTTCATCCCACCTGTATGAATTCACCCAGGGGGAAGCCTGCTTATGGAGAAGGTGATGAATGAACATTCAGACTGCAGCAGTAGTGACTAACATCACCATTGGAAAGATAGAGGAGGTCAGGTAACCAGAGACTGCAGCAGTGTGTAGTGGTACATCACAAAAATAAATGTGAAACACACATTCTTGCTGCAACAGAAATCCCCTGAGACTGCAAAGCAGTGAATCTGAGCAAGGCAGCAGGAGGAATATTTATTGTAATTCCCTGAGCAATCAGGGAGTACACCCACAGTCAGCCAGGAGAGACAGCTTGAATCATCAAAGCATTTCAGATCTGAGACCAATGCAGAGATGAGAGTAAGCTGCATCATTTCCAATTGCTCCAAGCACAGATGCAGTAAGCAGGAAGTGGACATAGTTTGTCACTGATCCCAAAAGCTGTAATATTAATAATTCTCAGCCATTTCTTGTGGGTGGCAATGACTGAATGGAATCTTACTACAACTTGAAACTGACTGTGCAACTCCCAAATAATACTTGCCAGGAAATTCCTTTTGCACACAAAGAAGCAAAAATTACATGACACCAAGCAGTGTGTTATGAGAATACAGGCTTCAGAGTCAGTTTTGCAATTTTAGCTCTACAAGGAAGTCTCTCTTGTGAGACAAGCTACAGAGTACATGAACTAACTTCAAGGAAAAAATGTGGGATCTACTAGCTATGTTTTCCCCCTAGCAATGCAAGATGATATCACATAGTACTACTGGAGAACATATTGCGAGACTTGAGAACTTGCAATGTCTTCTTTCTTCTTCTACTAAAATAGGTGGATTTACACTTGTACTAAACTGAATGCCAAACCCTCTCGTTAGGTAGTAGTTACTGAGTTGCAGTAATGCCCAGAATGGATCTATGTCAGTTTGTCTCTTTTCACTCTTTTTTTCAGAAGGTTCAAATTGGCTGATTTGTTGTCACGAGTGGCATAAAGTAGGCTGATGACAATTCCAGAGAAGGATGTTCATTTTTATTAACACATTCAACGTGAGAAATTCCAGGAACCTGAGAGAATGCTTAGCTAACAATACTGGAGGAAAATGTATGTGGCAGGCCGCACATGCAGACCCAAGGAGCAAGCAAACTAATAAAAAGAATGATATAGGAGTCAGTTAAACTGGAATATAAGGATATAAGCCATAAGAAACTTATTTTAGGTGATATGTCACTATGGTAAAAAAGAGGTCTTACCCTGCTGTGTGCTTTGACACCATTATTTGAGGTTATTACCTCAATTTGCAGATAGGGCCTTTGGTGAAGCACTGCCTTGGATTTTAATGAAGAAATTAGCAATAACTAGTGTGAATGAGATGTGCTTTAAGTGGATTAAGAATGAACTTACACAGCCTACAGCATTGCATTGCCACTGAACAGAGTATTTCTGACAGGATTTTGCAGAGTACTAGATCTGATGATAAAAAGGACTCAAAAGCAGATACAGAACTGTGACCTATAAAATCTGGACATGGCACAAAAATGCCAGAATGGTAATTAGGAGAATGCCATAAGGCATGGCAGACAAAATGCAATTTTATTACAGGCAAATGTGAAGTTAGATGTTTAGGAGCAAGGAATGTGCATATATATATCCAGATCAGTAATTTAGCTCAAGAAGCTGCTAGTCTGATGAGTTACATGTCAGAGCAGACAAGTATCTCAATGTGATATGTTAGCAGATCCAAGAGATGTTCTTAGAAAAAGAGAGCACGATCCTTAGATTTTTAAATAGGGCATTGAAAGTAGGGAATTGATATCACCTGATAGAGTATTGTGTGTGCTTCTAGTACTTAGGTTTTTAAACAGTCTCGGAAAAAGAGGGGATGTTGAAAAATAGTGACGTTCAAAAATTGAATAAAATGCCTTGCAGCAAGAGTTTTGTCTATTTAGCTTATTTCAGAGAAGAGCATAATTGAACAATTCTCAGTATCTTAAAAAATTAAAATGCTGGTATCAAAAGGCACTTCAGTTTAGCAGAGAAAAGCACAACAGGCACTAATGACTAGGGAAGCTAAACCAAATACAAAGAGAATGCATTCAGTGAAGGAAATGATTGACATGGGAACAAAATCATGGGTTCTCCATCCTGTGAGATTTTCCAGTTAACACTGTTCTGTTTAAATGCATTTTGGTTACATGCAGAGGTTAATTGTGTGAAAGATACAATGACAAAAGGAGAATTAGCTCCAGAGGCATTTGCTGCATTCTTAGTGCCCTCATCAGCCAGATGCTGACCTGGCAGGAGGACATGACTGGTTTCTTCACTCTGCACGCACAGGTTTTCTTTCCTTCCTACACCGGAACGAGGAGCAAGGGCCTAAGGATGAGGAAGCCCTGTTTTGCATGGGTTCCTGAATTGGCTACACACGTTTAGATCTGGGAGCTTAGAACTACACCCAAGTCCTGCAAATTAGCTGCAGTCCCATGTGAATGAGAAAGAGACACATTTGTTGGTTTGTGCAGGCTGGGCTGGTTAATTCCAAAATGCTGGTAATTCTGCAATGTGAGCTGCAAAACTAGTTGCCTACGTCTTCTATTTGAGTAAAAATAAGTTGCTGCATGTCATATTCTGTATTTAATCTTGTGTTTTGCTTTGTGGTTCAGAAGCAATTAGCTGAAGAGAGGAGACGCACAGGCACAGAGTAAAACCTTTGTTTTACTGCATGTTTCTGGTTAGATGTAGCAGTACCTAAAGGTTGTTGTCATTAATGTACATGTGGCTGTGCATGCAGGCAATAATCTGCTTCTATGAGGGAAAGGAGAAGCTTTCCAAAACTTTTGACACTTTTCATTATTTTGCTGTTTAATTGCTTCCCTTGAGATATATGTAAAACAGTTCAGAAACAAACAGAACAGCTATAAATAATGTAAAAGTGTCATCAGAATAATAATGCGTAGTGCTCAAGTAGCAAGATTTTGGCAGTAAGAGGGCTGCAAGGCCTCTGTGATGTGGGGGCAGGACTGCCCTGGGTTGGACACAGCTGGTTCCAGGCTGCTCTGATGGCCCCACCTCAGGGCAGGGCTGGGCCCCGCCACCAAGATGGCGGCACCACAGCGAAAGTGTGCTTAAGAAAGGGTAGAAAATGGTGGACAGAGAGAGGAGGGGGGACAAAGAGAGTGAGAAACATCAGGGAGCACCAAGGCAGGAGGAGGAGGAGAAGGTGCTCCGTGACGCCCTGTCAAAGGGACCACTGCCCATGGAGAGGACTGAAGTACTGATCTCAACTGACAATTAATTAAGTTAGATTTCCTTGTGTTAAGACTGTTTTGCCCCTGACGTTGGTGTCCCTGTCTTTACATCAGCCTGCCACCCACGTTTAGTCTTATTATTGCCATATTATTATTCAATTAATACTGTATATTCCTAAAAGATGAGATTTTATCTCACAAGGGACCTGACTTTCAAAGAAAGGATAATAGGCATCTTAAAATCAACATAAAGCATACACATCAAATGTTTTGCTTCAAATAGGCACTTTATAGTGGCACTGTATAACTGGCAGCATATAACGTTATATGTATTTTCTCATTTTTTTTACATTTTTTAACTTTCTAGAAAATAAAGCTGTATGGTTTGAAGATAGTGCTTATGAGGCATGCTTGCTACATTCTGCTGTGTGAGAATTAGGAAGTAAAAAATGATGATCTATTTCACTGATTAAGGAAACCAAAATA
Source organism: Lagopus leucura (assembly GCF_019238085.1). Taxonomy (NCBI): domain Eukaryota; kingdom Metazoa; phylum Chordata; class Aves; order Galliformes; family Phasianidae; genus Lagopus; species Lagopus leucura. The sequence continues at coordinate 51,895,988 of NW_024962252.1, read as the reverse complement.
CAAACGGTAAACAGTAATTAAAAGTAAGCGGGTAGTCTTAAGACTTCACTGTTTGTTACCTAGAAGTCACAAGTTGTTGAGTTTTTATCTTCCCTTTCAACTACCATTTTTAACAGGAGTAGGGATAGTTAAACTGCTGTGTGCTATCAGAAACTTTTATTCCAACTGCGATTGATGCTTGAAAGCCAGTAATCACACTAAAACACCACGTTAAAATGTAACTTTAGGACCTTTGTATATGAGAACAGCTGAATCATGGCCTGAACCTATGATTGACCACCTGAGGCGAGCAATGAGTTAGCCCTGGGAGCACAGGTGAAGACAATTCTCCTGTGCTCCTGGAAGGGATGGAGCCTGGCTCCATCTCTCCTAAACCCCATTAAAGAGCTGACTACCACTGAGGAAGAATCTCTTTTGGAGATTGCTCCTCTTGGAGTCTTCTCAGTGAGCCCAGGACAAGGGTAAGCTTTCTTCTTTAGTGTGATTACCTGTTTAGACTAACTTTCCTGTATATTTCTTAATATAGCATATATATATATATATTCATTGATTACGCATCCTTGTCATGTTCCCAATTAGTCCATTTAGGTCTTCCCTTTGCTTTCCAAGTGGGCTTTTCCTTCCCAGCCATACTAAGAGATACAAAGGAGTGTTGAATCAGTGGTAATTCAGTTTTCCTCTTTCTGACCCTTGAAACTACCTTTCAAGGGAATCTTCTTATCTTTTGATCAAAAGAAATTATAGATCTCATTTTATTTTCTTGTCTTCCCATCTCTTCAAAGCAGGCAGAAAAATTTGTCTCTGAAGGCAGGAAGAGATGAGTGTTTCTTGCCTGACTGATCTGAGGGGTCAGGACTCCCAGCTGCAGTGAATTGCCGAAAGCTTCATTCCTTACAGTGATGACAAGCCCAGCCATGGCTCCAAAGCCCCTGTCAGCTAAGAGATTATTTGCTAAAGATGATCTGTCAAGGCTGTCCCAGTTGATGCCTCTGTGCCACTCTTCAAATAAACGAGCAGCCTTGCATCACTGTGAGTGACCCAGCAAACCCCCGTGATCCTCTGCAGGAGCAGTAAGGGCCGTATGGCAACAGCCACAGGCATGGAACTGATTAGCTGTGAGCAGCTGGTTTTCTGACAGGAGGCAACAGTCAAACCAAGGTGGTTTGGGAACAGGCAGGGGTTATCTTCTTCCTGTATCAAGGCAGTAGTGAAGAAGATGGTGGGATAGACCAAGGTCTTGAAGTTCCTGTGGGGCTTAGCACAGTTTCTACTCATCCTATTCAGGGGTGCTCACTGACAGCTCCTGCAAGCAGCTAGATCCAGACGTGTATTTGCAGCCTGATGACAGCAGCTTATACTGTCTTACCTTGGGAAAGTCAGCATGAACATCTGTTTTTTTTTTTCTGTGCGATCTGATGTGCCAGTCCTTAGCTCCCCTCTGAGGGGAAACAGCAGTTGTTGCAGTCTGAAGGTGCCTCTCTCCAGCTCAGAGCAATTTTGAAGGGGAAAATATTTTCTGAACAGCTGTGCCTGGTTGTGCTTTTTCTTCTTCTGCTGGAGGAAAAAAAAAAAAAAAAAAAAAAAACTCAATTGACAGCATGTATTTCTTCCCCTTCTCAGCACCAGCTACTGTTTCTTCTGAAAGAGCCTAAAGTAATAATCTGGATGCATTTACTTGGATTTCTAAGCTTTGTGTTTAGATACTATCGGAATCTAATATGTGTGGCTAATGTGTAAAATGCTAACTATACACAGGGGAGAATCAGAAAGAAAAACTATGTTGAAGACTTCTGTTAAGCTCCACCTCCAAAATAAACCTTATCCACATGAGATTATATGCTGCACGCAGTGAGCAGATGTTGAGCTTGATCACACTGTAGTTATAGACTCCTGGGGCTGCTCTTCCCCTCACTGGGAGCACCCAGGGGACGTATGAAGTTCCAGACATTTAGCTTCTAACTGAGATTTATAGGATTCTCAACATTGCTTTAGGTTGGCTTGTTCCCAGATGCAGTTTGATGCTGCCTGTCTCTTATTATGTGCTGTAAAAAGCAGCAGAACTCAAACAAGGCTGACACAGAAGTTGCTGTTTGAAGTGTTCTCAAAGTGCCCTGAAATGCATATGGCAAGTTGTTGTCCTCAAAGTGCAGGGAATTTGCTGGTTGCTCTTGCATCTTGTCAGAACTGTGAGTCTTTGACCTCCCTTTGCTTTTAATGAAGTTGTGCAATCTGCAGAATTGAATGCTTTTCTGTGCCAGCCTACTGTAATCCATGAATGTACCAAACAGGCAGGAAACAATGACAACCTATAAAGGAAGCAGTGTGATCAGTTGGCTCCTGAGGAGTAATGGTTTAATTCATTAGAATTTGCCAAAAGAAGATAGGCAGGTGGTTTTAATAGTAGTGACTGCTTAGTATTGTCTGTTTTAATGATCAAGCTCTGCCCTAAAGTGGTGAGTCTCTTTGCTCCTCTTTGGGCCTTCTGCCAGAACAGTTCATGTTCTATTGTTTGTAGCTTTCCAGCTTAAGTGTGTGTGTGTGTGTGGCTTTTACCTTGTTGCCTATGTCTTTTCAGACTTAGAAATACCCAGAGCTGGGAAGGATAATTTCTCATTTGAAGACAATTCTTCCTCTCCTTACCCCACCTATGGTGGGAGCCATGTTGTCACATTGCACCACCTGAAATGACATCTCGTGTACCTCATCTTGGTGAGATGTGGGAGTTGACTGATAACTACAAGGGATAAAATGTAGACTGAGGGCAAGACTGCAAAACAGCTCAGTCTGTCTTCCTGAACTCACGTAGGGAAGATGCTTCCATGGGAAGGACAGTAAAGCAGATTTTGAGATTTATATCTATGCTCTCTGGAAACAATAATAATGTATCAGTAGCAGCAAGCTTTCATTTTCAGTGTGCACACCACAGCTGATGTGAATTCAATTCATGGAAAATATTAAGGTTGGAATTGATAGAGTCGTGTTTACTGAGGAAAGTTTAAAGTCTAACATAGGTGAAGGTGACACAGCACTATTCCAAATGAAAAGGCATCAGTAGAAGCCATTCTTAAACTCCAAACAGCGCAATTCCTAAGGTCAGGCCCTTTGCACAGCCTTACGACTGTGAAAAGAAGGTTTAGCATAGAATTTCTTTTATGCATATTAGGCTGCCAGAGGGTCAGGAAAGTAAAAGAGATTATGAATAATCAGGGCATTCATTGTAAACAGAGGCAGAATGTTTTTAAGAATAGAGTGGTTTGCGTGTATATAGTATATAAGGCATTAAGCCTCCATCTGTCCGCAGGTACGCTTAGCTGAAGCAGAGGTCTCCCCTCGGCCCTGGGCCGCGGCTGCCACTGTCCGTGGTACTGAAAAAGCAGCACCGAGCGGAAGCCCCACCCCGAGGAGCTGCGCAGCGCGGGGCGGGCCGTGCGGCGGCATGGCGGAGCGCTGCGCCTGAGGCGGCATGGAGGCGGATTTCGCCGCTTTCGGCAGCCCGCTGTGCGGCGAGCTCAAGCGCTTCTGCAAGCGGGTACGGGAGACCTACCGGGAGATCAGGGAGGACCTCACCCCCTACAAGGATGACCGCTATTATCGGTAGGCGCGGTGCGGAGCTCCCGGAGCGGGACCGTGTCGCAGGGGTGGCTCCGCGGGGCTGGCAGCGGGGAACGCGGGGTGTCCCGACTGGCCGATCCGAGGGTCTGGCCAAGGGGGAAAGGATCTGTGGTCGGTTTAAGGCACAAGGCCCTACTGATAGCTGGCAGCTCCCCAGACGCTGCACAGCCAACCCAACACCCCCCTTCTGCCTCCAGCATCCAGATCGCACAGGTGCCTAGTGCGGATATCCCTCTGCACAGCCCTGCGCTAGGCCTATCCTCTGCCATGTAGCTGGGTATAAAAAGGCCACGAAACAGCGCTGGGAGAGCTACAAAATCGGTTAGGATATGATAGTTATTGGCGATGCTGGATTGGAAGGAATGATGAATGTCCTGAATGGAACTGTACACTGCTTCTGTGCCTGTCTGCTGTGTCCATAATAGCTAGTGGGTATGCATGTTCGGGTATTGCACAAAGCTAGGAAAATAATGAAAGGTAATGGCCTCAAGTTGTGCCAAGGGATGTTCAGGTATTCAGATATTAGGAAAAAAAAAATATTCTCAGAAATAGTGGCAGTGCATTAGAACAGACTGCCCAGAGAGGCAGGCACCCACCATCCCTGGGGATGTTTGAGAAACTGTAGATGTGGCAATAAGGGACATGGCTAGTGGGCACGGTGGGGATGGGCTGATGGTTGGACTAGATGATCTTAGTGCTCTTTTCCAACATTAAAGGTTCTGTGACTCCAAATGTGTTTGAGGACATGGCTATAAATTAAATGAATTTTTGGCTCAGAGAAATGATTAGAAGAAGTTGAATGAAAATTAGAAGGAACAAATGCCAGGAACTACACAGACAATAATATTCACAAATACAGGTTGGGGAATGAAGAGTTACATATGTTTTTGTAAAAAAGGGTATGGGAACAGTGATGTTTTACAAGACAAGGGCATATCAAAAAAGACATGGATGTGGTGTCTGTTCTCTTCAGGCAAAAAGAAAGGCTAGGCACCTTGCGAGGTGCTCTCCTTTGAGCTCTACTATGAATCTGAGCGTTATTACTTCTGAGTGTTTTTGGACAGTTCTCCTGCTTAGGTCATTGGATTTCAGTATGCTATGCCTGCTTTCCCCATTGAAGGCTATGGAACATCATAGTGAACCTAGCCTCTTGGTCTCAATAGCAAGGATTACAGAGCATCATACAGGTTGGAAAAAGCACCTGGCAGCTTGGCGGAGTTTAAAACAGCCACGGTCTGTGCTGTCAGAGCAGGGCTCATTGCATCTGGGCACAATGTGTGGTACCATGGAAAGCAATGAAGTGTGATGAAGATCTACCTCTGTGCTTCTGGAGAGTAGTAATGAGTATTGATGCTGTAATGAGTAAAGAAAGGAGGAACAACCTTTAGATTAAGAAATGAGAGGTCCTGGGATATGCATGTGCTCGGTTTTGTTTTCAGAAGAAACCCAAGCTCTCTGAAGTAAATTCTTCTTAATGCTATTACATGATTGCAAGTACATACGGAGGGACTTTTTGTGTTGAACAGAGAAGACACAACCTCACTGAATCAAATGGGCTTGTAGAGTTAGCATTAGATTGCCTTTCCTTCAGAGAGCATATCCCCACAAGGCATCAGTTGGAGAACTTTTAGGATGGTAAGTGGTGAAATTGAGATCTTTTGTGCTCTTGGGAAGGAGACAATTTTTCATGACAAAGATACTATGCTAGTATTTCTCTGCATTCCTAGGATCTTAACCTCACTGACTTAAACCAAATGAGTTTCTTGCTGCTGTTACTGCATACCTGCTATTGCATGAATGCATGGGTCAATGGATGCAGCAGTGCCATCTGCCTTTAGATTCTTGGTAAGATGGAAGATCTCTGGTCGCTAGTTTTAGATACTACAGCGCATTCTTCTTACAGCCAACTCTCACTTGCGGGAAGGATAATTAAGAATTTCATCCTTTTTCTTTATTTTATTCAGTACTTTTGGTCAGGTTACAAATGAGCATCAACTCAAGGATGCAATGGGGAGCCTAACCGCTCTGAAGACAAAAGACATTTTGGAAATTTGACAAAAGAATTGTGGTGTGGCTTCAAAACAAAGAGATTGTCTAAAATAGTGAGATTACTAAAAGCAAATAATGTATCAGACCAACAAAGTGAAAAGACAATAAAACCATATAAGAGCAAGATTTTTCCTCTCATGCACTGTGTACATAAATGTGTGGCTATTGACCACTGCCAGTCTTAACTCTCTCCTCCTTCTTGAGAAGCCATTTGGCACTGACTGATAGTTTCCGTTGCCGTTATGGAAATTGAGAGCTCTAGTCCATTAAGTGTTAGGGAAGGAGAGGGGCTTGAGTTTGCAAGTAATCAATTTTTGCTAGGAAAGATAAATAATTAAATAAAACATTGACTGCTACAGTCTCACTTCTGAGTTATGTAGGGACACTCAAGGAGTGTCAACGGGGAACAAGAACACTCAGGACTGAAAGGCTTTGGGGCAGAGGTGATGGAAGGATGGAAGAATACCAAACTTTGTGCCCTTTGTGGCTGGCAGGGCAGTAGCTCTTCTTGACTCTGCTTATGCATTATGTTGATATGTGCTCATCTTCAGGGACTGGGGAGTTGGTGAAGGGAATGACCTAGCTCAGAGGCAGCTGGTGAAGCTCTTATCCCAAGCAGATGTGCTCTCACTGCATGGTGGCTGAGTCACTTCTGATTCAGCTCTGAGGCTGTCCCAGTCTAGTGACATCTTTTTGGTGACAATTTCCTTTAAGGCACTGTGCTGCTTTTTTTATTTATTTATTTATTTATTTATTTTTAAACATGTGGTTCAACAGCCATATGTGATCGGCCTTTTCCTTGGTAATAGGTAACAACTAAAAGTGAGATACTCGTCAGCCATCTCAAGCTATGTCATCCTCAGTCCTCAAAGCTGCAGAATTCACTCTGTATGAATGAAAGGGAATCCATGTTAGTGAGTTTGTTCTGTTCAATAACCCGTAATCCAAATTGTGCCTTTTGATATACAACTCCATGAGCAAGTGGTGCTGGATGACCTAGCACTTGAGAGAGGATGAGGAGAGCAGGGTTAGCCATGTCTCAGTATGCCAGTCAATGCCATCTGTCTAGGTTAAGAGTTCCCTCAAGACAGTGTGGCACTTTGTGGTATGCTTGAACAAAAGAAGTTTGTAGACTAATGCATGTGATACTAAATAACCTAACTGGTGACCCTGGAACAAGGTTAGATGGACGTAGTGCTGCTACAGCGCTACGTAAGTCATTGGCATGCTGAGAGATGCTTGGTGCAGTAGATAATCTTAGAGAAGTCAGAAGGGAGAAGTAATACATTATCCTATCAGTCCTTGATTTATTACAGTGGTTTCAGAGCCTGTTCTAACTTTTAGCCCTGAAAAATGGCTGCAAACAGGCTACTTCAGTGAGCACTTTGTTACCTGATGCCTCCATTCCCACCAGTGGCTTCCTTCCTTTTCCACTGTGCCTGCTAGGCCATGGCAGGGTAGGAGGAGCTGGTGGAGAGCTGGCAGCTAATGACTCTCTCTTCCCTGCATTAAGCAATTTTAAATAAGATACTGGTTTAAAAAATGAGCTTACTGCCAATTGTACTAAAGCACCTGCACATTTTTCTCTTGAACATGTCATCAATGAGGTATGCCAAGCTTACTGGAAGGTACAGCCTGGCAGTCAGCTGACATGTATTTCTGTGGGAGTTTCATAACTCTGTCCTCAGGCTAACATTGCAGAGTTCAGCATTCTGGAAATATTTCTATAGGAAAACAAGCAATTAAAGTGCCTTCCTGATAAACAGGAGAGCAGGAGGGTGGCTTAATTGAGGTCTATCTTCAGAATTGATTAACTGTAAGCAACAACTTGATATTCATGAAAAAAACAATGTCAGGTTAATGAACATAGCCTGCTAGCCTATCAGCTGATACAGCGAAGCACCGTGCTGATGTCGAGTTTAGCAGTGATACTCCAAGATTAAGAGAATGACCTACAGGCTGCTCTGAATGGCTCTAGTGTGAAGGACGCAGCTGGGCCTGGAATGTCTCAGCACAGCCTTTTTGTGCGGTTATGGTGTGATCCCCCATGCTGTAAGCTCTGACTGAGGTGATGGGTACTGATGTCGCTGGCTAGACACATTGCCAGGAACCTTCTGTTAGGTTCACCGCAGCCACACGGGGGCAGACAGGGCTGGCAGCTCACCAGTAACAATGTCAATTGCCCTTAGGCTAATCAAGTAAAATTATTGAGAGTATACTATTGATGTTAAGTGCCTTTAAAAACGGACTGTAGTGAAACCATTTAGCTGCCTAAGCAAGCTTTTAATGGAAGCATGGAGGAGATGTTTTTTAATCATACATTGGTTGATTGATGTGATTATTTCTGGAGTCACACTGAGGTGGCTGGACCCTACATACATGACACATGTCACAGCTAGTAGGTAGCTCTGAGTCTCATCCTGTCCTGGGCACCGGGTATCCAAGTGTACCTCTGGGGTCAGCTTCTTCTCGCAGGTAGCAGCAATAGGGATGGGAGGGAATGGCCTCAAGTTGCACCAGGGGAGGGTCAGGTTGGATATTAGGAAAAAATTCTTGTCAGGAAGAGCAGTGAGACAGTGGTGCAGGCTGCCCAGGGAGGTGGTGCAGTCACTGTCCCTGGAGGTGTTCAAGAGCCGTGTGGATGTGGCACTGAGGGACGTGGTCAGTGGTTGTGGTGGTGATGAGTTGGCAGTTGGACTAGGGATCGTAGAGGTCTTTCCAACCGTAATGATTCCATGATTCTAATTGCAGCACAGACTTTCAGAACCGAATGTTACAGCCATGAAAACCGAGCACAAAATACAAATTGGCAACATCCCCAGTTCACCAATTCTCATCATCTCCACCAGCTGCACTTACAGCAGTTGCCCAGCCTCGGGAGACTCAGCAGGAAGGCAGAATAAAACCCAGCTTCATCTCAGCACCTGTGCAAAATGAAGTTACTCCTAGAGGCTGCGAGATAACGGCTCACTCCCAGGTTCCATCCCCAGCACCCGAGGTCCCCCGGCAGCGGAGCCGCTTCGTGCGCGGTGTCCGCCCCGCCCCGTGTCCGCTGCCGCTCGCCGTAGCGGCGCCGCCGCCCCCTCCTAGCGGCGTCGCCCTTCGCTCCCGTGGCGGCGCGGCGGGGCGGGCGGGTGACGCAGTCGGAAGCCGCCGGGAGGTTTTGCCGGCGGTCCTGCCACGGCTGCGGCGCCGGCCGGTGGGGGTGGCGCCTGCACTGCGCATGCGGCGCCGGGATGGAGCCGTGAGTGGCGGTGGCGGTGGCGGCGGGGAGCGGCCGGGGGGGCGCGGGGCCGGGGATCGCGGGAGCTGCCGGGGCCGGGTGCGGTGCGCCGCGCCGCGGGACTGCTCTGCCCCGCAGTTCAGCGGTGACTGCGGCGAGCGACTGTGCAGCAGTCCCGGGGCGGCCCGGCCCGCGGCAGGGCTGAAGGACGCTTGGTCGGGACGGGGAGGAAAAGTCCTCCGCTCAGCGGCGGGAACCCGAGTTGTTGTTATCCGGCGTGCGCACCTCATTTCTCGTTAAGGAAATAGATCGGTGGGGTTGCATTGATATTTGTGATTATTTGACTTGATTTCTGCAAATCAGAAAACTCAGAGAAGCCACACGCAGAAAGTTTTCTTTCCATATGGTGAATAACTCCACATCTCAGGTTGTGTCGGTGAAGGCAAGAGAAAAACCTGTTCCCCTGGTGTCCCTCTGCACGAACAGAGCAATAACCCTGGCTGATCGCTCCGACATTGGTGAGCAACGCAGAAAGGACGTAAAACAGCCACCAAAGACAGGAGCTGTTTGGTATAACCATGCTCAGCTGTCATGTAACAGTACCACACAGTGCTGCTGCTGCACGCAGCTGTGTGTCCTGCATCCTTCCTTAGCTGTTACTGTGGCATCGTGCATCTGCAAGGGGGAATTCATGGTGTGCTGGGGGACAGTGGAGCCAGTAGTCGCCTTTAAAAGAGGGAAATCGGGTATGTGCCGGTAGTCTTGGTGCTGTGGATGCGCATAGTGTATTCCTTTTGTACTTGGTGAGACCACACTTTGAGTACTGCTCACAACAAGAGAGGTGTTGAGGCACTGGAGTGTGTTCAGAGAAGGGCAATGAAGCTGTGAGGGGTCTGGAGCACAAGTCTTATGGGGAGCAGGTGAGGGAGCTGGGATGATTTAGTCTGGAGAAGAGGAAGCTCGTGAGAGACCTTATTGCTTTCTGCAACTGCCTGAAAGGAGGTTGTGGCGAGTTCGGTGTCAGTTCTCCCACATAACAGCAATTGGATGAGAGGGAACGCTTCAAGTTGTGCCTGGAAGCATTCAGGTTGGATTTTAGGAAAAATATCCTTCTCGGAAAGAGTGGCGAGGTACTGGAACAGGTTGCTTGGGGATGTGATGGAGTCATGTCCCTGGAAGTGTTCAAGAACTGTGCGGATGTGGCACTGAGGACATGGGTAGGGGGCATGGTGGGGATGGGCTGATGCTTGATTTTCATGATCTTAGTGGTCTTTTCCAATCTTAATGATTCTATATGCAGCACTTCAAATCAAAGTGGTTCCTGTGCTTTCATTTGGGAGAGTCTAAAAGGAGCATTTGGAGGCAGAGCATTATAGGCTAAAAAAACATGCGTAAAAGTGAACTATTTGTGGTTTTGATATCAACTGCTTCTTAATCCCACTTGTGTCCCATCCTCTTCATCTGAAAGTGATATTCTTAAGTGAAGAGCATTATAACTATTAAATGGTTTGTTTTTAGTGATGACGTTGTAGTAGAGGCTGCATAGTGCAGGCAAGGGAAGTGATGTGATGTTGAGGAAATGAGAAATAGCCTGAGGTAAACAATTGTGTAACACCTTGACCCAAAACGTGGCTCAAAGAGCAAAATGTAACTCACCTTTATGTCTGTTATGTGAATGGCTACTGAAAGATTACAGTTATTACAAGTATGCATTTCCATTGCTCTCCTGTCACAAGTTACATTGCTGTAGTTTTTACTGACTATCATTCCAGGTGTTGAATATATCCCTGTTGTATCGCTGAACATTCTGCTGTTTGCAGTTAGTTTTAATCTAATGTAGTTATAAAATATCACTTTCTATCCAAGTTAGCTTAAAAATCCAGCGTGTGAAAGTTTCCTGACAAATCTGTGAATGTGGGATGTTTTTCCTTGAGCCTTATTAGGCTGCCTTGGCTGGAGTGAAAAGGCTTCTTCCACTGATGAAGGGAAGCACAATTCTTTACTCCCTTGTACAAGTGCTTCCGGAGTGAGGCTTCTTTTTGAATCTTCCCTTAAGTGCTTTCCAAATGTCTCATTCTTTTTAGGCCTTTCAGATGTTGGTAGGAAGTCATCAACTTGCATTTATCTGTGTTCATAAATTTTATATGATCTCTTTCCAAAAGGCAGATGTAAAACAGTGAGCGTGCAGGAGAGCCGTTTTATCTGCCTGTCTTGTCAGATGGTGATAGGCTGAAATGGGACACCACAGAGTGACAAGGAAATTCTGTGAGTGCAAGGAGGGGTGACGGAAAATTACAGCACTCTGTAGGAGCGTAATAAATTGTTGTTGGCTGTCATGATAACTGCAGTTAATATTTGGCTGAGCTTTCTTGTTTGCTCTTAACAAAAAGTGTTGTGTGGTGATTGTGACTTAAAAACAGTGAGGTGTTTTCACAAAGTCTCTGGAAGTTCTCTGGCACAGCATTTGTATCACTTCAGCACTGGTGGAAGTGTTGGGGTGTAAGCTGCTGGGTTCCAGTGTTGCTGGTTTTGTGAGTAAAGGCCTTGATGTTTAACTATGTTTTGGCCAAAATCACCTTAGTTTAAGGTCTAGCTTCATAGCAAATGACTTCTGAAGGGAGTGAGAATTATTCTTGTAAATCTGTAGAGAATTCATCAGAATGGACTTTGGTGCTGTGTCAATAGGCATTTCTGAAGGACTGCTAGCGATGTTGTCACACAACCGGTTTTATCTCCAAATTGTTGCTAGGTAGGATGGTTCTGCTGGCCAGCTGCATGCTACACAGCTGTGGACTCACAGACCAGTTTAGGGAGCAAAGTTCAGTTATAGTTATCCTACCTGATCACATAGGACTTTAATGCACAGATGCATGTCTTCCATCACATCCAACATGGGTCAATATTTATCAGTGCGTTTTAAGTTACGTGAGACCCCATAGAAATGTTCTGTGGGTCTGACTTGTTATTCTTGTTCCTCTTCTTATTTCGGTTTGGTTGTATTTTTCCAGCCTTGACTCAGGTACTATTGTTTTTGTTTCCTTTTGTCCTTTCTTGCTTTCCTCTGTCTTGCAGGTAGATATGACCTTTTCAGAAGATGTGTATGCGTATATGATTTCTGTATGCATAGTTTGGTACATCCAGCCTGCTTGAAGTATGTATTTGGTTGTGATAAACAAGGAAATGAAAATAAATAGCTTACCTTTTGTGTTTCACTGATTTTGCTTTTGGCTCTTACACTTCCACAAGTTTGTATTTTCAGACTTTTTAAGGGGTCAGAAATCAGTGGGTTTCTTTTAAAGAGATGAAATGCTTCTGTTATCCTACAGACTGGAGTACTCCTGTTTCTCAAGGGCAATATACTTTGTGATTTACAATTCGTAATTGTTGCTAACATGGCAATGCAAGTACCAGACACTGATAACTGCTGGTGCAACGGCTTGAGGTGGATACGAGTTGAGTTTGAGGGGATCTAATTCTGCATACTTGGTTATATGAGTGAATTCTGTGCATACTAGATGATCTTTGAGGTCCTTTCCAACTCAAGCCATTCTACAATTCTTTGATAGTTTTCAGTATGTATCTCATTTTCAAATCCTTACATGGATCATTTCAGTGAATGTTCTTTTTCTCAGATGAGCTATTTCATCTCCATTTGTTTGTTTGTTTTTCTTCTTACTCTGCTCTTTTGCCTGGTCTCTGGGCAGATCAGTACAGCAGCACTGACCTGTGAAATACCTACACCCATTCTCTTAAATGAGACTTCAGGAGTAGCAGTGTGAAAAGCAAGGGGAGAAGACATAGCATGTCTGGTGTAAATGTCTCCTTGTAAAGTGTCAGCACACCTGCTTTTCAGGTGTATGCAAACCATTTTGACTGTTAGGTGTTGCACCATCCAGAGAAACTGGAATAAAGAATGAACCAATGTCTGGAACAGGTTTCCTCGAAAGCTTGCGAGCACACCTGTGTTCTGGTGCAACACTAAGGGAAGGTGCTGATTGCTGGTAACTGTACAGCTGTGAGTGCTGGCTGAGGGAACCCTGGTGACTTTCCCTTCAGGAGGTGAAGCTGCTTTACATGTATTACACGTAATACAGCTCCGAATGTCTACAAAAACTTGGAAAATTGGAAGCTCATCAACAAAGCCAAGGATGTGCATAGCAAGTCAGAAGTGCATCATGCACCAGGCCATGGCTGTTAAGTATATTGCCAGATATAAGCTAAGATATGCGTGATAGTTCCCTACATATATATGTCACTTTTCTCACTTCAGTTGTTCCCAGCTCATGGAGTTAATTTTCATTTACTGGGCAGTGCTCAGTAGGTGCTCTTCCAGGGAGCATGTGGTATCCACTTAGGCTGTCACATTCAATGTAGGCATATTGGCATTTTTAAAATGATTTTCACGTAGCAAGCACTTTCTTGTTGAGGTTAGAGAGTTCTTGTTAAATCAAGAGAGTACCCCACATGTGATGTTCTTGGTAAACAAGGATCATCTGTAGAACTGAAGGTACCATTGAAAAATTGTCAGTCAGATAATATGTCTTACTTATTAATACTAGCACAAGAGTAATAGCTTTTAAGTGCACAAAGACTGAGGCGTTAAGATCTTGGTTTAGGAAAAGTAGTGTAGTTATTTCTCTGCAAAAATTGTGCAGACAAGTCTTGGTTTGGAGCGCCTCCATGAACTGGGATTTTTAAAAGTCAACTTAAAATTGCATTTGTCTGTGAGGCCTCTAAACTGGACTGGGTTGTTGCTCTGTGCAAGTGGGCACAAAAGTTACCCTGTGTTTGCTGATGCTATCCAGAGTCCTGTAAAGCCACTTTGTGCAAACTTTTAACATTTACAGTCCCTTGCTTGCATTCCTCATTACTGCTGTGTTCTTTCTTTGTTTCCACATCATCATTAAACAGATATTTTGATATTTCAAACTCCACCATTAATAAAAAAAATGCAATTTATTCTGTAATACCTACCTTTAAGAAAATTTAGGTTGTTATTATATGTTTTTACTAGTTCATAGTGAATTGTTTGCCTTGCTTTCTCTTTGGACAATAGAAAATCTTAGTATAAAAAAAACATGCAAAATTTGTCTGTTGTGGGATATGGGTGTATGTGCCCATTCATCTGTCTGATAATCCCTAGTAGTTATCTTTGCTCTATAAAGTAGCATTAGTTTGTATTCTTTTCTTAGTATTGCATGTTACCACAAAGATTGGTTTAATATTTTTTGTGGAGGAATGAATAGTGAAGGGGATTGTATGGGAACTGTTGAGTCACAGCCTGAACCACTGGTTGAGCACGTGGGGAAAGGACCTGGTCAGCCCTGGGTGACCAGGGCACAGGTGAAGGCAGTTCAGCTGTGTGATGAGTGGAGCCTGGCTGCACCTCTCTTAGACCTCATTTAAGGGCTGACTGCAGCTGAGGAAGGATCTCTTTATGGAGATCCCTTCTTGGTGAAGCTTTCCCCTGCAAACCTGGAATCTTCTGATACGGTTGAGCAGTTTTCTTCCCTTCCTATGTAGTACCTTTCTATCATGCTGGTCCTTCTGTCATCACAACCTTTGTTGTAACACCTTCTCCATTGTATTGATCTGTCCAACAGGTACAGGGGTGGGTTTTTTTTTGTGGTTTTTTTTTTGTTTGTTTTTATAATTTAGGAATATGATTGACAGCTAATTCTGTGCTTTCTTTTGTTTCTGTAGGCTGGCACCGATGCGATTATATACACTGTCCAAACGACATTTTGTCCTGGTTTTTGTAGTATTCTTTGTCTGTTTTGGTTTGACAGTCTTCATAGGAATAGCAGGTAAGGATGTTGCCTTTTTAAAACATTACCTTTTTGTATTCTTTGTCTTAGTGTCCTGGTAGTTACAGATGTGGGTGAAAGCTAATGAGCATACTGCCCCTGAGACATCTGAGGAAATATAACTTCTTACAGGGGACGAAAATTCCTTCTCATGTGTTTGTTTTTTTTTAATAGGGATATTACCATGTTAGACCATTTAACAGCTCCTCACATGATATCCTATTTCTGTATCAGCTGGCATGATCTGTGCTGCTCCCCTGACAACCATCTTGGCCCGTCTTTGTACCTGTCTCTATCTCTACCCCATCCTTCACTTCCTTTTAGAAGGAAGAGGCCTGCAGAGGCATTTGGCTCATCCAGTCCTGCCTGACTTGGGCTTTTTGTGTGTATCCATACCCTATAGAAAGCACTTTATTCATGGTAATATTAAAAATTTACCTATGAAACAAGTCCATTGTTCCTGCTGCTTGACTGTAGAGGCCTAAGGTTTAAACAGAATTTATTTCAGTTCTTGAAGATAAACCAGTGTTTTTCCTCTGACTTGTCTAAGGATGCTGAAGGGCATTATTTTGTGACTAAAATACTAAAAAAAATACTTTTACATTTTATATGAATGATAAAATGGAAAACTGAGATTAGGTCAGTTTTAAGAATTGCTTAAAATTGTTTTACCTGAGAATTGGCGAGCAGCCATCTGTGCTCTTTGAGAATTTCATTCTTAATTAAGAGTGAATCCTAAAATAGAGCTGTAGGTCTTTTGTGTTATATCTGCCTGCATGCAGATCTAGTGCTGTGGGTGCCTTTGTTCCAGGGCTGCTGTAAGCCGTGCTCCAACATCTGCACTGTGCCAGGCTTCCAGGACTCGTCTGTGGTTCCCTTCAGGAGTTGGCAAAGCTGGAAAGTTGTTTTCCTTGTGAGACTGGTTTGTTGGATGGCTTTGTTGACAAAGCTTGGACGCAGTTCATTATTATAACTTAATTATTTTTAAAAGAAAGTTGTTTACCTTGGGAGGAGAGCCACGGAATGAACACTTACACTGTGGTGATTTTTAATGGCTTTGGCTGACAGCTTCATGCTTCCTGTTAACAGAGGGAGGGGCACGAACAATAGAGCATTCACT
Source organism: Lagopus leucura (assembly GCF_019238085.1). Classification (NCBI taxonomy): domain Eukaryota; kingdom Metazoa; phylum Chordata; class Aves; order Galliformes; family Phasianidae; genus Lagopus; species Lagopus leucura. The sequence continues at coordinate 51,880,177 of NW_024962252.1, read as the reverse complement.
CATCAAAGGGTGTGGTATGAGCCAAACTCACCAAACCCACGAGGTAAATGAAAAGGTGGGAGATGCATCCAGCTTTATGTGCAACCTATATACCATTCCCCATACAGTGGTTCTTCTTTTGGGAAGGTTAGCAGTCTTAACTACTCATCTGAGTAAAAAATATAGCTTACTCTGAGGAGGCTGTTCCTTTTCAGTTCTTGTAACCTAAGAAGTGTGGATTTGTTTTTTTGCAGGTTACACTTGCTCACTTTCCCTTTGTGTGTCTTTGTGATCGTTGTGGTGAGATGAGTGCAAGGACAGGATAAGTGCAGAACTCATTTCCTGTACCTATGCAGTTTTCATGTTCCTCATCTCAGAGAGGTTCTCTGCTTCCGAATGTGATTCTGTTAACTTAGTAAGAATAAAGGAAAGCAATAACAATGCAATTTAAGTACAGTTGTTGTTGTTTTATTCAATGATAAGACCGCAAGATGTTTCTGTCAGATGCTTTAAAAAGCTTTAGTATATTGCTTACTAGAGGCACAGCAGTAGAACCGAGTTATTGTTCTGGTTGCTGTTCAGTTTTGAAAAACTGGGATTGTGATCACTTTTCTCCGGTATTTTTTCATATCTTCTGTTTTATTTTTAAAAAGAGCTCTTCAGAAAGTTTTGTTCTGATGTTTTTTCGTTAATACTTAACTACTGAAATGTGATGCCTAATCAACTCTGAGCAGTTACAGAAAAGCAATTATGCTTTTTGAGATAAAAATACTGGCCAAAAATGTACCCAGGCAGTAGTTTGTATGTACTTGAGAACCAGGAAGTTCAGTAATTCTCAGCTGGCTTTGTAACAAATAGCTGCTAGTGAAATTGAATTGTAATATGAAGCTTAAGGTCTGTAAAATGGTTAATATTATAGTTAGAGTGGTTATAGAAGCCCAAGCAATGCTGCATGTTTGTCTTAACTGTTGTGTCAGCTAACATAAGAGTCTTGCCCAGAATGAGCTCATGAATGAGCTCACTCATTTATAAACCCTTCTTTTCTGTTGCTTCTCTTGTCATAACTTTGAATTCCATGGTCTTTGTAGAAAAACTGTCTTTATTGCATAGTTTTTAATACTAATATGGCTGGAACAGCATGTTTAAAGGATTGGTAACTTGTGTTAAATTGCCATACCAAACAGGAGAGAAACTTGGACAAGGAAGGCTAACTGGGACTGGAACCAGAGACCCAGGCACACATAGATGCCCTGTTTATTCCCTAGATGCTGTGCATCTCAGTGTTTGTTCACACCCCAGTATATACTTGCAGACCTTTTCCTACTATTCTCTGTGATTTTTCAAGCTTAGTTATTGTGTGTGTGTACTCGTGCCTGAGTATCATTTCCTTTTCTCCCTAATCCTATCCTTTCTCCCTAGTCCTCTGTGTTCTTGCATATTTAAGAAGATGAAGGAAAGACCTTGTTGCTGTCTACAACCTTATCAGAGAATAAAGAAAAGATGGGACTAGGCTCTTCTCATAAGTGTATGGTGACAGGGAGAGAGGCAACAGATGCAAGCTGGAATGCAGGACATTGCAGTTAGATATTAAGAACTATTGCTGTTATATTATTTTTAATCATAAGAGTGGTTACAGTTTGCCCAGGGGTGTTCTGGGAGTCTCTGTGCTTAGAGGTTTTCAGGACTTAGCTGTATGTGATCCTGATCTAATTCCATCTCTTTGGAGGGAAGGGTTGAGCCAGACAGCTGCTGGAGTTTTTTTCTAAAATAAACAAAGGTTTTGTATTTTCCCCATTTACTGCATACAGATGTAGAGGGAAGCAGGATGTGAGTGGACAGGTGTAGTTAATCAGTACACATTCAGTGTGTGTGTCTTTATCTGGAGAAATCGGAGGAGTGATTGCCATAGGAGCAGGAATGTGGGAAAGAGCTGGATATCTCCCACTACAGGTGGACTTGAAACTTTGGTTGATTGGATTGTGTGTTTTAGGAGAACTTGTTTGTAGAACTTCTGTGCAATTACATTTATTGCGATGGTATACATAATATATTACAGCTCCCCATTTTTATAGAAAAGAAGGGTCCCAATCTGGCTGGTCTGAGCACTATTCCTAACCACAATTGTGGGTTGCCTTCCTTGAACAGCCCAATACAGTCAAGATCCTGCACGAGCTACGAAGTACTGTCACTAATTATGCAATCAAATACTCTACATGTACATAAAAAGGCATTATAATTGCTCAGTCAGATGCAATGTAATGTATTTGTCCAGTTGTGAGTGCAATGCAATATAGTTGTTATCTTCCAAGTAAATTGGGTAATGGTAGCAGTTTGGCCATAAAAACTGGAGAGATAAGAGTAGTTAAAAGAAGCTGTTTTTTCAGATGCTTTTGCAGCCCTTGATTGAGCTTCAAGGTGCTGTAACAGCAGTGCCTCTGCTGCTCACTTGGCTTTTTCTGGAGCCGACTACTTTCATGACTGTGACACACAGGGAGGGGAAACATAGAATGTACAGCACGTAGCTTTAGGGAAAATACACCGTGTCTTTGTTGTTGTAATTTGGAGTGTGCATGTAGAACTTCTGACGTGGAGTTCTTGATTAATAATTTACACCCTATTTATGCTCAGGAAGATTATGGCAGAATCTGTGGGGTGGGAAGTTTATTAATGATATTAAGAAGCCTAAGTGACCTTCAGTTAGAACATCTGCCCGAGGGGGTGCTAGTTACCTGCTTAGTGAGGAAGTATTTTGTACAATGTTTTGAAATCCTGTGTTTACACTGATCCTTCAATATTGTTCTCTTCCTTCTTGTTTATTATGTAGGTCCTAATGTAATTGAAACTTCTGTAGCGAGAACTGACTTAAATAACAGCATAAAGGTAAGGGTCGATAAACAGTGCTGGATTATCCAAATATTTTACTTGGTATCCGTAATGTCAGATACACCTTTTCTCCAGTCCCATTATTTTAAGTGGTTCATTTTCTACTAGGAAGCTTCTTGGCCACCTGATGCTTTCCAATTTGAAACAGAACATTCAGTGCTTTTACTACCACTGTGTGACCCGGCACCAATTTTTAGTCTTTTGCAAGTAGGTAAGGTAGAGAGTTTTGTGATGGGCAGTGTTTCTTCACAGTAATTCTTGATGAAGTAACGCTCATGACAGGATTCCCTGGTGAGCTCATGCTTGGAGATTCTTGTGAGGGTCCAGAATGAGAACAGGAAACAGAAAAACAATGTTCTCAGTGACAAATAATGATAACTCTCCTGTGATATTTTTTTTATTTTTTTTTTCCCCTTTTTCTCAGCTGGGGAGGAAAGTCTGTTTTCCTTCTTAATTGTCCGTTTTCAAGTGGTCATGACAGTGCAGTATGACCTCTTATTGTGAACCTTTACTGTCTTGAAGTATTCCATATTAAGCTTTCATGTTCTCATTTTCAGTTTCTCTATTTCTGTCCAGTTCTTTGCTGTCGAACAAATAACTAAAATAATTTTTATGAAGTTGTTAACAAAAAAAAAATAAATTAAAAAAAAAAAATTAAGTGTAGTTTCATTAAGTGCCATGACACTTCTGAAGGTTTGGGTTTTTTGTTTTTTTTTTGTCAGTAGGTCTCTCACACACATTTAAATTGGTACTGTACTATGGATGGACTTAAAAAATAAAAAATACTTTTCTTAATTGATATTAAAAATGCCTTTCCTGCATTAGATTTTCTCTGTTAATGTTACCTCCTATGCTTTTGAATGTGGGATTTATAGAAAACCAGTAGAAAGATAGTTGTGATGTACATACTTAGATTTACACTGTTTTAATTCTGTAGCGTATGGGCTGGGGTCACAAGTCTGAGTGGACTGGTAAAGTGCTATAAATTACTTCTTTTGGGGGGGGCCTAAATCTCTCATATCAGAACTCTTTTTATTGCTGCTGCTTTTATGTGCTTCAAGTAGTCAGTGCATTTTAGTGCTGTGCAAAATCCGTGTGCTGCTTTAGCTGCTTCATTGAAACACATATATGGGGTGCTTGTACTGTCCATGCAATAGCACATATTAAATTTATTCCTGAAAAATATTGTTCCTAATGTACTTTTCATTGTTATGACTGCACATGTATTGTGTAATATAATGACTGATGCTAACCTTGGTGGGGTTTTTGTTGTGTTTTTTTAACAGCTGAAGCCTTTTAATTTAAGTTCGCCACCACTGTCTACTTATAACCAACAGCTGTGGCTGACCTGTGTAGTCGAGTTGGATCAGCATGATGGTGAGAGTCTTACCTAGTGTTTAGGAAACTGCTGTAGCAACCTAATTTTGTGTACTATATTTTTGTTGTTGTTGTGTAGCCAATTCTGTTTCTTTGTGGCTGTGCTTGGTGAGTTTTCCCTCTGTCTCTCCATCTCTGCCCCTTGCCCTCAGTAAAGGGATGGATTGAGCTGATCTTGAGAATTGGATGCAAAAGGTGCATGGGATACGTTGGGAGTTATTTCTATAAAAACTGCAGCGTGTAGAGAGTCTGTGTCTGTCTGGGGACAAATTAGATGTGTAAGTCATAATATTACTCACTGTGCAGTCAAGTTTCCTTGTACATACAAGAGAAATACTGTGATCAGGAATTCGTAACATATTAGGATTCAGTACAAGGGCTGTATGACTTCATGACAGAATATATAAATGAAGGGGTTTTCTTGCTTATTTGTTTTGAAATTAATATGATTGAACCTTATTCCTGTAAAGTACAACCAAGTACTTCTGGATATCTCTTTTTAAGATGTTACTTCTGTGTCCAGCAATAGCTTAACGTTTTCTCTCTCAATTACAGTATCACTCAAAAAGAACGTTACTATGACAGTCAAAGTGCTTGGAGTGGTGAAGGATGGAAGCACTCCCTACGTTAATAATCAAGTTCACAACCGGACACGGTTGCTCAATTGTGCACAGGTGTGTGTGTGCTTGAAGAAAACTCTGCTGCAGTACTTTTACATATATTTGTGTGCATGCTCCATTACATTGCTAGTTTGTTTTTTTCTGTGGCTTGTATTTACTACATCAAAAAGACCCCTTTTTATCTTTTTTGTTGGAGCTTTCTGCCAGCAAAGCGTGCTGATTAAACAGATTAACAGTACAGTGAGAAGGAACATTTGAACAGTAAAACAGGTATTGAGCTCTAGAGGAGAGAGAAATTCTTATACAGCAACTAGAAGAGCATTTGATTGAAAGCAGCTAGCTTGTGTGCTTGAAAGGGGGGGGGGGGGAGGAATCTTCCCACACAAGAAGTTCCTAGTGAAACCTTTAGTTAAAGTTCTGAGTTTAAGGATATCTGAAACAGTTTATCCAGAATGAAATCCTTGAGGAAGAAATAGCTGAAGTTCTTTTACGAGAAGTTTGCTTGTTGATAAGATGTATAATAAGCATCATCCGTATCTACGTACTCAGAAACAAGTTATATTACCAGTGAGTTTTGTAGAATAAATTGAAGGTTTTTAAATATTACTCTTCCCTGTATGTGTTCACAGAAATGCAGTGAAATCATTGTTGCTCACCTGGGCTACCTGAACTACACTCAGTACAACGTATTTGTTAGTTTTGAAGATCTAAATAAGTTAACGTATGCAATACAGAATATTACTTTCACAGTAAGTATAAAGTTTTATTCTAGCAAAAGAGGTCTCTGGAGAAGTCTGCTTTAGTTGTAATAAAAAGTTACTTTATTTTTGAACGTGAAATATAAAGGTGCATTGTAATAAAGCTTTCTGTCTCTGCTGGTTTCAGAGTTGTAGTATTTGTGTTATTAGTGTTCTGGAGCAATATTTATCTTCATAGGGAAAGCATTTAAGCATTTTCTTTCAGAACTTCTATTGCTGTTTTCAGGGACGGATAATTTTAGTGTAATTCCTAGAAGGTATTTAATGGTAGACAAGCGAGACTAGAACATACAGTTTTCTGCATTTTCACATAGAGATCTTGCCTTTCTAAACTGCTTTTTTTTTAGCCTTTCCAGGAGGTGTGTGAATTAGCAGGATTTTTTTTTAAACTCTATAAATGTGCTGGCCTGAAAGATTTGAGACACAAAGGCAAATGGGAAAAAATTGTTTGACCCTACTTATGAGGAAGAAAAAAATGTGGGTTTTTTTTTTTTTTTTTTTTTGAGTGAAATAAGCAGTGAAATTTGCAGTTCCTAGCAAAATAAACTGGGCAAGTTACAGTACTTAAGGTTGTTAATAAAACAGTTAAAAGTGTGTTGAATCACTCCAAAAAGAGGTTTAGAAACATTTGCATTAGGGGAAGGTGGAGCTAAACCAAACTTATAATACTAGTTACTATGTTATATTTTGCCTGTATATAACACTGTGTGTCAGAGCAGGCAGAAAAGGAAAGTTTACTGTAAAGCAGAAGTGGCTTATATATACTAAATGAGCTTCCTGAATCTTCATATTTGATGTATTCTAATTTATAAAGTGCATCGTTAAAAGTAAGTTGTAGGGGAAGAAAAAGAAAAAAAACAAAGTATTTGCTTAGTTGTGGATTTCAAGCAGGGTGAGGCATTTATAGTTCTACGGTTTATTGTCTTGCTTTGCAGGCTTTCCTTCATGCAAACAACCAAAAACCCAATCCGGAGGCTCTGCTTTCCTGTAACAAGTGAACATACCAGTGTATTTTGTTAATACAGTGGATTGTGGTGTTTTCAGTTAACATAACAGATTCTTTTGTAGATGAGGATCCTCCACATAAAATTTTCATTCTACTTTTGCACTTAAACCTCTATCTTGTCTTTTTGTCTTTTCTTTTTTTTTTTTTTTTTTTTTTAAACAGGTAGGTTAAATCCATTAAAGGTAAAGCTTCTTGTCAGATGGGCAGAGCAAACGTGGTGCATACATTTCAGAACTGGCTTCTGAAGAGAAGCAGGCCAGATATGAGAATTTCTCAACAGTGTTCATGCAAAATGACATGTTACAATGAGTATTTCTGCCATCTAATAATTAGAGCACTAAGGCAGCTTTTTTCCTTCATCTTAAAAATACTTTTATGTATCTGGTTAGCTCATTTATTCTTCTCTTGAGTCTCACGTCTGAAAAAAGAACAAGCTTTAAGAAAACAAGCTCGTTACAGAAAGCACAGCTGTACCTTATCAACATTTTCATAATCAGTTTATGTATTTGACCTTGGTAATAAACAGAAGTTAGTCAATTATTGAAGTTCAAATTTTGAACGTGAGAGAGATCAAAAAGGATCTTCCTTGCTGATTTCAAAGAAATACTTTGATGTGTGACAGCACAATGAGTGTGTTACAAAGTGGCAGGGTAAAGGAGAAGCAAAGATACTAGTCTGCTTTGGTTATCTTTTCATTGGGTAGTTTCTTTTTCTTCACCTGAAGCAAGCTTTATCTTGAAAGACAGTGTCTGTGAATGTATCTTTGTATTTCCATAGTGACATGGGGGAATTTGGTTATACCTTCACATTTTGAAAAGCTGGGAAACTTTAGAGTATCTGCAAAAGATGTTAACTATTGATGTTGTGTGACCTCTCTAAAAACATTTTTCTTGTGTTTTCTTGTAGTGGAAGACGTACAATCCTACATTTTCACAAGTGGAAATCTGGTTCCGATTTGTCTTTGTAGTTCTCACCTTTATGGTCACGGTAAGATTATTGCTTCAGTGTTTTTGGGTAATGCTGCATGGTAGTGCTTTATTTAGTAAAACTTAGCCCCAGGCTGTCAAGTTGAGAAATTACTGAATGGGTGTTAATAAAGTTTCTAAAATACTCATTTACTTGCTGCTTTTATGTAGTTACAAGTGGCGTTGTGGAACATTAAGAATAAATGGGAGAAGCTTGTCTTTTTTTTTTTTTTTTTTTTTACACTGATTTTTGAATTTAGGAGAGACGTTTTCTTCAAACAAAAAATTCTGATTAGATCCTAGAAAAATAAGATGGCTTGTTCAGTGGGCTCAGACATTAGAATAGGATGCCCAGACAGTCTTTGTTCTCTGTCTTTGAAAATGAGTAAAACTCAATTGAATATGACCTTGATCTAACTTTAGAGTCATCGCTGTCTTGAATGGGAAGGTGGACCAGATGACTTGCACGTGTCCCTGACAACCTAAATTACTCTGTGATTTACATTATCTATCACTTCACAGTTATGCCCCTGGAACAGAAATGTCTGGGGGGAAAGTAAAACAGTAGAACAATAAAAAAGCAAAATTCTCAAAGATTTAAAAATACTTAGCTACTTTCATAGCATTTCTTTCCCACGTGTGAGGTCACTCACTGATGAACTGTGAATGTTGTATAGGATCTGGATATGTATTTTTTTTAATAAGTGACTTTAAGTGAAAGTTGTATTGTGTGACCAGTAACTAGGCAGCCTTTTTTTTTTTTTTCTGGCTTCCTTTTCAGTTTGAGAGTAATTTGTGCTGAGGTTAGCTAACAAGGTTATTGCTAAAGGAGGAACAAGACTCCTGTTTCACTGTGTTATCAGCGTCAAAGGCCTTGCAAAGTGGTGTTTGCAATGTGCTGTACGTCGCTATGTAGGCTATTTTTTCCTTCTAAATTTTTTTTTGTATGTTTTTAGTGTCTGTTTGCGCATTCTCTACGAAAATTCTCCATGAGAGACTGGGGTATTGAACAGAAATGGATGTCTATCCTCCTTCCTCTCCTCCTGCTTTACAACGGTACTGGTTTTTTTTATAAACTTCTTTTTAAAGAAAGAAAAGGAGAGAAAATGCTCAGTTTTGGCCTTGAACTTACAAGCAGCTGTCTATAAGGCTTCAGAAAACTAATTTATAAAAAAAAAAAAATGACCCTTCTAAAACGTGTCAAATTCAAAGTTATAATCAATAGGTAGGCTTTGTTCTTTTCCCTCAACTCCATTTAAAATTGACTGCAGTAGGAGGCTGCAACCATGCTGACCCTTTCACATGTAAAAGTAGTTTCTGTATTTGTCTGATAAGTCTTGCTTCTGTATTTTTCATATGCTCATGCTGTATTAAAACAGAAGCTGTGTTGTAAAAACAGAAGTCTTGTAAATGAACTCAATTTCTAACACTTTCTAGCAGTACTGAAAGAATGTTTGTCTTTCAGGTATTCTGAGGTTCATCACCTAGAAAAGTGGTTTAGTGGAAGGTCTTTTAAAACACAAAGTCTTTCAGAAATGTTGGCAACTACATATTTGTGTAGTTTTACAGTCAATTGCAGCTGAAGGTGCCATTTTCTTTGCAAATTATTGTAAGCTAGAACAAACTCCAATTTCATTTAGTGATGTAATTTTAAAAAATCTTTTTCTTCTCAAGATGAATTCAACTTATTTTTAGTAAAAGACTGTTCTTTTTCCCCCCGCTTAACTTCTTTTCTTTTGTTACAGACCCATTTTTCCCCCTTTCTTTTCTGGTGAACAGTTGGTTTCCTGGAATGCTGGATGACCTGTTCCAATCACTGTTTCTGTGTGCGCTGTTATTGTTCTGGCTTTGTGTCTACCATGGTATAAGGGTACAGGTAGGGGTGCAACCATATCTAGCATGCTTACTGAGAAGACAGTACTTGTTTATTTAGTTATCTCAAAAGGTGACAAATTAAAAACTTAATTAAAAAAAAAGTGGCATTTTAATCTTAAAGTACAATGTAAGAAACAGAATTAAAATGTTTTGTGGTGAAGTAGAATGCAGTGAGATTACCACACCTAAATAAGATAAATGGAGACAGTCTGCTCAAAGCTTTGGAATGATGGTACTGTTGTTCTTGCTTGAAGGGTTTTGTTGTTGTTTGTGATGGTGGTTCATTTTTAAAACCGCTTTATAATATTGCATAAAGGAAATGTGAATTCTGGGGCAGATTCCTGTCATTTCAGTATCAGTGAAATATGTGGGACCTGAAAAGCAGGATGCCCCAAATCTTCTGTATCTTAACTTTAATGCAAATGATACAATTTTGTATCTTTTTTTTTTTTTTTTTTGTATTCTGCAATCAGCTGTAGAAGTTAAAAATACTGAAGGTGGTTTTTCTTAATCTAATTCATCAAATGAAACAAAGGAAAGGTTATTTTATTCTGCCACGATGGATTCAAATCTCAAATGTGGGTTCTCTCCTTGACCATGCTATTGTTTTATTAACAGGGAGAAAGGAAGTGCTTAACCTTCTATCTGCCCAAATTCCTTATTGTTGGACTATTGTGGCTTGCCTCTGTTACGTTAGGAGTATGGCAAACGTGAGTAACTTAAGACGTAATGCGCAAGTTATGAACTGAAATTGCTTTGGAGTGGGAAGTTTGTTTATAATTCTATCTTCTTCCTCTTTGTGCCGTAGAGATGGAGTTGAAATTATATTTTGTTTTGCAAAATGTGACTGATTTGAGAACAAAATTCTTCATGGACAATTTAGTAGTACATAATTTTAGAAATTAGAGTAAGAACTAGAAGTCAGCATGTCAGTATGTTAGGGCTCCCTCCAACGCGCTCTTCCCATTAGCTTTTTCAGTATTTGAAGCATCAGTTGCTCTGTTACCACAGTTTAACAAAGCTCTTCAACCTGCCCAATTGGTAGTAACAGATCTTAGCCAAGCCATGCTTCTCAAGACTGAGTTGATGAGTTCAGTGTTTTTCCTCTTTCTCACTGTTTCAGTCACTTACGTGAAGGTGTCAATATTCCACGCAGAAAACTTTGTCAGTTTTGACACATTTTTAAATCTCTTAAGCATTTTACTCTCAATTGCTTGTCTGTCACTTTATTTCTCAGTATATATTTCTTGCCATTGCACATTTTTGAAAGTGGTGCAATTGCAGGGAATGTTGGTTTTAATGTTTTATCAGCAGAATTTGTATGAAGTAAAGGTTTAAACAACTGTTATTTCTTGGGTATCATTCTTATCACCAAAGATGAGATTGAAACAGTAAATCATGAAGGCCTGTAGGAGTTTACAGAATTACACACTTCCTATAAAGATAAAAATAGAATAAAAGAATCATCCAGGTTGGAAAAGACTCTAAGATCATGAAGTCCAACTGTCAACCCGAACTACACTGTCCCACTACCAAACCCTACATATCTCAATACTTCTGGAAATGGGGACTCCACCATTCCCTGGGCAGCCAATTGTAGTGTTTTACTACCTTTTCCTTGAATAAATTCTTCCTGATGTCTGATTAAACCTCTACTGGTGCATCTTGAAGCTGTTGCCTCACCTCCTATCATTTGTTACCTGAGAAAAGATCCCAACACCCTCCCTGCTGCAATCTTTTCAGGCTGTTGTAGAGAGCGGTGAGGTCCCCCTCAGCCTCCTGCAAACTAAACAGTCCAAATTCTCTCAGCTACTCCTCGTAAGTCTCGTTTCCTAGTCCCTTCACCTGCTCAGTAGATCTTCTCTGCGCACAAGTAGGGAGTCTGGACATACTGGCCACCAAAATCATCTATATTCCTTGAAAAATGGGATTTAGAAAGGAAAAGGATGTCATGTAAGTTGTCTTTGCAATCACTGGCATTGCACCAATTTCTACAGCCAGGATCTTTAGTTCTAATCTTTGTGTAGTAACTTTAAATGCTTTCTTTGTTAGTAGTGTTCCTGGTCTGTGTATTGTTTTTGACCTTGTATTTTGTAGTGTTATATGTACCAATTTTTCATTTTGAATTTTTTCTAGTGTTAATGAAGTACATGATCCTACATATCAATACAGAGTTGACACAGGTAATTTCCAGGTAAGTCAGAAATATTTCTTTGATCTTCAGTTGTCAAATGTAGTTAGGCAATGCAATGAAGGGCATTTGCTCTCAGATTTCCATTGAAATCTAACAGTTTAGAAAATTGTTGACCTGGTGATCTTGCTTGGACTACTAGGGTACTTTCCATTTTGCTTCAGATCACATGTAGGCTATATTGAACTCCAACCCAATGAGAACAGTCTTGCTATAATCTTGGGTATCTGGAGACTCAACACTACATGTTTTGTCAGGGACTCATGACTGTGGGAACCAAAAGATGATTTATTTTTTTTTTAAGCTTCTTAAGTCAGTTTTGTATATCTTGACTCTTCCCAAGGTCCTCTGTACTAGAAAATTTAAAACTTCCTTACTGAAGAGGAAGATATAATTTATATGGTTTCCTGTATAATTCTCAGGAAATATGTTTGTTTAAAAAAAAAAAAAAAAAGTGTACCTTGACATATGCCATCCTCATTTTGTACTTCCTTTCATACTTTCCCTGAATAAATGCACCATTCTGTACTGTGTTTTGGAAATCAACAGTTTCTGTTGCAGGGTACAACTGAAGAAAGCAGGAATAGACCAAACTTTCTTAAATAATATTCTTTATATAGGGAATGAAAATCTTCTTCCTTGTGGTGGCAACCACATATATTCTCTACCTTCTGTTCCTGATAGTGAGAGCATGTTCAGAACTCCGTAACATGCCTTATGTTGGTAAGTATTCCTCTTGGTTCTTCTGGCTGTCTTCTCCTAGATGTAGGTGTAAATTCTCTAATAGTAATTTTTCTCAATCTTTATCAGATCTCAGGTTAAAATTCTTGACTGCATTAACCTTCGTAGTGCTCGTCATTAGGTAAGGCTTTTCAGAGAACATTTCTCAGTACTTGAATTTTTATATATTTAAAGTCTTGAAAGAAAAGGTTATTTTTTTTTTATAATATACTCAGTGAAACTGAGAGATAAGTTTTTGTTGTTGTTTTTTTTTTTTTGTATATATATTTTGCTTGGTAATCAATTCATAATTTTTGGAGCCCTTTCTTAAGGTTTTTATAGACAGTTTTGTATTTTCATTACTGCCACAATACACTGGAAGACTTAGCAGGAGATATATTTTGTATTGCTGAGTAGCTTGCAGTGCACTGTTGATCTCTTTTGGAGTTTTGTAAGCTGTGTTCTGTAAAGCAGAGGTTTAGAATTACTTTTACATTATTGTTTATATCTGTCCCCCACTCCAAGCAATTATTTTAAATTGCTGTTGGCTTTTGGATTGTCTTTAGTGGGTGAAATATGACAAAAATAGACCATTGTTTTTTTTGGTTTTTTTTCCTTTATTAGATTGGCTGTTCAATTTAAATCACAAAATAATAATTATTAATTTAGAAATATGAAAACAAAATGTGTCTTCAAATAAACAGCATTTTTACGTAATTACTTTTTTAGTATACTACTCTATCAAGCTTGCACTTAAATTTTGCATTTTAAAGGCTCATTATACCTATATGCCATTACTTTTTTTTTTTTCCCCACAGCATTGTTATACTCTATTTACGCTTTGGAGCACAAGTTCTACAGGACAACTTTGTTGCTGAGCTGTCAACTCATTATCAGAATTATATCCTTGTGTTGTGATGCTGCTCAACTGGGAATATTAATCTGGTTTTCCTTAGGAAGTACTTAAAGATGATTTACCTAAGGACTGAGTATTTTGACTTTTAGGTGGACTTTTGAAACCCTGATCAAAATTGATAAAGCATCATGTCACTATTTTCTAGTAGCTGTTTGTAAAGATTATGAGCTGAGACAGTTTCAGTCTAATTTGTTTATATCAAGTAAACCACAGCTGCTTTTGCTACTCTTCAAAAGGAATGAAAGCCCAGGCTTTGTTTTAGTGGTGAAATCAGAAATATTCTATTTTACCATGTGCTTCACTACTGAAGAGAAGAACTTTTCTCAGCAAATATTACACTTTAAAATTGAAGATTTGTCTTCAGTTAGAACTTTACTTAGAAACAGCTTGAGTATACTAGTTGTCAGTTAATCTAAAAAAAACAAAAGCCAATTGTTCATCCATTCATGCTCTCAAACTTTATTGTGACAAAAATTCTTTCTGTTGAAGCAGCTTACATATGTTTTGAATCTCATTTCCAAAGTTTACATGAGGGGAGCTATATTGAGAAAAATCCTTGACGCTTTCTACCAGCAGAATTCTTATCATTTTATGGTTTATTGAACTTCTATCTCTACACATTAGCCTTCGTCTATTCCCCCTCAAAGAATGCGCTGTATGGTAAGTGTAAGCAATTTGTAGCATCATAGAATGGCCAGGGTTGAAAAGGACCACAATGATCACAGAGTTTCAACCCCCCTGCTGTGTGCAGGTCAACAACCACCAGACCAGGCTGCCCAGAGCCACATCCAGCCTGGTCTTGAATGCCTTCAGGGATGGGGGCATCCACAACCTCCTTGGGCAACCTGTTCCAGTGCGTTACCACACTCTGTGTGAACAACTTCCTCCTAATATCTAACTTAAACCTCCCCTGTCTCAGTTTAAAACCATTCCCCCTTGTCCTATCACTATCCATCCTTGTAAACAGCCTTTCCCCCTCCTGTTTATACTCTCCCTTCAAATATTGGAAGGCCACAATGTGGTCTCCCTTGAGCCTTCTGTTCTCCAAGCTAAACAAGCCCAGTTCCCTCAACCTTTCCTCATAGGAGAGGTGCTCCAGCCCTCTGATCATCTTAGTGGCCCTCCTTGGGACCCACTCCAAGAGCTCCACATCCTTCCTGTACTGGGGCCCCAGACCTGGATGCAGTACTGCAGATGGGGCCTCGCAAGAGCTGAGTAGAGGGGACAATCACCTTCCTCTCCCTGCTGGCCACCCTTTTTTAATGCAGTCCAGAACACAGTTGGTCTTCCAGGCTGCAAGCTCACTCTGTTGATGCATGTCCAGCTTCTTGTCCATCAGGGACCCCTAAATCCTTCTCCGCATGGCTACTCTCAAGGAGATCTTCCCCCAGTTTTATGAATACCTGGGATTGCCCTGACCCAAATGCAGCACTGTGCACTTGGTCTTATTGAACCTCAGTCATCTGGCAAACTTAGATGACAAGAGTTGGCATATTAGAACATACTGTGTAATGTCCTTACGTATTTTCTTGTCTCATTAATTTCTATTTGCTTTGCACTAACAGAAGCTGTGCTGTTCCTGAGTAATTTAGTATTGGAAATATGAGGGAATACTAAAATAGTTACGACTAATAGACTTGACTTGAATTCTTACACCTTTTTTCTGATTGAGCTTATAGTCAATGTGTTTGCAAATACTGCTCTAACTTTTGAGCTGACTCACAGGCAGCGCTTAAAGAGCTAGAGTACTTTACTCATACTTTATTATAATGATAAAGTTAATATATTTACATGCTGGCAAACTTGACTGAAATACGGAAAACAGGCTGATGGAAATGTAGGAATTAAGCTGCTCTCTAACTTGGGGGGGATCTTGGGGAATCTGGAGGGGCTTGCTGTGGGGAGGGGAGTTCACAGAGCCCATTTAAAGGGGAGGCAAAGGATTAAATCTGTGGCACTTTTTTTGCTTTCCTAAGTATAGGATATGATCTGACTCTCATAGTGATTATAAAGCATTACTCCTATCTAACAGATAAAGATTCTGTAAAGCATGTTTATGTAGAGTGCATTCTCTGCTTTAAGCGTTGAGTTTAAAATATACTGGGAGTTGTGGGGTAGGAAGGCATGAGATTCTGAAGCTGGCGCTTTCTCTAAACTTTTTAGATTTGAGATTGATTGTACTGTTGCGGGAAGATGCTGTTTTTTGTTATGAAAGACAAGACAAATGGTGAGGTGAGGATAAAAGGTTGCAAGAAGTATTAATCTACAGAAGTTACAAAGTAAAAACCTGCTAGAAAAGAAGATGCTTTTGGCAAATTGATGGATTGGACTCTATTGCATATAATTTAAAACAGCAGCTATCAGCAACAGGTAGTACAGAAATCGATGGTTTTAAAACAGGAAAGAGAGATTTGACATAAGTAGCCAATAGAAAGTATGTACCTTCCTTTTGTCTCACGATGAAGTTACAAGTCCTTCCTTCATCTATTACAAGGGGGGGAAAGAGCCAGCTAGTTGTTAATTTACAACTTTGGTCTGCTACATTCAAAACTTGGAACAAACAAGGTCTTGAAGCCTATGCTTTTGAAAAAAGTATGAACATTTGAATAATCACAATGGTAATGTATGACTTAACTATTTGTAAATAAAAACGGTATGGCATGAAACTGAACAAGGGAGGAAGTCTGCTTATACAACCTGGGACGTATATATCTGAAAATATGAAGAGAACATTATGTCGTTTCTTAAAATTACAAGAACACCGTGATGATGTGGGCTGAAGGGTGGGGAATTTAAAGGAAAGAATTCTTGGATATAATTTTGTCAAGTTGTTGTCATGATTGCCTTCTAAGTTTTGGGTCTGTTGCTTCAGTGTTGGAGTAAAAGTGCAGCTGTGTTTCTAAATGCAATGTGCTAAATTAACCCTTGTTTGTATTTTTCCAGAATCACAGTTGAAGGACAATCCTGCTTTTTCTATGCTGAACGACTCAGATGATGATGTGATTTATGGGTAAGACTATAAAATACGTATGGGGTGTTTTTGGCGTGTTGTTTTTTGTAATATTCTTTTCCATCTTAATTAAATAACTGTAACTGAAGACTTCGTAGATTATTAGTGAAAGTAGACTGCCTGTGTAACAGAAGTAGCTTATTTGGAAACAGAAATACAATGAGAATGGGTGTTATTTTGATTATTTTGGTTTTCTTTTCTTTTTGGTTTCTCAAAGGAATTGCGAAGGCTCTGACACAAATGGGTAAGTTAGTATTTAGGATAGGATAGGACATGGAATGAAGGCTGAAAGGTACGTGAATGGAAAGGAATTCCTTCCAAATTGGGTAAGATTGGAGGAATCAAGTTTAGTCAGCTAGGGGGTGACTCGTACAGAAATGCTACAGGGAGCGATAATTGTCCATATGAAGTGTCCATCACTTATCAAAACAGCAATAACCAAATGTAGCAAAACTTCCAGGACTTGTGTGAGTTTATGTAACATTAAAACTACAGTAGCAGATGAAAACTTAACTGGGTCAGGCTTTCCTGTGCTAGATGCTGAACAAACTGGTTATCTGCCCTTGTTGTTTTCACCTTTTAAGCAGAGGCACCAAAGGGCTGATCAGTGGGAATGGTTTAATCCTGCAGTAACCTGAACAAGCCTGTGCTAGAGTAGCTGCGTGCAGCCCGAAGCAGCTTGCCTTCATTTAGTTAGATGAATAGTGGACCAGCAGTAGTGCCAGCTTGCTCGCATGCTAATCCTTGGCAGTAGTGGTTTGTAGCTACTGCAGTAATTTTTATTGTATATCAGCCTCTGGAGAGAAGTCGTACGTATTTTTCATAACCCCAGAAAGAAGCAAAAGAAATACAAAAATACAAACTTTTTACTCAACTAACAATTTGATGCCTCGTTGTATTTTAGAACTTTCCTATTTTAGACTTACTAACTGATTATTACGTTCAGAAGTTCTCAAAAAAATGCCTGTTTCACAGGAGTGACTATGAAGAAATGCCACTTCAGAATGGCCAAGCTATTAGAGCCAAGTTTAAAGAAGAATCAGACAGTGACTGATGGAGTGATTTTGATATAGACAGACTTGTTCAGATGGAATTAAAGCAGTTTTGAAGTTTTCCTAGATGGACCACTTCCTTGGCTTACTTACAGTCTGCTGTCGTCTGAACATGGAATTCCAGGAAGGACATTCTGCTTCTGTTTCTGTTTACAAAGGTAAAGCTGAAAAGAATGCTTGAAAAGGTTGTGATGGGAACTCAAGGAAACCAAAATTTATACGCGTCTTATAAAATGCCTGTTGGCAGGATGTCTCTGGACTAATATTTAAGTCTGTGTCCATTTTGAGGTGTCACAGGTTACGTACGGATCTTAAAATTGCTTCTTTGCTGCTTGGTGGCTTGTTGTTGTTTCCCCTCCCTTTAGGATTATGTAGAACAGCATCTTAAACCTCTTGCATTTTTTCTAGCTCCTTTTCTGTTGTTCACTGCTGTATGAAGTGCCTCTTTTCCCTTTTGTTTTTCTACCTTAGTCATTTAGACTGGAGGCAGGGATCGATGTGCTTTAAGGTTCTTTCTTCTGCCTCTGTTTTTTTTTAATATTATTTTTTGGAAATGCAGAAAATCAAAAGCTTCCCATTCCTCCTTCTAAGAGGTTGTATAAACTTCAAACCATTGTTTCAACTCCATTTAAATGGATTTACCAGATATGTTGTAAGCGTGGGATATGTGCAAATAGGTTCTAGTGAGCAAAAATGGGCTGTGGTCCAAAGTTACTTGTATGATACAGGTTTCATAACATGCTTTACCACCCCAGCAAAACTGTTTGTTTTGTTATTGTTGTTGTTTTCAATAGCCCTTTAAATAGAAAATATTTAGGCAGAAGTTAACCTCTGAAGGAAGTCAGAACTTTTGTGTGTGTGTGTTCTGGAGGAGATTGTTACACTTAAAAGAATACAGTATAAAGTTCCACTTCATATTTCCAAACATTTCATTGTAGATGCTTTTTCTACATCAGACTTTTTCATGAAGTTGTATTTATTGGCAGTTCTTATGCTTTCTGGGAACAATTACAGGTGCTTATGCCTTGAAGTTGCTTAACAGCTTTTGAGCACGTTCTGTGCATAGCTCAACTTCTCTGTCATACCACAGTTGCCAGCAGTACTGCTTGAAATTTTCACCCATACATTTTATGATTCTTTATTCCAGTATGTGCTGGAACAGTTATATAGGAATGCAGTATTCCTCATACAATGATGCTGCTTCTCTTTTTAAAAGCTGTTTTTCTTCCACACTACTGCTCAGCTCTATATTTATCTGGATGCTGTTTGTTTCCAACTACTTCTGAATTTTCAAGGACTTGACCAGTCTCTTCTTTTTTTAAGAAATAGATTCCTAACTGTAATGTACTTTTGTAACATTTCTCTGCCCTGCTGCTGTGGAAAAGATATATTAGGCAGAAAATGGTGCTGGCTTACACTAGTAAATCATGCTTATGACAGACCCAGTCTAAGCAGAGCAGTGCAATGAAGTCGTACTAAATGTACTGAATCACATAGATTACATAGAGTACATAGATTCTGGGGGGCATAGATTTATTCTGCATTTGTACAGCTGGTTTAGGTTATTGCAGCACAATAACCTCCCTGTAGCTGTTCAAGAGCATTAAGGGGAGACTGGGAGACTTCACAAAGTAACAGTACTTACAGATGATCAAAGGAACTGCTTCAGGTGGTTGCAAATACAAAATAGTCTAGATTTAAATCTGCACTCTGTTAGAGACGCTCTGTTAGCGTGGTAAGACTTTGTGTGTCTGTATAATGTGTAATTTTTGAGGATATTTGGAATTTACAGCGTTGTGTACCGTTACTGTTTGTTAGAAGCCAAAGCACTATTGTGAGGCTAAAGCAAGGAAACAAAGTGAGAGGGGGGCTGGGAAGAAGGCGGGGGAGAGAGAGAGATTTTAATTTTCTTGTTAATTGGTGTCCATTTAGAAGAACATACAGGGAAACATTACGGAGTTTTTTGGTTTTTTGGGGTTTTTTGTTAGTGACTCTAGGAAGCCATATTTTCAGCATTTTCTTTTAGAATTTTTTTAACAAGTATAGGGGGTGAGGTTTTTAACCTAGAAGAGATGAGCCCAATCTTATTTTTATTATCCTCTATGTGATTTTCTTGGGGCTTACAGTTGTTTGAATTTGCACAGTTAGACTCCAAAGCCAACTGGACACTTGTTGTGTACCCCAGGTCCCTTCCACTTGCACTGGAGTGAGTACAGGAATTAGGTTTTCAAAAATTCAGATCCTTGCCTATTCAAATCTCTTTGACTGTCATATTGTTTAATTCTGTTGTTCCAAATTGACAAAATACTTGATTTGACAAATGTGCAAAGTGTACTGTTTCTTATCACAGTCTGAGCTGGTTGTTATAGTCAAACCTGAAGTAGAGTGTCATGCTTTAGATTTCATTGCCTAAAAATATTTTAAATCTAATTTGGAAAATGTGGTATTCTTTCAAAGCTGTTCTCAGCCTGTTTCACTTGCCACTGTATACCTTAACTTTCCCACATGACTACATTTGAAATGAAAATAGGAAAGCTGAGATAGCAAAATAGGTGCTTCAAGTTAAGTGTCCCACTACAGAAGTAATTTAATTTCTTTAGAGATTGTCTTAAGCAGTGTTTGCCATATAAAATAGTTCAGTATTTCAGAAGTGCTAGAGTGTAATAGTAAGCTTGACTGGAGAACGGTCATAGCAAATACTGTTCGTAAGTGAAAAAGTGAAGCAGATCTGCTAGCAAGATATCTCAGCTTCACTCTCCTAATCGGAGATAGTATTTGAGGAATATTACAATCTGGATTGCAAACAGCTTGGGAGTAGGTGGCATAAATTGATCACCAAGTAGCGTACTGTAACCTAAGGATAAAACAGAAGACATCTGGATAAGAAGCTATGTTAGGCTTTCTTTTTGTTAAAAATACTTCAATATTTCATGCCCTTCTGGAGCTTGGAAAATAAGGAGATAGCACAGATGTAGCACTGCTGCTCTCTAGATGCTTGCTAGTAAACAACTGCAAGACTTCCATGTCCATTGTGATTAAGATGGGACTTTCAGGGAATCATTTATAGTTGAGTATGAACCCATTCACAGCAGTTGTTTTCTGAAGCGTGTGCTTTAGATGGAGTTGGTGTTAGGAGTGGTTGGAAACTTTCCTGGGACCAGCAAAGAATAAGTAGCATAAAGTTCGACATGAGTAAGGAATTCCAGGAGACCTATGGAGCTAATTTGGTTTAAAAAAAAAAAAAGTAATGAAGGATGTTTTAAGCTAGAGAAGACTTCAATTTATCTCTGAGCCAAAAGACAACTTTGTATTCAGTCACCTAGTTTTTGCCCACTTCCTTTTGCATATGCCAGTAAGAAACTCTGCATTACTGTAAATTTTTTCAGAGGTTTGTAAATATGTAAAATGAAGCTAAAATATGGAGTATTTGTGTACCAAAATGGTATCAAATGTGTAAGATAAATGCTCTGTTTAATAAGAAGCTGTAAATTAAATGCTGCTTTGACAAAGCGTGCATGGGGACATGTTAAATATTGTGTTTAGAGGTTGTATTAAGGACAGCAAATTATCTGTTATGTTGGAAAGCTTCATTCTAGTCTTAAGTACAAACCAAAAAAGTACCACTTCAAGCAAAAGTTGAGTATTGAGTTTCTTGGAAGACTTCATGTGCATAGTCATTGTTAAATATGTTCATAATAAAGTTTTATATCTTTATGTTGTATCTTGGTTTTATTTTGCTTCCACTGCATTGTTACCTACCCTCTTCACTTCTTGTGTATTTTGTGTGCATTTAAACTTGGTTACTTGGATTGGATCTAGGAGGTTATGTTTGCACACAGTAACCAGGGAATTGTGGTGGTTTGCCTGGAGAGAGCCTGAGATTCTGAAACTTCATACAGTTCCCTAACCATAACGAAATGCATCTCTCTCACACTTTCATAATTAGTCAACTGTCTTTCTCATTTATAAAGTGTTCACAAGACAGCATGTTCACCAGCAGCATTATAGGTGATAGTATATCAGAATTCATTGTCATTTGATCAGAAAAATAAGTATAGAGGTTTTAAGACTTAACATACTAAATACATCAGTAAGCGACTTCTTAAGCAGAGCTTGCTAATACTTCCAGTGCTAGCACTTCCAGAATGCAAAAAACTTACCTTTTTTAAATGAAGACATTTATTTCTGTTACTCGTCTGTGTCTGAAGTGTAGTATAAGCAGATAAAACAGGTGCATTGTTTGGGGACCTAAGTTACTTTCCCATAGATGTTTGATTTTCTTGGAATATGTTCAAGTGAGTCGTCTGATGTGCGTCTAAACTATACTGAAGAGAGGTAACAGAAGTGGAACTGCAAGAAATTCCAGCAGGCTTAACTTTAAACAGGTCACACGACTAGTTATGAATTTCAATAATTTAATGCTAACCAAGAGTACAAAGTGTGAAAGTTGGTGTCGTCTTTAATTTGGTTTTAAAAAAAATCTAGAGAACATGTTTACACTGCAGCAGATTTCAGTATTAGCACCTTAAAGAGAAGTTCTTGAAGTTTTAAGACAGTGTGGCAACACTGGTACAATACTAAAAATACAAACACAAACCATGTAACAGCATGTTTTCACATTTGAAGAAAGTTACAGAAGAAGGTACATTAAAACTGGAAGTTGTTCAGTGCATTCACAGTTTGAGCAGAGATGGAATCAAGTGCCAGAGTAGAAAAGAACTGAAGTACGACTGATTCCAAGGCAATCATATTGCGAGTCCAAAGGCACTGACAATACAGTACATGGTCTTATTCTCCCATCTCACGGTGCAGGTTCCTACAAATACAAAACAAAGCTTTCAGAGACAGAAGAAGGTTACAATGACTTAATATTAAAATACATGCTTCTGTGTGCATGCTTATCCATTGCTTAAGAACATTATGAATGAAGCTTTCACAACAGCTGAGCATCCCATGTTACCATTTATGAGTCAGAATCACAGCAGTGTGGAAAAAAATACAAAATTGTGCTATTACTCCAAAACTACAGCACTCAAATCTTAAAAAAAAAAACAGAAACAACAACAACAAAAAAACCTATGCTGCTTAGTTTCAGGAGGATTAGTATTAAAGTTGCAAGCTGAAGCATCCAGCAGTGTTGCTCCTTACCATCACTGGAGTTGTCCCAGAAGCAAGAGCTTGCTGTATGTAGCCCAGCACCATTCTTCTGCATAATCACACAGGTCACTGTTTGTCAGTAGAAAAGCTTTTATTAATGTATTGCTATCGCTGATATTTAGCTACATTTATGCTCACTATAGCACATGTATATACATACACACACACACAGACGTGCATGCTTACAAGTACTTAAAAGACGCAGTTCCTGCTAAACTGTCTTTTGTTAAATTCCATCAGTGTGTCACTGTACCAGCTTTATCAGAAAACGAAGTTGAGCTCACCAATATACTTGAAAGGTTTCCCCAGCTTGGTGAGCTGGCTTAGAGATTGTTCCACCACACTTGTTGTCCACTGGTTCACCTTGCTGTGCTGGTAGGCATTGCCACCTATTGCACTTTCAATGGCCTGTGGGCAACAAACACAAGTTACACTGCTGTCAGTCTACAAAGATGCCATTAACTCATCTGAACACACAACACTGAGGATGAGACAGCAGCACACGCACAGTAGTAGACCTAAATACTATTCAGGATTGTTGGAAGCGTTTTAAGATGCAACAGAGTTTGAAGCTGACACAAATTATAATCATTTTGTGCTATCTTTATTCTTCATGCATAATTCCTATCCCAATTTCCCGGAGTCTGAGTTATGATAAGGGTCTCACATTTAAACAGTCCTGAAAAAACACACAGAACAACAGTTCATTCACAGATATTAATCTGTAGAAATAACATATGGAGTTTTCAGCAGTCATTTTTGGGAACAAAGACCAAAATCAAAACAAAAGACTCATGTAATTTTTGCTGACTAATAGAGCAGAAGCCGTTAGTTGAGCAATCTCATTTACTTACAAGGAAAGCTGCTCCTTTAAGACACAAATAAAACTACATTAAAGTTGCACGTTTTATATCACTGCATTTTTCTGGCAGAAACTGTTCAAGAACTACAAAAGCAGTTCAGATTCAGATGAGACAGGACTGTGTAGTAGAGCATGCCCACCCCATTTATAGACATGCCTACCCTGTGAGAGGAACTGGACACAAAAAACAAACCTCTTCTTAGCAACAAGGATTAGTTTCCTAGCAACAAGAATTAGTTCAATCATTTCAAACTAACTTCATTCTGGAGGAAAAGCATCTCACAAGGACACAGTAACATGCATATGAAGATGATCTATATGAAATGTTGCATGTTAATGAAATATAACATCTGTCTGACAGCTTTTAACATACAGCATCCACCTAGAAATTCTAATTAGGGATACACTGCAACCAGAAAGAAATATATAAAGTTATTTTCATTATCTTTTTAAGTTGTAATACATGTCACAACTAAGGCTAGGTATCATCTCCACTTAAACAACAGTTAAATAAATCCATGATTACCTATGCCTCAATAATAGCCTAACTGTTGTGTAACAGAATTCCTGACAACAGATTTGCTTGAATGGTTTTTAGCACACAACACAGCATACTTCCATATCAAAGTGAGAGTGTTAGCTTACTTCTTTAATGATGTTACTGACTTCATCAACAACAAAAGATGTCTACAAAAAAAAAAAAAAAAAGAGAACTTTAAATCATCAATGAGCACATTTCTATGTACACAGTTCAAACACTGTTAAGGAAATAAACTAGGAGCTTAATTTATGCTTGGCAGGTTTCTTGTGAGCCAGATGCAGAGTCTGGCACAGCTCGTCATTACTCAAGCTCCCCGAACCCAGTCAAGGGAACATTCTTGCGAAGTAATCAAAAGTAACAAACCAGAACAGACACTGAGTTAAAGCTCCCAAATTTTAATTTGAAAGCACCGCAAAATAATGCATGCAGCATATCTGTCCACATATAAGCCCATTTTACAGTAAGCATTAATGTCTGTGGCTCACAGAGCAGGCTGCAAACAGCCTCAGCGTGCAGACACGGCTTACAGTTGAATGAAACCGACATCTTCAGAGCACTCATGCAGACCAAGCATCGATTCACAGCTCAAGGAGGAGCTGTCATGATGGTTTCAGCTGGGGATATAAAGCAAGCTGCTGTTTGGAAACCAAAAGGGAAATCTACTCTTTGAAAGGGTAGATAACTGCAGAACAAGGGGAAATGGTTGTAAGTTGAGGGAGGAATTTCTTTACTATGAGAATGGTGAGGTGCTGGAACAAGCTGCCCAGAGAGGTTGTGGATGCCCCATCCCTTGGAGGTGCTCAAGGCCAGGTTGGATGGGGCCTTGGGCAGCCTGGTCTTGCATTAAATGGGGAAGTTGGCAGCCTGCATGCGGCAGGGGGGTTGGAGATTCATGATCCTTCAGGTCCCTTCCAACCCTGGGCATTCTGTGATAACGTCTGTATTTCCCACCGCCTTCAGCCCTCTCTCAAGCTCCAGCAGGTAGAGACAAAACGAGGGGCAACCCCACCTACACAGCACAGCATCCAGAACAAAGCAGCGCCTACCCGACACACCTCCATCCCTACAGCCGCTCTGCTACTGTCTGACACAGTCACAGCGGACTTGCTCAAGAACAATGCAGCGAGTTGTCACGCCGGCCTTCCGCAGGAGCAGCACTGCAAGCGCTGCGCACAGCTATGAGCCCCGCTCCCGCCCGACGCTGCCCAGCCCCAGCCCAGCCCCAGGGGCTACCCAGCGGCCCGGGGCGTTCCGAGGGGTGAACGCGAGACCTTCTGCCGACCCGCAGCCTCCGGAAAGAAGACGCCGGAGCAACCCTGACACCACCCTACCCGCGGACGTTACCTCCTCCCCCGCCTGGAAGTCGTCCATCGTCCCGCCGCGGCCCCTCACGCCGTAAAAACTGCCCCGGCACCGCCCCGCTCTCCACCACGCGCCTCGCACTGCGCATGCGCGGCTGCTTCCTGCTCCCCCTCGCTACGTTAGTCAGCTCTGCGCCTGCGCGTCTGGCGCCGTCCGCGTTGGAGAGCCGCGCAGTCCGGCGCACTATTCTGGCTTGTGCGGTGCGTGTTGTGCGTCTCGGGCGCGTAGCAACGGGGAGAGCTGCGTCAGCCGCGGCTACCGGCTGGTTGGATTCTGCGCCCCCAAGATGGCGCGGTTTCCATAGCGACCGCACGATGTCTGGGCGGGGTGACTGCTGTGGTGTTCGTGCCCGTAACGGGTGGTTGGCGTTCAAATCTGATCCGAGAGGTCGTGTAGAATGACTCACAGAATCATAGAATGGCCTGGGTTGAAAAGGGCCACAATACTCATCTGGTTTCAACGCCCCTGCTATGTGCAGGGTCACCAACCACCAGAGCAGGCTGCCCAGAGCCATGTCCAGCCTGGCCTTGAATGCCTGCAGGGAAGGGGCATCCACAACCTCCTTGGGCAACCTGTTCCAGTGTGTCGCCACCCTAAAGGTCCTGACCTGACAAAGGCATTCAGAACACCGGTTTTAGAAACAAGGCTTAAAAGAAGGCCTGAGTGTGCTGTGTATGTTCAGGAACTGGGGAAAAAACAAACAAAACACAAAACCAGGGAAGATTGAAGGGACATTCTTATGGTTTTAATCTGATCTAATTATTTTTAGTGCCTAAACGAGTTTAAAAGCTGTACTTTTTTTTTTTTTTTTTTTTTTCTTCTCAATTTTTAGATTGGTGTTTGTGCAGTTGTTGTATGTTGCTCAGATTACCAATGATACCCATGGGAATAACTCTGGGGGCAAAGGCCTATGCTGTAGCAGGAATCATTAGCCCTGTGCATGCAGGTTAGGAGTTGTAGTCTTGAGGCCCTGAGGGCACAGGTGGGTTTCAGCTGCACCGATTGCAGCAGCTGTGCCCTCTGCTGCAGGCTTGTCTCTGGGGTGTGCCTCTGCTCTGTATCCCAAACCTATGTCAGACCCCATCTCCTGCTGCTTCTGACCAGCATCTCAGGATGAACCCAACCTCCTCCTCTTAGCCAGCAGAGATCCAGCAATGGGGATAACGAAGCATGAAAGAGATTTCTAAAGGTGGGTTGCAAAGTTCTCCTCAGTGGAAGTCTCCAAGAGTAATTTAGATAATTATTTTTGCCCTGCTCTGGTAGGTGTATTGATGCTGGCCTCAGGTGTAGCTTCATGGCTTTGTTCCTCCAGCCTGGTTTAATGAGCCTCCTACTGATGAGTGCAATTACACTCCGTGGTTTATTTTATTTAGTTAAAGTTTTGCTCAAAATGAAGGCTCAGATTATCCGTGCGTTCTTTGTTTGGCTTAGCTCTGTGCCTTGCTAGCTGTTGCTGTCTCTTGAGCAATACAGTTGAACGTAATTAGGCTCCATGAGCACAGGTGGAAATACTTGAACCTACTAAATGCCAGTAGTTTACAAGATTGCAAGTGGATTCATTCTGCCACGTGAGTAGAATTGTAGTGCTTGATTTAATTTTAACTAAAACCAGTATTTCTTCTAACACTCGGATGCTAAGTAGTGTTTCTGTAGTCCATATATGGTTTATCTGATAGAGTCAGTCTATAAAAAAGGGCTTTCCAGGCAAATTTCCAGACTTTTAAATAAATTAGATTCAATTTGAAACTTCAGTGCTTGTTTCTGTAATAGAGTGAACTGAGATATCTAATCCAAATAGAACTCTACCTTTTAACTTAAATCAGGTTTATTTATTGTAGGCAGACTGATTTGCTGTTTTTACTAGACCTGTAAAAACAAATTATTTTGATCTGTCTGCTTTTCTCTGTTTGCTTGTATGAATTGATTTGCCATTCAGAGCTGAGTATTTTGTTATGGAGAAAGAACTGCCTATGATACAAGCAGTGTTTTCTGTGTGAGCTCTGGGGACGTTGGGGTTAGTAGTATTTTCACATCTATGGTATCAGAAGAAGAAATTACGTGGAACTCAAAACTACTTCTCTTCCTGTGTGTGGCTTGGAGACCAAGTCTATTTTGCTGTTATCAGTCAACTTTTGTTTTCTGTTGTGCTAAGTCTCTTCTTGATGTTAGAAAGATGACTAACTTCTCTTTGATTAATTGTTGCTGGTGACAAAACTAGAGACTGCAAAAACTGTTACAACACTGGAACTCTTTGATTGCTTCTGTTTTGAGGATGCTCTTGTGTACGTACTTTAGTCTAATTTTGGTGGAGGGCAACTACTGATTTTCTTTCAGGGAAGATAAGTAAATAGCAGGAGTGCTACTCATCTCTTAAAGCAGTTTGCTTCCACACATCTTCCTTTGAAAAGGTAAGGACAGCTTTTCTTTTTCATAACTGTTCTATATGACGCTACATAAGGGAATGCATTTTTGCTTACTGAGATGGCATTGTTTTGACTGTAACGGCTTTGTGGGAATGCCACAATTGTAACTTAAAATACCATCTTTTTACATTAGCTGTTGAGGTGGGATTATTAAAATCACAAGACATAGGTCTGGTAATATATATGTATTGTATGTACCTTACAAGTTAATATATTAATACAAGGATGTGAAAATTGAATTGTTGTATGGCTATATGAAATAACACTTGAAATGGTCTTGATTAAGAATAAATGCATGCTATCTACAAAACGTAAAACAGCAGCATGTTCCAGTAACTTTTGTGATGACAATCTTTATTCCGAACCTCTTCAATCTGTGTCTTAGCTACAGGTGTAAGACATCTACTTTTGGGTAAATTAACAAAATTATCCAACTATCTCAGGTCAGTGAAGCCTTTAGCTTGAGAAGATCATTTTAACTGTACTTATTCAGTTATCTTTATTTCACTAATGCTGAAGAATCTGAAGGAAGATCAATAATACATCAATACAAAATTGCTTTGAGGGAAAGTGGCTCGCTAGCTCAAGCATTTGTAAGCTTAAAATTGTGTAAAATAAACTACTTCTTGCGAACTGTAACTAGTGTTGTGTAGGCCTTTTGATTATGTTTCAGCTGTGTACTATGTTATCTTGATTTTAAAGAAAAAAAGGCAAGGTCTTCTGAGATTACACTGTATGCATGCACGCCGCCTTCTCCTAAGATGTGACCGTGTTGGTTCTCTGCTCTCCTTTAGGGTAGACTGTCACACTTTTATCAGAAAGCTATCCTACAATCTGCCTGCTGCTAGATTTTCTTAAGTATGTTATTTAAAATAATGTGTGGGGAAGAAATGTATGAGCTTTATGCTGAGGAGGGAGAAGTATCATGCTATTTACTCACCAGGTTGCTGTTACTTTTGGTTTTACGCAGAAGGTGCTTGGTTTTGTGAGCTTGGCTGACTGTGTAAGATGGATAGATTTGATGGGTAAATATGAAAGTAGAGCATCGGTGGAGGTTTTAAGTTGTTTTTTCCTGTAATGACCCTCCTTGCATGGTAAATGCAACACGAATGCTATTAAAAAACAAATGTAGTGCAAACAGCTTCAATGTTAGAAAAGCTCTTCTTTTACACTGGTGGTGAGCTTCTCAGTCCACCTTGAATGCTTTCTGGAAATGTTTAAGGACTCAAATCTGTTGCGAGGCACAAGAATAATTCCGTTCAGAAGGGCTCCATTAATACAGGAGGTTTTAAATTATCTTTTTAAGTGCAAAAAATCTGATGGAAAGTAATGGGTACCTGAGGTTAAATCTTCACGAAGAT
Organism: Lagopus leucura; assembly: GCF_019238085.1. Lineage (NCBI taxonomy): Eukaryota > Metazoa > Chordata > Aves > Galliformes > Phasianidae > Lagopus > Lagopus leucura. The sequence continues at coordinate 51,851,119 of NW_024962252.1, read as the reverse complement.
TAAAAAAAAATAATTGCAGTACTTGCAGAACTCCTGGTTCTATGCTGGATTTCACCTTTATTCTGTGTAGCACATGATGATCTTGCCTAGCAGTGAGAGCCAGGGAGGCTTTTTGTCTGCACAGTGCTGTTAGACACAGGGCCCCTGGCACTTCTCTCTGCAGTACATCTGTTCTGCTTTTTGGTGTCAGAAGATGATCCTAGCCCCTTTTGGTTCTCTGCTGCCGGCAGGCGATTCAGTGCTTAAAAGATCTATCACTGTGAATGGAATTTGAAGAGTAGCAATAGACCAGCTGGTGTGAGAGTTTGATGGTTGCGTTATCACCGATGGACTGAGGTTGTAAGTCTTTTTGAGGAATCTTGCTGTTCCTCCTGGAGAGCGTAGCTGTGGGAATGACAGTGTGGTAAGAAGGAAGACTCCAAACTATTCCTTCCCTTGTGCCATTTAGATTTGCAGAGGCTTGAGCAGCTGTAAATACAGCTTTTCAAGAAATATGAAACATTCTGTGTGCCCTTAATTATTTCTATAGTTTTTCTTGTAAAGATGTCATTTGAAATCCATTTCCCAGTATAGACTCAAAATATGGAAGGCTTTCTCCTTTTCTGTGGGGAAGGAGTTGGTCCTTTATTAAAGAAGGGATACCAAGCAGTGACTAATGCTGTCTTTCTTAAAAGCAGATGTTGCTCTTTGTAACTGATGCACACTGGGGTGTTCTTAGGAGCTCAGTATGCCACTTCTGTATTTTCATTAAGATCACTGGAGCAGTTTTGTTTGATGTTCCCCCTACCAATGGTGGTCATGAATTTGCATGCTTATTTTGATGTTTCAGCAGGATATTCTGATGACAGTGTAAATACGCCAGCCTAAGGGCTTTCTATAAACTTCCAGGAATTCCAGTTTTTGGATGTTCTAATGGCTGTTTCACTATCCCGTATATAACACAGAGCTCCCTGAGTTTGTACTGATTGCTCTTTCAGGTTGTATTGACTTAAACAGCACCAAAGGCTCTGAGCATCAGTCAGTCAATCCTTGGTCATATCCTTGAGGAGAAAGATTAAAGCAGGTGAGGGACTTTTGAGCAGGGACCTTTGAAAACAGCATGTTGAAAAATTGCTTTTTAGGTTTGAACTGAGTAATATCCTGTGAAATTGCACTTGCTGAGGAAATAAAACATGATTATGCCTATCTCTGTCTCTTCTGTTTCCACAGGAAGCCAGTCTATTTTTCTTTTTTTTTTAACTCTTCTGTGAAATGCTTTGTCCTCTTGGTGTCTGTTGAAGAATGTTGTGAAAAAAAATATAAAACAATGGAACGCATGCTGTTTATGTTTAGAAGTTAGTACCTGCATTTTTTGCTTGTGTGACATTCTGTAGTTCAGTTGTGGCAAGCTGTATGTCAACTAATTCCCTGTGACTTCAGAAATTCATCGTCACTCATACAGCTGAAGGTTTTTCTTTTAACCTGAACACTCTCGTAATAGCTTAAAACAATGTTCCATTTGGTTGGATTCTCAGCTGAGATGTGTCAGTGAAATATCTCTAACTGCTTCAGTGAGGTTTTCCCCTTCTGCCCTAATGGAAATTCTGAGTGTATTTAGTTCACATGATGTTGGAAACACTTGACCTGTTTTCACATATGCATCTTTAGTACTTGGTGTTTTGTAAGTGGAACACACTTACATTTGCTATAATAAGCACTACACAGTAATATTAAAGCTGAATATAGTATGTTAGCTACATTGGATTCAAGAATAACTTTCTACTTTGCTACATTAAAATTTTGTTATGTTTAGGTAGGAGTTTTACAGAAATGAAGATCAAAGAATATATCCAAAATACATTTGCGAATCTGTTTTAATTTTTATAGCTCTCATATATTTGTACAGTTATATCATGTTTGGTGCAAAAATGGTTAGTGCACTGAGCTGCAAATAATACGTGTCTTAACGTTCTGGTGTTCATGTGTATTAACAAAGATAATGTCATTATTGTGTGACAAATGTCTTATCTAGGCTTAACAGAAGTCAGGTTATTGATAGAAGTGACTCTTAAAGGATCTTTCCCATCTTTCTTATAGGCTTGTGTTAATTTGTCCGCTCAGCAAGATGAGATTAGAAAGGAGGATTCATCTCAACCAGTATAACTCGTCCTGTCATGGGACCTGTGCTTAGAAACTGACTTGGGCTTCTTTACTGGTTGTTTTGCACTGTCTGAAAAACATGGAGATTCATTGCAGTGTGTTATGTTGAGGCTTTCTGAAGAATGAGGCTGTCTTAAAATCTCATTTGTATCTGAATTTGTGCATGAAAGGTCTTGAGTATAGCAAAATGTGTTCTCCAGAATGTTCACTCATACTATTGAAATCACTTAAAGAAGTGAGGAGAAGGGTTAATAAAACATTATTTTTCTCTCTAGATCCTGAAATTCCAAATCTATAAGACCAAGTGAAGCTAACCATTCTCCCAGATCCTTTGTGCTGGCTGTCAGTGAATTCTCCCTCCACCTGGTGGCAGTTGAAGCCATACCCGGGACCTTGCTGAAAGCTCTCATCCCTTTTGGAACCACTCTGCAAAGAGCAAGTTCTTTGATGTGAAAAAGTCAAGGCTGCTGTGACCTTGCTTGTTCATATTCCCTGGATAGCAGAGACACTTAAATGATGCCTTGTGTGAAGACAGCCACAGTTATTTTTTTCTTCAAGAGTGTGACGCAGCAAAACCTATCACCAATGGAGTGAGAAGACAGGCAACACTTGATAAACACTCAGATCTCTGAAGAGCCCCATTATATTCTCTAATGTAGTAGCCATTGTTCTGGATGTGGTAGACCAGTAAGTCAGGAGTTGTGAAATTTGGGGAAAATGGCCTGTGAGTTTAATCTAAACTTCCTTAAGGAATTGGAGCGAGAGGCTGTTCTGGAAGTCCTGTACCGTGACCAGATGGTGAGAAAAACAGAGGAAGAAAGAGTAAGGTACCTGCCTTTCCTCTTTTTGTGTATTGCTGTTCTTTTTCTTTCTCAGGAGTGCTTTTCTTCTTCTTTGCTGTCATTTCCCACGTATTCCTCCTTTTGTTTCTTATTAGCTAGTAAGTTTTAATTTTGTGGGAAAACCAGGAGTTAACTGGAACCTCTTGGATTTACCACACTATTGACTACTTTAAAGATGAGCAAATGCTGTTCAGGGAATAATCTACTTAGTGAACTTTACTTAACATTCATAGGCAGTTCAGCTGGTGCCTCTATTTCTTCCCCAGTGAAGGCTTTATGACATTCTTATTATCACGTTCCTACGTATGCCTGTATAGCCGTGATAATGCAGAACACATTCAGATCTATGGCTGGCTAATTTAACCTCTGTTGAGCTAGGACTGAAGTTAAAGATTGTCAAGTACCTCCTTACTGCGCTGAATCCATCTCTGCTCCTTCTCATATATAAGAGATAACAAGAGCACTGTGCTTTCTCAGTGGATGTCGGTAGGTGTCATTGGTTAGAAAAAGGATTCTGTGTAATGATTTTATGCTAACAAGTATCCCAGTTGTAGAGGATAAAGGATAATCCTTCAGTAGTTCATTTGCTTTGTATTAGGGATTGTGTAAGGATTTTCTTGCAGCTTGTACCTTGCTTTGCCACATTGCTTCCTTGTGTAAAACGTGATGTTTGTATTGCTAAGTTAGAAGGTTTTAGTCTCTTAATAAATTATAGACACATAATTGTTTGCTGTAAACAAAGTTTAAGTATACCTGAACTTGTTAAATAATTATGAAAAGTAAGTGAAGGGTTATTAAAAATCTGAATTGATTAGAAAGTCATTGACAGCTATTGGCGATGTGGCTAACAATGGAAAACAGATCTTGTCTCTTGTTGCTTGTTATGGAAACAAGGCTAATGGAAGGGGGGAGGTTTAGATGTTTAGGTCAGATGTGGTTTTTGTTTGATCTTTCAGGAGATGCATTTGTTACTATTATTTAATAGAAGATTTGATTCTTCTAATCAAGTAATCTTAATATATTAACAACTGTTGTCATAGACATTGTGCTCCCTGGAAGCATTCAAGGCCAGGCTGGATGTGGCTCTGGGCAGCCTGGTCTAGAGGTTGGTGACCCTGCACAAAGCAGGGGGGTTGAAACTAGATGAGCATTGTGGTCCTTTTCAACCCAGGCCGTTCTATAATTCTCTGATCATCAAAAGGGAGCACAGTTTAGACCAAATTTTTGTATGTGAGCATGTGATCACTTGTACACGTAACTTCAGTGCCCTGTCCTGAGTGTGTAAAGTCGATGTGAACAGAACCCCGTTTATATTAGACTGTTATTCTATCTGCAGCTTTGTGGCTGTATGTATAGTGAAAAAAATGCAGAGTCACACAGAATCACGGAGTGCACTGTGTGTATGGATGCCTTCAGACAGAGCTCACAATAAAGTCACACTTAAGGATGCATCTCCGACTGGCAGTGGCATTGTGCAACCAGGTCATCATCAGCTTGTAACTTGCACTGTTGCTTTTTTTTCCCTTCTTTCCTTTTTGACCTGAATGATTAGGAAACTGAAAATGCAGCTGCACCAGCTTCGATGGAAAGGGGCAAGAAATGTAAGCCAGGAATACCGAGAGAGGTCCTGTGCTCGCTGCCAGAAATCCCTTGGATTGCTGCTGAACAGAGGTGCGGTGTGCAATGGGTGCAGCCATCGAGTGTGCTCTGAGTGCCGCGTCTGCCTGAATCCCTCCCTTTGGAAATGCACCGTTTGTTATGCTCATGGGTAAGGAATGTTAACGGTTTGGGGAAGTTGCTGATTACACTGGTTTGGTTTACATTGGCTTTCAGTACTGGATGCTCACTGTTTTTGTGTGTTTATTGCTTTAAACAGATAATAAACCAAAGCCTTTGGCAGAAAGAATGAATGTATTGGGTGAGGACAGAAGGAGTTGATTGGAATGTTGCCCTGTACTTCATGGAGTCAGAAGTCCTTTTCTGCATTTAGCAAAATGCATTTTCAAAGTAGGCCAGAGGTGGCGTCATCTCTCTTGCAAAGATGTTAATTGCAAAAAGCGGAACAGTCTTAGTATCTAAACTCTAGATGGCACTCTAGTCAATAGATGTCCCCGAGTCAATACTGAAGTGGTGCGTCAGACTGGGTTCCGCATAGTATAGCAAATTTCTTGACGTTCTTAATCATTATTATTTTTCTTTTTCTTTTTTTAAATTTTTTTTATTTTTTGCCTCTTACTACTGAGATGAAGAACCTGGATGAATGAGTAGTGTGAAACCATGTTTTGTATGTATTTAACATCATTAACAACTTCTGCATTTTATCAGGAACTGCTTAAACACGGTCAGAACAGAGATCCAGGTTTGGTTACACTGAAATTGTTATTTATTTTGCTCTGTCACCTTGGTTTTGTTTTCCTGAAAAAGGGAAATAATCTTTTTTTTTTTTTTTACGGTATTGGTACAATTTTTATATCAAAACATTTCCTCACAGTCCCTTCTATTAATCAGAATCTTCCTAAATCAAATGGTTTAGATATATTTTCACCCTGGATTGAAAAATAAAGTAATCTCTAAGTAAAGAGAGAGTCTTGAAAGAGAGTCAACAGGTCTGCTGGTTAACATAAATCCCTGTATGAAGGGTGAGCATTTGGGTGAAATTTTACTATATGCCAACGCAAGACTAATGTACCACCTCACTCCCTCTTAAGATATCAAAATGAGGTTTAAATAATGCCTGAGAAATGTGAGAGAAGGTATTAGTCATAAACTGAATTAATTTCTAATTGCAGTTTAAAGTCATTTTCTGTGTTCTGGAAGAGACTATAAACTATCACTGAAATGGTGCTCTCTGAATCCTCAGTTTATTTTGCAATTTACACACAAGATAGATAAATCAACCCCTCCTGTATTTAGTACAAAACAGTTGCTCAATTTTGATGTTTCACTGTCTGTGCTTAATGCTATGAATGCTAAAAAATAGAGGCTTACAAACAACTGTATGTATCCCTGTCCAGATTTGTCCCCCTTCCCCACTTTCTCTTTTTATTTAAATTAGTTTCCAGCTATTTGGTGGTTATATAGTGGATATAGTATCTAGATAGCAGTTAATTACCAAAGTGCCTTGTTATAGTACTGTGCATCCTTAATTTTTTCATAAGCTTGTCCCGATATTTAATGGTCAGAATGAGAAAGTGTTGCCTAAATGGATTAAAATATATTCTGACTTTTTATGAGGAAGTTTTATATTTTGTCTTGTTGATACAGAGGGATTCTACTGTGAATTTTGCATTATAGTAAAAAAAAAAAAATACAGAATTTACATTCCATCTTATTTAATTGTGGTGCAAAGTTCATTCAAACAGTCAGTCTCCTTCAGTTACCTCCAGTGAGCCTTGCATCAAGGCTGCAAATCTTAGAGAACACAGCTGTGTTTTAAGTACTAGTCAGCACTGTCTGCTTATTCTGGTGAGAGGAAGAACGATGGCTAAGAAGTGGAAGTGCTGATTTTCAAATCCTGAGCGGCCATAATTTTAAATCTTGGGTACCACAAGAGTAATAAGTAAAGTAATAGAACAGTTCAGCAGCTTCAAAATTGATGTATCTCATAGAAGTGACTGAAAATGCCAAGTCAGGTAGTGCTTGCACTGGGGTCACGAGGGCTGAATCCATGCTGTGCCACCTTCCTTCTACATGTACCTAGAGAGTACAGTACGGCGTGGAAAATGGTTGATCCAGGGATTTTGTTTCCTGGCTTTCATGAACGTCAGTATAGCTCTTGTGTTTAGAGATTCATGCTTTTCTACACAGGCAAGCCTCTACATCCATTTACTGTCTTTATACTGGCTGCCAGTTTCAAGGAAGTTTGGCAGAGTGGATGGTAATACAGATCTTAATTTCAGAGAAGGAAAATTAACTACTGGGTAGAAAATAAAGTTCACCAGTACTTGCTGAGGAAACTTTTTCAGTGGAGCTTCATAATATACATCCCAAAATCCACGTGGACCTGAGATGTATGATATGTCCTAACATCTTGAAAGACATTTAGATGAGAATTTGTATCCAGAGGGTTCTCAGTTAAATATATTTTTTTAACCTTTTTAATAATGGATGGGTTCATATTGCAGACTTTGTCTAATTTAGTTGGAAACTACAAAATACAGGAGTCAAATCTTCTGAAATTCTGCTCTTGACAGCTATTTTATCTGACACAATTTTGTATACGTTAATCATTACCTTTCTAATACTGTGATCCACATACCTGTGAATCACACTGCCGTCACTGATATTAGTCTCCTCAAAATGAAGAGAAATGAGCCACAAATCCCATCCTTCCATTATAGAAGTGAAGGAAGACTGTTTTCTCTCCTGCTTCAGGATTGTTGAATTCGGTGTGTACTTCCTAGTAACTATCCCAAGTTGTGCTCAGCAGCATATCCTGTCATAGATCCTTTTTCCCCATCTTACAAGGCTGTACAAGTGCCTGCAGCTGTATTGCATATAGTTCGTATAAGCTGGAATGGACCTAGGATTCCCAGTTTCAGAGCAGAATTGATTGCTTTTGGTGAGTTGTTCTACGAAGCAAAAATGAGGAGAATAAGAAAGAAAAGTCATTACTTTGCAAATCCACAGCAAAGTCAGTCGCTGTGAGCAGTCATGAAGTCTTAGTTTTCTGGTAGGATTAAGAAGGACCGTTGAATTGCTTAAGTGGTTATTAAACAGTTAGAGAAATGCACTTTTTGGAAAATGTTGCTTCAAATGTCTTTTTCTTGTTTTTCAGAGATGTGAAAGTAAAGGCTGGTGAATGGTTCTTTGAGGAACGAGCAAAGAAATATCCAGATGAAGGTAACCACTAGAACAAGCCATGCTGTGCAATCTGTAGTCCTCATCTAAGTGGAACACAGAATGTAGGCTACCACTGTATTTACTGCTTCAGACGGGTGGACGATCTCTCAAGCATTATCTTGCCTTGTTTGTCTATACGCTAAATGAAGCATAAACACAAGCTAGCAGGAAATGCTGGAGAGTACAATTTATTTTGTGTGAGTAATGAAAATAAGATTATTGACCATACCAATTTGAATTGATGAGCACGTAAGGCTACTAAGAAATACAATGACACATGAAATAAACCTGAACCTGTTAAAGTCTGTGTGCAGGAAAGAAATGATCTTGCATCCATTGTTTAAGTTAGATCTTTGATTATTTTCACTAAGTTCCATTCCATCATTCCTTGAAAGTTTGAAATAAAGAAAAATGTGTAGCTATAAACCAACAAAGGACTGAAAGCACCAGCTGTTTCTTTACTTTCAGCCAGCTGTGCGATTGCCTTCTGTTCAGTCTTTTCAGTGTGATTAAAAATACCAAGCATTAAAAGAAATCACAGAGGATGTGGATGGATTGCCCTGTGGCAAATGTGATTCACAAACCAAGGGGCTGTTGGTCTTCATTTTTCACCCACAGTGACTAATAAGGTGGAAAGGATTTCCTTCATCTTTCCTTGAAGCTCCTCTTGAGATGTGTTGGTGTTTCCCTTTGTGCCTGACTGTTCTTTCATGTTACAGTTTCTTTTCCAGTATTGTATCTTATCTAGGTTATCCCTACCTAGATAAGAATAGCTGGTAAAAAGGAAAGTGCTGGACCTTGAATATCTGTTGCTAGACCTGATTTGAAAGAAATGGATAAATGGAAGAATATAATCAGGCAAATTTTGAGTAGTATTCACCAAAGAGCAGTTTTGGGAAATTGATCTGTGGTGTCTGTTAAGACAATTAAAACAAACAAAAAATTGATTCCATTTTAGCTAAGACAATTTCTGATTTTAAAGTATTGGTTGACCAGTTGTTTAAAGCACAGTTGTATTCTGTGTCCATTACTAATAATTTTCCCTCATATTCTCTTCAGAAAGTCTGTAGTTGGTAATTTTAACAATCAGTTGGGAAATCGTGTATTTTCCTCAGAAATAAACCTGACTTTGCAAGATACTGGATGTCCTCACCTTGCACTGTCAGAGCTTTGTGGGTGCTTTGAAGCATTTTGCTTAGTTAGCCTAACAGTGATGTTGTTGAAGTTACAAAATTCTAAGGACGTACACGAGGTAAGCCTGTAGGGCACAGTAAATTTTGTTTGCTTCCTTTGATTAGACCAGCTGCTGTAGTGAAACGAGTTAACAAATGGAAAACTTTCCAACAGCTGCTTAGTTATGTATCCTTCAAGCCTTGAGAGACAGTGCCCCCTTTTGGTTGGATGGTTAAACACGAGTGAAGCATTCTGATTCAACTGAGTTTGTTACAGTGAATTTCTCAGTGAATGTTGCAGAATAATGTATATTAAAAAAAAAAAGTTGTATCTGAACTGCTTTCCGTTAATTTTGTGTAACTTCTACCTAAAAATCATGTTTTTGTGAAAGTGATAGATTGCTTTCACTGACCAGTCAGTTAAAAATCTAAGGAATCATTTAATGTTACAACGAATCCAGATACTACTTATTAATAATAGAGCATTAAATCTGGAGTTCTGATTGAAATTTGTAACATCAGTAAGTTGGTTATTGTTCCTACCACCACCAGAATGTGTTACTTACCTGTGAGGAATGTAATTATGTTTTCAGCAAAGCATGGGTCACATGATACTGTTCTGCATTGCTATTATTAGGAATGATTAATGATTAAAACCACTCCAGCAGTGGTCGTTGCATGCATTTAGCCATTCTTTCTGTTTATGATTGCTCAGGAGCAAACTGCATTTCTGTGAGCCTTCACTGTTTGTGCCTGGTGGAGCTCTTGCTCCTTGCTGTTCTTAACATCATGGGGCTGCTTATCTGAGGAATGTGACATGGTTGCTATTTCCCCGTGAGGGGAAAAGGCTTTTGTCATCCAGTTCTGTAGTAGGAAGGGTGAAAGGAATTATCCTAAGATGGAAGAAATTGTAGGAACCATGTGCCCACTCTTGCAGTGTATCTTCAGCTTTTACCTGATGCTTGCATGCTATGGTTTAGTTATGTTCTTATGCACCATCAACCTCCTCGGGAGGTTGAGGACGCTTGGCGAGTTGAAGATGCCCATTGGCATCCTTATGTGATTGTCCTCAGGGTTTGCAAAGAGCATCTCTGAGTGCATCACCTGAAAAAGGAGAAAAGCTGAAATTGCAATTAAAATTTGTGTTATAGAAGAGATTTGTGTGTTGCCTTGGGTATATGTTGATTTATGAGATGGGGATTGATTGAATTGTGTGCATTTGCATGTACACAAACTCCTGTAAATACAGGCTATTTCCTGAAAATAAACTGACTTATAGGAAGTGCAATGTAGTCATTAATAACTGCAGATGTTGCTAAGTGACTTTTTTTTCTCCTTCACAGGCAGGCATGAAACAGCTGGTGCAAAGCTCTTGAAATCTTATCAGAAACTGAGGTAATGCTCATGAAAGGAGAAATGTTCTGAGGGCGCTAAGACTTTGCATAGGAAATAGAGCTGATTTATAACACATGATATCACTTTTCTTTAAATTATTATAAAGAACAAATTTGAAGTACAAATGATAAAAATACAGGGAAAAAAATGCACAGTCCTATCTCTTGGCAAGCCATAGGAAGGGTCTCAAGTTCACAAAAAGAGTACTGTTTTTTAGAGTATTAGTTTCTTATTGATTGGAAATGAAGGAATGTGTAGGATTTTTGTTAGATTTAAGTCAGATTTAAGTATTTATTTATTTACAGACCAGGGCTATTTACAACAGATGAAATGGCTGTAGTGCTGTAAAAAGGCCTCAAACAGCCCAGGACACAGGCAAGGAAGTATTCTAGTATTGTAAATAAAGATAACTGCTTTCTGAAAACATATCTGAAAGAAAAATGGGGTGTGTAGCACAGGAATTGCATTTCAAAGCTTGGAACTCAGACTGCAGTGCTGCCAGCCAAAAAGAAGTCTAGAAAATCTATCCTGAATTGTATATTTCCTATGGTATTAACTTGTCTGTTCTGCCTAGAAGGGCTCACGATTGATGAGAAAGAAAGGCAGACTTAATTCAGTCTTTCTTTGTAAGAATTCTTATAAAGTCTTTCTTTATAAATTCTTATTAAAAAAAAAAAAGTCTGTTATGCAGTGGAACCTATATCTTCAGATTTTACAGGAAAGGCAGATAATAAAGATACTGAGCATGTATTTAGCTTACTTTTCAATGCATTAGCATGAGATATTAATTTTTGCACTGTTTTTTGTCTCTTAACTTTCTAGTAAAATTTCTGTTGTACCTCCAACTCCACCTCCTTACACTGAATCCACAGCAGGAAGTAATGCTAAGGTAAACATACACATGTGCAAAATATACATAGATATTCATGCATCTCTCATGCTTCCATTCATATGTAGTGGCCAGCTAAAGAAATGCAGTAGGCAGTGATAAAGGCTGTGACATCATACTGCCATGTAAATGTTCTCTTATGTTATGTTGTTGTTTTTTTTTTCCCCCCTCATGCTGCGTTGGTAGTAGAAGAAAGGTTCGAGTCTATCATGCGAGATGTTTTCAATTCAATTCCAGTTTTTGAGGGAAGTGATTAACCTCCTCTACTTCGTGTTTGCATATGGAGTACTGTATCTGAGTTTTGGGTACTTCACTGAAGAAAAGATGTTGATCAACTGGGAACATGTTTGGCAGGGAGGCACCAAGAAAGCTCAAGCACTTGTCCTGTAGGCAAAAGCTGCTGGACCAGAGCTTGTTCAGCCTGGGGCGGACATGGCTGTAGTGGATCCTGCAGTGGTCTCTTTATCACTTGTTGGGGGTTAGCAAGGTAACAAAGCTGGGCTTTTCTCAGCAGTACATAGCAGGAGGAGGAAATGTGTAACAGCAAATAGTTTGTGCTTGCTTTCTTACAGTTGAACTTTTCCATTTGCAGGAACTTGGACAGTCTAAAAGTTTTAATAAATCTGTGGAAAACTTGTTTTTGTCTCTCACAACACACATAAAGAGTAAGTAGCTTTCACTGCTTTGTATTCTAGGATAACATTGTTGAGCATTTCAATTTTTTTGTCCAAATTGTTGGCCATGAGGCAGTTACAAACAAAGGATATGGACTGCTTGCCTTTTGCTAAGACTGAGCCAATCAGAAAAATAAAGCACTAAGCTATGTTACCAACCAAGAATGATTTCTTATAAAGATGTAAGAAGACTGCATAAAGTTATTTTTAAGTTTACTGGATGTTCAAACCTTTAACTCCATTCATATATGCTGCTTGCTGTTCTTTAGGGTGCAGACTATGTATGTACGTCTATGCAATGGGGGCAGCCTGTCTTTGTGATGAAGATATTAATGGCATCAATGACCAGAGGAAAAATACCTCTGAGTTTTGTGGAGATTACAGGAGCTTGCAGATTTGCATGTGTTTGAATCGACCTTAGTATTTTCCACTAACTTCATTTTTGACAACTCAAATATAAGATTAGATCTCGATAAATTTGGCTTTAATATCTTTCTACTTTTCCTCCTAACTCTTATCTTAGCTGTTGTGTGCCATTTCCTCTTCCATCCATCAAAAAGGCCTGTTCTGTTTTCCATAACTATACAAATTTAATGTTGTATCTACGTGAGTACATACTAAAGCTATGCAAGATACAGTATCTTTCTTCTGAACAAAAGTTTGGCTCAGGGTGCAGTGGGGTGCTTTGTCACTGGAAGCGTGTGGCTAAGGCAGCAGTAAGTTGAATGAATAAATGTATCCTGCTTTCTGTTAGTTTACAGCCTGTTTGTATCCCACAGTTACTGTACTGCAGTCCAAAACCCTATCAGGACCACAGCAAGTTATTTGAATAGTTCACTTCTACTGAAAGGAAGGTCCTGCGCCCCCACATCTTTCATCTGTTGTGTATCTGACCTCGTGCTGCCGTTGCTTAACCTGAATTAGTCAGTGTTTCTGGACCTTTCTGAAAGCCAGTTAAAAGAGCAGACCACTAACCTAGACAAAATGAGTACTTCTCTGCTGTTTTGTTGAGTTAAATTGTCTGAAGTTAGGGTTTATAAGATGGAGCCCACACAACAGAAGGTGCCAGACCCATGAGGCCTGGGGTTAGGGAGGGAAGAGCAGCAGTTACAGAGTGGGGGGTGGCAGCAGGTTGTTAGGTCAGCTCAGCTGTATCTGAAACCCTGAAACTCAATTGATGTCATCTTCAGTTAGGGTAAGATCCTTTTAATTTGTGAGAAAATAACAGGCTGTTAGAGTTTCTGTATGTTTTAATAGAGGGAAGGACTTGGGCTCTCTGACTGAAGAAGCTAGCTTTTTCATACAGTGTGGCACTCACTAAAACCTGATACTGTGCTCATAAATGCTTTCAGTTACTTGTGTCTAAAATTAGCTCTATCATACTTAGATAGAAATGTCTTGGATTGCAGAGGTTTTTATACACCTAGCTCTTATGTATTGCTGTAAATAAACCTGGAGAACTTAGTTCTGAATCTGCCTCTGATTCTGTCACCGTAGCCAATGTTTGTGTATGTCTGAGAGCAATATGAACAAAGGATTAGCATGTGCAGCTCAATGCCTCTGTTGCACAGTCTGCTCATGATGATGTTACCTCCCTGTTTTGGCATGGTTTGGCAGCAACAGAAGGTTATAATCTAATGGTTGATGCTGGTTGTGGTTTTACTTGCAGTGCAAAAGTGGGTACAAATGCCAAAGGAGAAACAGACCTGAAAAATAAAGATGCTTTTCTTTCCCCCTGATAACCTGTTTCTTAACATGTTCATTTTAAGAGAGTGTGAGGAAAGCTTTTGTTCAACTACTTAGATTGTATTTCCCCTTGAATCTCTCACTCCAGTCTCTTTTATGTCTCTGTTCCCACTGTGTATCAAAAAACCTGATTTCACTTACAGTTGGGGATCACTTCATTGAGCTTGCTTATAAATACAGCACATGATCCCTTAATGGTGCATGGAGTACAATAAATATCTGACAACTAATTGCTGCTAAGAACAAAAGTAATCCAAAGTGGCTTTAAAAATCTCACTTAAGAGTGCCATTATTTTTGAGTACGATATTGACATACTGTTTGCTGTCTGAGGTTCCTCCTCAGAGATTTGTGCTATGGGAGGAACATTTATTTCTTGAGAATGAAGTAGATGTGATAGCTGTGTCATGTACCACTTCAAAGTTATTAATTCTTTATGAGAAACTAGCTAGGATTTATGACAAAGTGTCTGCTGCTATGCCTACTGATTTTAATCTCCAGAAAGTACTAATGACTGCTGCCCTTCCCTGTAAATGAAGTTCTGACTATACTCTGAGGAATAAGAAACAAAAAGCGGTGCACTAAACGTCCAATTGTCCTGTAGATTTATTTGACAGTACAGTAGATATAGTTGAATTAGCACTTATAAGTATTGTTATTGAAGTCAACAAGGGCTACTTCTCACCTTGATAAGTAAATGTGATTTGGGATCAGAGTATGTAATCTCTGTTGTTCATGTTTTGAACAAATTTCTAAATATTTTTCAGTGCCTCTGCTTTCTAATTTCCATTATCGAGTTTGCTACGTGTTGTTATAGTGACCTTACTTTTATCCTGAACCAACATAAATACTTCACAAATCAAATGGTATATAGGAACTGTAGTAGCTCTTTCTGTTAGAAGACTGTATTTATTAGCATGAAACAATTTCTTGTAGCAGCTGTGATGAAAGGAAACGAAGACTGTAATTTCTGGTTAAATAGCAGGAAAGATTCAGGCAGGCAAATGATAATTGGACAAAATGAGTTGAGTACATGCCATCCCATTTGTTTCTCATTAAGAGTTCTGTAGCAAAACTCTAGGATAAAATTTTGAAAGTGATGTTCTTTGTCTTTAAATCTAAAAGGTTGCCAGCAGTACTTATTTGTTCTAGAGACTTCTTTTTCTATTCATTTCAGAGATCTCCAAGTCCCAGAATGATATGGCTGACAGAAGTCTGCTAACGACAGATTATGGACATAACGTGGAAAGAAGGAAGCAGAGGAGGAGCCAGTCTGACACTGCCATCAACATTACAAGCAGGGTATCCAAATTGTTACACACAAACTCTAGCTGCAAGAGCTGTTTCAGGAGTAGAATTCAAGAATCGTGACTTGCATGCTGGGAATTTACTTTTATTTATGAGCAGGGCTTCAGCTAATGTTCACTAACTGTGGCCAGAGCTCTGATTCCTCACGTGATTTTTGACTGAGTCTCCACACTTGGTCTCAGCCCGGATCTGAAATGTTAACTAGGATTTTACAAAGACCATCACATGGGGAGAGGATGGGTCGCTTTTCTCTCGGGTGCTCACAGCCTGTGTTGGGGCTAATTGTCATCTGCTCTATGGGACTGTTAGACTGTGCAGAAGTTCTCTGTTTCTTGTCCAGGGTTGCCTCATCCCAGGTGGAGAATCTGGCATTTACCTTTATTAACATGCCAGAAAGTACTTTCATTTTTCAGAGAATTAATTGAATTTTTTCCCCCCTTTAGAGTATGCATGTTTCTCCTAGGAATGACCAGGAAATAATAGATGTAGCTGCCCTTTTGATTACGTAGGGTATAAGACTGGGGCACCACTTTGGTCTAAAGAGCAAGATCTGTTTCTCATGTAAGGTTTCCATATTTGTGGTATGGTCTCAGCTTGATTCCTTTAGATTAATATTGAAAGAGATTACAGTTAAATTCAATAATAGAAGAAAAAAATAATGCAATCTCAACTACTATCAGCAAGCCTGAAGACTGAATTTAGGAAGTTAATTGAATAGCATTTTCTATGGCCTCCCATTATCAGCTCTTTAAGTTCGTCAGATAAATCTAAGTTCTTTTTTAGAGATAGATAAATAGAATTAAGTTCTATTATACTTAACTCACAGAAAAAAACAAGCAGGCTTTGGAAGCTGTTTGTGGTGTGTTTGTACCTGTTTGTACTGCTCTTGTGACAGTAGATGTGTGCTGCTGCAGAGTTAGGGCTGGATGCGAGTCTTGCTTATGATCTGATGCTAAGCTTAGGCACTGGTATTTATTTTGCATTGTCAGTCATTTATTTTTCACTTAACAGAGAAGTCTTTACAATTCAAGCAGAAGCTAAAATGCAGCATGAAGCAGTTTGCTTTGGTTAGGGAATGAAATTGGTGTTTCAGATTTTTAAAAACCAGGCAAAAATCTCACTGCTGAGAAATACTTTGTTTTCAGGTTTTCTTTTTTAGTCTATATATCCTGGCTACATTTTCTGTCTTTTTCCTTCTTGCAAGGAAACTTAATGAATTCTTACATTCATCTGTAAGGTGCAGCAGTTATTACACATAACAATTTCTGTGTGTTATAATAACAGCATACTGCTTTGGATTTTCTACATCCTGTTTTTTCAGAAGTAGTCTCAACATGTTAACTGTCTCTGGCTGTTCTCATCCTTTCATGCTTTCTGCTGGTGGTGCAGGAGAGTTTCCTAGGCTTGTTAAATGTATACAGTCTTTTTTTCATGCCGATAAATCCTTATCATTTCATTGATTCAGTCACACTATCGTCTTGCTAGTCTTTTGGATAATCCTTGTCATACAGTTGTTTTCTTAGATTCTAACTCTAAAATTTCTCAGCTCAATCTCTTTTGAACCATGAGTGCCCTTTTCATAGGTTTTATTGTTCAGGGGTAATGCTGTGTCACAGTGAGCCATATACGCCAGTCTTCCTGCCCTTCGTTCTATGAAGTCTATTATTATTTGGAACAGGGGTGGCTGAAAGTAAATCTCAAGGTGTTCTGCTACTACATTTCTTTATTTTCTACCAATTATCAGGGTTTTTGTGGGAAGAGTGAGAAAGTGAATGGTCTTAAAATCAAGAAAAACTTGGATCTTTTTTTCTGTAATCAAAGCTAAATAAGAATTTGTCAGTCTGGTTCTATTTTCAGGTTTCTTTCAACCTACATTCATTCTTGCATAAATAGACATGGGCATGTGTCATGCATTTTACAAAATACTATTTTCATTTTCCTGGAGGCTAGATTTTTTTTTTTTTCTTCCAAAATTACTGTTTTGTTAAAGTTTAGTAGGGCCTTTTATTGATATATTACTACTTCTGCTATGTTATTTGCAGACTGTGATTAGCAATTACTGTGGTAGTGAACTACAGCTTAGCTGGCGGCGTGTTGATTTTAAAGAATGATGGATGTAATGAATGTACTGCTAGCTGAAATGGGCATGTTGTAAGTCAACATTTAAATGAAGTTGCTACATTTATCTTGGAAGTGTGCCATCTGTGTGACATTGATCAATGTGAGTTGTAGATATTTACTTAATTTTTGTGTGATACCATTCTGAAGGAACTGAGGCTTTTCTCTTTATTAAAAAAAAAAAAAAAACAAAAAAAACAAAAAAAAACAAAAAAAACAAGTAAAACCCAAAATAAATTTTTGAATCTCTTACAGAAGAAAAGTACACCCAGTCTTCAAGATCTCTTCTATGGGGCTCAAAATGATAATGACATTCTTACCAAAAGGAATTGCAAGCAAGAGGAAGACATAACAACCAGTCCCACAAGTGATGCTGTTTTCTGTGATGGCAGGAAACATGTAAGTTTAAGCGTGAAGCACAACAGAACAGCTACCACGTGGAGATCAATGTAAAAGCTAAGATATTGATTTATATTACAGAATGTATGAATTTTACTTGAGTTTCTTTCTGATAAAATGCTTTTGGCAAGGTCATTGTAGAAACACTGAACTATTCACAGCACAAGCCCAATAAAATTAATAACAGATAATTGGTAGATGGGTATAGCCATTAATAGTGAATGACTAATATATCAGGTTCCTCTGAGTCTTGCAAATTCAGCTAACATTCTTTCCGTTTTGTGTTAGTGTTGAGATCCTGAACGTGATTCTTTCTAGACTAGTAGCCACCTTCTTTTTCTTATTACTTCATTTAACAGAAGGCTTTTGTTATTCTGCAAGAGGTGTGGTAATGCAAATGCCAGTGGAAATTCAAATGTCAGAACTTTGGTGAATGAAGAGAAAGCTGGCAGTTAAGGAAGTCAGGGGAACAGGTGATAGGCTTAGAGGATGTTACTGAAACTTCTCTGGTGGATGGCATTTTGAATACTGAAAATTACAGAGAAGGAAGCTAGTTGTAAATGAATTCAGTCCATCCTTTAAAGTCTCTGTGATTAACCTTGGCTGCTAATTTCTATGTATTAGTGATGAGGTCAATCAGGGTGAAGTGTCCAAAGAATCCGTGACTGATCTTGTAAAGAAGAGAACTAAAATGGCTCTTGAGGAATCAAAATGAAAGCAGCCTGCTCACTTCACAGGGGATAAAAAAACAAGGATTTGGACTCTCTCTTCCTATTTACCGAGCTGTGGAGGCTGAGGTGTTGCACTGGCAAATGAACAGTGCTTTTGGGGGACACTTGTGATTCTGCTGGCAGCCGTTTGAACTAGGCTATAGACAACCACAGCCCAGTTTTAATAGTAAAGTTCCTCTTATGGGTAAATGTTTGTTGTTAATGACTACTGCATGAAAATATGTCTTCCAAAACACAGTATGATATTATTTCCAGTCATGCCAGCAGGAGTGTAGTGCATAGCTCATTGCTAAATCCTAGTTTACAAAGCAAAAGTATGAGTGATATCTACACTGATTGAATATATATAAAACATGATTTCTGATCAAGTGGGAGATGAATGTAATGGCATTCAATCCAAATATCATTCATCAGAATAGCTGTCCAGGTTTTAAGAATATGAGGGCCTGTGGAATAAATTTTGGGTTATGTGTGCAGAACTTCTAATAAGATACATAAGATGGAAATGCACTTTTTTTTTTTTTTTTTAGTGAAAGATTTTTGTGGAAAATAATCATTTTGATCAGAAGAATAAAACTATTCTATGTCAGGATAGAAAAGAGCAGAACTGAACAAAGCTGCAAGGGAGATTGCACTGATACACATCTTGTGGTGAGAGCAAGATTACGTGCAACTTGCATCAGGTCACAACAGCCTAACACTTGTGACTTCCTTAATAAGCACTCTGATCCTTGTTCCATCAGGTTTGAGCTTATAAGATTGAGTTGAGAGCTTCTTTAAGTAAGCTGTTGCCATGAATATTAAAATGACCAGTTAGCACATCTGCAGCATTGAAGAGAACATTTTGGCAGGAGCATCTGCACAGAAGAAAGATCTGATCTTGTAAATGCTGCTCTGCAGTCTTAGCTGCTGGGTTGTGCAATGCAGAACTCCTTGGTTAACCGACCCTGTGTGGGTTGGTGTTGTTTTTCAGAGGGAGGAGTGGTCTAATGCAGATATTTTAGCAATCTAGGGCGATGTTACCATGAGATAAATCCCAACAACAAGCTTGTCCTCATGACATATGATACGTAAAAAGATGCTAGAGTGTATTTTGAAGAGCACCATTATAGATGAATGGAGACCAAATTATTCTGACTCAGTTGACAGTTTGGTACAGTGAAGACTGAATAGCACTAACGAGTTACGTGGGCCA
The DNA here is from genome assembly GCF_019238085.1 of Lagopus leucura. Lineage (NCBI taxonomy): Eukaryota > Metazoa > Chordata > Aves > Galliformes > Phasianidae > Lagopus > Lagopus leucura. The sequence goes on along the minus strand of NW_024962252.1, from coordinate 51,831,671 downwards.
CAGAAAAGGCTGTAGTCTTCCTGTTTATTTCAGTGTCACGGCCCCTGTAAATGCTAGAAACAAATACTGTTTATATCTATCTGGAAGGAGAGCATCCAAACCTTTGCCCTGTAGGAGCATGTAGATGAAAGGAGAACAAAGTGGCTGAGGTGAGCCAGAAAACACCTTCCTAATGTGCTAACCCACATCCAGACAGCTGGATGTCTTTGTACATCAATATTTCCTGAGCAATCTGCTGCAGTCTGTCATTTCTATATGGAACTGAGTGATCTTCTGGAGTGTTTACTGGTTGTGCGTTGATGCTTTTGTTTCTTTAATATCCAATAGAACCTAGCATCTCAGGTTCTATTGTATTGATGCTGTAAGCATCAATAGCAGTCTAGTTATGTAATTTGTGCTTTTGTAAATTTTGGGATTTTTCTGTAAGTGTGGACAGAACTCTCTTTCTTTCAGGTATTTAGCCCATTTTATGATGGGAAACCACATAGCAATTTTATTGGGAGACAATTTCTAGATCTAGAAATCTAAGAAAGTACTTTCTTAACTGTGAGTTAATGGAATTAGAATAGTGAGTAGTAAAATAGTGAGTTTAATAGAACAGTAGAATTGGGATTAGTTATAATTTTCAGGGCTCCTATGGAAGCAACGGAATGATTTTTATACATGTTATCTGAAATCTTCATGATTTCCAATAGCTGTGTAGCAATAGCAATGCAGTGAAGGTAGCACTGACATTTGAGAGAAATAAATGTCTTGTTCACCTAGATCTGAAGCTACTTTTCTGACATGTTTGTCTTTTCTCAGGGGAGTTTGTATAGTCTTAACAGCACTTGCACTGAATCCGGCAACTTTGGCAAAGTGAACATCACAGGAGAAATAGAGTTTGCCATAAGATACATCTTTAAGGCTTGCATCTTAGAAATTTGCATCAGAGGATGCAAGAATCTGGCTTATGGAGAGGAGAGAAAGAAAAAATGTAACCCGTAAGTATTTTATAGAGAAGGAGAAAAAAACAGAATATTTTGCTTATTGTTTCAAGGGTACTTACATACGCTGTAATTGAAATGGATTCATATATGATGGCATGCTGTATTAAGACTTTCAGAACATCCAGTGCATATCTGCACTTTTTACCTCTCTGCGCTGCAAAGCACACGTTTCATATTAGCACTACTTGTTCGCACACATTTCTGCTATTAACTGTCTCTTTGCCTGCCTGCAAGCAGGCAGTTGGTTATCTGTGTTGCTGATGAGCACCTTCGGATCTTGAGAGTGGCAGTTTAGATTCTAGCTATTAACTTGTGCCTGCAAAATTAATACACACACAGCTAAAATACGAGATGGAAAATGGAAAGGTGAGTCATGTTACTAATTTATCTACTGACTCAGTGCGGGTTACTGCCAGACACATTGACTGCACGCACACTACTTCTGTGCTTCTGCCTTCCTCATCAATAAGAATGGAAATCTCAGATACTGCGGCACTTCTTAAAGCTTAAAGGTGCTTAATAATTACGTACTGCCACAAGAAGTAATATGCTTACTTCTGTGGGTAAAATGACTGGTTGGATGGTTAAGCCTTGGTGATTTGTTTGTTTGTTACTAAATGATCTCTGACCATGCAGTAATCATTTGTGGAAAATCACCAAGCAGAATGCCTAACTACATATTCTTGTCCCTGCTGTCACATGATTGCAGTCACCTTCACTCAGAAGGAATGTGGCTTTGCATATCTTGTGGAGGAAGCTCATAAAGATGAGCTTGGTGAGGAAAAGAACGCTGCTGAAAAAACAGATCATGAAGCAGGATTGTGGGAGTGTTTCAGGAGAGGGTCAAAGTTCTCCAAGTCCCCTGGTGAGTTAGGAAGGCAAACAGTTGCAGGAAGCCTGAAAAGTGATGTGGGAAGAGCTGTGCAGTGAACATCATGTTCTCTAATGGTATATATTCATGTATTCATATATTTATCTTGGTTTCCAAGCCAACGCAGAAAGTACCATCAGTGCACTTGACAGAAAAAGACAAAAACAACTGACAAACTCATAAGTTATGTTTAAAACCTGTTGAATTGTTTAGCTGGTTGGCTAGTTTGAAGTCTGACTGTCTACTTCTTAATTAAATTGATCTGGGATGATGGAGTAAGGAGCTGAAAGTTCTTATACCTGTATATTTTAAAAAGTAGTTTTAACTATAGATAGGTTTGGAAAGAATAGGGAATACTTGTAAGTTCTGCACTGATTATATGAGGCTCTTATCTTAACTCTTTATTAATTAAGAGGTCATTTAAAAATTGGCCTAACTCATGTTATCTGAAATACGTACCGCAAACACTGGTTTAGAGATTTGCCTGCCAAATTGTGAGCCATCATTCTCTATTGCTAATACTCATCAATTTTGAAGCTATCACATAAATGTGGCTCCTTAATTGGACTCCTTAATATGGAGAATAATGCTTAAATCATAATTGTTAAATGACCTAAACATGGTTAAATGGTGTTGATGCTTGATATTGATTCAACTCAGCTTCCAGAAGACTTTTTAAACTGTCTTTTGTTGAATCAACACTAAGGTAATTTCAAACACTTTAGTTGCTCTTCTACTTATCACCCTCTGGTCACTTTCTGTATGACTTCTCTATTCTCAAGGTATGTCAAGGTTTATTTACTTCCTGATAAATCTTCTCGGAGTAAGCGGAAGACAGCTGTCAAAAAGAACACAGTGGATCCAGAATTTGATGAGACCTTAAAGGTACTGTTTGCAGTTGTGTCCTGCTAAATGTGCTTTTCCATGCTAATGTCTCCTCCTATGACATACAGTCCTGTGAGTTCAGAAATGTCTTGGTGGGCCAATTCTAGAAGTCAGTGACAGCAGCCATTAAAAAATGATGGGTTTCTGTCTGCAAATGCTTTTGGAGTTACGTTAATAAATGGTGAACTCTCAGTTAAATCTGCTTTTGTGCATGAAAACACTGAACGAATGTGTTACCTTGGCAAAAGCAAAGTGTCTTCTGTAGTGTCTTGTACGCACTTATTTGGCGTGTTCAGGAACTGAGCGCGTTGCAGAGCACAGTTAATTATATGCTGCTATCCCTTTCAGTTGATCCCCTTTTATGCACTGTCCTAGGGAGCATCTCTCTGCAGTTAGCTGAATGCTGACTGAATTCCACTTTGCTAAAATGTTTTCTGCTCCCTCTTCCCTGTGCGGCTGTTACCAGACTGTGTCTTTGGACCGTCTCATTTCAAACATTAGTAATCCCATCAGAGAACAGTAGGTATGATTTGAATTCATTAGTGCCTTACGCTATTACTTCAGCAACCTTGTAACAACATTGAGTAGAACATAGAAGCCATTATTCTCATTTCACAGACACTTAATTGGATGTGAAGCTGAAGCCAAGTACTGTCAGCAGACAGAGCTGAGATCAGTTTGGTTGTTTCCTGTTCCAGTTTTGTGCAGAGATCACTATAAACCCGTCTCTTTGTGTGCATCAGTGAGCTGCAGCAGCAAATAAAATGATGTGTTCTTCAGTAACATGTTGTAACAGGCAGGAAACAAAATTAATGGAGGGACAAGTTTATAATATTTCTCCTTGAACTACATGAAAATTTCAGTATGTCTGAATATCTGGGCTTAAGGTGGGAGAAAAAAGTACCTACCATTGAAATATTTGGTTCTTATTTCATAGTTCTTTTTCAGTGCCTGAGTAATGCAGAGCTGATAGACAATGAGAGCCATGTCCAAGCTGGCTGTGTAAATGTTCAGGTTAGTTAAATTAGAAATAATTTAAATTGATTTAAACATGTGGAAATGGCGGATTGAACATAGTTCCAGTGCAGATAAACTACACTTGAAAGCTGAGATCCAACTCAGTGGTATCTCTGGCTGCAAATCCAGACACCTGCACTTAGCAGGCTGTGTTAGTGAAGAGCAAGGTGCTCTCAGGAGCCACTGGAGCGATTCAGGGCTGTTTGTCCCATAGCCTACAGGCAGCTTATGATTCAGCACCTCAGTGTTGGTAGCAATGCCTGTAGCCATGCCATCGACTCTGGCTTCCAGGTCACCTGTAGGTGGTATCGTGCTTAGCAATCCGTTGTGGGTATCTTAGGTACCTAATGACACCTCGAAGGGCTCTAACTATGCTTAAGGAGTAGATCAAGGCTGTAATGAAGGTCTCTTGAACTACTTCCTTGCTCATACTGGCTGCACTGAGTACGCCTCCGCTGACCAGAATGGAAGTTTTAGACCTTTGTTAGGTATCTCAATTTTGAACTGACCTCCAACTGCAGCAGTTAAATTGTACTGGGAGTGTAAAATAGAAAAAAAATGAATGATTAAAAAAAAAAAACAATCTATAAAATAGTCAAGAATGATTTAAAGATACAGATTAATAATTAGCAGTGCAGGCCAAGGTATTTTTGGAATGTAGTTTTTTTTCCATTTGCATGGGGCATTACTTTAGCATTTAAGGAGTGAGGTAACAGGTAAATTGCAAAGCACGTTCAGACAGCATAATTCTGTCTGCATCCAGGTGCCTTCAGCCATGCTTTAGTTGGGCTGCCTGTGCACATCCTGTGAACATTCATCCTGTTACAGCTTTTAAATGCTGTTTATCTTTCCAGTACAAGATCGAGCGCTCCCAGCTGGGAAGCCGGCAGCTTCAGATCTCTGTGTGGCATGCAGGAGCACTCAAGTACAGGGTGTTTTTGGGAGAAGTGGTGATTCCATTGGCAGCGTGGAGTTTTGAAGACAGCTCAATGGGGTCATTCAACTGGTACCAGCTCCAGTCCAAGGTGACTGTTAATTTGTGCTTAGTTTTGGCTTACGAAGTGGGTGTAATGATAGAACGCTATGAAAGAGATTGTCCTTCTGAGGTCACTGGGGCAAGAATGCTGTCAATCCAGCCCTCAAGTAAGACCTGCTACATATATAAATGAGCTGTGAGAATGATGTGGAATAGAATGCAATTCTGATCTCTGTGTCTCTCGTTCTTCAGCATGAAAAGCCTGAAGATAATCTTATTCAATACAGTGGAGAACTCCTGGTGTCTGCAAGATTGTCGGTACCAGCCCAGTATAAAAATTTCCAGTTTGGAAGGTGGATGATGGAAGGTATAAAACGTTCCAGTGTGCATGAATCCCTTGGCTAGAAAAGAATTGAGACCGATGAAGAACTGACAGTTCTCATATGGAGTTTGTATGCAGTTTATAGTATGTTACATTTAAATTTTTTTACAATCCAAACATTTGCCAGCTGCAACTTTTTGTTATTTTTAATACTGGAAAAAAAGGAATCATTGTAATGGTTGCAGTATGGTGCATCGAGATGTCTGGCAAGCTTGTGCTTCTTGTGGTGTTGCTTTGAAGGAGATGCAGTAGTTTCACTGTCTGAGGTAGAGACTGCCAATTTAGGAAAAAGGTGCAAGGGAATGACTCCAAAGGTACCAAGCCAGCGTCCTGGGCTTTCCTCCTATGGTCTCATTTTAGGAAGATTGTTTCACTTAAAAGATGTTAGGTTCAAAATGTGCAATCAAGATTCAGTTCTTGGTGATGGATGACTTGCACGGTATGTTAAACACTCAAGTAGTGTATCAGATCAAACATCTGCTGATGTAGTAACACAGACATTTTGAGGGCAGTGGATAGGTCAACCTCATTTCTTACCTCCCTGGTTCATGATGAGGTACGTAAGGGTCTAGAGGCCTTGTAAAGCTGTGTTCAGGAGCGTAGAACATGCAGAGACCAATAGAAAGACCTTACTTAGTTGTTAGATTAGTTCTACTGCCTTTTTTTCTGAATAACCCCTAAGCTACCAGCTGGCTTTCTTCTACTCTCCTTCCCTCTGCATTTCCCTGTGTCCCTGCCCTGTAAATAGAGCTGTAGCAGAGCAGTGATCATCTTATGCAGCAGTGAGTCCTTATCAAAATTGTAATTTTCCTTTTTAATTAGTGACATCTTATGATATCAAGTGAACTAACTGGTTACTTAATGTGGTAACCTTTCCTGTTTCAGGAAAAAAAGACCAAGAATTTTCCAACTGCCAGCTTCAGGTTATGATATTTGGGGCCAGGAACTTGCCTGTGCTGAGATCTGCTGGAATGCTGAACTCGTTTGTTAAAGGGTACGTATGAGACTTAACGCTTCAAATGGAAAATATTGCAAACATCCTGTGTAGAGGTAGGAATTAGCTTGCTTTCAGCAGGAGACTGTTGTATGGAAGTGGCACTGTCCACGCTTGGTCACACTTGTTCTTAGTGGTGCCAGTTCACACTTGAGCATCTGCAGAACAGCGGCCCTCAGCAGGGCAGTGAGGTGTCCTGAGTGCAACATCAGAGTTTGCTGTTGTCATTAAAATTTAGAGTTCACTAAAGATTCCTTTAACAGTCACTGGCAACAGAGGAAGAGCAGATGTGGAGACCCACACTGAGGGCGGGAAGAAAAAGCCAATCCAGAAAAGAAACTGAATATCATCACGTTCTACCTTGTACTTAAGCTATTTAAGGCAAATCGAAGGACCCTGATTAGAGTACTGCAAACGTTCTGTTTTCTGATTGAGAAATACTGCTTGGATCAGTAAACTTGCTGAACTTGCATTTTATTTATTTTTTGGGGGGGTGGGGGGGAAAAGCTGTCTTCTCCTTTCAGACCAAGCAGAGTTAAAGCAAAAGTCACCTGTGGTGAAGAAAGAAGACTGTCCTCAGTGGAAACACTTGTTTGTCTTTGATGTTACCCCAGCTCAGCTACAGCAGTCATGTCTACACTTGACTGTCTGGGACCAGTCAACTTTTGGCTCACGTGATCAGTTCCTAGGGGGAGTCAAGCTGGGTGCAAGTAAGTTCTTTACTGATAAATGCTGATGCTGATTTGAGTGGAAAAAAATGTTTATTTTACCTTCTAAACCATATTTGCACTGTGCTGTTAGCATGTGCCTGACATACAGCCCCCAGTCTGTGACCTAAGCAACTCGCATCTCAGGCTTTGATCCTGCTGGAAGCAATGTGTGTATTTTAGTTCAGTCTGTGCAGAAGCTCCAGGTCATCAATGGGAACTGACAGGCAAAGCTATTTGTTAGCATGGGAATGTTCTGGGTCAGTGCTTGGCTCCACAGAAGACAAATAGAGTAGGGAATGAAAGATACATACAGAGCTCTAGCTGTGGGTGATTCAAGACTTGTTCTTGAGTGATTTTCTCTATAAATTGCCTGTTTTAAAAATGCTATAAACTGCATCAAAACTGAGCTCAAGAAGTAATGATCTATTAGATTTCAAGCTTGCAGATATTTGTGTTTATTTTACATTCGCATGATTTTCCGATAGAAGGTACAGAAAGTGAAGCTTGCTCAAAAGTCTTAAAGGAACTATTGCATGTCCGAGCTCTGGTCTAACGTAAAGAGAGTACTTTCTGAAGGCTGAGAAATGTACAGGAAATCCTTTGCTCAGTGACCAGGCCCTACTTAAACTAATTGTTGAACAGAGAAGTATTGACACTTGATTGCCCAATGGGGTTTCTCATGTCTGCTTTCCCTGACAGCTGACAGTAAATGCTCTGGTTTTGGTATTTGAGATGAAAGGCTTAAGCTGGAGATTCAAGTCACTTCATAGAATCATAGAATGGCCAAGGTTGGAAGGGACCTCAAGCATCATGAATCTTCCCCCTCCTCCACCGCCCTGCCACATGCAGGGCCACCAACCTCCCCATTCAATACTGGACCAGGCTGCCCAGGGCCCCATCCAACCTGGCCTTGAACACCTCCAGGGATGGAGCATTCACAGCCTGTTCCTGGGCAGCCTGTTCCAGCACCTCACCACTCTCTCTGCAGCCTTGTTACACTACTTTGTTTGCCTTTCTGTTAGAGCTTATTAGTGACGGTGATTATCCATGTCCTAGCCTAGTAACGCATTACAGTCACTGAAGATGAAGTGGCACCAACCTATTCTACCACTTTTGAATTGTGCATTTGCTCCTTTACTTCTGGCTAAGTTCTTTGCTGCAGACTGAGTTCTTCACTGAGTGATCCAAGTCTAACAGCATATAAATGACGCTTCAGGAGTGTAGCTACAGTTTATTGCAAATAAGACACAACTCCAGAACTGATGAAATTGCCTAAGAACTGGGAGAATGCGCTTGTGCAGTCATTTGGGCCTGACTCTAATAAAATCTTTGGGTAAGGTGAAGTGAAAAGCAGCCCCGTGACCTTTCATTTTGCTTTCTTGCAGAGCAATTGCTTGGTTTTGCAGACCCCAGTTCACCGTCAGTGCTTCAGTGGGAAGAAGTGTTGCGCAGGCCAAACACGTGGATGGACTTTACACTGATACTGCATTCAAATATGGAAAACTTTAAATCATGAAGATAATGGCCTGCCTTCCCTTCTCAGGGGGTGATGTTCAGGGTTGGAGTGGTGCATATACATTCTAAGCATGGTGAAAGGGTACACAACAGTACCTACTTCTGTGTTGGGGGAATTGAGTTGTAAGTTTGAATGGTTGTGATACTGAAGGTTTTATTTCTCAAAAATCTAAAGCTTTGTTATCTTATCTTGCTCTTCACCTAGAGATAAAGGTTAATATTGTTTCTCAGGAGTAACAAACTGAAAGGCATTATGCTGACAAGGCACTAGTAGACAGATGGTATGCAGCTTTCTCTTTCTGGACACAGAGCTACAGTTGTTCAAACACAGATAAGGAATATTGCATAGAGATAAATGATCATTTTCTTATTAAAAAAAAAGTTATTTCACTCCAGTTTTCATGCTTTGTCACTGAAGGGAAGTAAAAACTACCTCCTATCTTATTGCAAAATTATAACAAGCAGTACTTCAGAACTATCTCCAGTGCCCATACTACTGATCCGAAAACAATTTGGCCTGCATGCCTCACAGCTTTCCAATGTGTGCTGTGCTAACTGGTTAGTTATAAATTCTCCTTTGGTGGGAGGAGTGCGGCACATCAGCTAATAGAATAAATGCTGATAGAGAAAGTTCCTTGTTTTTACCAGCAGCTGCTGTCAACTGGTGTTAACAAGTCAGATGGATCCATATGGTGTATGGCACAGCTCAGCTTATCACTTATTCATGTGAACTGGTGGAAATGCACGCTGCCTGTTCCCTTTGCCTCCAGTGAAGCAGCGTTACAGTCAGAAACCTCATCTATACAGCTTTACCTGGTGCTGCTGTTACTTACCTCTCCCTTGGGGCTGAGGTGAAGATGGTCACCATTTGTCAGTACAGCAAGTATTATCCCTTCGTGCCAGCTCAGCGGTGTTTAAGGATGTAACAAAGAAGGGAAGCATGCACTTGCCTTGGAAGCCAGAAGTCAGCACCCTTTTTCACTAAAATGCACTCATGAAACACTCAACTCAAAATCCTTTGTTACTTTGCAGATCTTTTATTTAGATGTTTGCTGCTGCAAATAAAAAAAAAATAACACCACACAAGAAGATTCAACTCGAGTATAAAGCAGCACAGATGTTGTAAATGGAAGAGAAGAGCTGACACCATGCTGTATCTCACTTTCTAACAGATTTTCAAGGAAAAGGGGGAGATCAGTGGGGAAGGAATGGTCACAGAAATGCTCTCTAATAGAGAGATACACCTGTGATATAAACAAGCAGTCCCTTCATGTTTGGAGTCTGAAACTTTAAATCAAACACTTAAAAAATTAGAAAATTTGTTAGAAAAATAGGTGCAGTAAAATTGTATATATTGGATCCATGTGTACATATCAATTTTCATTAAGTAAAAAAATGATCTTTACAAATAATGCTTTATAGTAAATAATCAGTTATACTGCAGACTACAGTGTTCAGGCGTCTTTACAGATGCGAGTCATTAAATCTGAAAAGTAACAAAATATACAGAGCAAAACTATTTCCCTTTTAAACTAGTACTTCAATCCACATACTGCATATTTTTATATATATATAAATACTACACTATAACTGATCAGTTAATGAAACTGGAATGCAAACACAGTAGTGTATTATTCCAACAGAATGTTTGCCTAGTTGTTACATGAGGAGGGTGCCCTGTTCTGTGCCACACTTCGGAGCTGCTGCAGCACTTCTTCAGTTAAGCACAGGAAGCAGGAAAAGCCCTATTTCAATGCAGTACAGTTCTGAGGTGCTGTCAGTTCTCTTTTGCTTGTGTGTCAGGTGGACATAAAGAAAACAGAGTGCATGTGCATGCATCAGTGCACACACAGCTGTTTGCAATTCCTGACTTGTGACCTCTCACCTGTTGGACATTAACACAAAGACATATGGCACAAAATTCACCCCCAGTTGCTAATTTTTAGACCAAGGTGAATCCAGCACCTGCACAGGACATGTCGCTACAACTAGATGTGGATTTGTGTTGGTTAAAGAGAGATGTGACATAAGGCCTTTTGGCACGAAGCAAAGGCATGAGCAAGTTACCAGGATCAGAGGTAAGATCGATTTTTAACTATACCAAATTTAATACATGGTATGGAAGAAAAGGGAGATGCAAACACCTCTGGGTTTAGAGAACATTTGTTAAATACCATACAGTGCCCCTCCTCAGGGTAAAAACAAAACCAAAACCACAGCATTAAGATCTGCCTTTCCCACAGTCTTGCCTTCTTGTTGTAAGCACTCATTACATTGCCTCAAACTCATCAATTCTCTGCTTGGTGTTGCCTTGTCGGATCTGCCGCAGCGTCTTGTACTTGTCACGGCCCTGTCGCACGTTCTCCGAGTGGATGATATCATTTTGGGTCCTCTTATCTTCATCTCTAGCCTGCGCCAGTTCATCTGTCAGTGCCTGCAATGGAGAGAACATTAAATACAAATTAGACACAAGACACTTTCAACTTCCAACAGCAGTGGCTTTGGTGAGACTTTTGACAGTTCTTAGATGACCAGACAAGTCAGCAATGTGGATACAACATACGGTTCCCATAAACAGTATGGATGATGCAACTTTCTGATGACTCAATGCCTGAACAACAAGAACAACCTTTTTGTACACTGCCTTTAATTCAACCTGCCCTATAGGACCTGTAAGCAAAGAAAAAAAATCACTGTGTGTGTGTTTAACCAAGCTGTTAACTTATCTATTTTCCATGAACAAAATCTCTTGTTAATTCTCCTCCTCCAAACACTTTCTCTTACCTTCAGCTGCCTCTGCACACGCTCATTCTTCTCTGCTTCAGTAATGCGCTTCTCCTCATTGCGGTCATTCCTGATCCCCTCACTGGAGAACTCTGCACTGTAGGCAGAGTACTCAGACCCCTCATCGTGCAGGTTATCGTGCACGTGGTAGTTCACTGGCTCGTAGATGGGTGGAGGTGGAGGTGGAGCAGTCATTACCAAGTGCAGCTCCTCCTTTGTCTTCACCAGATCCTCCTGGGCTTCCCTAGCCTTTGGGGAAAACAAACAAAAGCAAAAAGCTCATGAGGTTCGTGCAGGTCTGCCTCTTGAGCCTGTCAAGGCCCCTCCACATGGCATCCCTTCTTTCTAGCGTGTCACCAATGGGTGCGGTGAGGCTGACATCAGCAATCTTGCTGAGCAGGCACTCGATCCCGCTGTCCATGTCACCAAAGCTAACAGACAGCATCAGCCCTAACGCCACAAGAAATGCCACTTGTCACTGGTCTGCACTTGGACACCAAGCTGTTGACCGCAACTCTTTGAGTGTGGTCATCCCCACAATTCCTCAGCCACTGCGTGCTTCCTCTGTCAAATCCACTTCTCTCCTGTTCAGAGACAAGGATGTCATGCGGAACTGTGTTCAACACCTTCTACTTTAAATTTTGACTAAAGCACCACAGTACACACTGCTCAAGCACAGAACTTCAGAGCAACTTTGACAGAATACTCACTCTGATCTGCCATTCTTCAACCTCGTTCTCCTTACGCTTCCTTGCCTCTTCAAGAAGTGCAATCTTGGCTGTATACTCTGCGAGCTCTGCAGCCTGTTAAATAGTAACACCAGAATTAAGGACTCAAAAAATAAAAAACAACCCCACAACAAATAACAGTTTCGACTGAGAAAAGACCCATGTGTTACACTCCCTTGTAGTAAAGACTGAATAGGAAATTAAGAACAAAGTATAGATTGCTTGATTTTTTTTTCCCTTTTGACTCCAAGGCCTTATTTAAGTAAGTGGCATAGCATATCTTAACCAAAAGTGATCGGGTCTTACCAGCTGTTCCTGGCTCTTTATCTGGTCAATATTTTGTCTCTCCAGCTCTTCCTTGGCTTGCAAAGCAGCCAGACGATCAGCTTCCAAACGTTCTGCTTCCTCCTGAGCTCGTCTCCTTTCTTCCTCCAGCTGAAGAGCTCTTTGGATCTGATCTGAGAGCTCTGGGAAAAAACAGATCAACACTGTTAGTCCACCAAAAGACAAGCAAGGCAAAGACAAGCTCATAGGTTAACTGCAGAAGTCATGACATGCATGACTCCAGCCTGCGATATTTCTTCACTGCACTTACAAGTAGGTATTGCACAAAATATGGCAAGTACCCAAATTCAGAAGCTGTCGGTTGCACATTATAATTAGATCATCTACAAGGTATTTGCACTGCCATGATCCTCCTGCCCTTAGTTGACAATTTACTGTGAGGACCAGATGATGCTGTCTCCAAGCTGCTCATCTGTGCACTGAAACAGAAGCTTCCATTTCACTGGAAGGACTTGTTACCAAACCATTCCTTCTGTTCAGAGTTAAGTAAAAAGCATGTGCCAGCTGAGCTCTGGTTCTCATTGCTGCAAAAGGCTCATGCTAAAACCCCCTCAGCAACAGGGAAAAAAACAGAGTTAGTGTGACCTTCAACTCCCACTGATAGCAGCAGATGTCGTGACTTATGCCTTGGATGTCGTCAGCAGTGCATGCATGTGTATTTATCCACATAAGCAGATATCAGCATGCCTTGCCAAGAGATCCTGGTGTCACTAGACTTAGCTAAGTGTGAAGCACAATACACACGATCTGGTTAAACAATGCAAGCACTTTACCTTTTTCTGCTCTCTTAGTCTTCACTTCATACTCTTGTAGCCTCACCAGCAGTTCTTCCTTTTCCCTCAACATTTGCTCCTTCTCCCTCTCAATTGTCTCCCTCTTCTTCTTTTCATTTTCTAGTTGCTGCCTGTTTAGGAACAGATTTCATGCTTCAAGCTCACTTTCAGACATAAACCACAGCAAGGCAAGAAAACTGGATGGTCATCTCTCCATTCAGTTAAATAGGACAAGGTTGTGTGACTGCCACAAACAGGAGCCAGAAGACAGAAATGCACTGAGAAATTCATCCTTAATCACTTCAGTTTTTGCCCAGTTTTGGATACTCATATTTCATAAAAGTACTTCTATTTTTTGTAGGCTACCCCAGAACTTTAGAGAACCAAATAAACAGTAGATGCAGAGAGAGAAAATCATGGCTCTGTGCTACATGGCAGAGGAGATGTATTTTATTACTTCTGTCATAAGGAAAAATCAAATGAGCACTGAGGAATGAAGATGAAAAAGCCAGCAATACAGGAGAAATCAGAATGATTTCTCGAATCGTAAGCAACCTGCAGCCATAGTAGAGAGTCCAGCAGAATTGTTAATCCTTTTCTCTTGCCTCTAAGAGGTCTTCCAGTCTGCATACAGACGTTCCCTTTGAAGTCTGCTCCTTCAGCTTCCACCCACTCCACAATCCAACACAGACCAGAGACAGGAGAACCTCTCTCAAGGTATAGGACCGCAACACAGGAGCACACAGTGACTTCATGTGCATGGTTCCTTGAAGAACCAGCTCTTAAGACTGCAGACAGGAGAGCAGACTACAAATGTGAGCCAGAAGAATTCTCATGCTCCCACTGCAGGATGCCCCGAGTCCTACCACTGACAGCCAGAGCTCAAGGACGATATGCACACACCTCACCCAAAGGTAGATGGCTCACAGCCTCATTTAAAGCCATCTGAGGAATTCTGGCATTTTCCTCTGCCTCCCCATCCCGTTGTCTGTACACAGGCTCACCTTTCCAGCTGCTTCTGGTGCTTCTCCTCCCGGGCCTGGGCCTTCATCTGCTGCACCTCAATGGTGTCAGGCTTCCTGCGTCGCATATACAGTTCATGGTTGCCCATGCAGAGCTGCAAGATCCTCTTGTTAATTCTCAGACGAGGGGCATAAAACACAAAGTCCTGGGAAAGACAGCACACAGTTTTTCAGGCACAGCTGACTGCAGACATCATCCTGCCACTAATCCCACTGCAGCACAGACATCCACCGGTAATGGAATGTCACAGCAGGACCTGCATGGCTATCTGTAGCCCAATTTTTGTTGGTTATATAATCCACTTCAAGTCCATATGGAGTTGATAAATTACTTTTCTAGAAAAAGCACCTTCTAGAGAGAATTAATGGGCTCAAAGGTCTCCACTTAGAGGATGCTTTGCCAAGCTTGGTCGCAGAAGACTCTGGGCTGGCTGGTAACAATCTGGGCAATATGAAGCAATTAGTTTTTAAGCTTTTGTGGTTTTGTGACTGAAAAGATAAAGCACGAAACTAAAGATATGCTGCAGAGTATTAAAGTAACGCTGTAGATTTTCCTGAATTCACTGATGAAAACTTATGTCCTTCAATGCATTATGCACATATAATCAGCAAAGTGTGCTGTGCCCCCCAGACCCCAAGTCCTGCCAGAAGCATTCTGAGCTACACAAATCTAATACTGCTAATTGCAGTCTGACCTCCTATTTCTAGCAGACTGTTTGTGTACTTTGTGATGAACAGGTCTTATCTTGAAGCAAGGTTCACCTCCAGTCCAAGTAAATTCTAAGGGCACAGATGGTGGTTGTGTTCATCATTTAATGCCATACAATCCCGGGACAAAACATTCACATAAGTACATAAAGAATTCCCTCCCTTCCTCATCCTCCCCTGGACTAGCACAGCTGGAATCTCTGCTTGGTATTTTAAACATGCACTGAAGATCTTGGAGTATGTGGACTGACAGACCTCAAAATTAAAAAGCTTATTGTAGGTAAGGTGACAAAGAATGCCATCCATTAAATTAATGTCCATTTAAACAATGATGTGGAGAACAAAGAGGAGCTTCCCACCCACATCCAGGGTGGACTCAATGTTTTTGCTTTATTTACCAATGCTTGCCATTTTCAAAAGAGATGCAAGCATATGAAAAGATCCGGACAACTTCCTGACTGTTCAGAATTAGTGTCCAGATCAATTCTTCTTTCATACCTAATTTGAAACAGAACACCACCCACAGGGAAAAGGACAACCCAGACAATAAGGAAACATGATTGGTGTTAACACTGTAAACGCCTTGATGTATCAACCTTTTGCAAGCCTCCCATTTCAAACTCAGTCAGATTTACTGTTAGGGAGTGGATGGAAAAGCTGTGATCCTCAAACAGGACTTTAATGTTTGTATTGTGTACAAGTCCAAATCATAAAGAGGCTCATCTATGGAGAAATATATCCCTGACAAAGGTACCTTTCTATCTCTGGGAGCTTTTGCTGGTTTTCAGAGGTAACATCACAAAAAGAAGCCCCTCTCCCACAAAACTCAGGGGTTGTTAGCTAGAGGAAAGGACATCCTAACACTGTGTGTGACAATCAAGTTACTGGAAGGGCCTTTTTCTGCTGAAGAGATTCATGAGACATCACCCTTAACCAAAGCTGAACTACAGATTGTTTCTCAGGTCTGTACTGATCCACCAAAGTCAATAACTGGGGTGGGGGAAGAGAAAGAGAGGAGGTCTTTCTCAACTATTCCAGCAGTTTCACAAGACTTACAGAATGACAACCACCCATACCAGTTATTCAAGTTCTCAAAAACTCAAAATAAGTTGCAACTTTTTAATCTAAAATAACTGAAGTGTGTAAACATAAAACATTAATACTCAAGGGCAGCTACATTTAAATTCTCCACAGAAATCACATCCTTGCCATTCACCCTGGTATTCAAGTAGGTCATTGGACATGGCAGCCCTTACGTGGCTTTCAGTATTTCTGTAGGGTGGAAGTGAACATTGAGGACAGCCATATGGATACACACAGCTTAGCAGCAGCATCTGGTAATTTTTTAAAAAAATCATGCAACCACAAAAAAATTACATGCCAGCTCCCATACACTGGAGAGAATGGAGAGAAGAGCGATCTTCAAGTACAATCCAGCTATAGAAAAGACTCAGAACAAGCAGGGAATCTCAGATTCAAGCATACTAGCTTGCTGGAGGCAAAGAACTGGGCTGAAGCTGTAGCATCCTTGCCTTTCTCCATATCTGACACATCCAAAAGCTCTTTACCTAAACTGCACAGAAAAGCAGACTGCTCTAAATACATCCTTGATACTGAAGCTAATTTTGCATCTAAGACACCTGCAGCTTTCTTCTCTTCGAAGACAACTTCATTCTGAAATGAACTGCTATTAGTTACTCTCAGGCAGCATCCATTCTCAGTATACTTACAGGTGCCTTCTTGTCAATGGGCTTTATTACGAACTTTTTGTCATTGAAGGAGATGTTTCTGATTTCACTCCAGGGGAAACCAATCTTTGGAGTCAGTCTGGAAAAAGGAAAAATATTTTAAGAGATGCTGTAATGAACTCTATTCTTTCCCCCACATTACTTCTAAAACACAGACTCAGCGGGATGCGATGCTTGACACAACTCTCCCAACAGCAAGGAGAACAGTTGTAACAAAATCCCATAGAGGAGCAGGGGAGATGCCTGATCACCTCCCTTACAGTCTCTTCTCATGCTATTGAGTCCAGATTTTTACCTTATTCATTTTCTTTTAAATGTCTCCAGAGTCTTGCATACAAAAACCAGCAAATTATTCATCACTTCACATGTTTCTGAGCCATCCTAGTACTCCACCTTTACATGCCCTCCCAGTTCTGCAACAAGTTCAAGGGCTTGTGCACCTGATTGCAATGAATTCCTTCACCTCCCCTTGCCCCAGCTAAATACCACCTTTGTGTGGTTAGTTTCACATTACGCTTCTTTTAACGTTCTGGGACCGAGGACACGTTCTCTAGAGATAGCAGTTAATCATCAAGAATTGGGTCTTACATAAATGTTAATACCAACAAGCAATCTTCCTGTTATTATCTAACACCATCAATGTGTCCCTCTTTGGCACACTGAAGTCCTGACAGTTACTTCCAGCAAACAGGTTGAAGGCACGAGTATGCAGTGGTCAGCACTTAGAGAAGTGTACATGAGCATAGTGAATCACTCCACGTCTGTGTGAATCTGTTCTATAGAGCTCATCAGTTAAGGAAAAAAAGTATTTGCTTCAACTTCATCAGAACCGAAAGTTCCTACGTAATTTCATTGGCCCAAGCTTAAAACAACCTGCTTAGTTTTAATCAGAAGTCAATAATAAATACGTTCTCTTCAGAATTTACCATCCCATAACCTTTACCTCAAATGCAAGATTATGCAACAGGGTGCCATGTAACGCTAAGAACTGGACAACAAATGATTTGATTAAGTAACTACTCTGGCCTCCTTCATCCTACCGTAAGAGTTTCACCCTTAGATAATATGGTATGACATTAACTGCAGTATTTCAGTTGTCCAAGTTCTGTTGTAGATTCTCATCCTCACTGCAGAGAAAAGGCTTGGCTTGAAAATGCCCAGAGGCAGGAGACTGTGCTTGTGGTGGCAATGGTGATGAGGAGACAGTTGGACTAGATGATCTTATAGGTCTTTTCCAACCTTGTGATTCTGTGATTCTATGACATTCACTGAGAACAAACTCCCATCTGTAGCACGGCATCATTTGCCTCCTCAGGCTGAGCTTCACCAATGAAATCTTTGCTTTTTCAGCTTTTCCCCAGTCCCAAAACTCTGCACGTACAAAGCATAGGTAGGGTGCACATGAACATTTTTCTAGTCCTCATATCTGCTCGAAAGACTTAATTACAGAGTTATCGAGAGTTATGGCAGAAACAAGCCATTTCTTCCAGCACTACATTTGTTTTGCAAATGCTCTTGATGGCTCTCTCCAGTCAAGGGCTACGTTCTGTCTGCTGCTGCAGCCCGAAAAACCTGTTTGTGCGACCATGGTTACACAGCAAGACTTGCCATTCAAGACTCAGGTATTACATGAGCGAAACTACTTTTCTTTCAAGTGACACTCCTTGTTTTCCAGGTGACAGCACATATTAGCATTGCAGAAAAGTCTACATTTCTTTTTGCCATCTTAACAAAAGCTCCAATTAATATTTTAGCTACATTCAAAGCTTTATGGATGAAAACAAACAGAATGGGTTAAATCCCCACTGTGTTTCACTGAGAGTCTGTTACAGATATATGACATGAAACCAACGCTTGGAACATTCAGGAAAAAACCCCACACAGTCCAGCCAGCATCCTTTCATTTAAAAAAAGTTCATTTTCAGTCCTCTTCAATCTGTGGAATATTAGAAGCGACTGGTAGGCTTAGACACAGCTGTTCTGACCTTCTGTATATGCTTATTTATAGATGTAGTCTATTATTTTCCACCTACTAACCAACAAATAATACCTCTGTCCTTACCAGAAGGGCTGATTAAAATTTTGTGTAGCCCAGCAAGGCCTCATTTCATTCTTTGGTTTACAGTATCAATAGAAGGTAGCTCCTCCCTGGATTCCGGGTGTTATCCGGCGTTGGTTTCACGCCTACCCCACAACCTGCCTTTTTCACAAACTGGCAGTTGTACACACATCTATCATTAGATTCCAGTGCAGGGATGACCTCAGATGTCCTAGCACTCTGCAGACGTACTGGCCTATCAAGGTTCCAGTATTGTATTTATTGCCTGCATACCTGGCAACCTGCCTAAAGAAAAGGCTTGGTAAATTCCTTACCTTGGGACTCAGCTCTACAACCATTACTTGCTTTATCAGATGATATTTTTACAGCTGACATCTGCTCTTATATTAGCAGGTCAGGCTATCAGGAAAGCCACGAAAGCACAAATGATCTCAAGTGCACTTGTCTCCTAGCACAGCTTCACATTCTACAGGACAACAAGCAAGTTCTAAACTTTGCTCTCACTCTGTTAATAAGAAATGCCCTTTGGCTCCGACACCAGCCCTCACTCCAGTAGATGAGAAGTGAAAACAAAGCCTTACTTATCATCTTTTTCATAGATGTTGAGCCCTAAGGCATCAACTCCCAGCCAGAGGTCAGTTCCTTTCTTATTCTTGATTTCAAAGTAGTTGATTCCATACATCTCAAGGTCTTGAGCAATCTTCAGGTATTCCAGCATGGCATTCTCTCTGGGTGAGGTAGGGAGGAGAGCAGATGTTAGCTTCTCATTTTTCCCTGACTATCTCAAAAAGCAAAGAGTGCTCAGAAAAAAGACAAAAAAACAAACCTTCTCCTAAACATATCAAAATGCAGCAGTTACAACTGAACATTCTGCATTTGGGATTCACTTCAGAAGTTATGCCTTCAGTTACCTCTGTGCACACACACACGTACACTCTATATCCTTTGCCAAGGCCTGATATTTCTAGAGACAATTAGCAACTTTCATCTCTTCCAGTGTTCATCATTGTCTTAAAGTACAGTCAGTGTGAAAAGAACAGTACCCTATACTTTCCCAATCTGCCAATGAAAATGCTTCAATGAACTTAAAGGTTAGAGACACACCTTTAGTTTTATCCACTTAGTCATCACTGATGCACCATACTTGGGTGCAGGGCTTTCAGAAAGCCACTGGTTCTCAGCACCAGCATAAAAACCCAACTGAATTTTACCATTTTACTATTTGATTCCACATTGGATTAGAAAACAAACACCAGGAGCTCCCCACACAAGTGACTCTTGGAGGCTATTCCAAAGCATGCTGTCAGAACGGCAAACTCAAGGCAACTAGGCCTAGGGAGCAACACGAAACACTTACTTGAGCATACCACTGTGTTCAGCATGCCAAACCTGGATGCGTTCCTCCCACTGCTCTCTGGAGAGTTTATGTTGATCCATCACCCTAAATACAAGTAGAGAGATATTTGCAAGATTACACTTTGTGTTCTGCTGTGTCCATCAACACTGATACCTGCTATAGTCCCACTCATGAAGTCTCACTGAAACTAAGCCTGAAGATGTGCTCTCTGGAGCAGAGCTATTCAGAATGAACAAAAAGTAGGCATTTTTCCTGGAATTAGATACTGTGCAGAGAATCATCACAGGTGTAAAGACAAGCCACTTGTCTGGTAACATATTTATCTTTTGTGGGGACAGACTATCCAGCCTCATAACATGTTTTGCAGATATGAGATTTTGAGGACCATACACTGGAATTAAGAACATGTAACCTGCATTTCTCCAGGGAAGGCACATTCATGATTGACATCTCTTCTTAAAGATGAGACATTCACACACACTACCAGCATGGCAGCATGGCTTAGGAAAGCTGAAACCTACAGGGATTTCCTCTGCTGTATTCACCCAACTACCTCTCTCTAACCAGCTCAAAGAGATATCATAAAAACATACTCAAACACGGACAGAAATCAAGAGGACTGAAATCATATGTATACAGTTCAATTGAAAAACAATATGCTTTCAATGAAACTTTGTATAAATAGAGGAGGAGGAGAAAAAGAAAAAAGGCTGAATCAATTGATTCCTTTACCTCTGGGGGATCAGACGCTCTGAATTGAGGTATCCAGGCTTGTGCACATCTTTGTTGTAATCTCCAAATTTGGCCTGCACAGCATAGGAGCCAAGAAGCACTGCTGTTTCAGGAGGACAGTAGATCTCATCACTGAGAATCCCTTCCTTCACCTGAAGGAAGAAGAGCTTCTGCGTGATGTCCTGTATCAGCTCTTCAGCCACATCTTCTGGGAAGAACTTGGCACGGAACCTGAACTGAAGGGGATTTTCCTTTCTGATTTCTTGAGCAGAAACCTAAGGATAGATGACACCACAACTTAAGAAGGCTGCAAACAAAGAATTGCTTTTGCACATAAAAAGGAATTTAAGACATTTGCCTTAAAAGGCATTTGTTTTCAGAAGTACATTTCTGTAGTACTTGGAGCCCACACCCTACAGTGAGAACTCTCCAACTTTCACCTCCAACTAAATACGCAAAGCTCCCTGCAGAGCTTAGGCTAAACACACTCCAGCACTCCATTAATTATTTGAGAAGTCAGTCTCTAAAAAAAATAAATTAATTAAAAGCGACACATTCCATCCCATCTCTTTCCTTTAATGAAGACAAATAGGGGTCACTTCAGAGTGAAGTAGCCACCTTCAGCTCAGTGCATCACCTGCTAACCATGCTAGTTGGTGGCATGAAATAAAGAGGGTGCAATGGCCTCTGCACTCTAGGAAATAAATTCCAAGGCTACAGCCCATAGGCCTCCTGCAGTTTTGCATCAAGCAAGTGACTGACAGCCAATTATTCTCATTCTTTAATTCCAGCTGCTCACTCATACGAGAACATAGAGGAGATGCGTTGTTATTTCAAACAGTAAAATTCTGCTTCTAAACAAATCTCAGCTTCTGAAAAATGCAGGGTTTACTGCTGCAAACCATCCAAACCATCCACCGTTCTACACTTGTGACACATCATCCCCCTTATGCTAAGCAGGTATGTCACTGACTGCCTAATCAGGAAAGACAGTTCATTCCCTCCTAAGAATTTCAAGTTTGCAAGTTCACAGACAAAAGCAGATCAGACACGAGTCTCTATGTTACCACTGCCCAGACCTGAAGCAACCTTTTTTTTTTTTTTTTTTTTTAAATCAAGCAACTGATCCTACCCAAGCAAAGACAAATGCTGCTATTAGTCAAGACGTTCCTCCACACAGAAAGCCAGCTGTTTCTACACAGCAGAATACAGTATCAAGCTGCTGATCTACAGTGAGAATTTCCACCATTCATACAGAAAGACAAAGTCTCCACCAAGTCACACTTCACACAAACAGCTCCCACGGAGGTCACAAAGTTTTCCCCCAAAATAATTATTAAATTATGCATATTGAAGACTAATCAGCAAGTACAGGGTTTATGAAGTTGCAGCCAGTAACACATGAGGAATCATGTAAGCTGTAACTGTTAATCAGCAATTACCTTTTTATCCAGCTTCAGCCAAGTCTGGAATCCTTTGTTGTCTACATACTGCAGACCGAAGTACCACACTTCTCTCAAACCAATGGTTTTAACCACCTGTAACAGAAAGGTCAAAAAAACCTATGGTAGGTAACGGTTCACCAGTAATTCTCCTTCATGTATCCTCACAAATCCCACAGCCACTGAAGCTGTAGGCAACCTACTCCTCCTGCATCTCTTTACTTCATCTATCTGACAAAGATACACAGTTGCCTCTGTAGAAGATGCTGATGTTGGCTACATTCACACATTGTAAATACCAACCAGATCAAAGATCCTGAAACACCCTTGCTGTATGGATCACACACCTACTAGTGAAAACAGATCTCTTTTCAACAAGTTCCTTTTCCTCGTTAGAAAAGATAGCCTAAGAATTCTTGATCTCCTATTTTCACTTGCTTATTATTATCGCTCAGTAGTTTGTTGCTGGCTCATCTGCCAGCAAAGCCATGCTCTAGACAGAGCTGAGATCTGGGAAGATCCACTGCACGTGGATCCAAATGCACCCCTGCTGCTAATTTGCAAAGTAGCCCCTGGTACAGTGGTGTGAGCATTACCACAGAGCTGAACTGAGTGGAAAGCAAGAGGTTTTCAGAACTTCTCAGCAACTTAGGAAAGCATGGCAGACTCTAAATTTCAGACTCTACTCTGAAAGTAATGCCTTCTATTTCATTACGTTGGCTCACAGCGTCAGAAGTGGACAGTGGTATGGCAGTAGAGGTTGAACCTTTCCATTACGTTCTGTTGCTGTGCAACAGATGGCAGCAGAGGGGCAGTCTGACAGAACGGCATCTGACGTGGAAGTGTACATGGAACACAGGAGTGGATTTGAATTCCTCCATGCAGAGAAAAATGGCCCACACTAACATTCATCAGTGCTTGCTGAATGTTTGTGGAAAGCAAACAGTGGATGTGAGCACAGTGAGGTGGTGGGTGGTATGTTTCAGAAGTGGCAACAGCAATGTGAAAGACAAGCCCCGGCCTGGATGGCCACGCAGAGCTGTCATGCCATGAAATGAAGAGCATCTTGATCAGCTCACCCACATGTATTGGCAAATCACGGAATTGTGTATGGAGCTGAGTATCAGCTTCAAAGCATGCAGTGGCAGCAATCCTGGAATATCCTGAAGTTTGTTCCAGGGGAGTCCCAAGAGTACTCATACAAGAACAGAAAAAACTGCATGCAAGTTTGTCAAGACCTATTGAACCAATACAAAGCAGAAGGTGATAGTTTCCTGGATCACATCATTACCTGTGACAAGATATGGTAACATCCCTATGAGCCAGAGTCAATGCAGCAGTCCATGGAGTGGCAACATGTCAACTCCCCATTGAAAAAAAAGTTCAAGATACAACCTTCCAGATTAATATGTACTATCTTTTGGGCTAGGAAAGAGGTGATTCTTCTGGGTTTCCTTGAACCCAGAGAAGCCATCAACTCTGAGCACTACATCGTGATGCTGACTAAGCTGAAAGCTCAAACTTCTGGAGTCAGGCCAGAGAAGAAGGCAACCTTTCTCTCACAACATGATAATGCCAGCCTCCATAGCAGTTTGAAGACCATGGAGAACACTGCCAATGTTGTCCTACCACACCACTGGATTTAGTGCCTTCTGGCTTTCGTTTGTTTGGGCTGATGGAAGATGGACTGTGTGAGCAACATTTCTCAGCAACAGTGCCATCAGAGCAGCTGTGAAACAGTGGGTCACATCTGCTAGTATAGATTCTTTTTGTTCATCACTGGCACAAATGCTCAGCTGGTGGTGACTGTTGAAAAATACTACTTTGTAGCTGAGAATTTGCTCTCAGTTATTGAGCCCTTTGTAGCTATCAGAGCAACCTACTTAATTACCTGGACTATAAGCTCAAACAAGGATATTTCACCCTCCTTATTTAAAGCATTGCTGAAGACAATGTGGCCAGAGAAAACACTGGAACAAACTTTGTACTAAATGCACTCTTTGAACAGCACAAGTATTTTGTTCCAAAGCAAATAGTTAGGGGATCTCTTATTAATTTTTTGCTATACTTGCCCTTAAATTTGCTTACCAATGAGTCAGAGGCCAGCAGTTTGTACTCAAGAGTTTCCAGGGGTTGGTAAGGGATGTGAGTAAAAAATACATCATCCTGGCTAGCACTCTGTGAAGTACTCCTTATGTGTCATCTCGATCAACAGACAACATAATGCTTAGTGATAAAAGCAGGCCAAGAAAACCACATATGCATTACTATAGCCACCCATTTCCTGAAACCCCAGAACTTTGTTTTTATTTTATAAAAGAGCTGGACTCTGAAAATACTTTAGCCTTCTCTTGACTAGAACTCCTCTTCCCTCGTTCCCCAAACACCTGTTTCACCACAAAGGTACCAAGTTTTCTGAAGACCAGATGTGTTTAACGGTCAGAATCAGGCTTTACTCAACCTAGCAGAAATGCAGGCCTGTGTTGAGAGTGGTGCTTCCTGTTGCACAAAGAAAGTGTTGCAACATTGTCAGAATGAAGAGTTGCACAAATCAAGCAGTTATCTGGTCATTATCTCTGAGTGCCTCTTATGAAGAAAAGTTATGCATTCTCTATACATTAAGACAGTCAGAAAGCTTACAGAAGTTATGGCCCTGCAGCTTCTTCCCAAAACCTAAAGGCAAGGAAGGGAAAAATATTAAGCTAAGCTTCAGAATTTGGGGTAACAAGAACAAAGACAAGAACCTTTTAGCCTGTATTCTGAGAAACAGCTTCGTAAACTTCCTTCACAGCAAAACAAGAGGAAAAACAACAACCAAACAATCCTTACATCCAAGATAATGGGTGGGAATGAGGGAATGCATAAAAATGCGTGAAGTACAAAATCTTAAGCCTGTCCATCCTACCAAAATGGACAAAGAATTCCTCAAAACCAGGATTGAAGTGTAAGGCATATTCATGCAACAAAGCTAGGCAAGTTCACGTTTGTTTAATGAAGTTTTAATTCTTCAGTCTTCTGATGTTCTCCTGGTCAGATGATCTGTTCAAAAGGGATACTGCAGTTGCCTTAAGAAACTCTATTAGCTGATGGGTCACAGGACACTGCATACTTGTGCTTGGCCCTGTAAGGCACTGGCTATGCCAGTTCCCACTCAGAAATTGCCAGTGGCACATTCTCCTCCAAGGGAATTTCTTTCCCTTGTTAGTAGAAAGGCACAGGACAGCCTGGACCACCCAAGGAGATGTCCTGGAGCCAGCTTCAGAGATCACTACATGGGTTCTCAGAACACCTCAGATACAGTTGCGGCTTCAGTGGAGCTGTACTCAATATTCAGTGGTTTCATTATTTTCCCCTTCCTCTACCAGGAGTAGAGGAGTTTTGACTCCTATGCATCATACGTTTGAGGTAGAAAAGTCAATAAAGCCGAAGGGCAGTGCCTGAGTAATTTTCCTAGCTGATAGCCAGACCAAGAAATCATGCTGTTGTTTTTAAAAATAGCTTGCTTCTTCAGCAGTCTTTCCCTCCCGCAGTGGTTTTGCAGCTCAAGTTGGGCCACTCCCCATTCCTGTGCAAACCTGTTGCTTCCATATGCTTTATCTGAGTGCAAACTCCATCCAAGATAAGGGCCCAGTAAAGAGAAAGAAGGCTGTGAGAAAAGTTGAAGTGAAATATAGTCTTCATCTGCCCAAGTTTGTGCTGCAGTTCTACCGAAGTTCCCTCCTGATGTGTAGAAGTGCACCCCAACAAGGTATAAGCTGATAACTTTCCAATGATAGGTTTTAAACCCAAGGTACAGGAGGTAAGGGCCAAATCTTCAGGAGGTGATTTTCCATCCCTACAGCACATCAAACGCTGCAACAAGAGCAATCTTCAGAGCTTCAGAACAACTTAGCAGACAGGAGGTATCTTGGATCTGAAGTATCCTGCCTTCTCAGGAGTTCTTGCTTCTCAGTGAGAGGTCAAGAAAGTAGCTTCTCTTCTGCCAGAGATGACCCTGACTCTTAACAGATATAAACAAATCACTGTCATGAAAAGCACAGGGCATAGTTATACTTTCTGTCTAAGCTGCTGCTTTTAAAAGCATAGCTTTTAGTCATTTGTGTTGTTGTGTCCTCAGAGATGAAACCCGAGTTTTCTGTTTTGGTTTAACATGGATGGGAGGAGGGGGTAGCACAAGGGTGATGTGTTGGGAATGGAAGGTCAAACACTACATGCTAGCTCCAAAAATATGCAGGTGTTTCAGATGCACTTCATCAAATTGCTGATTAATACTCTAAATCTATCCCACAGTAATGAAAATCAAAAGGAATTAAACTTATTACTAGTGCTAAACACACAATTTGTGGTACTCTTGTGTACTGCAAAGTTCTTCAGTGATTATAATTTGGTTTCTTGAAGGAAATATATTTCTGTTTCACAGAATCATCATAGAATGGTTTGGGTTGGAAGACATTTAAAATCACCTAGTTCCAACCCCCTGCTATATGCAGGGATGCCTTCCACTAGACCAGGTTGCTCAGAGCCCCATCCAGCCTGGCCTTGAACACCTTCAAGGAGCTGGCATCGACCACTTCTCTGGGCAACCTGTTCTAGTGTCTTACCACCCTCACTTTCCTAATATTTAGTCTAAATCTGTCTTCTTCCAGTTTAAATGCATTTCCCCTTATCTTGTCGCTACATACCCTTATAAAGTCTCTCTCCTGCATTCCTGCAGGCCTCCTTCAGGTACTGGAATGCCACTATGAGGTCCCCCAGAACCTTCACTCCTCCAGGCTGAAGAGCTCAAATCTCTTAGCCTGGCCTCATAGCAGAGGCACTACAGACCTCTGATTAACTTTGTGGCCCCCCTCTGGACTCAATCCAGCAGTTGCATGTCCTTTGTTGGGGGTCCCAGAAGTGGATGCATACTGCAGGTACTGCAGGAATCTCAGGAGAGCAGAGTAGAGGGGCAGAATCACCTCCCTTGACCTGCTGGTCATGCTTCTCTTGATGCAGCCCAAGATACAGTTGGCCCTCTGGGCTGCAAGCACACACTGCTGGCTCATGCTGAGTCTTTCATCAACCAACACTCCCAAATCCTTCTCTTCAGGGCTACTCCCAAGCCATTCTCCACCCACACCGTATTTGTGCTTGGGATTTTCCATTTTACTCCAATTTGGTGACCATGATGTCACAAGGGACAGTGCCAAATGGTTTGTACAAGTTCACATCAGCTGCTCTTTCTCTATCCATTGATGCTGTAACTCCATCATAAAAGGCCGTTTGTCAGGCATGACTTGCCTTTGCTGAAGCTATGTTGGTTATCATCAGTCATCTCATCTTTATTTTCCATGTGCCTTAGTGCACTTAGGGCCTTCAGGAGGAACCTACTCCATGATCTCACCAGGCACAGAGGTTATGTTTCCCCTTTTCCGGTCAGTGGGAACTTCACCAAACTGCCATGATCTTTCAAATAGGATGGATAGCTGCATGGCAACTTTATCCGCCAATTCCCTCAGAACCAGTGGATGGATTTCATCGTATCCCATGGAATTGTGCCACCTTCAGGTTTTTTTACATGGTCTTGAACCTGCTCTTCACTTACAACAGGTAAATCTTCCTTCTTCCAGTTCTTACCTTTGTTTTCTGCAACTTGGACTTGTTTGAAACTTGTTTGAAGAGTACTTCTCACTAAGTCTGCACTACTGTCATAAAGCCTAGCTAGTTCTAGCTAACTCACTGAAGTGAGAAACTGTACCAAGAGAAATTCAGAACGAACAAACATTGTTTAGCCAGTTTTACCTACCTGAGTTAAAACTCAACCACCCTTTGCCATCAAGACCGCTGGGGACAAGGGGAAGTGCAAAAGAATCGCTGCAGCACTTCATAAATACATGGAACTGAAGTCTACACAGATTAATTCTTAGTTTTCAGAGTTTCAGCAGAAACATCTAGATGCAAGCTTTTTTTACTATTTTGTTCTATTTTAAATTTCAGAAGTTGATTTTTCTGATGAAACCAAGGTCTTAAATCAGTTTTATGGTGACAAACTACTTAAGACTAATAAAGTTCTACAAAATGCTCTTTGTTTAGTTGTCATTTCCTGATCTTTGTAGGTCCATCACCAAACAGACCTGTACACTGTTAATGCAGTGGCAGGAAGAGTAACAGTAAGAGAAGGGAATTTCCCTACTCGTGTTCTCCATTTCTTTATGAATCTCTGGAGGCAGGCTAGGCAAGTCTCTACTCTGCCCTGTTGCACAGGGGCTTCATACATAGCATGATATGCTGTAGCTTCTGCATGGCGAACAAACCCTTCTGCTTTACTAGTAGTTTGGAAAACTCGAACACCTGTGGCAAGTTGTAACCTCCAACACAGCTTCTGGATGAACACATTTACACCTACATTCATCAACTGTGTGAAAACCTCATTCTGAAAGGTTTTATGCACGGGGGGCAACATCTCAATCTTAGAATTTAAGAAATGAACAAAAGATAAGCTGCATTTCAAAGCTTAAGTGTATTTTTACACACAACTACGTTGTCCAGACATTCTAGATTCCTTGTAATACATTGTCATTCAACACCGCTAAGAAGTCAGGTTCCACTAGAATGTAACTTATCTGCAGGGATTTTTGCTTATTTCTTTCATTGTGATGGACTTTTGAGAACTTAGGACCAGGGCCCTTTTATTAACAGGCAGAGAAAAGAAAGATAGGAAGGTTTGGAATTCAAACTTAAGAAACCAGTTGTCTTAAACATACTCTAAGCTTAAGCAGCAAGAGCCCGTACCAACCCCACACTGACCTGATCAAACAGCTGTTTGCCTGTAGTGTTTGGCTGGATAGCAAACTCCAGCTCTGCATCCACAGTAACAACTCGAACATTGATCTATGGAGAAAAACAAAAAGCATTGTTTAAGGTACATTGAAAACTATTTCTCCGTGTGAATACAATACTTCGCACATAATACAGTCTCCATTTTTTTTTATACAATAACATAACCCTTATACTCTAGGCATTTAAGCCCCAGTTATATTTTTGTTATCACACCAAACTTAATTGGAGTGCTGACTTTGCTGTCTTATCTAGATTGTTCTGCAGGTTTTCCTTTTCAACACAGAATTGGCTACTGATTGAATGAAGCAGCATTTTAGAGTTGTCAATCTCCAGGCGTAAAATCCTTTAGAATAAGGGTTTCTGCAAAGCATGCAAAATAGCTGCCTACAGGCCATCTCTTTGATTACAAAAAGCCCTAATGACTAAATTGAATTTAAGACTTGTAATTTAACTTCCATTTATATTAGAGCTAGAATTAATCTGAGATTCTAAAGGCTTCAGATTATTCTTATTAGGCAAAAAGCAATAGCTGATAAACTTTCATTCTTTACCTCATAAAAATCTACTCGGCGCAATAACAATATTATAGGGTAAGAGTTCATTAACAGCTAACGTTAGTGAAGAAACACTTTAACCAGATTTGTTCCAATGACAGGAGTGCAAGACAGGGGTTAGCATTGTATGCAGACAGCAATTGTTTAGCTAATGACTAGAAAAAGTCTATTAGCATTTAATCAGGATACAAAGCAACAACCAAGCTTGCAGAGAACAGCATAAGGAGCAGCAAGATAACAGCAAATCAAGAAAGGATTATCTCCAACTCTTCCATTACAGGAGACTACACCACTTGGAATATTACACCACATTTCAGAAAGAAGGAAGTAAAACAATCCCAAAACAAAACAAATAGATAAAAACCCAAACTCAGACAAGTAAGATTTGTAGCTTGGATTTTAAAAAGAAGAGAATGGTTTGGCTTGGAAGAGACCTATAAGATCACCTAGTTTCAGCCCCTTGTTTTAGGCAGGGACACCTCCCTCTAGACCAGTTTGCTCAGAACACCATCTGGCCTGGCCTTGGATATTTCCAGAGAGGGGGCATCCACAAACTCACTGGGCAACCTGTTACAGTGCCTCACCACCCTCACAGCAAAGAATGTCTTCCTAATAGATATAAGGCAGTCTAAATCTGCCTTTTCCTAGTTTAAAACCATTTCCCCTTGTCCTGTCACTACCTGCCCTTCCAGACAGTTCGTCCCCAGCTTCCTTGCAGGCCCCAGACAAAATGCAAATTACACAGAGCATTTTATAAACATTATGCTGCAGACAGCGAGAGCTAACAGACCCCTAAAGCCTGCTACAGCTGCAGCACTGGCACCTCTGCAGAGGCACATGTGTGAAGGAACCACAGGATGCAGTGCAATAGGAATCAAATCACTCACTACAAAACCCAGACACTGCAGCAGTTTCTAGCCGTTTAATTTTGTACATTTAAACTCTACAGTAAATGTCAAGTAAAAGAACGTGTTACAGTTAACTGCAGCACTTTGGATCACAGGACTATGTTAAGGCTTCTTTCCTGCAGCTTAAGAACCAAGTTTCTCAAACAGTGTAACAAGGTAAGATAGCAAATTCTGGAGAACAGCAAGACTGCAATTTGAAGCCACGACCTTAAAAAGCTCCTGCTGCTTAATTCCTCTCAGCAATAAATCCCTACTCATAACCTAATTCCTTTTTACTTCCCCCTCCCCCAAGAAAACATATGCTGATAATCCGCTGTTTTACATTGTGCAAGTTATTTGCACTTCTGGCTGAATCACCACAGTGGGTATAAAAATGAGTATCACTTCGCAAGTTAAATAAATTTAAAGGATGTGCTTCTCAATCCAGTAAAGGTGCAGGATGTTGGCTGAGCACTGGATTCCTGTTGGTATCAGGATAGCCATCTTTATCTCCTTAGTGGTTATCTGCTAATTAAAAACAAGCAAAACCCATGAAACTTAATTCTTTAGCACTAAGACTAAGAATTGAAGTCCCCTGCTTCCTACTTCAACTGACAGCCACAAGAACAGAGGAACACGACTGCTTGCTTATCTAAGAGCTCCCACAGACATCTGGGGCAGTGGTAAAGGTTAATTTCTGTGTGTCAGAAGGACTCAACGACCAGCAGGACAGAGAGGAATTCCCTGGTGTGTTATCTGACAGCCCCACATCACATGACAGGCAGACTAATGAGGGGCTGTCATTTCCCTGAACAGACAACTGCTTGGCAAAGTCCTTTGGAGTGTCCTTTCTGCCATATTACATCCTCCTGCTTCTCATCTCTAAGCCTTGATTTCAAGAATATAAAGGATTTAGATGTATTTTTAATTGCATACTCTACAACCACTCCACACAAGCTTTTAGTCACAGAGAAGCAGGTAATGAAGCAGACGGTCAGAGCTTAATCCACCTGAAACCCTGGTTTAGGCAGTCTGGAAAAACTTCATTGTCTGCCAGGCTGAGAAGACGTGAATGTGACATACAGCTCAGATAATAAGAAACTCCCTACAGCATCAAGATGACTAAATCAAAGCTCAAGATGAACAACAATAAAACAATGCAAGATACTGTTGCAGAGGGAAATAGGAAACCCCTCTAATTCCTATAAGCAACAAAAAGAGCAAGACAGAAGTTAAGAAAAGTTAAGAAGTTAAGGAAACCTTCACACGCAAAATCCTGCTTATCCCACATGGACAAAACAGGTCATTTGTGAGATCCCTACCAAATCCTGGCAGTATTCCAGGTCTAAAACTGAAGCCATAAGCAAATAGTTTAATTGTTTCACCACAGTGGGAGAGGGGCAGCAAAAAAAAAAAAAGAAAAAAGTCCATGACTTACACACGAAGTAAGTTTTTAAAGCATAAGCATAGATTATGCTTAAAATCGTAGACAGAAAGATTCAGCTTCCTAATCCATGGGCTCATGCTGTAAAAATTTGATTATACTTCTACGCCCAAGGCTAACATGCTTAAAATGAAAGAGAACTAGGGCCTTAGAAACCTTATTAGTGTGTACTGAAGCGCTGCAGAACACAAGGCTTTCATCTTTCTCTGCTTAGGATGCAAAAGATTGCTAACAAATTTGATCCACAGAGGAAAAAATAAGCGGTTGCCAACACAATGCCATTTGCATTGAAAGGAAAAATAGCTCCATGAATCATAAAGACAACAGAAACTGAAGAACTCATTTTACTGAACACTAATTCCACGAATTCAGATTGTTCAGGGTAGAACAATAACATTATCTACATTTCCAACAGAGACAGGAAAGTAGAAATAAAATAAAAGACTGAACTGGAGAGAACCTCAGAGCAGACTTTAAATAATCTTAACGCTATGGAAAGTTCCTACACTAGAAGTTACACCAGTTAGGATGGGTTCTTTCTTGTATCAATAGTGCCCTCAGATTTTGCACTTACTCTTTACTTTCCCCAAGATAGTAACTCTTATAATGCTAAATCAGGAAATCAGTCCATGGCAGACCGCAGCTTTTCAGAGACTGTGCACCTGAAAAACATTCAGAAAATGCTGTCTCTTAAGGAGGCAACGTGTTGCCAACCACGTAGTAAGAGGCAGCACCTTCTCTGTGTAAGATCTATGACCTAGATAAAAACCCAAGGTGACACTGCCTCTTCAGACCTCTCTCTTAGATGAGCAGATCCCAAGTGTGTTGGGCACTGTATGTGCAGGCAGCTTTTTGTCTGACTCATGGGCTTGTTGGTCCAGAATCTGTTTCTGGCTGCAGCCAACATGCTGTCTTTGGAGTCGACCATCCATCTCCTGATAGATAACTGCTCTACTGTAAGAAATCCTACATTGAAGGTGAAAAGAGGTGGAATGGGGAAGAAGAAAACAACAACAACATACACATACTCCATACACAGCAAGCTGTATGGATATTTCACATACCTATGCATGAAGGAAACCTAATTGCCCTTACATTCAGTTGAATAATTTTATTACACAACCAACCGTGAAGTTCTGCAAGTCATTTAAAATGCCATACAATTTATTTCCATAAGATAAAGGGCAGTAAATACCAACCTTTACACACATACATAAGAGAAACCAGCACTTTACTTCGTCCATATTATCATTAGGCAGCTCTAAATGCCTCTGATAATGGCCAGGAATGTTTTCTTCCTCTTTTCAAAGAGGGATAAAGAGTCTCCTAACTAGCAGGTTTGCAGGTGGAAATGCTAGTGAAGCATCCTTCCAAGTGGTGGCAACAAGCACCATCATAATGGAAAAACATAAACAGAAATGCCTTCTTTCTTCAGGCATAAAGTCTGGAAATCCCAAGTTGGTGGTACACGTAAACAGTCCAACCACATATCAGAGGGTACAAGGGTTTGTTGAAGTGCTGCAACTGCACAGCACTTACTGTGAAAAATGCATATATAGCCCTGTAAAAGTTTCCCGCACACAGTCAAGCTGTCTGCATAGCACACGGATGTGTCTGTGCTGAAGGAATATAGCATTCTCAGCAAAGAACTGAAAGAAACAGCATTAAGAATCACAAGCCAGCCCGGCTTACATTCTTGCTTCTGCAGGTCCGTATGCTATATCTGCTCCTCCACCACACAAACAACTACTACTGTATTTGCAATCAATGACAAGCTTTTTCCTCTGACTTGTAATGCGTCTGCATGGATGAAATAATTACATTTCAACCTTAGCAACCAGACCTGTTTATAGATGCATACAGTGATTGGGCAGCTGATAATAGAAAAAGCCATTTCACACAGCAGCTTTAGAAAGGGCACTGAAACTGCTCTCTATTCCTCTGCCTTCAATGTATTAGTGTTCATTGGAAACAGGCTCAACAACAAAGAGAGAACACTGTCAGCTCTGTTTGATGACAGCTATTGTGCCGCAAACTGATGGCGTAACTGTAGGCCCTGATGTTGGAAACTATTTGGGGAAAAAATATTCAGTTTTGTCCAGGAAAGAAACCCTTGAGGCTCCAAGCTCAGCAGTGCTCAGCACCCTTCCTCTTGTCACATCTACTTTAGGGACACACATTCTGATCCTTTCAGGGTTGGCCAAGGAGCTGAAAGGGGGATGTATGTGGTGGAGTGCAGGGAGTAACAAAAAGTAGTGAAGTATTCTTACAGTTTCTGGAAGATGGAGCATACAGGTCCACAAACAGCATCCAGTGGAAAACTGAAATTGTTTAGGAGGACAGGGCTAGAGTTCAAAGAGCTTGCTAAGTCTGAGACATGGTTACATGTGTTACACATGGAAAAGTGAGGATGGAAAAGAGAGACAAGGGTGATGAACAAATTACAGGTTTGTAAACAATGGGCTGTTTGCCCAAAACCAGCAGGACTGGAGACAAGGATATAGTCTGTTATAATCCCCAGAAAAAAAGATCATCACATTTCCTGGTGTGATGCTATTACATAGTAGGAAAAAATTGCATTCTTGAGTGTACTGGTCACTGGAAGCATTACAGAAGGTGACTACTCTTTTCTGCTTGGATGATGACCTGCCAACTGGAATTTTGTCATCCAAATTTGAATGCTTCTTTTGAAAGGGAACAAGTTAGTCAAGGAAAGTCGGCTTTTAAACTGCAGATCAGTTTTTCTCCTGAATTATGTAAAACTGGATTTGATTTGCTAGCACATCACTGATGTCTTTTTAAATATAAACTTATTTTTTTTTCCTCATCTGAGGCATGAAGTGCTTGTAAAGAGGACAGGAACTTTTAAACCCAGAAAGAGGTGAACACACACACACACAGCCCACAGCTAGGAAAAAAAAAATAAAAATCCAACCCCAAACTCCCTTATTTTGCAGACAGAGTGATAGAAAAACAGTGAGTGGTAAGGTACTGGGATACTGTACATCCACTTCCATGTAGCCTTCAGACAACATAGATGGAATACACCCCCCAGTCACAGATTTTTATGATATGGAGGATCTCCAGAGCAGGATGTTCAGAAAGCTGGAATTAGAAGGCAAGCTACAAACCTGCAATTTCTCTTCTGGGGGAAGGAGGGAGAACCCGATTCCTATGAGAGCAAAGAAGAACCATACAGCACAACACAGAACAATGCCTTCAATATGACCCATGTGCTCATCCCCTCCTTTTGTGCAGGAATCCTTTCCATGCTGCATGCCCAACACCCAGTATTTCAGAGAGGGCAGCAGAAGCACAGCAAAATAGTCCTGAACATTTTCTTCCACACTGCTGAGCATAGTTTGCTAACAGGAGAGAAAACAGCCTCATCAGCTCACGGAACGTGAATGGGACACTGCTCCATTGGCATCCACCTGAGCAATGCAGCGTGCTCATCGCACTGATTTAGCAGACCAGTTTCTCAGCATACCATGTTAAATTGAGAAGACCTGACTGCAAACAAAAGGACGTGTTCCCTTCAGGTCTCATTGTGTTGAACATTGCTTCCTCATGGCAAGTAAATGGGAACATTAAGTCACGTTCCACAGGAATTCCTCTGAGTTTATGAAGCAGAGTTAGATACCTCTGCATTTGCAACAGGTAAGATTAGAGTTGAATAGGCTGCTCTTTGTTCCTTAAAAACTTGCTCACCTTCCCATGACGGAGGAAATACCACAGAAGGTAAACAGACTGGTCTATAATAGCCTAAAAAGCCAGCAGTTAGTTTCAGATTGTGCAGCACAGTTGTCAGCCTTATCTATTAGTCAATTTCAATGCTTATGCAACTGTAGTAATCTTTTTAGAAATACTTTTTTTGTAGTAATCTTCAATATTTATGGACCAATAACTATGCCATCTACAATAAAATGAAGTTTCTTACTTTTACTCAAGGCAATAGGAATCCAGTCTTGCAGCTTTCATGAAAGGTAAAAAGCAAACAAACAAAAAACCCAAAACCACAACAACCCATGTGGCAGTTTTTCCTTAAGAGAGAAAGTAATTTGAGGGGAAGCCAAGAATAATGTTGATGTGAAATCTCAAAGCCAAAGACTCTTCTGAATCTCCTGCATGAGGAAAGGCTGAGAGATCTAGGACAATCCTGTCTGGAGAAGGCTGAGAGGGAATCTCATGACTGTTTATAAATACCCAAAATGCAGGAGTCAAGTCGATGGGGACAGACTCTTCATTAGCAAGCAGCAATACAACCAGGGGCAACAGGCACAAACAGGACCACAGGAAATTCCATGCTAACACGCAGAATAACTTCTTTACTGTCAGAGTGATGGAGCTCCAGAACAAGTTGTTGAGAGAGGTTGTGGAGTCTCCTTCTGTGGTTATATTCAAGACCTATCTGGACGCCTACTTGTGCAATCTATTGCAGGGTCTCTGCTTCAGCAGCAGAGCTGGACTTCATTTCTAGAGATCCTTTCCAACTCCTAAAATTTGGTGATTCTGTGATGAAGGCTGGGGGTTGTGCATGCAGGTAGGAAAACCTACGCAGGTCTTGGGAGTCATCCAGAAATTCCAGTTTTAACAAAGCAGGCTGAAATTTTAGAACAAACTCCATTTTCCTCCTAAGTGTACAGAAAGAGATCAGAAGAATGCCAATCTATTAAGTTTGGTTTTGCACTAAGGTCACTTGGCTCTTCTTTGTGAGACAGCATGAAACCTTACTTACAATTAAGCATAAAGATAATTCCAGAATGCAAATTCAAACCAACTTAGCCTAGATATGCAGAAGATGCATACTAAGTTATATACTATTTCAGTTTCTTTAACCAGAGTCTGATATCTTCTATCAGTATATACTAAAAATGCAGAGCAGGCATTTGTGTGAAAAGCTGAGCATTGCTGCATTTCACTTTTTTATCTAAGGTCAAACAGTAACACTCTGCATACCAGAAGATCATGAGCATTTCATGCAGGCATGGGAAACACGTATCTTTAACTGTCCTTGCTCCCAAGTGAGAAAATCTCAACTGCAGACATCCAGCAGCCTCCTCTGACCTTTGGTCAGCTCTGTTAAGGTAACATAAGCTCCTCAGTGAAAGAGAAAAGCCAAAAGAGAAATTAAAATAAAATAACTAGGAAAACAACAGCAACAACAACAAACCAACCAGACAAACAAAAAACTAACAAAATCCCAACAACTTTCTCCACCAGCCCAAAGGTTTCCCTCAACAAACAAGCTTTGTCACTGTCTCCAGTTAGGAAGAAATTTAAAAATTGATACAAAGCAGCTTTTTAAGCATTAAAATTGTTTTTGTTTTTTTTTTTTTACAAATCTAAAATTTCCTAAGGGGTATCTCTAGGTTCTAACAAAACATAAAGCAATGTAATTTAAGTTTGACCCCTTAAGTCATCTTTCTGTTATAGAGCTCAGTGGTTTTTCATGTAAAACGCTTGATCTTACTTTCTCTGCTGGCTCCAGATGGTTTACTCTCAACACAGACCAAGTTAGGAAGTAACAGGAGGGTTTAAGCTGTTCTTTTGGAAGGGAAAAATATCCTTTAGAGACTCTCTGATGCTGTACTATGGGAATATCTGTGTACAAGCACAAAACACACCACCACGACAGTAGACTGGGGACTGCCGCTTGCATGAGCCAGCTGCCCTCACTGAATGTTAGGACAGATTTAAGAACACAGACTGCAGCAACAATTGGTCCTTTGTTCCTAAAGGATAAACACAGAGGGAAGCTGGGGGCCACTGGATCCAACTCCTTCATACATAGTCTGTTTTATCATTACAACCATTGCATCCAATTAAACATAATGAAGGTGCAAGATTAAGGCCTTACACACCAAGTTTATAGAAGACCTCGCAACCAATCTTCAAATAAGCTTCATCTGACAAAATCAGAGAGTTCAGAATGAACCAGATCATTCAGCTGGTCTTCCACCACAAATATCAACGTTGGCCCAAATGCAGATTATACTGAGGTTGAAGCTTTCAGGTTTTATTCTAGTTTTATAGTCTTTAAAAGTAACTTAATCTAAGATTTATGGCAGCCAACTATACAATGTAATACTGTCCTTCTGCAATCCACACAGAATACCGAGCATCTCAGCATGGATCCAGAATACCAACACCATTACCAACATTTGGCATTTCATTTGGAAACAACAGGAGGGCAACAACTTACATAGCAGCTGAGCTTCACAGTATGAACTCACAACAGAGAAAAGCAGGGTCTGAAGGCATGATTCATCTAAAAAAGAGCTGCACTAGCCTCAAAGCCTTCCATTAATCTAAGCACTATATTGGTACCTTTTACTCCAGCACTTATGCAAAGATGTAGGTTCTAGGAAACAGTTTGCACACATACACAAGACTTAATTCTGAAGAGCCAAAAATTTGATGCTCACTTTAAAACTACACAACCTGTCAGCTCAGCAATTTTTCAACAAACCCAGTATGAGCAGTATTAGCACAGGATACAGTGATTGTACTTCTGAAGAAGAAGGGCACATCGGATTGGAGCAGAATGGGCTATGTGAACACAAGGAGAGGCTGACTTACTCTCAGGATTATGCTGAGACTTTGAAATTGAGAACATTTTCAGCAACTGCACTCTTCCCAAATGTAGATGTCACAGGAGACAAGGCAGTATTTTGCATCAGACATGAATCAGTTTGCATGGAAATTATTCCATGCAAGGATGAATGAAACTGGTAAGGATTTCAGTTTGGAAGAAAGTTAACCAAGCTTAGGACATAGGAGCATATAGAGTCACGGGTGATATGAACAGAGCAGACAAAGACCAAGCGTTCACCGCCTCTATCAACACAATACACGGGGCATCAAAACTGGTCAGTTCTAAGCAAGAGAAAGTAATTCTTCAAACAGAGCTGTAGCAAGGAGTTCTGTAGATAACTTTTCAAATACTGTGAAGGTTATCTAGGACAGCCTCATTATGGCATAGTCTGGATGCAGGAGTTCACACGTTTTCAAGGGAGGCTAGACAAGTTCACAGAAACCCGCTTTCTAACTCATGATATAGGAACTTCCTGCCTCCAATATCTCATCAGTTCATAGGAAAGCAATTGTGCATATCTTTCAAACACTCTTCCTTAGGCATCAGCTTTTTGGCCAGCAGCAGAAGCATAGTATTTGGCTAGAGGGCCTTTCTCCTTGACCTGGCAAGGCCACTCACATTCTTGAAGAGATCAAGGTGCAGGAAGAACATAAAAAGCATTTACTTAAGGAGAAGTAGCAGTGTAACATGTCACACAAGTCTAGGTAATGATATATGTTCATTCTGCATTCCAGTTATGAATCCATTTGTCAAAGAGGGATTTACTGATTTGATGCCCCACCCTTCTGTTTTACCTGTTCTATAAATCTTTAATTTTATCCCATGGACTTCGATGGAACACATCACGCGGCACTTGCAAAATTTATGAGCGGGATTATATGATGTGATCACCTGTGATAGCTTGACAGCCTGATCTATGTCCATTACACTGCAGTGCTTACACTTCCCAACAGAGTACTTCAAACAGTAAGCAACAGGTACTATTTGTTCCCAGATAAAGGTAGGTCATTACAAGTCCTGGAATGTCAGCTAATCACAGACAGATTGCTCTTAGGACATTATGGATAGTATTGGAAAAGTTAGTGGAAAGATTAGCAAAATATTCCTTTCTGACTACTAAAACAGCTTGAGGACTTCTGAGATGAAACTACACAGGTCCTTCACTACTGAAGCAACAAGTACAGCAATTTATAAAAGGGGGCAAAAATACAACTCTGGAAATTCTGCCCGCAATGCTGCATCAGTTTTTGAGGGGGGAAGCTGTTTTCTCCTGCTTTGAGTTCCCTATACATCAGTTATGTAACTCACCTGCCAATCTGCACATTTCAGCCATCAGGAATATTGTATAATCACCTATTTTTACAAAGATTAAAAAGTTAAGCCAGCTAAGCTTTCACAATTAAAGTGCATTCTGCGTATGTTAAAGAACAACTTCAGCTCTGACAAAAAACTCTGAAATCAAGATCCTATAGCAGTCTTTGAAGTTCTCTACTGGGCTTAGTCAGGCAAAATTCAGACACTCTAGTACAAGCGTGAGATTCCTCAGACCCCATTTCTTTACTCAGTAGGCAGCCTGTAGATCTCCTCTATGCACCTGCAGAATGCCGGTCTCTTGACAAAGCTGAGAAGCACTGTTCAGCTCAAGATTAATCAGCTGGATGTGCACACATTCACATCCCCAGAGAAGCCGCTCACACACATCCTACATCAAAGCTGAAGTGCAACAGTGAATCTGGATGTTACCATGCAGAAAAATCGAGAGAGAAAGAGACAGCCGTAGCGATGTCTCTCAGCTTTGCACAACAGCTTGAGCACTTGCTTGTGGAAGTTGAAGAGAGAAACAATTGCCACATGAGATAATCTTCTCACGTGGCAATTCCACACTCAAATCTCAAAACTAGCAAAGGTTACAGAAGCTGTACGAGGAGTCCCAGCATCTCTTCCAGGGAACTTACACAGCAGAAAGCCAAACACAACAGTCACTGCTAGTAAGAAACAGTTCCCACTCCCTAGTCAGAAGTTCAGAGTCCTGAATTTTAATTCTGACTTGGGATTTTTATTTGAATTGACAGCTACAGTGTCAGGTTCTCAGCAATCCCAGCTCAGCACCACGCTACCCACACTCCCTCAAAGTTGAAGGTAGGTAACGCATGAAGACAACTATGAAACAGGGGTTAGAAACAAAACCTGGATCTGAACAAACATGCAGAGTGGAGGCAATGCACTTAGCTGTAACACCAAGCTAAGCTTTCTTTATAGATTCACATAGCAACAACTGTTTCCTCTTCCAAGAAGGAAAAAATGCTGTGAACTGCTCAGTAAAACCCTGAAACTTCAGCTGCTTCCATGGAGAAGCATTTCTCAGCTCAGAGACTAAGTATTACCTAATGCTGAAACCAGGTTTCAAAAACAACCACACGGCACAGCCAAGATATATTACTTAACAGTGTGTAGTGTGGTTCAATGATCTTAGGCAGCACTGCCTTCCTTCAAGGTCAATTGAGTGATTATGGGATTTACAGTGCACATAAAGCCCTTTGGACACAGCTTGCCAAACAAGAACAACACTGAAGCAGGAACCTTCAGCGGCCATCAAGAAGAATTATTCTCAAAAAGTCCTGACATATCACGGATTTTTTATTTATTTATTTTCGTGAACAGAGGAAGATGTTCACATGGGAGGAAGTAGAACAGGAAGGCTTATCTCCACCCTCTGCCCTTTAAGAAGGCTAAGAAATTATTTAAGTAGTGACTAACACTAACAGTTAACACTTGATTTCTCCAAAGCAGCTAACAAGAACAGACTGACCTCAGGAATGCTTATGCTCATACAGTAATTTGGATTTTGGCATAATTGTGAACTCACTCTATTCTAACTTTAACCACTTGTGAACTACTTCCTACATTCACTATTAACAGAATCCTTCAACTTCCTTTTGAAGCCTTGAGTGAGACTTTGCACACTTGGTTGATACTAGCTTTCTTCCATTTTGCACCAGAGCGTGCACCCTTAGTAGCAAGTGCACCAAATACTGTATCATCTGATGTATTGCAATTCGTGCTCAGAAGAAAAAAAAGCCAAAAACTTATTCCTGCATAAATCCATAACTATCCATAAGCCAAGAGCATGTTAATTATTTGTGATCACTAAAGGGTGTTTTTTTTGTTTGTGCTTTTTTTGTTTTCTGGTTTTTTTTTTTTATTATTCAGTCCTGTTGCAGAAATTTGCTTTGAAGAAATTGAAGACAAAACTGTTACATGCAGTTAGAAGACACAGTTAAGAAGAAATTGGGAAGATCTGGAAAATATAAAAAATTATTAGTATTTAGAGTAAATCTTTGTTGCTACACGTCTTGCTCTTCAGGTTGGCTTATGACAAATGCTGAATTGTAATGCCATTGGGTGTTCACAGACAGATAAAGGTTTGGCTTGAAGACTTACATGCTGTCCTCGTGTTCATTTTTAGAATGCATGTATATTCAATAGCAAACAAGTACGGAGGACTCATCTAACCACTTGGTGCCAGGCACACACTAGCACATTAATAATAACACAGGACTGGGAAAAGCCTTTTGAGTCATCTGTTCCAGCTGTGCACTCCTACAGGCAGCAGCACTACATTGTGTCTTCGTCAGACTTTATCTTAAGGGCATTAGGTCTTAGAACGCTCCGGGGGAGGAGAAAGCAACCAGAAACTGAACTGCTCTGATATCTCCAAGTTCCCTTAACTATAAGCCTTGCTTAAAGCAATTCCTCCCTTTCATTGGCATTTAAATCCTTTGTATTTTAAACTAAACAAGCTCCCTTTTTGTGAGGAGGCTTTCCTCCTACAATCAACCCCAAAACCTTCTCCATGTTCTGCTTAGGATTTGTGTTTTCTGGACAAGGATAAGTATGACAACCTATCTTCAAGAAATTTTCTAACACCTCCTATTACTGCTTTCCATCAGGGAAACTCCATATATTGCAGATCAATGGACAAGACAGTCCATCCTATCAACAACTAGTTCATATCATTCTATCCCATACATTGAGGGAACTCTTTCCACCACCCTACCAAGATTAATTATTGAAATGGGAGAGTTTTTGGTTTTTTGTGGGTGTTTTTTTTTTTTTAATATATGTGCTTTATACTCCTACATATGATGGCTCTCTGCCCCCCCATCACTGGCAGATATTGTTGGTATGCTCAGCTTTCTGAACATAGGCTATTAGTATACATGGTAGAAAATGATGCCTTGATATATTCCCCTGCACCCTCTTTTAGCAGCAGAAGTTGATAGGCTGCATTTATTGCTGACCTCTCTTTAGGAGTGTTATAAAAATGTAGACAAGTATTAAAGGTCCTTATGTGACATTACATCAAATGCTCTACTGCAAAGCTGACATCATTTCTTGAGATGCTTTCTTTCCCTCCTCCTCAATATTTTCTAAGAGTAAAAAGAATAATCTACTTTCAAAAAAGTACCACAGAATGTTGATAGGTCAGATCAAATTAACAGGTCTATAGAGCAGAGATCACGTTTCCTTCTCCTTCTGTAAGTAATGTTCAGTAGTCCTCAGCCCTGTGGCTCTATTTGACTGGCTTGCTTTGCCAAAGGATGTATTCAGCTAGAACCCCATCCATGCAATGAGTCAAGCAGAAATAAGCTAGCAACATATGGATAAAGGAAAAACACAGTGAGCACACAGACACTTCAGTAATGAAAAGACGCAAGGCTCATCAAGTCAGTTTATTGCACACTTCGCTTCTCCTCAGAAAACAAAGAAAGATTTGAACAAGATAACATCTCTTGTGTCTCTTTATGTAATAATTTACCATTCGTGAAACCTTATGAACTATTGTACAGACTAGATGGAAGTTAAGCTTCTGAACTGTTGGTGAACTTCCAGCTAAAAACCCTTAAGAGCTGGGGTTACATATAAGAGAAGTTACATATTTACAGCTTACTCCAGAGATCTTGTTACTCTATAACTGTTACACATGGCAGAAAGTCTGTGTTGAATTATAAATTAACACTTGCCTTAATTATCAAAGAAGATTTCACAATTATTACCTGAAACGTTGCCAAGATATATTTTGAGCACCCTAGACATGTGTCTGATCCAACAAACAGCAATAAAGCACTGGTACAGAATCTGGCGTGTGCTTGGCTTTCTAGTACTTCACTATGGTACATTACTAATATACAAAATCACTCACATTTTACTGTCACTGGACTTATTTACTGTGAAAGACTAAATTCCAGTCTGTAAGCTTTCTGTCTGCATATTTTCTGTTACCACAAAAGCTCTGTATGGAGGTTTACCTTTGCTGCTTTGGGGACAGGTAGAAAGCAACTGCCAAGATCTTGGTGATTATTTTCTGCTTATAAATAAAAATTTTAAGATGACAACTGATAACAAGCTTGTAAAACCACATCCCTATCAGCATGAGGTCTGACAAACAACACTGTGTATACTTACGCTAAGCTGACAAGACACACACAAACAAGTGCAGGTAGAATCTATTTAGTACCCGTGTATTTGACCTATCAAACAAAAACTGCCTCCTCATTTCCTATGAGTTCACGATATCAGTCCCCACACACCTCAAAGGCTCTTATCAAGCTCCTTCTGAGCACAGTTCTGCTCTGGAGCGACAACTTCACACCCCTTCCCACCTCACCCTGCAAAGTGATAGGAATCCTATTTAGCTGTATTAAGAACAAATGAGCTGGATTTGAAGGATCTGAATACTGTCTCGATCTGCAGAAGTCAGACCAAAGTGTTCTGTTAAAAAACCTCTACAAAATTATCTTTGTATGCATCCGCTAAGGTGGCAGTCAGCCTCCCCAACAAGGGGGAATTGAATGCAGACTGCAAAAAGAACAGCTTATGCCACACAAACTCTGGACAAAGAGTCTTCTCCATAAATCCTGGACAGCAGGTCACGTCTCAGAAACCATTAAAGCATGGCTGTCCTTCCGCAGAGAGATAAAGAGATTTTTCCCACACCTACTCATGGCTTCCAGTATCACCTCCTGTTGTTTAAATACATCCAGGAAGAATGAAGGTTTAGCACTTCTTCAAAGAATTCAAAGACAGAAAGAATTCTTTCTTCTGCTCCCCCCCTCCCCCCCCAAGTTTACAGAAACTGCAATGTAAGTTAATCTAACCTCTCCTTAACTAAGTTAAATTTAGCGTTACAGTGGCAGAACATCCACTGCTTATAACCCCAAGGATAAGCTTGCCTA
Source organism: Lagopus leucura (assembly GCF_019238085.1). Taxonomy (NCBI): domain Eukaryota; kingdom Metazoa; phylum Chordata; class Aves; order Galliformes; family Phasianidae; genus Lagopus; species Lagopus leucura. Next base: position 51,787,096 of record NW_024962252.1, on the reverse strand, counting down.
GTCTCCTTCCAAAAGGTATAGCTAATAATCTTGGAAGTTCTTCACTGTGCTGTGTTTTAAGTACTGCCTCTCTTGGAAACAGACAGCAACAATCTACTCTGCTCTTCAGATTCCGAAGCTGCCTGCATCAATGAGTGCAGGCAGCTCCGTACCAGCCAGCTCCTCAAGGGAGTTACCGTTTCTAACTGCCAGTGTGGCAGCAGATTTCAAAGCAAAACAATCTGAAAAAAGAAACAAAAAAAAAAAAAAAAAAATAATAAAAAATTTTCCAATGAAGAAAAAAAAAAGAAAGAAAGAAAGAAAGAAAGGAGCAGAAACGCCTTAATGAAGACTGCTAGAGACCACCTGGCAACAGACCCAGCGGCAGCACTGTGGGGAACGGTACTATGATTCCCTGGGACTTAATTTTTTAATCACGAAGGCAGGAAACGAGGACCTGTCATTAAGCGTTCACAAATACCAAGTGAGAGCCGGTGCAGTTTTGCCACCTCACGGACGCGGGAGCACAGTAAACCCTTCTTTCGGTGCCCCGCGAGCTCCGCGCGATCCCGGTCACGGCGCTCCGAGGGCAGTTCATCAACGCCCGCAGCCTCCCGCCGATGCCGGCTCCCTCCCGGACACGGCGGCGGAGCGCCTTCGGCGGCCCCAGGGCGCGGTCCTCCCCTCCAACCGCCGCCGGGCGAGCGGCCCGACTTTCAGCATGGCTCCCTAGGGCGGTTCCGCGTTTGAACCGAGCCGCTCCAAGCGGCCGCTCGGTTGGTTCCGGAGCTTCCTCGCGGTTAAGTCCGCGCCCCATGGAGCTTCCCTAGGCGTCTCGGCAGAGCCCAGGCGCAGCAGACAAGAGCACCCGGGCAGCCCCCGCGCCTCGCTTACCGGTTTCGGCATTTTCAGCGCTGTCGATGCTTCCGCAGCTCCAGAGAGCAACGCTCATGCAGCAGCTGCCCCGCCTCAGCCGAGCGCCCCGCGAGGAGAAGGAGGAGAAGGAGGAGGAGTGAGAGCCGCTCCCGGCCACGGCGACGGCACAACCCGCGAGTGCGGCGCCGGCCGCCCGGCGGCGGTTAAGTACGCAGGTGGGGCTGCGGCAGTGACTCACCCGCCACCGGCCATTCCCCGCCGCTCCCCCCTGCGCTCTGCGAGCACGGGGCGGCCTCGCCCAGCGGCCCGACACCTCACCGGCCGCGCTTCGACACCTCGGGGCGCGGACTGGGGACCCCGGCCCGGGCGGGACCGCTCTCGGAGCGATGCAACAGGTGCGGCAGGCGGCACCCGTCAGGCAGAGGCGACCGCGCGGGCATTCCTGCCAGCGCCGCCCCCGTGCCCGCGGGCGCGGCCTCTCTTCAGCCCTCAGCGGGAGACCCTCAGCGCAATATGGCGGCGGGCAGCGCTCCACCTGCTTCTGCCCCGAACCCTGACCCTGCGGCGGGGTTGGCGATTGTCAAGTTGGAGAGCGGGAGAGGGAAGAAAGGCCCTTCGGAGTTAGTGTGTGGGCGACTCGTGTGCTCGATCGCCAGTCTCTAAAAGGTGCTATTTTTTTTGTTGTTGTTTATTTTTTTTTTCTGAAGCCCAAAATGAATTACTTCAAACAAAAGGCAGGATGGATTTTTGTTATTAAAGCACATTTTCAGCATGAAATAAAAGTTTGAGAATTCACCGAAGCTTGGAAACGACAAAGTGAGACGGCTGCTTCAGCCAGCTGTGCTCTTGCATCAAGATTGTGCAACCAACCAGCCGATTCGTAGGCATGCAGACACAACGCACTGTGCCTGTGCCCCCTGTTCCTCACCCTTCATCCACCGCCATGCTCCTGCAGAGCTCCCAGCTGCTTTACCTGCAGGAGCTGTGGCCTCCCGCCTGCTGGGGTGTGAGAACAGATCTATTTACGTTGTCACGGGCAACGGACTATAGGACACAGGTCTTCCGGTGTGCCGGCAATGGCATGCAGGTGAGCTCTGAGATTAGGGAAACGTGCAGATCCAAGCTGCTGTCTTCAATGTCCTCATTTCAAGAAAAGGAACTGGAAGCTTCAAAACAAGGTAACAGCCAGCACATGTCAAAGATACAGGGCTGTGGAGACCCTGGGGTATGCCAAGGGATGGTAACAAAAACACAGTTCTGTGTTTTCCTACAGGTCCTGCAGCAGAGATGGTGCTAGGCACTCACTCATAGTGCCACATTCAAATAAAAGAATCACCTTTGCTTCAGGTTTGAGAGAAGGGAGGGGAGCAGAGACTGATAGAATTCACAGCTATATTCCCTTCTTGTGTGATCTTAGGAAACAGGAGAGGGCTTTACTGTAAAACTGGGACAATGCTTCCCATATGTGAAGCAGCTTGCAACAGCAGGTGAGAAAAAACAATCAAAGCTAAATGGCTTCTGAGGGAGATGAGGTAAAACATTTTTGGGAAACAGCTAGAGCCTCTATTTTCAAATAGAACAATCCCACTGAGATAAACTTTAATCAGATTAATTTAACAACATATGGCTTGTGAGGAGACTTCCTCTTTTAAGCAATAAGTTTATGGTGGGACTCATGCCTTATTCAGTAGGATGGTACTGGATGTGGAGCAGACCAGAACATCACTGTTTTGGGCAGTCTGCTGAGCCCAAGAAACAATTGTAAGGAATACTGTAAGAACCTAGTTGTTGCCACTCTCACTCGGAATGCTATGTGGTGGTCTTGGATTATTTTGTGGAAGCATATAGGTGCGAAAAGCATATAGGTATTTTTATTCCTTGCTGTTAATACCATATTTTGGCTTGATTGAAAAAAGAAGAATTTTTATTGCAGTTACCATTGCTTCCTAACTACAAAGAGGCAGAGGCAAAAGGAATTTAGGTAACTAATAGTTAAATGTGGCAACATACAATCTCTAGGTTCCTGTTTGCCACAGCACATAACCCTGTGCCATTCTTCCACAATCACCTGCAATATATGGGGAAAGATAGATACCTCAGTGGTATCCATAACTACCAGCTTACTCAACACCACTCCACCCAAACCCAACCAACGAGAACATGTTGAACCCATACAGGCAGTACTGTCATCTGTGGAAGGGGAAAGAACAATTGCCATGTTGGAGCGTTCGTTAGAGACCCTTAGCCTCCTTGCTGGGCTTTTGCCTTTTGCAAGATGTGTTTTCAAACCACCCTGGCTACAGAGCACTGTGAGTTGCTAAACTCTCAGTTCAGCAGGGCAGCAAGTTGTTTTTTTTACAGTGAGAAACTCTCTTCTGGGTCCCTGAGTTTCTTCCTTTACATTTCACTCTCTACTTCCCTCCTAAATGGAGGGGAAGGTATATAAGGCTACCTCTTCCTTCCTTTTTATACAAAAAAATCTATTCATCCTTTGCAGACACAGTAAAACCAGACTAGATCACATCTCCAGAGAGGAGATGAAAGCTCTCAGTTCTGTGGCTTTCTTGACAGTGTCCTGACAGTCAGCACGCTGAATTTTTGGAGCATGGGCATCATGTGTGATACTGATAAGCACTATCTGATAATGCTTATGGACTGAATTGCCATTTGAGTCAGGAGTGAAGGAACATGAGAGCAGGCATGAAATCAGCTCTCATCAGAACAGTCTAGGGCAGAAATATGAAAGAACAAATTCAAATGTAGAAGCTTGAGAAATTCACATATTAAAAAAAAAAAAAAAAAAGCAACAAAAATACACAGTTGGTTCTGGATTTAGGCATTGGCTAAGCAGGAGAAAGCTTTTATAGGCACCCTAACTACAGCATTTTGTGCCAGAACTCACAATCAAGCATAAGAGCCAAATCAAAATGAAAGCCTTTAAGTTACAGGATTAACAGCTGCTCTGATCCAACACTTGTTCTTAACCTGCTCTATTAAGAGTATAGCACTACTAACAACTTACAGGAATTACTAAAGCAGGGGAGGTGATGAAAGGACCTAGATTGCTCAGCAGGTCAGTAGCAGGACCCAGTTTCTGTTTTCTTCCCTGTAACAGCTCCAGTGCCTTACTGCCCTCTAACCAAACTGTATTTTAAGATTTTTCATCTGTTTTAAGGAGAAAAACAATTTAATGTTGTTGTTCTGCTTGTAATAACATTTCAACTTGATGTAAAGCATTTATGAATTCAAAGAATTGAACAGAATTTTCTCAAGAAAATCCTATCAGTATAAAGTGGTTTTGCTTAACAGATCTGGCACTAGCCATGTTTTAGTTAAAACACATCTTCCCAAGTATGGTTACCCTGAAATTAGGAAGCAAGGACTCTTATGTCCTAAAAATACCATTATTGGTTGCCCACAAAAAAATCAATGGTCTCAGTAAGAGGCAGGTTTGAATTTCTTGTTTCTGAATATAGGAAGTGTTATCCAAATTTTCCAAGCATGGTTGGAATAGTCTTGCAGCATCTCTGGTGATCTGTTTGCAGTTTTACTCCTGGGATTTTTTCTAACTGGAAACACAGAGTGACTTACTTCTGACAACTTACAGGCCATGCATTCAGCGTAGCAGATAAAAGAAAGCATACCGCATTCTGACACTTTGTATAGGTTTAAAATGAAGAAGATCATTTTCTTTGTCAATTCTAAGAGCTGTAGGAGGAAAAGCAATCATATGGTATTACTGACAGTAGCTTCTGTTTCATTGCGCATGACTGTGAATAGGCAGTTTATTCCCAGTTAGAATTCCTGAAACGCTGGCATTCCTGCACTGTCATGCTCCAGGAACAGTGGCCAAGGATCTGTTGAGTTCCAGTTCTGCTTGAACTGAGAGCTCCTTCCTTACTACCCACACTGAGCTTAATGAAAACCCGACAAATTCAGGTCACAGTGGATGACCGTTTTCTTTCAAAGCACTGTTGACATTCTCCAGGTCTCTTTTGTTTCTTTTGAAGGGGATATACATGGTAAAAGAGCTCAAAGCTTGTTCCTCATTTTCTGTTGTTCCTTAAATGAGAAGTTTCTGCCAAGTTCAATTAATGTGTTTTTCCAGTACGTGTGAGTTTGTGCTAAGAAATGGTTAGGTGAATTCAGGCCTGGAAATAAACGCTGTTAAATGATCCAACAGTTACATGCTGGAAGACCCTTATCTTTGCATTCTTTTTCTTTTTTTCAGGCTGTACCCACAATTGTTCCTTGAGATTACATGACGCTCTCCTTGACCATGATGGAGCTGTACAGGGACATACTAGATGAACACAGTTTAAACATGCATGTGATCAAGCAAGGAAAATCTATAATAATCGTCTCTGTAACTGAAATCCACCGTAAATTATTGATTTTATTAGTGAAAATAAATAGTAAAAAAAGCAATAAGAATTTGCTCAAACTGTTGAATGAGAAAAATCACATCACAGAGCATTGTTTAAAAATGTATTAAGTGACAATAGATGTTCACAATGTGCTGGATTTGTAAAGATTATTCTACACATGTAAATCCAGCCGTGTTTGTCCAAGACTTGAAGCAAATGGAAACTAGGGGCAACACAGCTTTTACGTCTCAAAATGAAATAATGATCTTAATGCATACGATAAGAAAGGAAAGAGGAAGGGAGTTCCCCTGTACAGGTAATCTTTATTTTACCTTCATATCTTCCTTTGTGCTATTTTATTTGGAGTCTGATTAGAAGCAGAGCTCAGTGCCATGTATTTCAAATAACCCCCTGCAAGACTGAATTATTTCTACAGGGACCAGATCTTCTTTTTTTTTAAGCATCAAACCAGAGATGTAAAAAGACAGTGTTGACAAAAAGAGCGGGTCAAATAATGTTGACCAACTTAGTTCATGTGCTTCACAAACGGAACGCAGATGTGTGCCTACAGCAGGCATGAGTAGTAAAGGGAGGTGAAGGCAAAAAAGTCTCCACTGGATGATAGAGAGAAAAAATCTACATCACTGACATTTCTATTGCTCTCACTGTAAGGATGATGCTGTTGGAATTCAAAAATAAAGTAACAAGCTATTTCAACTAGTGTCAAAATTCAGAATTTCAGGGCTAAAATAAGCACACAAAATAAAATGTACAATTAATAGATATCAAGTATATTTTCTTTTCCTGTGATATCATACTGACTCACAGCTTTTAAGATCAGAAGGACCATATTGTTTGACTTTCAGTGTAAAGTAAGCTGTTGAGTTTCACCCAGTGATTCTCAAATCAAGACTCTGTTAGAAAGGCCTTAAATCTCAGACTCAGGACTAATTGACAGTGATTCTACCACCTTTCTAGTTCTCTCCACAGCAAAGTGCTCGTTCACTATAAGTTGTGAAGTTGTTTGCACTGACTGCAATTGGTTTTTGATTCCACTTCAGAAGGTGCCCTGTCAGTAATGCAATTTACAGTTAAATACTGAGGCAAGATCTAGTATGGTTCTTGCCTCGCCTGTCAGTGATATAAGATGTACAGTACGCTGATGTTTTATGCCAACTCACACAGTAGAAGAGGGTTTTCCCTCGTCTTTCCTAATTGAAACAAAAGGAACTGCTTGATGCAGAGGTTACTTGGTAAATCTCAGATGGTCCCTTTTTTTCCTGTTTTCCACTCAGTACCATCTCCTCCATTTGTTTTCAGCATATTTTGCCTAGTTTCAAATATTTAAATACTCTGTGCAACAAGACCTTTCTCCCTTTGAACGCTTTGTAGCATAAGATTGGTTAGTGTTAATAAGTAATATCAGGATTGCTGCTTATAACTGGCACTACATCAGCCTTCCTACTCTGCCTCACCTGCTTCTTAGAGAAAAGAGCATTTCAAACTGATGTTAGGTGCAAAAGCTCTTTCTGCTCTCTACAGACTGCAGCTGTCCAGAGGCAATTCAGTCTGCACAACCAATGCAGAATCAGAAAAGAATATTCAATGGAGGCTTCTCTTGTGGATAAAGGAGGGTAATTTGGACCTTGGTATATGAGTAAGGCACTAAGCTGGAGGCTGAAGTACAAGAATCGTCCTATCTCTTGGGAAATCCTCTGTTTGCTTTGAGATAACAATAATGTTGAAAACAGGCGGGCACCAATAAATATGTAAGACCAAATACAAAGCAGGTAGAAGCAGAGAGACATTGCTAAACAAAGCAGAACACTGCCAACTTTCACTAGATCTGAATTCTAACTCTGATATTTTGTAAGGACTTACCTAGAACTGTACCTCAATTAAATATTCATTCATGAGAAAAAGCTATTTGTGTTTCACAGCAAACAGCTAGCTCATTTACAATTTACAAGTGGATACATATGTCCTTAATTAGTTTTCAATGACCTTGCTGTACAGTGAGGGCAAACTAAATTCATTTTATATCAAGGCTGCAGATGGAGTCACCTTATCTAATCAGCCCCAGCTACCTTAAGGCCAGTAACTCAGAAACAAAGAGGCTACCATTCGCAGTAACTTCTATGAGGCCTCACTGGAGGAGAAGGGGATCAGGTTGGTTATTGCTCACCTCCCATACTGAGGCATTCAGGTAACCTGAAACAAAGGGAGTTTTCAGTGCTTCCCAGTGACACACCTAGCTTGTGAAGTAATTACCTCTGACGCATGACACAAAAGATAAACACCGAGTCCTGTAACGTGTTGACTAGCAACTCCTCAAAACACCTTGGAAAATAGTATAATTACACTATTTTAAAATAGCAGGTGAATTTCACCTGTCTGCAGTAGGTAACTCAGGAGCTAGGTACTAATTGAGTACCACTTGAACCTTTGAAATAGAGTTGGAGTGCTGCCTCAGATGTTACCACCATGACTTACATCACATACAGATGTGATTTGCTCCTAGGCAGAATGCAGCTCAGCTTTGTTTCACTTACTAATAGGCTGATTTTCTTTAAAAGGCTGCATGATGAATCCTTTGGTCTCATTTAATAAAAGACAAAAGCAAGGTGAGAGGGAAAATCTATTTGGTTACACATAACATGTAACCTTATGATCACCTTTTGTGCCAGGTTTCATCCACGTACCCTCCCAGTAATTGCTAGGAATGCTTTTGGAGTCAGATTTGCTGGTCCATGGCTCTGACTTGACATTCAAGCACTTACAGTGTGGGAGGATAAGGGTGAGCTGCTGCTGGACATAAGAAGCAGGGTATTGTGTCCTTCTACCTGGTATCTGTTGAGGCAGAGGATCTGGTGACCCCAGAGCTGATAGTTCATGAGCTAATTGTTTGGTATGTTTAATTATCTTGGTGTGGTAAATCATAGTAGTTGCAGCAATCAAACATGAAGTAGAGTTTCTGTATCCAATTAGTTTGCTTCTTTTTCCCAACAATGTCATTTGGCCTTCCAGATCTGAGACCGGGAGCTTATGAGCTGGAAACATCTTGTAGACACAAGTGAACCATGTTAGTCCAAAAGCATATATACACTGCTATGGCCCTTTCCTCTAAGAAACTGGGTTGCTCTGTGTTGGCCTCCCTGACTGTGGTCTGTGTGCCAGGACAGATGGGATGTGAGGTGTAAGCATAATATCAATCATAGTTTTCTTTTGCAAAGTTCAGCTTCAAGGTCAAACATGATTCTTATGTGGATGTGGTTGATGTAAGGGCTTATTACTGGGCCATACCAGGTAATGCGGCCTGGTTTGACACAGCGCATTGAAACACAGACTTCCTAGGTGTGACCTCAATTCAGAGTGTCCAAGCACTTTGGGCATGGAGCCATGAGCAGCTTCTTGGCTACTGTCAGTGAGAAACTGGTCTTTGAGGCTGGTTTGCAAGAGCCTGCAAGAAGGGTTCAGCAGTCCATGCAGACACAGCAGGCCTGGCTTGCGAAGCAGTTCTGTTGCCAAGCCCTCCGTGGCTGCTCTGCAACACAGGACAGCAGCACTGAGAAGAGTGGGAAGACCAACAGCCCTGAGTTTAGCTATTTGCTTCACCAGCCTTATGCTATGAGACAGGAGAATGCCAAACGGGCCTTAGAAACGACAACAAAACCGGGTGTGAATGTGTGGCTGAATCACGGGGTGGAGTAAGAGCTGGATGTCCTTGTGAAGAATGCCACCCATCAGTCCCTATGTGGGGACCCCCTGCACAGGAGGTGTGCCGGGGAGGAGCTACCGGCATCCTGGAGACCTGCAGCTAGGGCGTCACAAGAAAGCAGTGTGGACAGGACTCAAGAAAGCTCTCTTGGCTGTCAAGCAGCATTTCATCCAAACTGTTTCTTTCTGAGCACAACTGCCTCCAGCAACACAGCGTTTTTTTCCCCAGTTTTATTCAAACCAGTAGCAACTCTCCTGCTCCTTTTAGGAGACTGTCTGATAGTAAGCAATGTCACAGCAAAGAACACTTTTTTACTGTACTGCTGATATCTAAATGTGCTCTTTCCTTGCATTACTCTCTACCCTCTACCCCTATTGCCTGAAATAGCTGCTCACTCATCACTATAGTGGGTTTAGCTGTGTTGTACGGATCTGTACAGATAAGAAACAATAACCTTTAGATAACAGAACAGACTCTTGCACAAAGTTCCTCCTTGTCTCAGAGTTCAGTCTGCACCCTTATTTTGAAGGAAAAAAAAAGGAAAAAAAAAGGAAAAAAAATATTTTGTACAGGAATTATATTAAAATGCAGCATACAATATAGTAATGCAGTGCTTAAGGACTTTTGACATAGCACTGTTGTTTCAAGTAAGATTATGGAGACCATTTCACCATAGTAGCCAGTGGGTAGTATTTGAAATGATTTCTTTTTCTACGCTTCAACAAGCAATTATGTTTCAAATGCCACTGTTCAGCAATGGTGAGTAAATAAGAAGTAAGGAAAAGTTTTGTTTGCTTTTGCAGGTGTTAAATTTCAGCAGAACAATCTAACTCAAACAAAGCCCTAAACAAAAGTTATTGGCATTCCTATCTGACAACCTGAGTTTCACAGTAGACAAGGCAAATAATCTAAATTCTCTCTCCTAGCCCTGAAATCTCTGACCAGTGATATTAACCATGGCTGTAAAATTGAGGCTGAGGTTTTTAATTTTGAGTATAATGTTTTTCTTTGAGTTGTTAATGCTTCAGAAAAACAATTGCAGCAACTGTGTGTGCTTAAACAATGTATTTCAGTAATTAGTATCGCTAAAGAACCCAGTGAAAATTGCACTGACAAGCACACTGCAGGGTTGAGATGTGAATGTAGGTTGTTTTCCTGTTCTTCTAATAAACACAGCTTTTCCTTGAGAAGAAATGCAGTGCTGCATATCCAGCACCCAGATGGATTCCAACTCACAGCCTAAAAGCAATCTCAGAACATTAGGAAAAATGGTAAGTGGATCATTTTTAGACCAAGAAACTAATTCTGTGGAACCTATTTATGGAAACTCAGCTGTAGTGAAACTACTTGCAGAGAGGAGAATGAAAGCTCCAAGTGGTGCTTGTGAGTGCACCCCTTCCCACAGCTCTCAAACTTGCAGTCCTGCCTCAGTGCCAAAGCCCTGCAGTCCAGATCAGGCCAGTAATCCAGAGGTTTTGCAGAGAAAATTCTGTGACTTCAGCACAGGTTCCCATTGCAATTTTTAATTGGTTACTTTAGATTACTGTTTTAGCCAAGCCTTGTTAATGTGAAATGATAACCTTGAACTGTGTTTGTGGTTTAAGCATTATCCAAAGACCTGCACGCAGCATACAGGGACAAAGTCAGAAATGCTTTTGCACTTGTGTGAGGTCAGAGTCAGACTGATCTGTCAATCTGAGCATAGGATCACAGTAATCCACCTGTTTAATGGGCCTTATCAAACACTAGGTTTAGAGTTTGTGCATGCTCTTTTGCGTTTAGTAAGAGTTTACAGGTCCAATGCTGCTCCTTTTTGGTCATGGTGCTATTTCCTGATTTCTTCTGCAATCTTATCTAACACAGGTAAGGGTGGAAGAGGTAAGCTCTCTATTCTTTAGGGAACTAAGATGATACGAATAGAACAAACTAGGGGCTCAGCAACTATACTAATCTTGTTCCAATTGCCACTCTTTCTGAGAAGAAGTTATTACTAACATTCAACCCAAACCTCCTTTCTGCAACTTGAGGCCATTCGCTCAAGTCCTCTTGCTAGTGATCTGGGAGAAAAGGCTGACACACACCTTGCCACAGACTCCCTTCAGGCAGTTGTAGAGAACAATAAGGTCTCCTCTGAGCCTCCTCTTTGCCACACTAAACAATCCCAGTTCCCTCAGCTGCTTTCCATAAGACTTTTGCTCCAGACCCCTCACAGCTTTGTTGCCCTTCTCTGAAAATGCTCCAGGGCCTCAATGTCTTTCTTGCAGTGAGGGGGGCAAAACTGAACACTGAAAACTGAAAAAGTACTTGAGGTGCAGCCTCACCAGTGCTGAGTACCATAGATGGATGATAACCTTTCTAGTCCTGCTGGCCTATGCTATTTGTGATACAAAATGATGTTTGGTGGCAGTGCTCACACAAGGGAGGTCAGGCAGTTTTGGCTATGCATAAGTAGAAACAAGGAAAGGGAAGGTAAATGTGAAGCTACTGTTTGAATTATTGAAGTTTCTCCTTCACCCCTTCTTCAAGGATTATTATTTACATAAGATTTCCAGCTTGGAGCTACATACCTCACAGCTACATCCTGCTTCCTGGGATCCTCAAAAGCCCGACTGCTCTGCTCTGCTCCATTATCTTTTTGCACTCTTTAATCAAACACTGCTTTTTTCTTTTTTTCTTTTTTTTCTTTTTTTTTTTTCTGTCAGTGGTGCTACTGTGCAGTGCAGACCCTTTGCTCCTCACCCCAGATGGGGAGGAAGCTATCTTGAGGTCCCTGGTTCTCGCCTCAGATGAAGAGGGACAGGAGAGGGTGGTGGAGTGAGGCATAAACACTTCTTATTCCTAGGAAGGAAGGAAGGTGTGACTCACCCTGAATTTGTTTGAAAAACTCTTTCACCTGTCTATAGTCAGCAGCCAAGAAGGAGGTTTCTCAGGTAGAAATTGCTCAGAATTACCCATCCAGGCCTTGCGGCAATGACTGGGCATGGTGGGACTGAGAGCTTTGTTCTGTGCAAGCAGTTAATAAAACTCTTGCTATAAACAGGGTGTGCTGGCTGGAGGTGCTCCATGCTGGGAACAGACTGCTGTGAGACACTTGAGGACCTTCACTGTCACAGCTGGATGGGGCAGCACGTGCAAGAGAGAAAGGGCTTGCTACAGCATTCAGTGAACGCTGTATTAACAGCACAATAAGATTTACTATACTTCATGACTTTTTTCACTAATTATTAATACTCAATTAATATGGCCCCGAGCAGAATGTACTCCCAAGTAAAGAAAGTAACTTATGGCCTGCTTTGCAGGTGACATGTAAATACTTTGTTACATGAAGTACTGCATTTCTATGGGAGCACTGGCACACTCAAGTGAGCAAACACAACACTACAGAGGAAACCAAGCACTTTTAGTCCAGCCTAAGCACTCTCTGTTACCAGCCTGGAGCCACCTGAAAGTAAAGCAACATTGTTAATTAAAAAAATGAGGAACTGAAAATGATTCCAACATGCTTTTTTAAACTCAATGTTTCTCTTATTTTTATACAACTTCTGCTTCTTGCAGCTTGAATACAGCATTAGAGAGACCCCAGCCTTACTCCAAAATGCTCATAAGTTTCAGTCATTGAAGAGCAGGCCCAGGATAGGCACCTGATAGCAAAAGGGTAAGAAAGGAAATACTAGGAACTGTGATTATTCCTCAACATTAGTGATAACTTACAACTATCTTAAAATACTCTTCAAAAATTGAAAGACATAATTGTACAGCTCCTATATTGACCTGTCCTATCTGGCTGAGTGTGAGAAAAAGATTCTCCTCCGTTCTTGTTCTCTATATCACAGAGCAGGTTCCAAATTTCATTGCATTTTTTTTTTTCTTTCTCCACAGGAGAAAAATGTTTGATTAATCCATACAGGTTGAGTTAACAAGACAACCTCTCAGAACTGCAATTGTCAGTAAAAGTGATTTTCACATTGTAAGTCTCTGCTACATACAAGCTGCCTTGTTTTCTTGCATGTACGTAAGACCTTCTCAGACATTTGCTTTCTATCCTCCCACATTCTGGTGCAGTTCCTTCCCTTAATGACCCATGCATGCAAAATGACCTCTACGTTCTCCTCTACAAAACTGCACTGTTTCTGTCAACTCTGGAGCTCACATTTTTCTGATAAAAGCTGCAATTATTTTTCTATGCAGTAACATTTGGAACAAGCAACAGGACTGGCTTTGTAAACAGATTTTCAGACTCTCATTAGGTTGCCAACAGTTGGCTTTTGGTGGAAAAAACCTATGCATGTGACAAATTCACTTCATTTAACCACCCTCTTAGAACAGCCTTTTAGAAGAGCTGCCTTCTGAATGCAAAGACAGACTTCTACTCAGCCTACCTTTCCCTGTGCACTGCAAATTGCTTAATAATGAGGCAGGTAGAATCTGATTTTATGAAATTGATTATAAATATGTCAACAACTGCAACCTAAAATTAGCACCTCTCATGACTACAACTTTCCTCACTTACCAGATGTTACAGTTCATTCTCTGACATCCTGGGGTCTGAGAAAATCGAGCTGTGCACTGCAGAGTTAGCCACTGCACTAGCAAGACAAAAACAGGACCTACATGATTTTTAAACACTACTCACAGATCCCTTGTTCTCCTGTAGTAGGTGAGACTTTTAGTGAGAGCAAAACTTCACTGGCATTCCTTGTTTGCTGGTGGTAGTAAAACTGCTGGTTCCAGTAACCTGCAATTATGACACTTAAGTGACAAAAAGCACGCAAGACCTGCACTAACAATGAAGTTTCACCGTTTTGATGTTGGGGAATGACCTGCACTTTACTTTTGACACAAGTCCTCATTTAATTCCTAGTGAAGTCAGTGGGAGCTGGAGAATCTGTGTTTGCTTCAGTTACAGGAGATAAGCCAAACATTCAAGGATTATTTTCCTAATATCAGCAGAAGTGCTCAGCTTGACCAAGCAGTTGATAGTCAGCTCAACAGTAGTAAAATTTGCATTCAAATACTACCTTTTGAAAGATATTAGCTGACAGATGGATTTGTAAGTACTCACGTTATTTTTAAACTGTAGCTAATTGAATCATTCGGGATGTATGGATCATTTCAAAATCACTCTTCAGGGAATAAGACTGAAATTATGTTGCGTATATTTGAACCTTAACGTCAGTTAACCTTGACTTTCCAATCACTGGAAATTGTCTTAAAATTGGGTCTATTATTAATCTAAAAATTACCTTTTTTTTTTGTTTGTTTGTTTTTTTGTTTGTTTGGATAGAGTAACCCAAAACAAATGACATGGACAGAGCTGACCAGATGAGGCAGATCTGTGTAAAAACAGCAAACTTTACTTTCTACTTCCTACCAAACTTTTTCCCAGTAAACACAATTCAACAGTGTGCCTCATCAAAAATCCTGTGAATCTTGACACACAGTGAGGTTGTGTTGCCAAATATATTAAAAGTCTTGAAAAATCTCTCATGGCTTTTTAATTAAACTCTATATGTGAGAGGCAAGAGATTCCTTGCTTTTATTGTCTAGATGCGATCATCAGTGATGGAAGCTCTGTGCAAAATCTGTATGCTGGTACTCCCATGGTATGGAATATGGAAATTTCTTCTGAAAGAAGAAGAAAACAATGATGCTGAGAAGAATGCATTTCTCTGTTCTTACAACAGTACTACGTATGTAAATACACATAAAAGCACAATACAGCTCTGAGCGTATAAAAGACTAGTAGCCAGGGTTGCTCTTTAGAAATTTTGAGGAATTTTTATTACAAAGAACTAGCAGCAAATTATTAAAACAATTAAATACTTTCGAGAATAATTAGTTTCTTTAGGCAGTAACAGAAGGAGGTTCTGAAATGCTGTAACAGAAGTTGGACAAACAGAAAAAGTTCCTGCAAAGTTTATGTATTATGTTGTAACTCCACTTACCAAAAACATGGTCTGAATCAGGATACAGTGTGAACTGAACCAGTCAAAATCCAAGTAAAATTTTACTGTAGATGCTAGCAGACAAGACTCTGAAAAGCCTTTCTTTCCTATCTGTGTGCTAAGGATGTGGTAGGTCTATCCTCTGGCAGAAGCCGTCCAGGATTCTTTTGGCTCAGGCTCCAGATTAACACAGATCATCTCTGCACAGACAAATTCCTTGGGAGATGAAGGGTTTACACAAGTATCACCAGGCCACACAAATATGTTGTTGCATTTCAAACCCGTTTCACTGCCAGAAATTTCAGTGTGTACAGACCTTCCTTTTGTTTAGGGATTTCCCACATCTATCTCCACACAGCTCAACTGTTGCATCCTTCCAATTACTACATCCAAGAACTCTGCAGATGGTGACTCCTGGAAGATTTAAGAGAGGTAATTATCTCTGCTTGGCAAGTCTTGTGCTAGGTTTGTCAAGCTAATACTTAAGTTGTGCCTTTTTCAGAGCACTGTCAAGTGAGACATTATTTTGTCTTATATAATGTCTCACATTATTTTAAAGTGATAACAGAATTTGATTAACTGAAGAAAAATCCACACCCATGGAAGAATACCAGGCAATTACAACCTGACTGTCCTCCCAGTACAGACTAGCACACAGCACGTGTTGAGCTCTTTGACCACATAAAATAGCAATCTTATCTTTCTCTGTTCTCAGTAGTTTTCTGACCTTAGTATCAGGTGCATACCAGCAGTCCTACTGGAAGCAAGAGGGATTGCAGCTACTGAAAGCATGCATCTCAACTATAATCACCAACTGTTTCTATAAATACAAAGTATGAAAATAACACGTCTTTTATCTGCCAGGTGTTCCGGCAGCTATTTTTGAGTGGCGCCAAGACCTGATAACATATTTAGCCTATGTGGTAAATGTTCACAAAGTGGTTGCACTATATGCCAAAAATAAATCTTCAGTGGCCTGAGCTGTGCCACCTCCTGCTCCTGTACTCTATGCTGGTGAGACCTCACCTGGAGTACTGCATCCAGATATGGAAATCACAGAATGGCCAGGGTTGGAACAGACCTTAAGGATAATGAAGCTCCAACCCCCCTGCCACATGCAGGGCCACCAACCTTCCCATTTAATACTAGACCAGGCTGTCCAGGGCCCCATCCAATCTGGTCTTGAACACCTCCAGGGATGGGGCAATACAGGAGAGATATGGGCCTGCTGGAGTACATCCAGAAGAGGACCACAAAAATGATCCAAGGGATGAAACACCTCTCCTGCGAGAGTAGAGTTAGAGAGCTGAGGCCATTCAGCATGGGGAAGGCGAGAAGGCTCTGGGGAGACCTGAGAGCAGCCTTTCAGCATCTAAAGGGAAGCTACAGGAAAGACTCTTTATCACAGTCTGTTGTGCCAGGACAAGGGGAAATGACTTCAAGTGAAAAGATATGTGATTTTGACTAGATATTAGAAAAACAAACAAACAAACAAAAAACCATAATGGTAGTGAAGCACTGGAACAGGTAGCCCAGAGAGGTGACTGATGCCTTGTTTCTGGGGACAAGGGAAGGTTGGGCTAGAGAGGCTGTAAGCACCCTGACATAGCTGCAGACGTCCATTGCAGAGGAGTTGGACTATGACCTTTAAGAGTTCCTTCCAACACAAACTATTCTATGATTATATGATCCTGTTTTGGAGGAGTAGGATAGGTAAGCGTATCTGGAAATAAAAATCAGCAAAGTTGGAGTTAGGGCTTGCCGTACATTGCCCAGCATCAGGGGCCTGCAGAGGTCCACATGCAGCACTTCTGAGGGCAGAACACTTCTGTGAAGCCTGGCACAGCTACCTGTGCACTCACTCCCTATGAATACTCTAGCTCTTTCACTAATAGACTGACACAGCAGCAAGACTCTTCCATTCCCTCTCCGCTCAGGTTCACACTCACAGCTGCTTCCCCTGCCAGCCTTTCAAACCTTCTCTGTTACGGGGACACCAACAGACAGGTGACATCAGCACCTTGAGATGCTGCCCACAAGATGCCAAGCTTCACGTCCCTACAACCCGCTCTGACGCAGCCAGCCTGCAGGCTCCCCGCCCTCGGGTGGCGCTGCCCTCCCCAGCCCACCCGCCGCACCGGCAGCAGCCCTCAGCCCAGCTCGGCGGGAACCTCCCCTTGGCCCCGCCCCCATTTTGAGTTTAAACGGGCAATTCCTGTCTCTCCCGTCCTTAGCTAGGGAAGAAGCCGAAGAAGCCACAGTCTTCCTGCCCTCCCGCCCAGCCAGTACAGCGCAGCCCACGGGCCCAGGAGGGCTCCCAACGCTGCCCCGCTGAGCTGTCACAGGGCGCACCGCGCCCCCGCCCGGGTGACGGCTCTCCTTCCCGCGCGACCATTACGCATGCGCACAAATACTGCCGTTCGCGCCGCACCTCGGCCGCCACCCCGCCACCCCTAGCACCCAGGGAGGGTGTGGGGAGGAAGCGCAGAGGGGACTTTGTCCCGGGAGAGCCGCTGCCGTCATGCGGGAGGTGGCCAATGAGCGAGCGCGATTAAAATAGCGCACTATAAAGAGCAGCCCGGGCTGCGCGGTGCCTTGGGCAGCTGTCGTGCAACGCAGCGTTAGTCATGGCGCCTGGCTGCGGCTGGCTCTCGCCCTGAAGGGCTGCTTGAGGCGTGTCTGTGTGGTTGCCATGAGAAGTGATGCATTGAGAGCTTCGCTTCCTCTCATGGATGTAGTGGTCCTTCCTGCTGCATTTAGTTCTCTTCCTCCAAACGTGCTTTCCTTATTCAGACTGTAGAGGTAGCCTGTGCTGTGCTATCGTGAGAGAGCTGCTGTGTGTGGCGCATTCTTAAAGCAGCATCTGTTTAAGGCTGGCTGTTATCAGTGGAGGAAGTGGAGAGAGAGGCATTACTGTACCCTGTACTCTTCCATCTCTCCTCCATTCTTCTGAGCTGCACTGCATCAGAAAATGCTCTCAGATGTGCTATGAGCCCAGGCCTTACTGTGTAGGTAGCCCAGGCCTTAGGAGTGGTAGGTCTTCTTACAAAGATGCAGGCTTGGCCTGTAGGTCACAGCAGAGACTGGAGTTTGCTGCTTGGGCCTCCCAATCCTGTAGAGGCACACATGATAAATACAGTGTATGGAGAAGCATAATGTGAGGTTTCTATACCATTTCTCTCTGAAAGACTGGGCTGCTTCACCGAGGTGGGAGGAAAAATGTATTAAAACAGCACTCGAAATGTGGCCAGCAATATTGGCGATCTATTTGAGGACTTCTGCTTTAGTATGCGGTCAGGAAAGTGTGAGCAATACACTGACTTCATGGCTGCACTCAGACTGCAAGTGCTGGAAGTGGCTCACTAAGGAGATGTGTTCCTCCTTGCTGCAACTTGCTGCTTCTGTGGAAATACCCCTAGCACAGCTGCTCTTGATCTGTGCTATGGCGGTGTGTTGCACATTCTCACCTTACTAATTACATATGTTGCAGTGCTACTATTGAATCAGCTAGGTTATCTGTGCTAGCATCGTCAGGGGCTTTTGGTGAGTTAATAGAAAGCATACATTTGCAATTTGGGAAGGTCAGCATCTTACATGCTTATAGATACACACATGCTTTAACCCAGCTGAATTATCTAAATATGAGACAATTTTGTTCTATTATGTAGATAGATATATATAATTCTATTTTGTATATATATATATATATACAGTTGTGTATATATATATATATAAAGTTTCCACTGGATTTAGGGATAAGTATTTACTGAAATGTTTAATGTGGCAGCAGGGAGGATGGAGGAGAGAGGGATCACCAGAAAAGATTATGAGGAGACAGGTTCAAAAGAAGATGCCTCTTCACAAAATGCACTTAAATCCTGGAACTCATTGCTACAGTTTGTTGGAAATGTGAGAAGTTCAAAAAGCAATTAGTACAATCACACATGAAGAATCCATGCGAAGATGTTCAACACAAACACCTCTGATTCAGATTCAGAACATCTTTGAGGTGCAAATGCGCATCCTGCGGAAGCATTCTGGGGAGCAGCCTGCCCCATTCTCCCTCTGTCATTAGGTGGATGCTGTCAGCTGCTGCAGGAGATGGGTATGGAAATGCTGCTCTGCACAGGCATCCCTGTGTTTAACTGTCATTCAAAAGCTTTTTGCAATCTTTGATAAATAATAAACAGCAATTCTGGCGATAAACTTTAATGTTACTTGGATAGTTATGTCCTTATGTGCCTGTTCATCCTTGCCTGTTGCTTTGACTGTACACTGGAAGAGGATGGGAGGCTATTTCTCCACTTGTTTGTATTACACCATGTAAGCTGAGCACTGACCTGTGTTGGTGGTTTCTAGCATCTCGAACATGAACAAGTATGATTGGTCTGTATTTTTGAAGATGGCCACAAGCAAAAAAAGCTTGCTGCTCATATAAACATCTGAAGTAAGAAATTGTGCATTCCAATCCTGATTACCTGTAAGAATTAGCCAGGTACTCTACCTGAGAAAACATTGAATACCAGCTGCCTAAATAGTAGGCAGTAGAAATAAAATTTCATGAGCCACACCGGCAATAGCTTTTATTTATTGTCTAGGAGCATGGATTGGACCTTGAGAACCCACTGCCAATGAAGGCTAAGATCAAGGGCAAGACATGAGTGTAGCAGAACAGATGTGAGGGCTGCATGGTGCCCACGTCCGCCTCTGTCCCATCGCACCTCTAACAGGACGGTGCTCATCCCTAATGCTGGTTCTACATCTGCCTCACTGAAAGCTGGTGGTGGCTTCTGCCCACGGAAGGCTGCACACACTAAAGGTCTTTTGCTCCGTGTCCACACAACTACCTTTTGTGTTGGATGCTTTTTGCCGAAAGAGCAGGGTGTCCCTAAGGAGGTGTGGAAGGACTTGGTGGTGTTAAGCAGGCAAATGCTGAGGACCATGCACTGACTGCAGGCTCAGAAATTGGGTCAGCTGGGCTTGCTCCTGGGGTTTTTCCTTTAGCAGAGAGATACAGTTGCCGTGATGTGTGATCAGGTAGCTACTGTTCTAGCACTGGCGGTGTCCCTGGGTTTGAGAGGTTTTCCAGTCATGCATTACCGTGGCACTGTGATTTTCCTTACATACTCTTCTTGCCAGTCCCAAAGTGCCTCTGTCTTTAAAGTTGTTTGAAACTCAGGTGCTTCTCACGTTACTGTCATAGAATCATAGAATCATTAAGGTTGGAAAGATCATCTAGTCCAATCATAAACCCAGCCCCACTGTGCCCACTAAAACATGTCCTTCAGTGCCACACCTACACATTTCTTGAATACCTCCAGGTACAGTGACTCCACCACCTCCCTGGGCAGCCTGTGCCAATGCATCACCACTCCTTCTGAGAAGATTTTCTCTTAAGATCCAATTTGAATATGATGAACCAAACATTTCCTTTATCATCGAATCATTTGAGTTGAAAGGACCCTTAAAGGTCATCTAGTCCTACTCCCTTGCAATGAACAGGGCCACCTACAGCTAGATTAGGTTGCTCAGAGCCCTGTCCAACCTGGATTTGAATGTCAGGGATGGGGCATCCACTACCTCTCCGGGCAACCTGTTCCAGTGCCTCACCACTCTTACAGTATATTGTATATTTTATCTAGATTAGTGCCTTTTACATTTTAACAAAAGATATTTTTGCTCTTTAGGCTGCTTTTGGAGAGAAATTACAATTCAGTTTGAAATTCAGGAAGCCCTCATTTTAAAATATTGTTTCAAATGGTAATGTTGGGAAAATCTAGACATTCTTATCAAAACGTTCTGGATCAATATTTATTAAACAAAGGTGATTCTAGCTGGATTTGTGAATTCCAGTATTACTGAACTATTTGTTTGCAATGACCATGCTCTTAAAAATTTTTAAATGAGTTGATTTCTGACTAAAGCAGAAAAATAGTCTCTCAGCAATTTCACAGTGGAGCAGAGACACTTGGAGAAAGCCTAGAACTAGTGAGACTGCAGCTTGCCCTGCCTCTGCTTGCAGCCCTCTACCCCAATCCTGCAGCTGTCCCCAGCAAGAACTACAGTGCCATAGTCCCAGGTGGCTCCCGTAAGTCCATCTTTGGTGCTCCCTGCATAGAATAGGGACCTGTGGGACTCTCCATAGGCAGTATAAGAACCTTGAGGGAAATGCTAATGTTTGTGGGTTTGCATTGCTGCGTCAATAAAATATACCTTAGAATACATCCAGGAAGTTTGAAAACCATAAGTAGAAAATATATCGTTGTTGTCATGCTCCTCACACTGCCTGCAGCACAGTTATTAATTCTATCCACTTTTGAGTTGATTCACTACTTGTTATTTCAATCCATCTTGTGTGTTTTCACAACTAATGAATACTGGATACCTGGACCGCACTGGAAGGTTGTGAGGGGCAGCAGTACACCTGAGGGGAAACCAAATCATAATATAATGAATGTAATTGTTACTGTAATGTTTTTAATTATATGTTACCCAGAAAGAAAAGGAGCAAGCAGGGCTCCTATGTAAATTCTGATTCTATTGCTAACTTTAAGTTAAAAAATTTCTATTCAGCCAGGCTGAGAGCAGAGCACAGTAACATTCAGCCGTTAGACACTGACAAAAGAACATAGATTGTATCATACTTTATGGCTATAATATTACATTCTGCAACATCACTGTAGAGTAATTTTTATAGTGTAGTTTATCTTCATGCAACATTTTTTTAAGCATCGACTTTAAAATATTATTTACAGGATTGTACTGTATTTGTAAATTCTAATGAAGGAAAAATGACACTGTTTCAGGCGAACAGCAGGAAAAATAATTGAACTTAAGCTTTCACATAACTTCCCCGAAGTACCCTCTGCTCACATAACAGCAGATGGAGGGGAAAATCACAAGCAGCATTAGATGGAACACTTCAGGTTGGCCTTACAGTCTCTTGACAATTGTATGCCATAAACAAACTCTTCACATTCTTCTTCCAAAAAAAACCTGAACAGTTATTTTCATGAAATCAGGAGCATACTTTTCTAGATATGACTAATCTTACTTTCTTATGTATGGTTGCACATAGTTCACATTACTTCAGGTAAGTGAGGATAACAGATATGATGTATGTGCTTGGAATTTCTTTTGAACACAGACTTGACCTTTCATAAACCAATATTTTTTAATCATTGCAGTAGATACAATTCATTGTTTTTTCTTACAGCTACTTAAGAATACAAAATATGTCACTGACAATTCAAATGCAGCAATTGAACAGCCTCTTAATTTTCCAGCTGATAAAACTCAAAGAAGAAGAGGCAGAAAGTCTTCTAACTGACTTTCCCTTTGCACAGTTTCCAAAACAAATATTCAAGTCAGCATTTGGTTGACTGAATCTTTTCACAAATATCTACAGCAACCCTCCTAGTGATGCTAAGTCTCCTGTAAAAATATGATAAGGAGCCTAGTGACTAATCCATAAAACTGACATATAATGCTCCACCAGAGAAGCTAAAACATTTACAGGTAACACAAGCCACACCTTCACGTCCTTTCCATTTATTCTTATCCAACTGGTGTCAGCCATATAGAGACTGATTTATACAAAGTCATGACAGTCTTTGCCATTGTGGGAACAAAACCATTGTGAAATCTTGATCTTATTGACTTCAATACCTAAAACAAAATTTCACTGCCAGTTGTTTTTTGTGTGTGTCATTAAAGAAAACTGATAAATTGTTCTCAAATGCTAACAGACAGGCACAGGGAGTGTGGACTGGGTGTGCATGTAGTGAGCATATCCACGGGCTGAGTGCATGGAGTGTTTTCTTTTCAGACAGATGACATGTATTTGGATGCATACAGGAATGGGAAATAAATGAAAAAAAAAGAAAAAAAAATAGCACAGTGTGTTGATTTACTGCAGTTTACAGAACAGCATTTACAGAGCAACATTCCATCTTTGGAAGTGTCCATGGCTCGCTAGACTAGTTTTGATCTCAAATCATCTGAATATAGATACTCAGTTTGACACATTTAGAAATGCTTTGCTCCAGTCGTGTCATAAACACTTCTTATAAACATATAGATAGATGTATTAAAGTCAGCGTGTGCCTTTGAAGCCACAAGCATGAGCGGTTCACAGAAAAAATCTTCCTTAGGGTATGAGATGTGAAGCAGGTGCTTATCTCTGCAGGTGTCATTCCTGAGATCTTTCTTGGGCTTGGGTCTGGCCTGCTGGGTTAGCAGACATCTCCTCTGTACTGCAGAGAGGACATAGCACAGGGCAGGCTGGACAAGCAGGGACTGGTTCCATCACTACAACCAGCAAGGAAATGGTGTTGCTGCAATGGAGCAGCAATGAACTTTTACAAGTTGGAATGCTCCACTTAAAAAGCTGGCCTAGGAGCAGCCAGGAATGCTGACCAAGCCTGTCCCCTCTGCTTGCCCAGAGCTGACCTTCTGTTCCTGGGGTAGCAGTGAGGGTGCCTGTTGGCGTTCCCTCTATGCCAACAACATCAAGCCCCACTAAGATCTCTGCAGAATGAACCTTTACCACTACAACCATTGTGTTAGAAATCAGGAGGAAAGATTTTGTTACTATTTTAATTTTTACTGTTTTGATTTTCACCTGAAGGTAGGGAAAGCACGTGTTTTGATGCCTTACCAGGATGCATCAGTTAGACAAATGCTGGTTTCACCGTAGATTTATGGAAGCCTGCACCCTAAGCCTAGCTCAGTCCAGCTGAGCAGATTCTGGCAAAAATGTTACATTACAACTCCAAATGCACGGTAAGCAGGAACAGTGCTAGGAAAGGCTTTAGGCTAAATAAGCTCCACATGACAAACACAGAATTGATGCCTGGCAACGTCAACCACGCTTGGCCGTGGTGCAATACCGTGGGCAAAGGGTGGGTGTGCGAGCCTGCCTCTGAGCGACGAGACTTCACCCGCAGGTAAAGGGGCTTTGCCTTCATGTCATCGGTGACATCTAGCGGTAATATACAGAAATTCAGCTGAAGTCTCTTAAAAGGCTGTGTGCGAATTCAAACAGATGATCTCAATTGAAGTATGTTACAGAGCTGGAATTGCCCAAGTGTATTTCTTTCTGACAAACAAATAAAATCAAACAATGACCTTGCACAAGGAACAAGGACGGGCCTGTGCACGGCACGATCTTTTCATAGAATCATAGAATCATCATAGAATCACTAAGGTTGGAAAAGACCTAAAAGATCACCCAGTCCAACCGTTCACCTATTCCCAATAGCTCCTACTAAACCATGTCCCTCAACGCAACATCCAGTCTTTCCTTGAACACCCCCAGGGTCGGTGATTCCACCACCTCCCTGGGCAGTCCATTCCAGTGCCTGACCACCCTTTCTGAAAAGTAATACTTCCTCATGTCCAGCCTGAATCTCCCCTGCCGTAGCTTGAAACCATTCCCCCTGGTCCTATCACTAATGACACGAGAGAAGAGGCCGACCCCCAGCTCACTACAACCTCCCTTCAGGAAGTTATAGAGAGCAATAAGGTCTCCCCTGAGCCTCCTCTTCTCCAGGCTGAACATTCCCAGCTCCTTCAGCCTCTCCTCATATGGCCTGTGTTCCAGACCCCTCACCAGCTTTGTTGCCCTTCTTTGAACACGTTCCAGGGCCTCAATATCTTTCTTGCAGTGAGGGGCCCAAAACTGGACACAGTACTCGAGGTGCGGCCTCACTAGTGCTGAATATAGGGGAACAATCACCTCTCTGCTCCTGCTTGCAACACTGTTTCTGATGCAAGCCAGGATGCCATTGGCCTTCTTGGCCACCTGGGCACACTGTTTTGTTTGGTGGTGGGCAACAGTGGAACCAAGGA
Source organism: Lagopus leucura (assembly GCF_019238085.1). Taxonomy (NCBI): domain Eukaryota; kingdom Metazoa; phylum Chordata; class Aves; order Galliformes; family Phasianidae; genus Lagopus; species Lagopus leucura. The sequence continues at coordinate 51,762,359 of NW_024962252.1, read as the reverse complement.
AACCACCGAAGTATTTTCTGCATATAAAAAGCAGTTGATGAACTTCTTTACTTGTTATTATTGTTAGCTATGTGCAGCCTTTGTAAGTTGTCCATGCCTTATAGCCTCTCTAAATCAATAAAGACAGTAGCAATTCAACTCCCAGTCTGAAATCATAGAATCGAATAGTGGAGCGGCTTGGGTTGGAAGGAACCTCAAAGATCATCTAATTCCAGCCCCCCTGCCATGAGCAGAATTGCTGATCACTTGTTCAGACTGCTCAGGAACCCATCAAACCTGGCCTTGAATGCTTCCAGGGATGGGGCATCCAAAGCTCCTCTGTTAATAAATATGACAATTTAAATGGGCTACTAGTGAAGGTAGAGGGGCTTAAAACAGAAAATAGTAGAAAATAGCAGAAAGGTGCTACAAAAAGAACTTCATTCACACTTGACAGGTGGAGTTTTAGAGGAAGGAATTGTCATCAACTGGATTGAGATTAGCAGTGGGCTACTAAGATAGTTGAAGCTGGGGAACATGTCCACCGAGGAGAAGCTGATGGACAAGGGCTGGTTCAGCCAGGAGCAGAGATGACAGCAGCCTCTGAGCATCCATGGTGGGTCAGCAAGACAGCAGATCTGAGCTCTTTGCATCAGCAAATGGCAAAAGGATGAGAGACACTGGCCATGAGTTGAAACTGGTGTCTCATAGTCAGCCTAAGGAATCCCTTTCTCAACCTGAGGACAATGTATCAGGCCGCTGAGAGATGCCGAGCAATCTCTGTCCTTGGAGGCTTTTGAAACCCAACTGGATAAACACTGAGCAACTTGGTCTGAGCAACAGCAACTTATTTTATTAAGGATGAGCAACAGGGAGTGTTTTTCATTGCTGTGATCTTAAGAGTTGAACATTCTTGCCAGAAGACACTTTGCAAGAGTGAGAAAAAATCTCTCAGGAGTCATTGGGTATCTTTTCTCCTGCCTCTCTTACTGAGATTCCCCACCTTTATGATTCTAGCAGCAGACATTACAGGCAACTCTTGAAAATTGTTCCTCAGAGGACTTTTCTCTTCATAGACTTCTGAAACCAGAGTCTGAACCTTTAAGTTTCAGCTCACCTTGAAGAATAAACGGTTCCTGGAGGAGTTAACTTTGATAAGGCAAGTGCAAAAAAGCACGCTGATAGCATATCAACTAACCAGCTACACAGAGAACATGTTTTGTGTTTCATAGCCTGTTACTCCGGAGGGGCAATGCAAAACAGAGACCTATGGAGCTGTTAGGTCTGGAGAATGATGCTCCGCGTCTAGCTGTGCCAGGAATGGGCTTGAGTTATTATTCCATCTATAACAGAACAAGACAGACAGAAGTTAAACATCTGGAATTGATTTTCTTTTGTGAATATTATTTTGAACTTCTGGAAAGTGTTCTCATTCAGACCACTGAAGCTTCACTTGATACATGCCCATAATGACCTTGTAGGGCTTCAGCAGCTCTAAACCCAGGCTCAGTACACAATACTAATGCTGACTCGTGGTCAGACTATTCTCATTGCCAGCAAACATTGTATTTACAATGTGAGGTCACCCAACAGAGTCCTCACTAAAATTCTGAGCTTCGTGGCCTTACCACTGCACCTGCTGTGTATTTCCATGCTGCATCTCAGATCTGTCTTGAGCCACTTCAAAAATCTGAATTGCTTCAGCCTATTTTTCCCAAGATGGGATGAAAATACGCTTTCAATCATCTTTTCAGTTATCCTGGCAGATAAATCTCATCCCCTCCTTGCTATGCAGGCAGAATTTGGTATTCTATCTTTGTACCACCTTCATGGAGCTGTGTATGGGAGGGTCAGGCTGGGTGTTTGGAAAAGGTTCTTCAGCAGAGGGCGATGGGCATGGCACAGACTCCCCAGGGCAGTGGTCATGGCCCCAAACTGCTGGAGTTCAAGGAATCTTTGGACAACTCTCTCAGATGTAGGGTTTGCATTTTGGATGTTGTGTGTAGCCAGGGCTTGGACTCTTGTGATTCTTGTGGGTCCTTTCTAACAAGGGACACTCTGCAGTTCTGTTCTATGGTCTTGAGGTACCTCAGATGAGAAACTGGTGGAACGGTACTGTGCTGCTTTGGCACACTGTGGTGTGTGAGGAAAAACATTTGTGCATGGGTGGGCAGGAGGCTGGACCTCTGATCTGTGTTTTGTGGTTCTCATGGAAACTTTCCTGTAATTTTCAGAAGGAATAAAAAGAAGTGGCAGAACGAAACTGCTGAAAGCCAGAAGTTATTATCTGGACCAGATCTTCTAAGAAGTCTATATCCCATATGGGCTCCAAAAATATCTGGAAAATTTTTCAGAAAAGCTCAAGTGCTGACTGTTCTGAGAACATGCCTGTGGGCACTCTTCCCAAAGAAATCCTGTCCCATGGCTCTCTGAAAATTATAGGATATCCCTTCCTTGCTTGTGCCCCATAACTGAAGTTGGACACACAGTCAAGACACAGATTGTGTGTCATGCACTTGTAAAAATCCAAAGGAAACACAAAGAAGCCACCTGAAAAAAAAATGCACTCTGTGCCTTGAAAAATGCAGGCTGCCAAGGACTCATTGCCAAACTCGATGCAGGGAGCTGTTTTGTTCTTTTTGTTCTGCATTACACCCATTTATCCTGCAGTCTCAGCACTGTAGCCCAGCCATTCATCTCCCCACACTTCTGGCCACTTCCCAAGAGCAGAGCTACCAGCATAACCATGACACCACACCCATGTACAGCACTGACATCTCTTGGAGAGCTAGAGGGAGCACTCAGCAAACGTTCAGCTATGCATTACCTTACGCACTTGTAGAAGTATTTCTAGACAGATCTGGCTGCTGAGTTTCCTTGCCAATATGAGGCAGCTCAAAGCCCTGGCTCCTTTCTGCACTAAGTTTTGGACTTAACCATAACAGTACGTCATGGTGTGCTGAGCTCTGCCAGGTCTGTTCAGTAGAGGAATGCTTGATAAAGGCCAGTCCTACAAGTTTGTGTTTCCCTCCAGGGAATGACATGATCTCTAGACTTGGGAATAAAACCCCAGGGAGACCCTCAGTAGCAGCTGAATGACTGAACCAACGTGCTTAGACCTAGGATGGCTTCACCACTGCTGCACTTTCCTGGCCGTCAACACCGAAGGCATCGTTTCTCCAAGGCACAAAAACGTGTGCTGGTGCAAAAACCTGGTGCTCTCTGTTGCTAAATCTCTTCCCAAGCAGAGACTGCTGCAGCACACGTTAAGTAAAACTCATTCACTGTACAATGCCTGCCAAGGGACCAACTGACCACACTTCCCCGCCCTCTGATACAATCCACAGAACAACAGAGAGCGCACAAATCAGAGGGTGCACACATGTGCACACACACTTTCACTCCATGGTGGCCGCTGAACTGAAGTGCTGCAGGCAGACACACAAAGCCCAGCCATATGGCAGGGGAAAGCAGGGAGAGCATATGGCGTTCCTGTTGGCCCCAGCTCAGAGAGGACACCACTACCATTTAGTCTGCAAACTATGATTTTTGTTCAAACAAAACAAAACAATACCTTTCTGAAGTCAAGCTCCCAAGCCTCTGAGCTATTGTGATTTTAATAGTCTGTGTTGTTAGACATTATTCTTGTGAAGCTTTTCTTATGCTTGCCAAGGCTGCCATGATAGGTAGTACTCTTATGTGCTGTGCTTTGGGTTGGGTTTGACAGCACTCTGCCCTGTGTGTGCGTGCTCACTGTGCTGGGCTGCCCAGGATGCAGTTACCTCTCTTCCTAGCAGCCTGTACGGTGGTGTGCTTTGCATTTGGAGCTAACACCGTACTGATAACACACTAGTGTTCTGGCTGCTGCTGAACAGCACTCCTACAGCATTGCTCAAGGCTTTCTTTCTCTTCTCTTCCCCCCAGATTAAGCAGGCTGGGCTGCACAGGAGGTTGGAAGGGGACACAGTTGACCATAGCTGACTGAGGGGATGTTCCCTACCTTGTAGTGCTGTGCTCTTCCCATGCAATTGTGATGCATGCAGAAAGCCTGCTTCCCAGAGAAGGTCTGGACATCTGCCTGCCAATGAGAAGCAGTGCATGAGCTCCACTTTTTGCTTTGTTTTCTGCACAGTGTTTGCTTTTCCTATTAAACTGTCTTTGAATATCAGCGACACACTGCCCCTGCCCCAAGGAACACACGTGCCCTGTGCTGCTCAGGTGGCTCATGCAGTGCCATTAGGGACACCTGAGGGGAGCTGTCAGCATAAGGAATGGCAGCAGAGCCTGGGGCTCAGCGTGTACAAGACGTGGCAGATGGAGTGCAAAAGCATAGGGCTGGCTGGCAGCAGGCGCTTTGGGAAGGGGTCCTCACCTCGTGTGAGCTTGTCTCCCATTTTACTGGGCTGTGCTCCAGACTGTGTTCTCACTTCTTTATTTCTCAAATATCTGTGAGTGAAAGCCTGCATAAGTGTCTAAATTCTCAGTCTAGTACGAATGTCAAATTACTGTTTTTTATTATCTAAATTGGTGACTACCTGTTTTAATTAGTCTTCACTTTACATGACTGTAAGTTGATTATCTTTATGGGTGCCCATGTTGACATGCACATGAGGTTTTGTGCAGAACAAAGCATGCTTTGTTTTCAGCGTTAGCATCAAAAGAAAGACAAAAAAGAAATAAGACAAGCAGACCTGATCCCGATTTTCATCTTCCTTTCAGTGTGGTCTGCAGTTGCCACCTTCTGAAATTCTCAGGTATTTTGTGTACTGGTGGGTCTGGCCAAGCACTGTATGAGCTTAAAAAAAATATGCCTTCTTTTTGCAGTGATCAGGAAAACGTCCCTGGTGTAAACATCAGTGGACAGAAAGTAATGGTCTGTCTCTCTTCCGAAGGTCTGAAGATACAATTTAAACTGTCAGACTTCAGCTCATATCAAATAATGAGCAAATATGTAGGTGTAGTAATAAATCACTCCTGGTCACGTTGTCTGGGAGCATATTGCAGCTTCCCCAGGAGCTGGCGTGCATCCCTGCCCTGGGGGCTCAATCGAGCCCTCACTGGCATTGTGCTGCTGATGCCAAAGCCCCACTGAATTTGCTGCCAGAGGGTGTTCAGGAAGTGAACCAAGCACTTTGGAAATAAGTTTTGTTTGTATGTTAAACAGTAGATGCTCTTAGCAGTGAAACTGATAACATGCAAGCGGAAAAACAAATAAGCAAAGAGCCCCCAGGACTCCTTGGTTCACACAAGAGCCGAAGAAAAAGGGGGTGATATTGGCAGAGCTGGTGACTGATTTGCTGCTTATACACAGGCAAGGGAAGAGCTGCATCTTTCTGGCCTGTGCCAACCTGTTCTTTAAGGGATTTGAGCGTTTCAAAAAATGTTCTATTTTGCTGACTCTTATTTAATGACTGCAAACAATCAGGAACACAATAATTAATCTCTTCCCCTTTTCAAGGTCATGCTGAAGCTCTTTTTCACCAGCCCAGCACCAGTTTTTCCTCACTTAAGTGCCATCATCTGGACTGCAAGGGACAGCATCCCATCTGGAAGCAATTCATCACTGCCTGCAACAAATCCTTTACCGTTATCTCCAGCTGCCACTCTGCACAGCTGAGGGAGAGGAGGCTGCTTGTGAAACATGATCTGTGAAATGCTACAGCAGGCCAGGGAAGAGGAACGCTGGTGCTTGTTAATTTGTTGTTGCCTTTGTTGTTATCCCTGCTAGGGAAAGGTTTAGCATCGCTACACAGAGCATGTTTCATGCAAGCACAGGCTGTGAGCTTGCCCAAAGCCCCGTCCCCAGGGGGGTCTCAGCTGCAGTAAGCTTCTTTGCATCCTCTGGGAGGCCAGGAGGACCCTGGCACTGCATGGCTTGGCCCAGCCGGCAGCAGGGGAAAAAAGGAGGATTGCATCTACACAAGAGCACAGCATTTTGTCACAACATCATTGTCAGCTATGACGCATTGACTCTCTTCCACAAAAAATGAGATCAGTGACAGTGGTTCTCTGCAGAATTTGTGTGCAAGAAGGTGCATGTATTGTAAGTAGAGCTTCACTGCTTCCAGATGTAAAGGCTGGATGAGTATTTTACGTGCCTACTGAGCTGGCTTTGGGAAATGCTGGCAGAAATTGGCCATTGTTCAATAAGAGCTAATTGGAAAAAAAAAGAATTAATAAAAAAAAAGTTTATTAATTTATTAATATTAATAATACACTTATTTTTATCAGATACCTTGCAATAGCAAGGAAGTGTCCAAAGAGTGACCTGGCTGTCCTGGGACATAATCCTAAGAGACATGAAGAGTGAATGGCCACCCCAGCCCAGTGTATGTGTCAGTCCATGCTCCATCTGCCGCAGACCCGTGGGTCTTCCCATGCAAGGTCTGGTTTGCGCTGTGTGGCAGGAAAAGGTAAGACTGTTTGTGTGTTACAAAGTTCAGTGCAAAGCCACATCCCAAAGTAATTTATTGCCTTAGAAAGTGGAAGTGCGAGGAGAAGGAGGAGTATACAGAAGAGTTTGGAGAGGATTATGAAGAGGAGGAGATAAAGCAGATAAATTCTGTTTACTGCTGCGCTGTTGTAAATTTAGAGTAACTGCACTAGCTCCAGCAATGTTAACAGCATGATATAGTTGTGGAAAAGGGTTTTAATATAGACTAGCTTGAGGCAAATTCCAGCCTGATTTATTTCACATAAATCACAGGATATGGGAGCCTGTAGATGCCACTCATCAGGGAAGCACTCACAAGGTGTCCCATCAGGGCTGTTGGCTGGTGGCACCAGCTGCAGAAATGGCCAGGACATGGGACAGTGTTTAGGGTGCATCGACGTTGCATTCAGCAACACTTGAGTGCCCTCACTGGCACTGCCTCACTGTCAGCTGCAGTCAATACAAACCAGAATTGCCCCTTCCCAGCCTCTCTCGGCTGCTGATGTGCATGGTGTGGCCGAGAGGAAGGTCGGTGAGAATTTTGGTCCTGATCCACCTGCAAAATCTGGTGAAGGGAAGGCAGCTTCACTTCATTCCTGGAGAGCCCTGGCTCTCCTCCCTGCTCCTGCCTCTGTCTTTCCTCCCTGCCCTTCTGCTGTTTTGTCCCTCCTCGCCAGCAGGCACAGCACATCAACCACGCAAAGAGCTGCTTGTCCACAAGTGATTCACTTTTTCAAGAGGAGAAGGAAGTGGTTTTGCTGTTTTCACAATGACTCTCACATATCGTGATGAAGGGATTTAAGGAATCTTTAATTAATCCCAAAGAATTTAGGTGCAGGTTTGTACATTTGGAGGCAATTCTGAAAGTTCTGTAGAAATAAAAGTCTGATATTTTAGGAACCGGTTTAGTTTCCAGATTGCACTGTCCACTGCCTGCTGAAAAGTCTATCTGAAAGTCTCTGCAGATGGCAAAGCCTTTTCCCTGCATCTCTCTGAGTGACACATCACTTTTGGCTTGCCTGGGCTGTGCTGAATGAAGAGAAATTGTCTTGGGCCACATATGTGTAGGTTGCTCTGAAAGTACTATGTCCTATTTATTTCCATGGAAATTGCCATGGATACAAAGAGCACAATAACACTATTTAATACAGCAAATTCTCAACTGCAAAACACTATTTTGTCACAGTCAGATAGTGAGCACCATTAGCCATGCTTTTTTTTTTTTTTTTTTTTTTTTTTTTTTTTTTGCCAGTGATGATCAAGAGCTTGCAGTCCGTGCTTGTGGGAAACTGCACCAGTGGAAGTGACCACTATCGATGTCACCACTGCTGAAAAGCACCACACACCACATCACTGTGCTCACATTCACTGTTTGCTCTCCACAAACATTCAACAAGCATTGATGAATGCCATTGGGTGCCATTTTTCTGCATGGAGGAATTAAATTCCATTCCTCTGCTTCATACACATTTCCATTTCCATTTTAGATGTCATTCTGTCAGACTGCCCCTCTGCTGCCATCTATTGCACAGCAACAAAACATAATGGAATATTGGTGGGAAGGGTCAACCTCTACTGCTTTATCAGCAATATCTGCACTAGTTTTGGAGCCACCCATGTAAAACATAGTTAATGTATATAAGTAACAAAACTCATTTTACTTTTTACTATTTTTTATTAAAATGTTAAAAAATGAGAGCAACAGAAACATAAAACTAGTGGGATATGTGATCTTGTTTTTGTGACATTAATGCATCAGTCTGGTTTGATGGAAGTAGCTGCAGTTCTCAGTGAGCTCTCAAGGTGCTCACTTGAGATTTTTGATGAAATTCAACTCTTCTTGTACTTCATCCTTGAAAACAGCTGTTCACAAATGTACGTACTGCCAAAAAGCAGTGACATGAATAAGGGTGAATAAGAGATATTTCTCTCTGATAAGATAGCTTATCAGAGTTATGAAAGCCGGGTAAAGAGACATGATGGAATTTTTGAGTTGAGTATCTGATTACAGCTCTATACATTCCATTTGAAAATTTGCAGGTAATGTATTTACGTTGACTGAAAATGGAGATGCAAATATACCAAAAATGTGATGATTTTTTTGGTGCTCTTGAAATCTGTTCTTAAACAGAAAGCATGGATATATATTTTTTGCTGTTCACAGGACTGCATTTAGCCATCGTATCAAAATACATACAATTATTTGCCAGAACACTGCACTGCTCCTTCCCCGTGCCAAGGCAGTGCCAATTGCACAGCAATATTTGGCTGTTGTGAGTGATGGGTGCTCTGAGCCAGGTCTCACTCTGCCACCTATCCGGATTGAGAGGAGGAACACCGGTCTGGTATTTCCACTGGTGCCAAATTGCATGTGTACAGATGCGTATATAACTTGAAACGTATTGCTCATTTAATCTTTGCTGTCTGTTCGTGGTAGATGCAACTGTGGCAACTCCATAATGAAAGAACTAATAGCAACAGCGATGAGTAGTTCTGCACAAATTTGGGAGGAGGAACAAATCTGCTCTTCCTGACATCAAAGTCTCTGTGGTGACCATCACCTACCAGAGCATCACAGGGAAAGATGAGTTTCCCTGAGCAGACCCCCCCATTTGCTCTGTGGAGAGCATACTTCTGGGATTCCCAAGCTGATTCTGCAAACCGAGTGATGAGTACCATATTTTAAACTGGAGGTGCTTTATGTAGCACCTGTGCAGCTCAGTGCGGGGGTAGTGCTACACAAGCAAACAGCTTCCCTGTGCCATGCTGTCTCCCATTGTGCAGAACAAGCCAAGCTTGCCCCCTGCTCCCAGCCTCAGGCCTGTGCTGTGGTCTTGGTGGGCACAAGCGGGAGGATGATGCCCTGCTGTGCCTTTGGAGAATAACCTTCCCCCATAGCACAATTCTACAGTGATGGCTATGAGAGCTGCACTGGCTTCATCACGTACTTAACCTTTGTCGAGCAGCTGACTTCAGAAATGCTTATGGTAATAATGAGTCAGTGTTTATCAAAGAAAAACTGATAAGAGAAACACATACATAATATGCAATTTCAATGTGTCCATTTCTTTGACTTCCGATTATGTATTTCAAGGCAGTTGTCACAAGCAAGCAGCAAAAGGGGCTGTGGTAGTGCCAACAAGGGATTCTGCATTCAGAAGTCAGCCCTGAAGGTACAAAGTGGTGTCAGAGCATTGCCATACAAAGCTCCTGCACGCAGAGAGGCTGCACAGCCCCCAGGTATAATGCGGGATACCACAGCACACACCAGTGCCACATCTTCTCAGAGACAGAGGCACTGCAGCTGCCTGCCTCTGCCCATAGCTGGAAGGTCTCTTCTCATGTGTCCCTGCAGCGTATCTCTTCTGTGATGCTACAAGGCCCAGAGAGCAGACCTGTAGGCACCAAAAGCAGGCCTTGTCTGCCTGCCAGAGTGCTGCGAGTGCTGCTAACAGCTGGCTTGAGGGTGAGGTGAAAGCTGCTGAAATTCTGGTTAACTTGGGGCAAAGTTTGATGCAAAGCAGATGGCACTTTCAGTCATTCTTTTATTTCGTTCAGCAAATGGGGCCAAACATTTGGAAAGCTGTCTGTGAACATAACGTACTGTTCTTCAGCCATCTCAAAAACTACTGAGAATGTGACTTTAGTAACACAGCCCCCCCGGGCAGGGACCTGTCCTTCATCAGCCTTGTGTCAGCCTTGGCAGTCAAACAGCCAGCTCTTCACTTTGATGCTCCTTTCCTGGGACAGTTGTTCTCAAAATAGCCTCCTTCCCTGGTGCTCACGCTTGGTGCACAAGCACGCCTTGTCCTCTTCCCATATACACTTTGAAGCAGCGATCCCTTTACATGTTCAAAACCTTTTGTGGGAGCTCTGCTGAATGCTGGAGACCGATAACACATTCATTTCATTTTCAGTCACTCAGGATCTATCATGAATTACTTAGGAGAAGAGGCCATTACAAGAGGTAATGGCCTCAAATTGCTCCAAAGGAGGTTTATGCTGTATATCAGGAAAAACTTCTTCCCAGAAAGAGAGATGAGGCATTGGCACAGGCTGCCCAACAAGGTGATGCAGTCACTGTCCATGGAGGTGCTCAAGAACCATGTGGATGTGGCACTGAGGATGTGCTCAGTGGGCATGGTAGGGATGGGCTGATGGTTGACGATCTTAATGGCCTTTTCCAACATTAATGAATCTGAGATTCTCTGGTACCTCGCTACAATACACTGACCTCCCTTCCATCCCTGACAAACCCCACCCTGTTAGCTCAGTGTATTGCTGACAGGGCCAGCCACTGTTCCAAGAGGCTCTGAGCAGGTGAAGAAGGCTTGCTGGGGCAAGGCAGGACGGGCAGCTCTGCCCATGATTCCTGCCTAGCAAAAGTCTGAGCTCTTGGGCATTGCTTGCTTGGGAATGTTGTAGACTGAGCTGTATAAGCACTTGCAGTAAATTATTCTTCAGTTATTCCTGTTTTTGAAGCAAGCACATTTTCTTCATTAATTTCTTGACATGAAGGTCAGGAGCTGTCAACAAGCTGTGAGAAATGCTGATTTTAACACATTTTCCTTTTGCTGGAAACATTCCTGCTTGAAGCCTGCACAGCTGCTCTGCTTTGACACCTCCAGCTTTGCCATACGGCTCCATCTTGGAGCCCGGAGCCAGCCTGCAGCTGGAGGGACAGGTGCAGCTCAGACACTGAATAAGTACACGGGAGACATTTCCATTTCCTTTGATGCTGTAATTGAGTATGTGATATAAACCCAAAATATCTAATCTCCTCTCCTAAATCATGCAAACTCTAGGAGCAGAGCATAGGAGCTACCTGACCCTGCAGGGAAAAGGGGCTGGTGAAGTCACAGTAGGAAACAAAACAGAACCTCCTCTACTTCACTGGCAGCAGCTCCACAAAGCAGCCAGCCTTCCACAAAGGCCCTGAATCTGCTTGTCTCCCAAAAGGAAGTATTACTGCCACTGAACACATTTGGGTCTGTGAATACACCAAACCTCTGAGGTACATGAGAAACTCGAGTGAAAGTTAGGTTAAACACAGCTTCCTCTGTGCTGTAAGCAGTCCCTCCCCGAGACTTTTCAGCCCTGTGACTGAACTGTTAGTGGCTTAACCATGACGTGATGCAATGCAGGAAGCCCACAGGCCCCAAGGAAAGAACTTTCTGCTTGTCTGTGATCAGCAGAAACTGGTCAGTCTTCTTCATTCTAGACTCCTAAATGAAAAACGTACTCCAGAAAAGTTTGCCTCTGTGTCATAATGTCCTGCCAGTACTGAAATGCTGCAGTCCTAGAGTAGTGCTCCAGAATCTGCCTGCACCAGAGCCTCTGCATCTACATGAACGCTCATAGAAGATTCTCTACCATACTTAACGGCAAAAAATTATCACAACTCGGGGAACAGCCCACCTGCACAAAACAGTCACCTTTCATGATTCACAGCAATCATAGTTGAGGAGGTGCCGTAAGCTCTGAACTTTTCTGCATCTAGAAAGCCATACCTATATGAAAGAGCACTTGGCAGAGTGTTACAGTTCATAGCCACTTGTCAGCCAGGAGATTTTCAAGACAAAGCAAAAGCCTTTGTGATCCAATTGCCAGACCCACAGACCATCCAGTCTGTAGGGTTCTTGGTTTAAATGATGATTTCCCCACGGATTCACAAGCTACTTGACAGGGAAAATGCAGGCAATTGTGCCTATGAACCACCAGTCTCTTCCAGAAAACGGGCAAGTTTGTTCACCTTGCAGATTCAGCTGCCTAGGGACCACTTTCCTTCAGCTCACAAGCCAGTTTCCGGCTGCAGCAACATGTAGGACGTACTCTAATCATCTCATGCAGATCCAGACTTTGAAAAGTGGGCTCTTGGGAGAAAGTCACCGCAGGATTTGGTTCCTAGATCTACTGAGCTATTATCACAGCAGCATTTGGAAGAGGTAGCATAAGCACATTCAAATGCTCACGTTCTGGTTATAAACAAGCGTGCAGTCACAAGTCCCTGGGATTTATCAATAATAAACCTCGAGAAATAGATAGGGCAAAGCTTTTGTTTTAAAACATACATCCTCCATAGCAGACTAAGGCCCTAAAGGAAATTATTTTTAGGATGTTCTCTGGAGGACATTTAATCACCTTGTACGTTTATTTTCTGTATCTCCTGAGCTGCTCTTTAGGTGGTAACTTCATTACTCATGCCATGGAAAGGCATTAAACAAGGTGCCTCCTTTTCAGACTCTTATGGGAACAGGACCACTTCTCCAGAGGGCTAGCACTGGGAGACTGGTGTAGTCCTGCAGATCAGTGGGCCCAGACCAATTCTTGCTCTGTCTTTGAATGTGATTAGAGAAGGTGAGAGGAGCTGAGAGGGTGGCACGGAAACAGGCTTTCAGGAGAGTGAGGCAGGACTGATTTGTGGCTTTTTTTGGTGTGATTTTGGGAAAGATGTTAAATTAACTGCTGTTTTGATTTCCAGCCTGACAGCTAAGCTAGCTCTGTTTCCTTACAGAGGCAAGCATCCATTCGTGAGGTCTTCACACTGGTAGAAGGTGGCATAGGGCCTCTTGCGCTCTGATGCATTGGCTCTTTTCCCTGCCCAGGCAATCAGGTCTAAGCAGGGAGGCACAACAATTGCTGAACTTCCCTGCAGAGATTTTGGATCCCATCCCAGCACTGAAGATCCTGTCATCATTCAACCGCATTTAGTCGCCTTTTGTTGTCTGCTTGTTTTTTGATGTTGTGACAGACATGCTCTGCCAAGCTGAGAAAGCTCAGGAAAATAACTGCACAGATATGGAGGGGGTGAGCCATGTGGAGCCCAGGGCCAGCAGCAGAGACCCTCGTGTGTGAGGCTGCGGTTATGTGAGGTGGGAGGTGTCTTGCTGGCTGCAGGACTGAAGTGGGCAGGTGTGGATGACTCAAGTAAAGGTTGCTGCAAAACAAGAGCTCTGAAGATGAAATCAAGGGGTTGCTGGTAACACGAGGGACTTTTACAGGTCAGCTTGAAGACTCAGTTTCCTTTCTGTATCCTCCTCCTACCTCTCCTACAGAACCACACTGCTTCTGCCCCTCAGTTTTTCTCCTCATTCACTCTGTTTTCTGTCACATTTCATCCTTTCTGCGCTCATTCTAGCTAAATGTTTTAACTTCCTTGTGATGAGAATGAGTCTTCTTTCATAAACAGACTGATGGGAAAAAATGAGTGGAAAAAAATAATACTACTGCAGCACTAGCTGTATGGAAACATGGCTAGCAGGGCACTGCTTTGCAGGGCAAGGTGGGCCTCCATCCCCTGCTCTGGTGCAGACTGCCTGCATCACTTTTAGTGAAACGCTTGTCCTCTCTGAAGCACAAGTCCCTATCTGTAACTGGGTTAATGATGCTGCCTTTCCTCATAGGGACATGGCAAAGAAAGAAGCAGATAGAGAGCACAGTGATAGGACTAATTAACTCAGAAGCAGGCATAAGACAATCAGGAACTGCAGAGACCTGAAGCAAATACAAAAGCTGAGTTTTTCAGGCTAATTCTTGTCTCTTTATTAGCTGTTAGCATAACTATTAGATTAGGCTTAAGGAAGAAACTCCCTGCTTTGAGGGTGCTGTGAAACTGGAGCAGATTTCGCAAGAAGCTGTGGATGCCCTCGAAGTGTTCAAGGCCAGGGTTTTGGGCAACCTGACCTAATGGATGGCAACCTTGCCCATGGCAGGGAGTTGGAACTGGGTGGGCTTAAAGTCCCTTCCAACTCAAAATATTCTATTTCTATGATCCTTTAATAGGACCCATGAGGGGGTCCTTGTTTTTTGACACAAGAAATAAATTAAAGCACTTAACATCAATTGAGAGTACTTAGCTTGAGAAGCAGTTTTGTGAAAACGGGCCTATTTATAAACTCTTCTTTGCATAGGTAACATGGCCTTTTGCACAGGTATAACAGTTCATAGAAACTGTTCTGATAAGAAATTCAGCATCTGGCTGACATTACAGAAGGTGTCTGCTTTCTATGGAAATACTATGTTTTTGATGAAGAAAAAAACATCACTAAATACATCACCCAAACTAAAAAGCTTTTCAATGGAAAAAAAAATTAATCATCACGGTTGGTGGAGACCTTAAACTTTCATTCTATCGTTTTCCAGTCTTTCTGTGAGTTCTAGAAACTTGGCCTTTGCAACTCCCCTTTGGGCTGTTGATAAATTAAAATCTGATGAAAGATGCAGTCTGAATTTGTTTAAAGAGAACCAATACTGTGCTTTTGCATTCGTGTGTGCTTTGAAGCAGTATGACACTGCTGCTGGTTGAATTCATGCACAAAATCCTTCTGGCCCAAAGACCAACCACTGAGAGCTGTGGGGGGTTTGTGTTTGTTCCCTCCAGGTGCAGGAGACCAGGGCATTTACACAGCTCTGAAGCAGCTGGAGGGACTCCAGGCATTAATGCCGTTTTACTGCTTGTCACCATTTCCTTTCTGGATTTAGAGTACAGTGGGTATTTCAGACATATGGACTATCACATCTGTACCCCAAAATGGCCAGCACTCCATAATGCTCACAAGCTGTTTATAGAAAAGAGAATTTTATGTTTTTTGAAAAGTGACCTAGAAAGGAGACTTTATAATGGACTTCAGTGACATGGGGGCTTCAGTCCTGTGGCCCTGTCAAAGGACTAGTCTGAGAAGAAATGGTCTCAAAATGAGAAATAGGCTGACAAAAATCATGACCATTTCATTGGAGGTCTCAGTAGCAGCTAATTAGCACCTGTGACAGCTTACATCCTGCCTGGTGATGGAAAGGAAACACACTGTAGGCGTCCCAGCACTGACATTCATTCTTGGCATTTCCCTTGAGCTATCACTGCAGTACATGCAGCATCACCAGCAGCATGTTTGCGCACGGGCTGCCCACACCTTGGCTGAGCAGGGACAGGGCTCAGCACAGCAACTTATGTCTGATAGGGAACTCACAAGGTATATGCAGTCCTGCCAAGCCCATTAGGAGTGTTGGAAGCCCTGGATTTAGCAGCCTCTCAGGATCTCCAGCTAGATCATTCTCATGCTCAGCAGTATGAAGCTGCCCATAGAATTCTGCTCGGGTGTTCCCATCATGGTTCTGCGTGGGCCAGTGAGATCTGGCTGGCAGCTCCCAGGCTCCAGCTGGAAAGTGGCATGAGCTGGCCATCCCCAGAAGGCAGCCTGAACAAGGTCTCCCTGCTTGGTAGGGTGGTGGCTTTGAATAGAAGAGATGTGGACTGCTCTGTGTCATATCATCCCTGTGCCAGGTCCATGCACTGTGGCACTGTTGCCATGGTCAGTGTTGGTTGGTCTCACCAAGAGGTAGGGGAGGACAGTAGGAATGACATCCTCTGCCCTGGGCACGGCCACAACCCTTGTGTGCCACCGGTACAGCCCCACTTTCTTTGTCCCCCTTACCCACCCAGAAAACCCACTTTTCCCTTTCATGATGTAACAGACCTGGACACAAGACCTCCTGGTGTTACCAGAGCATTTTGGAGCTGGGCCCCTGATAATCACACCATCTACTCACTGCTTCTGGGGCTGTTCTCTGTGCCACTATTGCCTCCACCTCAGAGGATTGCTCCTCAGGTGTCCTTGGCACAGACCTGCTTTTAGGTCACACAGAACAACATCAGCCTTTCTCTGGGTGCCTGTGCTGGGGCTGCAGGGTCCTCCTCAACCCTGGGTGAGCCCTGGGCTAATGGAAAAGCAAACCTGGCCCTGCTGGCAGTGGCCTGGTGTGAATTCTTATATAGAACTCAAAACCAGAGCAAAACCAAGCTTAATGTTTCAGACAAAGTAAGTTTGGCGTTTTCCATTTCCATCGGATTTTCACTGATTTCCTGCATGCCCACGGGAAATTCTCTTCATCCTCCTCTTCAGCATCCTCTTCATTAAAGAATACTGAAACTCACAGGCAAAAAGCAGATAAGAGCTTGGTTCTCTGATTGCTCTAATACAATGGCACTCAGCATGTACTTGTGAAGTCCACTGCTCTCCAGTGGAGATGGGGACCTTTCAGAGCAGGGAAGAAGAGATACTGGGGGCTGCCAGTGCTACGACAAGCAGGTCTGAGCACAGCTAAAAGACTCTCGTCCTTCCCTTGCCTGGTGCATGGTCCCTCAGGCACGTGCCTGCTCCCTGTCAGAGAGATCTGACTCTGAAGGTAGGAGAACTGAGTGAATGTAATCTTATCAGGGTGATATGACTGCACGTTTGTTTGGAGATCAGCTTCAAAATCTGCCACGATTTCAGCCCATATAGGATGTTTCCAGCCATCAACATGAATAGAACCAGGAGAATTCCAATGTCTTTCCTTCTGTGCTGCCACATCTGAGAAGATTTCAAGACCAGCTTTAAGCAGTTATCTACTGCCAAGCATTCTTCTGCCAGGCAGGTGAACTCAGCATCCAAGCTCCGACAAGTTTGGGCGCCTGCAGCCTTGTGTGACTGAGGGACCCAGGAGGTCGCAGTCCATAACAAGATCAAGGTTGAAGTGGGTAAACATTGCGACTCATGCGTGACACCTATTACTCCTACTCTTTCTCCCATCCACAAACCACCTCCTACAAACAGCACATCTTATTTCAGTCTCCACAGAACTGGTTAATAGTAAATGTCAACCTTTGCAAAATTGCTCCAGCCCTGAGCTTCCTGATGCCACAAGTCTGCACTGCAATCAAGGCCTCAGGAGGAAGCAGTGTGTACCATCATGTGGGTGTGCTCCTCTCATTGCACAAGGGCAGGTATTGCTGGAGCATTGCTCCTGCTTCTCATGAAGCATGTGTACTTTGCAATGTTAAACCTCTTTAGGTTCACGTGGGCCCACCTTTCCAGTTTGTCGAGGTCCCTCTGGATGGCATCCTTTCCTTCTAACATGTCAACCACACCACTCAGATTGGTGTCATCGACAAACTTGCTGAGAACGCACTCAAGTCCATCACCGATGTCACTGATGAAGATGCTGAAGAGCACTGATCCCAAGACAGGCTCCTGGGGGACATTTGTTGTCACCAGCCTCCAGCTGGACATAGTGCCATTCTCCATGACACAAAAGACTGGAGTGTAACCTATTAGGGAAACCATGTATAAATAAGGCAGAAAATTCACCTGTTCTGCTTAACTCACTGTGTAACAGAGTGGGAGGCCCAGGATGCTGGGGCAGACTTTGCTGAGTTAACTACAAGCCAGGAGCTTTCCTGGCCTCTGCTTCCCAACCTCCTACTTCCCTATGGGCTGAACATGAATGGAGGGCAAGAAGGGAGCAGAAAAGTGGCCCCAGCTGTCAAACTGTGTATGAACATGGAAAGGAACATCTTTACTGCCCTTTAAGTTAGCTGCCTTTTACAGCTTCAATGCAAGTGCTTATCAGCTAGCCAGGCCAACAGAGGACCTTGACATAGTGTGTATTGACCTGCACTTCTATGGGTTTTTTTTTGATCAAAACAGAGGATCGTGAGCTCCTCTACAGTGCCCGTTTAGACATGGGAGTGCAAATGTTAGCCCCATAAAGCTGCAGTCTGAGGCAATGCTGATGGTTTTGCACATGAAAGAAATGGCAGTTACCAGGATTTCAAGCACCCAGCAAAAAGCTCTCACCAGAGGATAAAGTGCCTCCTGGATGCTTTGTGCACAGTGCCCATCCCTCAGTGGATGGCTATTTAATTTAAATCAGTTATAGGCATAAAAGCGAAATGCCATTTGATTTAACACCAAAATGGAGCACAAAGGGGTTGTCCACTTCTGGGTAGGAGAATGAGTTTTGTCCAAATTCATTTGTCTGTTTCTTACTGAACAGTGGATGGGCAGCCCTCAAATACCAGCTGTTTTTATTACTTACTGCTCCCTAGCAAACTCAGGGCTCTTGCTGGTGCTGCCCTCAAAAAAGCTTTCTCCCCAACAGTGTGAACCTGTCCCACAGGTGCGTGAGCCTTGACACAGAAGCTGAATTTATTGCACTGTCCTGTAATGGCAGAATCCTGATGTGACCTTTGGGTGTATAAAAAGCAATTAGCAGAAGAATGAAAACTAATTTTATCTCACAAAAGTGTTTGAAGCACTGTGTCTGAAAAACTGAACAGTTGAGTACCTTTGTTTTTCTAAAGAGCTTGGAAACTTGACAAAACCACTGAAAGATCCCATAGAAAACTTCTGCTGGGATTTAAAAAGCTCTGTAGGCAGAATATGAGTGATATCAGCCCAGGATGCTACAGGGAAGGGTAGGAGATGACTCAGGGTATATGTGTGAATTTATTCACGAGGAGGAAACAGCTGGCTCAAGGACCTCTTGAATTTAGTGCAGAGAGGTATTAGGAGATGTGGTAGCTTTCTGAAGTGGGAAAAGTAAAATGTGGAAATAACCACACAGGTATCAGGCATTGTTGAAAGCTTGAACCACAGGGAAAAGATGGTGAAGGTAAGTGGTGGGTTCTCTGTTGAGATCTCCAAGTAGGAAGGAAGGGCCTCTTGGAGGTGTTTGCGTGAACCACGAGCAAAAGTGTTTTAGGCAGACATGCACTGCTGGGCTCACTCTGAGACTCACTAGCTAAATTCTAGAGTGGACTAGTTGTCTGATGGACTCTTTCCTGGCTTTATGGATGAACCTACGTTTCTGCGTTACCTATTTTCCAAAGGAAAAGAGAGAGACATCTCTCTTCAGCCTGATATTCTCTCATCTTACATCCCTTCCTTGAGCACAATTTCCATCGGCTTCTCCAGTGCTGTTTGCATAATCCTTCAAGGCCAAAGCCAGCTCTCACTCTTTGTTGTTCTCATCACTCCAACCATGACTCTGATATGTCACTTTCATTTCTACGTTGCAAAAATTAGGGCTAATTGCAAGATTGGAGAAGAATAAGCATCTGAAAGCAACCAAGAACATCTAGAGATCTCTTAAGGGAAAACTCCTCACTTTCTTGGGCGAATAGCAGTATTTAACTACTGCCAGTGACATGCTGCTCTTTTCTGCAGTGGTTAAGTTGGCCCCAGCAAAGCCCTGGATCTCTGCCTTCCAGAAACGCAGTGGTGAGCTCCCACCAATTCTGGGTTAGCACAGGTAACCCAACTTCCATGCAGGCAGATGTACACACTGATGGTGTCTCATAAAGATCAAGTCAAATACAGAGCATTTTCTCTTACTTCTTCTCTATTTTTATCTCCAAAAATAATCCCTAAAACCCCCTACCTTAAATGTTTTTAAGAATATAACAAGAAACACAAGAAACTCTCCAGTCAGTTATAAACAGACGCTGGGAAAATCCTGCACTTGACTAATTGTAGTACTGCAGCCTGCCTTTGTCTGCGGGGATTTCTCAAAGTTCAATGTCATGAATTGAGAGCCAAATCGAAAGCAAAAATCTGGCCCTGTTTGGAGCTGTGCTGTGCAAACCACAGGTGAGCAGCACGAATCTGCCACTCCACATTTACTGACATAAACCAAGAAAAACAAACAGGATTTTTGGGCATGGGCTTGAGGTATAAACTTGAAAAGTTTTGATTTCTTTGATTTCTTAAAGCAGCTCTCAGAATCTCTTTTTTTTTTTTTTTTTTGGGGGGGGGGGGGGAGGGGAGGAGTCTGCTGGGGATTTTCTTGCTGAAAATGGAAGGAGTGCAAGAAGTTGATTCATGTTTCAAATAGCTGTTTTTCATCTGAGAAAACCTTAGTGTTTTCAGTGAAAGGATTTTTTATTTGGCTAAATTTTTCACGATGCAGAAGTCATTTTCAAAACAGTTTTGTAAAGAGAATAATCACATATATTTATTTCTCCTCATCCCTTGTGTTCCTCTGGCCTGGCTGGGGCCCAGTGTGAAGCAGGTTGTGGGAGCAGTACAGCAATGCAGCCACAACTGCACCGTGGCTGTGATGCTTGGGAATCCAGACCAAGCAAATGGGCACATGAGTGCCCCGTCCCCACTCCACCTGGATCACAGCTTCAGAAGGCCTAATGCCACAGACATCCCTAGGCTGTCTTGGCTGGGCTGTGGAGATATCTTCCAGAAAAGCAGTGGTAGAATATTTGTTTCAATAGGATTACCAGTCACACAAAATTGTAACCTCCTCTGCATACAGACCCCAGGCACCTGATGTGTTGAGACTATCACCTGCCCACGCTGAGATCTGACCTCCATTTGGTGCCCTGGTTTGGCTGAGCCCCAGGCACTGTGCTATAATAAGTAAGGTTTATAATAATCATAGTAACAGCTAGATCGAAAACATCAGCATCAGTCAAGCATGCCCACCCTCAGACCCCAATCTGGTCTCTGTATTTGACATACTGACACAGCAACCTTTTGTCAGCAAAACAGTTGAGTGATTGTTTATCCAGCATTTGTCTCTGGCTTTCAAATCAGCCATCTGACACTTCTCATTTTATATGCAAAAGACAAGTGTTCCTTCTAGGAGAGTGATCCCTTACAGCCACAGCTCCTGGATACTGCATTCAGTCACATGTAGCTCTCCTCTTCCTGCTGCACTTTTTTATTGGGACTTCTCCATTCAGACCCCCATAACCCAGTCTTCAGTCTAGATGACACCCTGTGAGCAGGTCTTTCCAAACAAATGGATGTGGGAGAGCACTCTGCTCACTTTGAGAAACTTTTAAGTGTAATCATTCAGGAAGATTCTTAAAGCTGAGAGGGAATTTCCCTGGACAGGCTTTGTCTGAGGGGGGCTGCAAACACAGTCCTGCAAGAGATGCAGCACAATAAAGAGAGGTCCAACTGTTAAGCAGATTTCATATGCTTTACAGACCATAAATGTTCCTCTGAAGACTGCTGGGTAAAGTGCTCATTCAGAGTCCTGGCTCTAAGTTTTATTTTATTTTATTTTATTTTATTTTATTTTATTTTTTTCCTGTAACCTTTGCAAATGGAGGAAAATGAAGGATGCTAGGCATGCGGAGGGAAGCGACACTCTTTAAACCCTTTATCAGAAAGTGCCTCAAGAATCTAATACACTGACAACACTCAGAAAATGCTGCCGCTCAGACCAGGTGCCAGCTGGATTCATTGTAATCTGGTGTATAAATAGATCTGGTTAGGGACTTTCAGCAAAGTATTTGTTTAGCGGACCAGGACAGCTCTTTTGCAGCAATAAAAGGAAAGGTTTTCTGAACCTTAGCAGACGCAGGATGGGTTAGGAAGTGTGAGGTTCTCTAGTATCTGGGGGATTTTTTTTTCTCTGCAACTGTAGGCATGTAGGCATGTTTCTAAACTCTGCATGGCTCAAACATCTAGTAAAAATGATCACATCCTCCTTCTGCATCCTGTCCAGGTAACTGCCACACGTTGTAAATGCACCACAAACCAGGCTTCCCTGGGACCACAAGCCATGCTTGTTTCTCTGGTAGCACTGGAGAAAGGGACTCTGCTGTCAAAGAAGAGGGAATGGAAGCACCAGCACTGACTTTCAATGTAGGGCTCATCTCAGAGAAGGTCCAGTGTTACTGCAGGGACATCCTCACCTGGACTGGTAATCCCAGCTCCCTTTCTTGTGCATTATGGGAGATCTTCATTTTCCCACTTTGTTTTGGACCTCTTTTAGGGTGAGATGATTATAAGCAGTCACTCCTGGAAGGCCTTTCGCTTCAGGCGTGCAGACACCCAGCCTCACAGGTCAGCCAGCCTACCACAGCTCTTTGGCTTTTTGCTCTCCTCCTACATTCAGACAAGTTGCTGCTTCTTCATCACCCTGCACTTCTCAAATTACTCATGGGGAACTTAATTTATCAGTCTGAAGGTCTAGGAAATAACAGAGGCTACACCCCCTGATTCAGCCTCAGTTGAAACTATTTGCCCTACTAATGGACTAAATGCATCTTGTGTTTCTCATCAATACTATTCATTTCTGCTGAGAAGTGATCTGTCAGAGAGAGCTGACTGAAAAAGAGCAGAAAGGTCTAATTGTAGTCCTCCCTGACTTCTTAGAGTCTGCTGAGATGTAGTTTTTCATTTCCATTGTTTGGGGTAATTAAAGAAGTATCAGTTATTGTATTAGAAAGACATCCCCTCAGAAATTCCCCTATAGCCAGAATTCTTAAAATTGATTTGCAATGTCACTTTTGCAATATTGAGAAATGAGTTTCAGCATTTTTTGAGGAGTGACAGTCTTTTCCAGTTCTTTGGGGTGTTTCTTTTGCTTTTTTTCCCTGGTAGAAGAATTGGCAGTTGTAAATTTTGTCTTTGCTTTTCCTGGCCTCTTCTTGGTTGACAGAGGAAAGTGAATGGGAGCTCAGCTGGAACTTGAAGAAGATAGGCTGTGCCTTTAATGGAAGCATTTTCTTATGCCTTAGTGTAGGAGATACATAAGAAGCTGAATTTTAGAGAGCCTACATGAAAGAAAAGCAGTAATTAAAATCAGAATTTTGACAATAGGCCCACTCAAGCATTGTTTGCCTTAGTGATGTTACGTGAAGGCACTAGAGTGATAGCCGGACACCTTAACTCACTCTTCTAGTTAGATGACTCAAAAAGTACTCATGGTCCCTACCAAAACTATCCTTTGAACACTGTTCTATTTTTTCCACAGGGACAGAAGCTGATGTACTGTAAGACCGAAGTGCTTACCAGTATTACGGCCCTTTCTTTTTTTAGGCAAGCAGTTTCCAATGAAATAAGAACCTAAACCAGCCTTCTCCTATACTTTCTTTGTCAAGAATAAACCATATTAATGTACAGGAGGCTTGAAAGATATGGTTTCTTTATAAATACATGAGAATTGCAGTTATTTTTGAAGCAAGTAACATTAATTGCCATTAGAGGTAGAAATCTAGGCATCTCAGTTTCAGCTGGGATGGAATTGTTCTCTCCAGAGTGTCTGGGATGATGCTATGATTTGGTTCTAGGAGAAAAACAATGTTGATAACACACCGATGTTTACAGCTGCTATTAAGCAGTGTTGTATAGACCAAGGTCATTTGCAATTAAGGGGCCAAGGAGCTGGGAGGGAACAGAATTAGGATAGCTGACTTGAACTGCACAAAGGGATATTCCATACCACTTGACATCAGAACTATCACATAGTCCTAACTATTACCCTTTTCCTTCTCATTCTTTTAGAAACTAGTGTTATCTCAACCCTTGAGTTCTATATATATATATATTTACTTTTTTTCCTCCCCAGTTCTCTTCCCCATTCCACTGGGAAGGGGGAAAGTCAGTGACCAACTGTGTGGTGCTGAGCCACCTGTTGGGTTAGGCCACAACACTGCATTAGGTGGCTCACTAGTCTGACATGATCTTCTATGTCACATAATCCTACATTTTGTAAGTACATTTGTGAGATGGCTTAAGTTAAAAAATCACCTGTGTTCAAGCCTTCCATTAGCTGGTGAATATTTGGATATGGAAGTTAGCTGTGGTCACCTGCAGGGACTTCCCACCACCACACGCGTTCTGAAATCTTAGTTTCAATTGCAACTACAAGCAGAAGTTCCAGAATAGCACAAGAAAGGATGTTCCCCAAATTGTTTCTAAAATCAGGAAGTAGAAGAAAGCTCCTAAGACCTCCAGAGCTAAAACAAATGCTAAGCTCATTCACAAGGTATGCATTCCTCTTACATGCTTCTGCCATCCAGACTTTTGGTCTTCCCCATTGTTAAGCAGTTTTTAGGCTTAAGTATAATGTAATGGGATTGTGCTTGACTGTGCAGAGAACAACAAACTCTCAGAATCAGCCCACACTGCAGAAGCCTTCAGGTAGTTTGAACACAGATTAGCTCCATGAACACTTTGGCACGGAGAAAGGCCAGGATAGTCCACTTAAATGGGCTCTGTGGGGCTCAGAACAGTTACGGGTGTGAACTATACATGCAGTACACAAATCTGCCCTGAGTGTATTTTTCTTCCAAGTAAAAATCATGGAATCACGGCTAGACAAAAACGCGGCCAATCTACATATATAGATGTTTGTATATTTAACTACTTTGTGCAAGGATTTCTTATGGCAGACAAAGGTAACAATGCTCAGATGGCAATTAAGCCAACCTCCCCAAAAAACAGGCTTTCTTCTTTGAAAACACATCTAGTTTCTCCTGGTAATGGGTGCCTCAGGAACATGGCAGGAAAGAAGAAAGTGTTCCATAGACATGGATTGATCAATGGAAACCATGCTCAGTGTATCAGAAATGCAGGTCACATAAATGTAAACCGTAAGTCCCAGAAAAGAAGAGGTTTTTTTGCATTTAGACTGATAGATACAGGTCTTCAGAATTTCTCACATGTATTAGGGTCTTTAGCAGTCTTTAAGTAATTTGTGACAGTGACACCATCCAAGTGAAAAAACAGGAAAAACATAATTTGAAGTCAGCGAGGGGTCATGTTAACAGGGATACAAGACAGTTTGCTTCAGTTTGGGCTGGCCCGATGCTATTTGCTGAAACAATCTGGCAATAGTAATTTCTCAGAGTTTCAAGATAATCTGAAAAAAAAAAACACCACCTCTAGCATTTTCAAAAATCGTCATTCGTAATTACTGACTAAGTACTCTGCTAGCTCACCTTCCAGACTACACTTCCCAATACTTTCCTGAATGCTGAGAGCTGCTGGCAGGTTCTCAGGTGGTGATACCTTAAATTCCCTATTATATTTTGCAGTGAAGTTGCTCTTTGGCTGCCATTTTTTGAAGCCCCAACACCGTGCAAGCAAGTGTGGTCCTTGCTGCTAAACCCTGCTCCAATGGAACTTTGGCTGCAGAGAGGATGACATGTGATGTCTAATATGAACAAACAAATGAAGAATTCTGGTCATGGGGATGAGCAGAAATTCAACAAGTTTCTCAAACAGCAAAAGTCACAAAGTTGCTTTCAAAGGAGTAGCACAAGCCAGGCTGAGACATTTTACTGGTGACGAACTGAAGAGCTCATTTGAAAGAAACCAGTTGAGTTGTAGCAAACTTTCACGCTTGCACAACATGCCAGTAGGTACTGAGGCAAGATGCCAACCAGCTGCTGTGGATCAAATGATGCTTCCAGTCACATGAGCCAGTGTTACATAGAAAATTTCTCTGATGTGCCTTTCAGTCACATTACTCAGCAAATTTGCTGCCATGGCCGCTGTTGGCAGGTTGTCTTCTCCATTTTGTAACACTGTATTTTCAAACTATGTAGGGTTAAAGGGAGAGGCAAAGGTGCCAAACTCTATGATGTGCTATGATTGTGTAAACTCTTAACTTTTTATTCTCTGGCTTAGATTTTTAGAAACCTAAAAGTGGTTTAACCTGGTGAAATCGAAAGGTCTTATTTTTCCCTGCTTCCTTATTTAGTTCAGCATGAGGAAGCAGACCCCTTTCCTACTTTTTCAGCCTCCCAACAGGCAAACAAAAAGTGTAATACTTCAGAGCCTGCCAGTTTTTCTCAGGAGGTGGGTGTGAATAAATGTCACCAGCACTTGCTTTTTGAATGCACGGTGGGCTGGAAAGTCCCCTCATTGACACCCCTGTTAGGCAACCTTCAGGGAAGACTCTTCCTGGCACACAGCTGCAACTGGAGATCTGCCTCTATTCTCATTCCTTTTTGCCTTCTGCTTGGTCAAACTGGAAGCATGAAACCAATGGCTACCTGGTCCACACATCATGCCCCTGGGCAAAGCAAGGGACAACTCAGCAGCATGATGGGAGGCTAAGGCAGCCACTGCCACCCTTGGGGATTACCCTTGACACAAACACATTGCTCAGAGAGAAACATTTCTTACAGCTGTCACTGAAAACAGAGGTCAGGGTTGAGTGGGTCACCATCTGCTTGCAGCTGCTGGATCATTCTCCAGGGGTTCCCAGCTGGGATTGCTCTCAGGTGGGACCCAGGAACAAAAGGTAATAAAGGGTACAGATGAGACATCTTGCTTCAGTGACCAAGGGAGCACAGCCCATCTCATCCAAGTGAGCTGCAACAGGAGTTGATGCTAGTCAACTATGACCTTGTTCTGAAGAACACAGGGAACCCACAGAGTCCCAGAGGATTGGCAGAAATGAGCTCAGGAGAGCTGAGCATTGGATGCTACACCCATCTGCTGAAATGGGTGTTTTCACGCCTTCTGCCAGGACACCTGATGTGCACTGCCTTACCTTCAAGCCCAGCATGGGACTTACCTATGAATGTGGCCTTTGTAATGCAACAGCACAGTCTCAAGACCAGATGAAATGGTATGTACAGGCTCTCCCAAAGGATGGGAACCTCATGCCATGCACTCATCATCTTACCTTAGCCCTCTCCACTCATGAGGAAGGTCCCAGGAGGCACAGGTAGTTAGACCCAGCAGTATGGTTGGAAGGAAAATGGTTGTGTTTTTTTCCTAAGGGCTGCACAAGGAGAATGTGTTTATTAGGAACTAAAAGAAGCTTTTTACTACAGTGAGGAGCAGAATGAAATCATCATTCCCTCACACTTTATTTCTTCATCTGAAAGATAGGCTGACTCCAGTATTCCTCTTGGATTGAAATGAGCATGCTACCCTCTGTGTTGTACCAAACGTGTATATTCAAGAACAGCAAATGTCTGGTGTTATATGAAATATTCAACATCTAAGCCTGTGGCTTAAGCCCCTTTGCAGTTAGTGGGGAGAAAGAGCCAGTTCTGGATGCAGAAACCCTCTGACTTGCCATATGTTCCTATCTTAGGAGACATGCCTTGCTTTTTTTTCTGGGCAATAGAGAAAGTATAGATTACCAACATGGATGTAGATGTGTCAGCTTAGACAGAGGAAATACCCAGTATGTGTTTATGGCCATCCACTTTTACACTGACATGCAGGGTCTCATTGGGTCCTTATGTCACCTCATTGTGCAAAGGGCAGATATAGTGCATGCACCCACACACAGTCTCAGTCTTCTATTTCATCCTCTTTGGGTAAAGGCTACTATTTTGTGCTTGTGTTTCAACAGCACCTTGAGCAACAGGAGTTCGCTGTATGTTCCATCAGCAAACAGTTTTGCCACGTACAACATCAATTGTACTCATCGTGTCCAAAAATGGAAATATGTACATGTTATGCTTCTGTGAAATTGCAGGCTGGAGGGAAAAAACGAAGACAAGTCATAGGTCAGAAATCATAGGAGGGCCAGCCAGTCTGTCTTCACAGTACTGATTGTTGCTGATTTCCACCACTAAGAAGGGCAACCTAAGAAGGCAACCTAGAAGTGATTTCCTGCTGTTCCCCTCTGAGATATGATATCACTTTCTGCCTGAAGCCCATGCTGGGTCTGCGTAAGCTGTGGGTTGCGTGCAGCAAGAAAGTTATGTAATAAATTACAGCTACCTTTGTCTGACCCATCAGCTCCTTTATTGCCACTTTATCTTGAATTCTGGTGATATTTCACAAAACCGTGCAGGGTCATACAGCATAACCTTCATCTGCCATTCTATCTGGGCTATCTCAGCCTTGTGTCAGAATGTGGGAAGTGAAAGCAGAAGCACCACTTTGTTTTTAGTGAACACATTATTTTCAAATGATCTTCTGTTCTTTATAAACAGCTCGAGCAGCAAGTGAGCAACATCACAACAGTAAGGTTTGCAGGTGAGGTAAACAAAGAGATGTGCATGTGTAAGCAACTGGAATAAAAAAGGCAGATGTGGTCTAGTAGTACTAGTAATACTAGTCTAATAATACTGATCTAGTACTAGATATGGAGGTTGGCAGCCCTGCCTGCAGTGGAGGGTTGGAGCTTGATGATCCTTGAGGTCCTTTCCAACCCAAGTCATTCTATGATTCTATGTGCAAGGGTGTGTTTTCTGTGTACTCCACACTACGTGGAAAGTGGTCACTCTTGGTCACAGGAAAACATGAATTTGCTTTCAATTAGAAGCAAGGCATTTCACAGAAGCTATCCTAACACCAGTCAGCAGCATTCCTCTTAGCAATCTACACTTTATGGAAAGAGCTGCAAGAGCTGGACACCCTGCATAACATCTAGAGAGCCCGTAACACCTGGAGAGCTTGATGGGATTCATCAGTAAATGGGAGCTATATAAGATGGAGAGATTCAGAACTGAAAGAGGCTACTGGGAAGACTTTTGGCTTCATGCATTTTTGTGTCAGACAAGCTTTTAGTCATTTTATGATTCACTGCTCTTAATGTGCAAAAGGAGGTCAGACACGCTGCCTTTCTTCCACCCTGTCTCCTTTGTCCAATGCTACCTGCATGTTCCTGGTGGAAAGAGCATCCTTTTGTCAGAAAGATCTAAGAGCAATTGGAGAGCATATCTCTGGCAGTCCTTTTGGTACCACTGGGGTGTGACCCTGGCTGGTTCTGGTCTCCAGCCTCCCTTTCTATATGGTCAGGGAGATGACCCTTCTGCCTCTGTTCTCCATTTACTTCAGAGCACCTGCAGGGATTGAGCCTTCTCCTGTCAGTGGTGCACTGTGGCTGGAGGGATGAGAGTGTTCTCTAAGAGCACTCCAGGCCTTCACTCAGCAGCAAGCGGAGGAGATGTTCTCTAGGAATGAAACTGTGGCTGTCAGAATTGAGCCTGGATGATGAATTAACTGTGGCCTGATGACAAAAATGTTTCCACAGTCAGAATCCTAATGGCACAGGATAGGGCTAGATGCTGCCATGTCAAATCCTGTTAGCAGCTTTGCACAGTTTCTGAGTCTTAAATTTTTTCAGAAGAAAATTCTATTCCGGTCAGACAAAACTCCAGTCTTGCAACATATTTCCCAAGAAGCTGAAAGGGAAGACTAAAGAGCTACACTCCAACAAGTGACAGTGGGAAAACCAGGCTAGACAGAAACTTAATGCCAGTCACAAAACTATCACTACTGAGCCAATTTCCTGTTTTTCATTGCAAACTAGTAAAATGAAAGTTAAATTCAGTGGGTGGATTTTTAATTGCAACATCATGCTCTGTGGTGCCTGTTAATGGGTGTTAACTACATTAAGCCTCTAAGATAAACATCTCCACAAAGTGCAGAAGTGACAAGCCCTTCTTGTGAAACATATTCCAGGAAACCAATAGGGAAACAATGTCTAGAGAGGAATCAATTTCCAGGAAAAAAGTCAGAGTGGAAGGTCTGAAGATATGAGAAATAGAACAATATGAAGGGAAAACCTAATTGCAGCAAACTGTGATATCTATGTATCTCAATGTGGGGCTGAAAATACATTAGAAAACATCATATGGGTAGCAGTGAGATGTATTCAAAAGTTCTGAACTATGAAAGATAAGAATATTATTTGTATTTATCTTAAGCCCACTCCCTGTGCACTCATTTCAAATGCAGAATGTGACAGAGATCTTACAAAAAAAAAAAAAGAGCTGTGCAGTCATGTAATTGGAGACATTGGCAGAGTGCATGGACATAGGGCAGCTAATATAGGTTTGCCCATGCAATTATAAAGCGGTCATTTCCCAGTTTGGCTCAGCAATCAAAACCACTTTCTTTCAAAGTAATTTCCCAGATCTTTACTAGAAGAAACCAAATACATATTTATTTCTTTGTTTTGCAGACACAGGCATCCTTTTACTTCAGGTTTTGTTGTTTGTAAGCCTGTGTTTGAAAGCTGACAAGGTGAATTATCTATGTTAGTAAATCTGAAAGAAAAGTGACAACCCAGCCCAAGCCAGTTTCGAGAAGGTGGCCATAAATGGGCAACATTCACAATAAAGTAAGAGAAAACATGTCTGGGAGAAAAGAACCCTAAAATAAGAGAAAAGAGAATTCTTTGTCTCTACTAATAATTATTTGGCATATTTGTCTACCTGAATATGTCACCCAAATGCCCTTAGAATCATAGAATCACAATGTTGGAAACGGGCTTTTCAGAAGCCCTACCACTATGCACCAGCCAAGGCCCTTGAACCCTTTGTTATTGCAATGGTCATGTCAAAACAAGTCATGGTGGCTTGCACTAACGTGCTATCTCAAAAATAAGGATGAGTATTTGCATCTGAGAAGTCAACCAGCTCCTCACCCAGCGTCTCTGTCAGCTGCTGCTTCCCTATCGCATGGGCCCAGGGGCACTGTGTGCAAAGCTACAGGTGGAAGCTGTTCAGTTAACTGGACATCTCTCTCCTCTCTGCCCTGTTGCAGCTGTTTGACAGCTGTCAGATATTCTCAGTGCAGGGCTGCTGATTTGCTGGATTGGTACTGACGTGAGCTTGGCCTGAAAAGTTTATGCACTGTTACTTGAACAGTCTAACAGAGTATTTCCAATGCAACCAAACTTCATAAATGTCTTTGACAGTATTTGGTACTTTCTACCTCTTCAAAAGCTGACTGGACCGTAAGAAAATAGCACAGAAATGTTAATATCACTTTGTAGCTTTCATATGCTTAACAGCCAAGACACTGAGGTTTGTGAGACCCTCAAATGAAGGACTGTAAGTATAACAAATATATATGACCCATATAACAAAAAATATGGATCATAATCATTTCCCCCCAAAACAACAACCTTATTTTAAAGAGAGTTACAGTCAGAGATGCATCAGAGATTTATTAGCTACTCTGAAGTTTAAGTGTATTTACTGACATGCTCAGAGAAGTGTGAGTATATGCTCACCCTCCCATGGGGCAGCTGGTGAATGGGAATCAAATTAGCCAGTACAAATGTGGTGGGGACCAGTGATGAGTGGGAAGTCCATATTAAAAATCAACTGTGACATGCAATCACATAATCAGTTAATATTTTCTCCACACTTTTTAACTGTTACCTATTTTAGGGGCAGATCCAAACACCTCCCGAATTCTGATGAGGCTTTAGGAGAATTTCTATTTTGTTCTTTGTATTATAGCACTACTTATTAAAGAAAATTGTGCCTTGCTCATTTTCCTGTGATCACACATGCCACTTTCAATACACGAGGTGAAGAAATGGCTTCTGCCTATGTACAAGATTATTAACACGGTAGAAGTCAATACAGCACGGTACCATGATAGAGACATAATAAAGATCTCAGTGATCCAGCACTTCTGCTAAAGGAGCGTACGCTAGAGGAAATATCTAATTGTTCTTGTTCTAAGGCAGAGTGGATTCAGAGTCCAACTGCAGACACAGTGAAATCTCTTCATTCACAAGATCTTGGCTGGTAGTAGATCTTTGAATTACACTGACTTTTTAAAAGATGAGTCATTGATCAAAACTTGATTCAAGCACCATTTGAAGCGTCTGGTCTCTACATCCTAACTTTGCTGCATTCCTGTATAACATTTCTGTGACCACTCACATCAAAGTACATTTTCTTTCTGTGTTCCCAGACTTGGCAATCTAGGCAAGCATCTTTCCATTAAATCCATCCTTGTAATTGTCAGATGTTATTTAGGTTATGCTTTTACCATTTGTTTTCTGTACAAATAATTTGAAGAGCTTGTCATGTAGACTGTTCTCCTTCCAGGTATACTGAAAATAAAAGGGATGACAGCTGATAAGAATTGGTTAAGCACAGATTAGTTTTACCTCAGCTACGCTCAATTCATAGCATAGAAAAGCAAAACGAAGAGTTACAACTCACACTGTAAAATCCCACAAATGGGGAGACACTGTTTCCATCCCCTCTTTTCTTCTAAGGAACGGACATTTGAGTTGTACTTTGACTGCACGAAGGAGAACCCCTCTATGTGTGTCATTGTGAAAGTCAGTAGTTTGTAATGAAAATTCCCCATTTTGAGGACAGATTTTTTAATGAAAAGCGATAGAATATTTGAAGACAAAAGGCTTTTATTGGTCTCATAACAGCACAATCTGACATCAAATTTTGGGATTTCCCCCCCCTTTTTTTTTGTTGTCACTTATATGCTTAAAGTTTATTTTGAGCATTACCTGCATCATGATGGTGTCACTTTTTGTCTGGGATGCACAGAGAACAAGGTTGCAGGGATCAGGATCTTTCCAATTCTACCTACATGAGTACCCAAACAGCAGCACAAACTGCTGTGAGGGAAAATTTGGCGGGAAAATTCATTTTGCAAAGCTTCTAAATGTACACATCTTGTGCTGTCGTACAACTCGAGAAAGAGAGGACCAAGCAAAACTGCGTTTTGGGGAACTAACACTAAGATCTGCTAAGCAGTAACAAAGAAGATTAAAAAAAAGAGAAGGAAGAGAAAAAAAAAAGAGTGTCTGTCTGTCATTTCCTTTTTGGAAAATATCTTCAGTGTAATAATGTAGGAAATTACTTTCAAGTTGATGAATGTTTTTTTCAGTTGGTAAAATATAGTTCTGCATCCAGAAACTAAACTGGAAACTATGGGCATCTTTTTTCTTAGTTTACTTAAAATCACTTTTATCTACATAGAATACTGTCCAAACCCCAGCCAAAATTCTCAAAGGCAAGCTAAATAAAAATCAGTTATTGACCAAAGAGATGATTGTTCTTATCACATGAGTTATTGTATTCTACTCCCAGTGTTAAATAGAAGTAATTTTGGGGATATAAGGGGGGCTTACCTTGCAGGTACACCAGTGTGTTGAAAATGGAAGAGGGGAATTTCAAGTTCAATCCCATTGATTTTTATTTGTTAATGATTACAGTAGAGGAACAGAAAAATGTATTAGTGAGAAGGATAAAGCAGTGATTTCCGTCTTGGGAGGAAATGTTCAGCCTCTTCAGCCAGCACTCATTTGTGCTCTTTCTGCAAAGTGATGAACTGAACCGAATACTTCGACAGAACCTGAGCCACTGCTCAGTATTCACACAGCATCACATGCCATGGAAGGGGATGTTCCCTGACCAATCCCTAGGATTCAGACAATGAAGTCTTTCTCCAGACATAATCCATAATCCAGTCGCTATTCTAATGGCTTTTTTAGATGATTAGACACGACATTTGTAAAAATCAGCAGCTACATCTTATTCTCAGCCTTCTTGTAGCTTGAATGTACAAGAGGTTTTGTGTGTTCTGGCAGACCTCCAGACACCTAGGCCTTCGGAGATAAAATGAGCTGTCCATCTCATTTCCTTCCATGCTCCATTTCCTCATCTTTGTAATTCAACTCCTGAACACAGCCATCAAATCTTTATCTGAAAACCTGAACATGCTGTTCTGGGAATGGTGGAAGCAGTGATGTCTTGTTTTCTGCAGACTCACATCCATTGTACCTGATCCAATTCTCCAAAGCCCTCAGTGGCTCCCATGATCCCATTCCATTAAGCACACCAAACTGATCTGGAGACACCGGCCCTTTATTACTACTTAGCACATCCTAGTGTTAGTTCCCCAAAATGCAATTTTGCTTGGTTCTCTCTTTTTCTAGTTGTAAGATAGCACAAGATGTGTACATTTGGAAGCTTTGCAGAATGAATTTTCCCACCAAAGTTATCTTCCCTCACAGCGGGAGGCCCAGAGCAGCCTGGTCTAGTATTAAATGGGGAGGTTGGTGGCCCTGCATGTGGCAGGGGGTTGGAGATTCATGATCCTTGAAGTCCCTCCCAACCCTGGCTATTCTGTGATTCTGTGATACTCGCATAGCTAGAACTGAAGAAGACCCGATTCCTGCAACCTTTGTGCATCCCAGATAAAAAATGACAGTTTTGATGTAGATAGACTGGTCATGATTAGCTATCCAAGTCTGAGAAAATGGCTTTTTCTCAGTGAAAAAAAAAAAAAAAAAAGTTTTTTCTTCTACATATCAGGCACTGACTTCCAAAATGTTTGTAGGAAATTATTTGCCTAGAGAAGAAGTAGCCCTCTTGCCTGTTGTGAATGAAATTAATCTGGAAACTAAAACTTAATGGAAATGCTAGAGAAGTATAAAAAACCTGGGAAAAAAAAAAGTGAATTCACATAAGCCTTGTCTGTGAAACAAGGAGTCCATGATTAAAAATATAGCAAGGACTAAACCCAACCAAATCTGCTAACGGCTTTGTTTGGGTAGAGAAAGATTTTGACATAGATAACTAAAAATCAGAGAATGAAGAATTTTGAGTGTGAGAAGTCAGACACTGTGTCAGAGAGGGTATATCTGTGGGAAGAGGATTTCTGAGGTGCTGCCACTGGGGCTTCTCAGCCCCACTGAGAATTAGACCCTTCCTGCTGCTGAGCATCCTTAGGAGCTTGAAGCATACTGAGGTGGCAAAAATTGCAGAGCCATGAGGTCCTTCACAAGCAAAGTGAAGGAAGTAGCATGCAGATGATACCATGTACCTCACCCTCCTAATGTTTAAAAGCATTGCCTCTGCTGTGACTATGCAGGTATCCCCATCTCAGGACCCACAACAAAGTTCAGGCAAAGAGAGTTATCTTCAGGATCTAGATAGAATGGTTATGTCACTTACTGTACTGAATGGTTATTTCGTTGTGACATTGTCATATTTCCTCATGACAATAAGCTACATGCTGAAATTGTGACCATCTGATCTGGATAGAAGGTTTCTCACCACATCTCACTGCGGTAAGTAGAACTGCAAAGACCTTGAGGGACATAGGTAATGCCCAGAAAATAACATATGGAAGCAACACATTGTCCTCAAACTCAAAATGCTTCTATTTGTCAAAGATTTCCCAATGAGGTTAAAATTAAGGTCTTTTCTTTACCATGCGGCAAACAGAAAACAGAAGAGGAAACTACTGCTAAGCTCTTTACTGAGCTCTTGTGCATGTACTACTTTTCACCACAGAATGCAATTAAAATTTTTAGCTAGACTGAAAAAAACGTAATAGGGCTATTACTGAACTCTGTTTGTTTCATGAGTAAACTGTTTAAATGTCATGGTAACTATTTGTTCCTCGCTTGAGACATTCTTTAGGATTTTACTTGAGATCAATACAGAAATATTGCCTGTGTTGCTTTTTCATGATAGTTTCATAGTTATGACAAGTTTACATTGCAGCACACTCTCATACAAAAAAACCTCTGGGAATGTGTGGTTCTGGAAGTAAACAGAAATGTTGCAGGGAGGAGAGACATCTATTGGACATAACACAGGCTTGGCAAACTCCTACCACATCTGGCTCTCTTAATATAACAGGCAGTAGTCAACTGCAGCAAGATGTAGCATTTCAGTGCCTAACCTTAGCAAATGTTTTACCTGAGTGTAACACTGGAGATGATTAAGTTAGAGCTCAAGAGGCTAAAAAGGTGGGCCTGGGTGAACCTGATGAGGTTCAACATGGCAAAGTGCAGAGTTTTGCACTTGGGCCGGAGGAATCCCAGGCATCCATACAGACTGGAAGGAGCAGTCCTTGAGAGCAGCCCTGTGGAGAGGGACCTGGGGGTCTTGATAGATGAAAAACTGAACATGAGCCAGCAGTGTGCCCTTGTGGCTTGGAAGGCAAATGGGCTCCATCAGAAGATGGGTGGCCAGCAGGGACAGGGAGGTGATTGTCCCCTTCTACTCTGCTCTTGTGAGGCCCCATCTGGAGTACTGTGTCCATGTCTGGAGCCCCCAGTACAAGAAAGAAAGGGAGCTGCTGGAGAGAGTCCAGAGGAGAGCCACGAAGATGATCAGAGGGCAGGAGCACCTCCCCCTACAAAGACAGGCTGAGGGAGCTGGGCTTGTTCAGCCTGGAGAAAAGAATGCTGCAGAGTGACTTCATTGCAGCCTTTCAGTACCTAAAGGGAGCCTACAAACAGGAGGGGAATCAACTCTTTGAAAAGGTTGATAGCTGCAGGACAAGGGGAAATGGTTTTAAGTTGAGGGAGGGGAAATTTGTGTTGGATGTCAGGGGGAAATTCTTTACAGAGTGAGTGGTGAGGTGCTGGAACAGGCTGCCCAGAGAGGTTGTGGATGCCCCGTCCCTGGTGATGTTCAAGGCCAGATTGGATGGGGCCCTGGGCAGCCTGGTCTGGTATTGAATGTGGAGGTTGGTGGCCCTGCATGTGGCAGGGGTGTTGGAGACTCATGATCCTTGAGGTCCCTCCCAACCCTGGCCACTCTGTGAATCTGTGATTCTGTGATCATAATTTCAGGATGTCATGTTTGAAAGTTGCATGCTGGAGATCTATGTATACAGCCTTATAAATAGTACTCCTTACCTATCAAATGGAAGACCACCTTACAAATGTAACAACATTTTGGGTTTGTCATTACCCCACATAACAGAATAATAAGTATTCATTTTTACTTTCTGAATATTATTGGATGAGGTCACTCAAGTTCACGCTGCTGCACAATGCTGCAGCAATATGGAGTTTGGCTTACAGAAATATTGTTGCTGTATCATGCACCTTTTGGCATAGCATCTTTATATCTGATGGTGCCTATAAAGAAGATTCAATTTCCCTTTGGAAGAGTTACTCTTCAAGTACTTCTGGGATACCTATCTATTTCAACAAGCAACCATGTGAATGAATAATATATCTGGTAACATTCAGAGCATTTCTTCTAAACTTCTCTTTAGATCGAAGATAAGTAAGCACTTCTTTTCACACCTAGGGAAGGGTTTTGCATCTTTATAAACTGGTCTGGTAAAAGATGTATCTTCTGCTTACAAACTTTCTTGCTACTACTAAATAAGGAAGTTGATGGCTGTAAGACCGCACACAGTGATTGTTTTCAGAGAGTGAAAAATCTCCAACATAGTAATCTGCTAAATGGGTGAAAAGGTAAAGCTCAAACAAACCTTTAAAAGGAAGTGAGAAGGGAGAAAAAGATCTTCCATTGAAATCTCAGCCGCCACTGAGCTGGCAAATGGACAATGCAGCACAGAATTACCTTTGCTTTGCTCTCCTTGCTGCCCTCTCTGTGCAGTGACTGACAGTGCGTTTGCAGATGCAGAGGCTGGGATCTGGTTTCCCTGCATGGTTCTGCTGGTGAGTGCTAGTGCCTGAGGCCAGCTGGACCTGTCTGAAGTTTGATGCACTTCCATGGTCCCCACGTCCCTTCTGCAGGAGAGATATAGCACCCTTTGCCCAGAGGCCTCTTGGTGCCCTGTGGTAGCAGCCAGAGCCCATGCCAGATGAGCTTTTGCTTTCTGAGATCCTCATAAGGTAGCCCTGCTTCAAAAACAGGATAGTGATGCAAAAGTAGAGTGTTTATAAAAAACAGCAGCACGGGGGCTGTTGCTAGTAGCAACAATATGGCAGTCATCAGCTAATATGGAGATCTTTGTCTTGAATTTGTCACCAGCTAATATGGAGATGTTTGCTTCAAATTTATCATCTTGATTTTGATGGGCTGCCAAAACTACATGAAGAACATTTTATTTTGCTGTCAGTGTATGTGCATTCACAGGGACAAAGGGCATGACAGAAAATAGGTCTCCTAAGAGTGGAGCCAAATGTATTCAGAGGAGTTTGACTCCAGCCAGCAAAGTTACGCTTGGAAAGATTTGCCTTGCCTTATATTACATTTGCCTGGAGGATGGAGTCCAGATGTGTGGCCATAAAAGTTTTCATTCACGATTCATTTTGAGGCAATGAGGATCTGGTTACTGGCATTTGGGCCTATTACCTAGGCAGTAGGTACAGCATAGGAACAACATACTCACAAAGGCATCACCATGATGAGGAGTTTGGGGATGTTCTGTCATATCACCACAGGAAGCCAACTGGAGAGGAAATTCCAGATCCTTCTGGTTATCCTTCCTGAGTGCATCCAGTGACAGCCATGTTCAAGGCAATGGGGAGCTGCTGTGCCTGGAGCAGCTCCCACTCTAAATGCTTGAGCTGTGAGGTCTTGCCACTCGTGAGCCTGGTTTTCTTCTCTAGTTTTTATATTGGTATGACACATACACAATGAACCCCAGAATTTCACTCAGTCCAAGCTTTTGGGTTTTCTTATGGATGGGTTCCTACGACGTCGGCAGCCTGCAGATCATTACACTGAGTGAAAGTGAAGTGAGTTATGCTTGAAAATCACATGCAAGTAGGAAATGAGTGTGAAATCCATGTCCTCTCTTGTTTCCACTGATTCTCATTTTAAGATTTGAGATGGTTTAGATACTGAAATTCAAAGCAAAACACAAGATGCAGAGGAAGGAAAGATACAAGCGTATGTCAACAGAAGTATAAAAGGAAAGCACTTGTATTAATCCTGAAAAGCAAAATCAAGATTCATATTGCTCTGGTTGTGGTAGGGAATATAATCTTCCTGTGAGAATAAGTGAAATTGACAGAAAAGCACCAGCTCAGTTTCTGATTAATAAATGAATGAGATAAAGAAGCAAGTGAGAATGCTGCTGGAATAACAAAAGAAAATGTTACAAGTAAGTAGATTCTCACTTTTGATACTTTTTGAGTATTTTCAACAAGAAATCTTGAAGAGAATAGAATTAAGTCCTAATTACGAGTTCTCCTTTTTTGTGTGTGTGTGTTTTTTGTTTTGTTTTGTTCATTGTGAGTAAACAAAGACTGATATCTAGATCTGCTCAGTCAGAACTGAAGGGCAACCAAAGTTCCGAGAGGCCTTTCTGCTGGCCACCTCAGGGAGTCCAGGGAATGAGTGACTCTTAAGCATCTCCTAAGATACACCAGCAAGCTGTGCACTAGCACAGACCCTTTGAAAAAAACAATCTGCATGCACCAGACCTCCACATCTGAAAAGCACTCAGTGGAATCAGTCAGCTGATGACTAGTAAAAATCTTCAGAACTGCCAACATTCTCTTGGGGGAGGAGGGAGTGCCCACACAAGAATAAACAAACCATCGTGCAAATCAAGCACAAACAAAAAGTGGGTGTTATGAGAAGGGCACAGAATACTCCTTAGGTTGTGTTTGCAGTATTATTTTTGTTCTGTAACTCCTTCCTGTGCAATAGCTACCCAGTGTGTAGAAGGGTGGTGCACCACCATTGCAGTCTGATATCTGATTAAGGATAAAAACTAACAGAGCAGAGCTGGGAAAAACTGACAGTGGGTTTCACTTTCCAAAAGCAGGGTTTGTTTGAGTCCAGATCCCACAAGACTAACTCCAAAATTTTGGCATCAGTTGGGTTAATGTCTCTAGTTCTTTTTCACAGTTGTCACTGGAAGGGTCAGGAACTGTTTTCATGACAGCACACACCAGCCTCCTT
The DNA here is from genome assembly GCF_019238085.1 of Lagopus leucura. Lineage (NCBI taxonomy): Eukaryota > Metazoa > Chordata > Aves > Galliformes > Phasianidae > Lagopus > Lagopus leucura. Next base: position 51,723,048 of record NW_024962252.1, on the reverse strand, counting down.
TCTGTGATCAGACCTTGCACTGTGCCTATAGGATCTGCAAGCCACTCTGGAAAGCGGTAGGAAATGAGAGCTGCCCTGAGAGGTCAGATAGAAATGTACCCCGTTCTCCACGGTCTACACACTCTGTTCTTTGGCTCTGTGTACAGATCACACAAAGCTTTCCTTTCCACACAAAAACACAACTCTGACTCTGGCACAATTGCTTTCCTTATTTTGGTAAATGCTCCTACTGTTCCCCTAGGAGACTGCATTTGCGCCAGTGAAGATGTAACAGGAATCCAGACTATCTTCCATATCGAGATGCACTGATGCAGAACGTGGCTCTTCCTGCTGTATTATATATGGGCTTGAAGGAGTCCTTGCTTCAGGCGCATCCTGTCATACACTTATCACTTCCGCTGCCTTCTTGCTGGTAGGACAAAACCACTAAAACAAGTGTCAGGATTTGTTAACACTCCCAATTTTAAGAACCATAATGTAAAATTTGCCTCTGTCGTGTTGAAGCAGACAAAAGTGAGCTGTGGCTGGGATTTTCCCATTTGTGGTTTGCTAGGGAGGGAACAAAAACAGACACTTTCCAGCCGCAGCAGATTGCCTGCCTCTCTCTTCTCACCATCAGACCCTGATTCCTTCTCCCAGCTGGTGTTGCCTCTTTGTTGCTACAGCCTTGGGAGTAAGATCTGCAGGGAAAGAAACCTCTCAGCTTGACCTCAGTTTAGAAGGTTAGAAAGAAGGGAATGTCTCAATTCAATATGTGTCAGTAGCAAGCGGTATACAAAACTTCTCCTCAGAAACTGGCTGGCCACAGTGTTTGGGAGTCAACCAGGGCAGCCATGGCCTGGACATGAGGCTAGTCCTGCAAAATCCCTGTAAGCTCCCTGTCACACATCCTGATACTTGGTAATACTCAGTGTGGAGGTTGGCTTTGGTGCTCACATCCACACGGCCCATTTCTTGAGGGTAGAGGAGGCTGTGGAGCCATGCACTCACTGCCTTTGAGACAATGTTGGCAGTAGCCAACACATAGGAGCTCTTTGCTGTCCTTCCCCAAGCACAGCCAGGCTCTGTGCTGGGTGGCCATGTAATCACTGCACCAAGCCACAGCTTTTTGTTGTGCCTGCTATTCAGACGGAACATGCTTGTTTGCAGTGAAATAACTTGCTTCAAAGTCATTCTTGCACAAATTAAGTGTTTGTGATGCACAGCATATAAAAGCTATAAAAAACAAATGAAATAATGAGAGCGAAAGAAAACCACCAATGTTTTCCATATGTTCAAGAAGGCCTACACACATAATACAATAGCCAAATCCTCTGAACTGTTAATAAATGAGACCTAATTAGATGGAGATAGAGCAGTGCGTGCCAACTGGCTGCCCTGTATGTGCTGTCCATACACTCTCATTACTGTAGCTCGCCTCCTGGGAAACTCAGAGCATTATGCTTGTGTACAGCTGTGTCCTATTTGTAACCTAAGCTTCTGGTGTAGCTGATCACCACCCATTAAACTCTCATTTTCTTCACCAGTCACACATTTTCCAGAACAAATGCTGTGTCTTAATCATGAAACAAATTGAGCTCAGAAATATGCCTGAGTACAGTGCTGGGAGAGAGGGCAACTCAGAATTGAATTGCAGAGGTCCCCCATGCCTCCTAGGTGCTTAATAAACTGATACATTCAGATGCATATTTATCACACGTGTACATGTACCAGAAGTCCTGCTGGGACCATCAGCAGGGGTGCTGCAGCTGCCAAGCAGCCTCAGAAGAAATTCTCGAGAGAACACAATGCAGGATAGCGATATTTTTGTAGCAATGTAAATCAGCCCATGGAATGTAGTAAGGAAATGGCGTATGTAGTGCAGCCTCATGGGACTCCTAATTAACAAAAAATCAGTTACAGTGGTAACGGAAAAATCAGCGTTAAATGCACAGGATTGTAGAGTAAGTGATTTTGATTCATGTAAGTTTTCTCTCTAGTCTACAGAAGGGTGTATCCACAGAAGCATTGAAACTACAAAACCTCAGGACAACTTGAAATTTCACCCACACCACCTCCACCCCCTGAAAAGAAGAGCAGCCTTCCTCTTTTCCTTCCAGACGCATTTCTGTCTAGCCAGAAGTGAGTTTTGTACCATGGATTTCTGCCAGGCAGAACCGAGTTGCCACCAGCTGTCTGCCTCGCAGACATCCCTGGGTCAATACTCCATGGGACAGATCTGATGTGCTTATGCAAAGAACAGCTTTAAGGGTGAATTCGGCAGCGGATGTGCATCTGTGACACAGCCTTGTTCCCTGCAGACAAGAAGTAGAGCATCCTCCGGGGGAAGCACCAGTCAGACCAGTTCAACAAGGCAGCCAACTTTCCTGCTGGACCCACTGCTGAAATACTGCCAGCCCTTTGATTCTCAGTTCCAGCCCCCTACGTCAAGACTGGTGCCCAGAATACCGTATCATAATTCACTTTGTCAATGTAAAGCCTGCACGTGCCTTTCACAATTGATGGCTTTTTTTGAGCTCTCTAGATGGATTGATCTTTTATTACTTGGACACACCATTCTAATTAAGAAGTATTTTCATCAAGAGTTTTTATTACATACTGTTATATGCAACAGTTTACTATCTAACATCATTTCTTCTTTTAAAGCAGAATAGCATTTAGAATAGCATTAGTGTTCTCCTTTCTAGTCATCTTGTTTTAAATTTCATATCAGCAATGAATAGCTCACAGCTCAGTGTAACTTTACCAGATAATCTATTTCCAGCCTATTTGACACTTGGATTTTCAGGAACTAATTGGCACCTGCAAAGTGTGTGTCTGCACTGCTTTCAGACATTAAACTGTTGTGATTAGTTTTGTAAAAAATGTACAAAAACATTTCTCTGAATTTTGGCTATTTCACTCCTCTTTTTAATTATTCTTAGTGCAAGTCGATCTAGCAGTGCATCTTGAAACTGCACAATCTCTGATCTCTGGGACCCAAAGAACAGGTGGTGCCCGCTGCCCTTTCACTGCCCACGCCACAGCCCCCTCTGCACATCCCACCTCGCAGCAGTGATGCGAGATGAAACATTTACCTGGCAAATGGCTCATCCTTTCCATGCATAACAGATACACGGGTGTTTTTTTTTCTCTTCTTCTTTAAGGAAAAAAAAAAACCAACAACACAGAGCTCCTCTAAAAGGAAAGAGGAAGCCAGAAATGTCGCAGCATCTCAGTCCTGCCCCATGATGCTTCTTCCTGCCTGTGAATTTCCACCTGCTGTTCTGCACTATATAAGGCAGCACACGTGGGGTAGAACTGTTTAGTCGCCTGCGCCCGCCCAAAGGATTAGCAGCAGGGGAACGATGCTGCTTGCCCTGTCCTCTGCAGCCCACAGGACGTGAAGGAGCTCCAGCGGGACTCACTCCTTGGGTAAGCAAAGCCTGGGTACGAACATGCGCTGTTGGGGTGCGGCTGGGGAGCCCCAGGCACAGCTGTACAGAGATGCGCACCGACAGTTCGTGGGCAAAGCTGACTGGCTTGCTTAGCTTTGTGTTTGCAAATCAACAGTCCCACATAGCTGTCACTGCCTGCTCATTTTTGCGTGGATTAAAAATGGAAAGCTGCTTTTTGTCTGAGTGAACGAAGGGGGAAACAGAGCAAAGGACTGAGGGCATTACAGAGGGAGCTTTCGGCGAGCGCTGCTTTTATGGCTCACCCGGGTGGGCGATCTTTCTGGTCAGGATTGCGCTGAGATGCTTGGCTGGCTTGTGGGGCAGAAAGGAAAGGAAGGAAAGAAGGGTGCAGCTTTACCAAGCTCCTTTTTTTGTCTGTTCCTTGTTCAATAAACAGGCAAACAAAAGGACTCGAGGAACCAGACAGTGCAGAGCTCCCCCAGTTAAACTCCTAATGAAAGTGCTTAGCAGCTGTAATACTGTGAGTGTCATTATTTCAGCTCTGTCAACAGAGCGACTTTGAAAAGCACTGATCTCTAAAGTGTAGCACTAAATAACTCACTCCTGGTCTTTGTTTTCTTACCTAGTCAAAGACACTAAATGCTGGAAACATGGAGAGTTTGATTGAGTGCCCATCAGAGGTAAGCAGTTGCTACTTTTTTTCCCCAGCTCTTTGCTGGGTGCTGAGGCGAGATCTCTGTCCCGGCTGCGCACCCCGGTCAGGATCCGATGGCAGAGAGCCCTTCCTCATGGGCAGAGTTTGGGAGGAGATCCTCAGTGCCGGGGGGAGGCAGATGGGCAGGCTGTTCCCCCTCCCCACATTCAGACAGCTCGTGTCCTGCTGTGGCTTCTTGGAGTCACAGCAGCTGTCTAACTCAGCGCTGAGGCTGTGACTGGCCGAGCAACAGCCAGGGTGGCTGCCATGCACTCTTGTTGGGCAGCAAAGCAGCATCACGGCTGGGCCCAGGGCTCCCTCGGCAGCTGTCCGGTCACTCTGCTCACTTCCTGGGCCTTTCATGGGTTTCTGTGTGGCTGCATCAGGTTGCTCGAGGCCCTCTTGTAACTCTGATGTGCTTCTTGCAGGCTGATGCCAAGAAATGCCCCCTGTTGGGCCCAGCTGACACTGAGCACAGACTTTGCCAGTTGGCTGGTGAGTTTTAAAAACAAACTGAGAAAACTACCTTCTTATATAATGCTTGCAATGCTCGTGTAGAACCGCTCACCTCACGCCCCTCAGTGCAGCCCAAGCCCCACCATGACCCGGGAGGCAGCGGCCTCCCTTTGCTTGTAGCAGATGATGATGATGCCTGCCTGTGCATCCTGATTCCATGGTCCTCAGAGCCAGATTAAATTGTGTCCTCGGCAGCAACATCAGTGCACGTGCTGCTTTCTGACAGGAGCATCTCCACTGGGGTGCGGCCCTGCTGCTCACCACTACCCATATGTTTACACACCAGGGCAAACACACCCAGCTGCAGCAGAGCTGCACTTGTTTGCTCTCATGGTGCAAACAACTGGGAGGAGAACCAGCACAGTACAGGGTCAGAAATGGAGCAAGCTGTCCTGTCACACTGATTTTCAGGCTTATCAGAAGCAAGTTTTTTACGACTCCATAGCACTGTGACTTTCTCATAGATTTTAACACTTGCTAAGAGATTTCTGACCCTGAAGCCAATGCAGCCCAAAAGTGATGCTCAACTCTAGAGGAGGTGTCTCCTTCATGGACAATACTGAATAGTGGAAATTGTCATTGTAAGCTGCCCAAGTGACATATCTACCTTAGACAGCTATCACAGAAACCTCTGCAATATCAAAAATCTCTATAAATGTCAGATATGTACCGTTAGTTCTGTGCCCTGTATGTTCCCATTCTCTAAGAGGAAATAGTGGCTAGAGTGTAAAAAAAAAAGTCAGAAAACAGGAAAGGTGGTGTCCTTAGAGGGATAGTCAGAGTTCTAAAGTTTAGGCAGTTGTTTCCTTAGCAACAACTTGGTTATCTTTCAGTTTCTACCCATTTAGTTTGAGTTGTTGCCTCAACATACACCTCTGCTCTTCACTCCACATCACATAACACTGCACGCAGATGAAGGGAAGCATAACTCTGTTGTTTTATTTTAACTGATTTTTTTTTTTAATTTTCCTTTGTTTGCAGCAGATGGAACAAAGAAAAGAAAGAAGGTGATATCGTGGCCATTTGCTCTGAGACGCACTTCCACCAGCGGGGATTCCCCGGGGCAGCTGGACTCCGGCCTCAAGATCACCTTGTTTGGCCAGCCTCTGGCAATTATTTGTGGGGAAGATGACATGCTGCCCCAGCCAGTCCAGGTAAGCAATCCTAGCGATATGTTTATCATACTTCTGGCTTCCAGAGTGAGGCAGGATCCCCTGTGATTCTGCTACAGTACTCTGGAAATTAGTGGTTTTGGTGTTTCCTCTCCATGCACAATTCTGAGAAGCTCAGAGCTCCTCCCAGGTGTAGAATGGATCAGATGTGCAAGTTCTGTCCACTCTATGCAACTTCCATTGGAAATTACTTTAAGTGGAGACATTGTGGACCAGGAATGGGAGAAATAGATCTGTTGCTCAGTACAAACCTCTGTGGTTTTACAGAAGTCATATCAACAAATCTTTCAGCAGCAAAAACATTCAGGGATTTCTGTGTTTCCCTGAAATATCATTCAGCTGTGGACTGCCACTGATAAATACTCAAAGACTTATCTTCTAGTTAAAAATGATCTTGCAAAATTTCTCCCACTGAGTTGGCTTTTCCAGTGCACAGGCTTTTTTCTCTTCTAAGAAATATTTTCTAGGCATTCAGCCTGGCTTGGGAGCCACCTCTTGTTTCCTTCTGGAAGGAAGCAGGGATGACTCCATTGGAGTACAAAAATAATTTGGTTTGGGGGAAAAATCAGATTATTACCAGTATAACCTACTTGGAGATAGAACTAGATGCTGGTCCACATAAAGCAGAGTATATCTACAGTCATTTTATTTTCTCCTGTACCTAAAGAAATGTTCACCTGCTAAAGGACCTTTCTTCACTCACAATAACATTTTCCCCATCCCCGTCTATTTTCTTCCTGCAGGATCTCCTAACTATATTGTACATGAAAGGACCTTCCACTGAAGGGATATTCAGAAAAGCTGCCAATGAGAAAGCACGCAAGGAGTTGAAGGAGGATCTAAACAAAGGCGGGAATGTTGATTTGGAAAGCAAAACTGTGCACCTACTGGCAGTGGTTTTGAAGGTAAATTCCTCTGACTTTCAGCTGTAGGAGAACATAGCCAATCTGCACAGGCACACCATAATGCGGAGATTTGGCTTAGGTGGGACTCCAGGTGAAAGAAAGAGTGAAACCAAACTAAATGTTTCAGGCATGGGAAAGTTTGGCTTTCTCCTTTTGCGATGGATTTTCAGCTCCATTTCTGCTGCTGACTTTCTGCATGCCCACAGGAAACTCAGTTCCTCCTCCTCAGCATCCTCTTCTGTGAGGAACACTGAGATTTAGGGATGAACAAGAAGCACATAATAGCTATAAACCCTTATTGCACTGATGTAAGGGCATACAGTATGTACCTGTGAAGCCTGCTTCTCTGTAGAGCTGATGGCCACCTCTGAGAGCAGGTAGCTCCAGCCAACCTGCCCTGTAGAGAGCCCGAGTAGCAGCCATGTTCCCCTAGTGTCCATAATCTCATCTCAGTCTCTTGACTTTGCAGGACTTCCTCCGAAACATTCCCTCCAAACTTCTGTCAGATGACCAGTATGACAAGTGGATGCTAGCTCTGGAGAAGCCAAGCAAGCAAGAAAAAATTGAAGAACTGAAAGAGTAAGTGTTGCAACCAGCAAGTTCTGCAACCAGTCTAGGTGCGATGGAGAGGCTGGTAGTGGCCAGCACCTTCTCTGGAACTTGAGTCTCATTTAGAAACCCATTTCTCCATTTGCAATTGTTTCTGTGGGGGTTGTAGAGCAATCAGCATGGAAAAGCACTTCTCTAGCAGAAGCACTTCCTGGAGGTATTTGGGATTGCTCTAGGAATCACTTATAGCCAGCAGGAGGAGGGAGCTGATGGTGTCACAGTGAATGTTGTCACTGTATGGTGTAGCAAGCGCTGATGAGAGCTGTAGGCCTGATGGCCACAGGGTTGGACAAGTGAGGCTGGCCCTGTGCTGTGCCCTTCAGAATGACCAGAGGTGAAAGGTGGCAGAAAGGGCTTTGTGAGCTGTGTGACAGCCACAGGCTTTCACGCACCCTTAGGAACCTCTGGTGATATTTTCTGATGCCGCCTCCTCTGCTCAGTGACACAGGATGCTGTAATGTTTCCCTTCAGTCAAGACCACATAATTCAGGATCTTGTAGTTACCCACAAGCTCGGCTGCTGTTGGGGATTTCTGAATGATACTTCTGCAAAGTAGTGAAAGCATAGGCATTCCTTTTTCTGGAGGAAGTGCTGTCTGTCCATGTGCAACTGAGACTTGCTCAAATAAAGAAGTAGCAGCCACCGCACCAGGAATTAACGTCTCATTTTGCCTTTTTTCACTTAGGGTGGCTGACAAATTGCCCAGACCAAACCTGGTCTTGCTCAAGCAGTTGCTCTCTGTGCTCCACCGCATCAGCCAGAACGCTGACACCAGCAGGATGGACGCCAACAACCTTGCCATCTGCGTAGGCCCGAACATGCTGAGCCCAGGGACAGGCAGCACATTGCCGCTGGAGGTGCAGAAGGAGATGAATGACAAGGTGAGTTGGGTTCACCTACCAGCTGCTCTCCCTGGGTAGCTCAGACCCATCCTCGGGGATCCCACTGCTACAGCAAAGGCCACACAAAAGAGAACAGCACCGCTGTGTGGCTGCCCCTCATCCCACATGTCTGCAGTGTGTATCCTGTGGGCATTGCTAACCACACACCCTCTGGGGAGTGCTAAACTGTGGCTGATGGCATTTTTTTTCTGGTACCAGGGCAGATCAGTCCATCTGTGGTGTCAGGCCTCATGGTACAGGCAAGGATTTTGGCAGAAGCCATCCTTCTCTGTGCAGCCCTTCATCATACAAAGACATCGGGCAGCAGCAGGAAAGACTGTTCAATATATTTTCAGCCCCTTTGATTGAAATAGATGGTTTTCTGTGTGCAGGTGACTGTGTTGGTGGAGTTCCTTATAGAAAACAACTCAGAAATATTTGGAGAGGACATTCTATGGCCTGTCAGCACCTTGGCTGTGGAGTCACCAGAGCATATAGACAGCTCCACAGGTAAGAGAATGGAGGAGGGATTGTCACAGACTGGGGCTGCTGCTTTTAGGTTTGATATGGGAATACATCTGTGGAAACAAATGTTAAAAGAACCTGTTGTATTGCACTTCTACAGGAATATTTTCCAGATAGCTTCCTTTTGTTCTTCCATGGCCAGTAAAAACTAACAGGTGCTCTGTCCCCACAGAACGCCTGTGTGCTACTCATCAGAATGACTCTGCCTATGACAGCCCAGATCCTGAAGCTGAATGCTGTACTTCTGAGCTGGAGCAGCCCAAAGGAAGAAGCACTGGTTTGAGCAGAAGATATCCAGCATGTGTCTCTGCCACATCACTGACTATTTGCAAAAATGACATCAACATGATGGACAGGAGGTACTCAGAGCCAGACCTATCATTCCAGGACCGTTTCGAAAGCAAAATAAGGAAACAGAAGCTAAACAAAAGTGAGGACAGTTTTCCAGTTCAGCAGAAGCAGCTAGGTCTGGAGAATGAGGTGCTGGACAAACGACTTGCAATCTTACCTTCACAACTATCAAGTGACTCTCTATCTAAAACATCCTCCAGTTGCTCACTAGAGAGCTCTGACGGCTCAGTCTTCACCAGCTCCCCATTAGTTTCACCCTCTAGTCCCAAAAAAAACTTCTTAAATAGGCCCCAGTCCTTTTGCACCAAGCCTCATGAAGACTGTAGCACAATTAGGCGAGAGATCAAAAAGCATTCTATGTCATTCTCTTTTGCAAACCACCGGAAAACACTAACAAAACAACAGAGTTGGGGGCCTGGAAAACACGTGGGTTTCCAGAGGGACAGTTTCACAAAGAAAGATGATCAGTTCTCCTGCAGAATTGTACAGGAAAACAGCCCTGAGGATGACAAACCAATGCATGTGCCATACCAGCGAAGGTCACGTTTCAGGTCAGCTGATGAAGTGTTCAGAGAGGTAGACCAGAGGAATCCTGGAAGACCACCCTCTTACGAAGAAGCTACTAAGAACTGCGTGGCCACCCAAGTTCCCTCCTGCAATCTCACAGTTCAGACTATGAGATCAAAGGTGTCAAACCAGGACGCTTTGCCATCTGATCTGTGTACTGGCCTTGCACAGGGCAGAGCCTGTACAGCTATGAAGGACCTACCCAGCGACAGGATTTCTGCAGTGAATGATTCTGATGCAGAAACTGAAACTCTCAGTGTTACTGTTGGAATAAACTCCCGTGTGAGTTTACCTGTGACCCCAGGAGTGTACCGACTGAGAGCCATGTCTGAATCCTATCAAAAGAACAAACATGAGTATGTGGCACGACGGTGCAGCCAGCCCATTTTTGAGGTAGAGCAGATACAATATGCTAAGGAATCCTACGTTTAAAATCTTCTCTCTCCTCTTTACATTGTACAAAGTAAATGCTGTAAAGATAGATATTTTGCTTATGTTTTGTAAGATATTAGTTTCAAGGGACCCGGAATAAGCTAGCTCCATATGAACATTTTTTTCTTGGAAGCTCTTCTGAAGTGTTGCTCACTTTGACATGTCACCTTCTTCCACTAAAAGAGGTGTGTGTTTGTGGGGGGAAAGTATGTAAAAATATGAGTGACTATGATGCACATAACGTGTTGTGTGGGAAAACTAGTCAGTAGTTGATAAACAGTGTTGTATGTGTATCCCTAAAAGGACAATTAAAAGGTAGGCAGGTCCAAGTACCTGTCCCACTTTCCTCTTCTTTTCTGTATAGTTGAAGATTCTATGTTATTTGCCATGTGTGCGTCAGGCTGATGCAATGCCTTGCTGATTTTCTGCATTAAGAAGTGGGTTAGCAGTTACCCCAACAGGAGAATAGCTATTCTGCCACCTAGGCCATTTCTTCACTCTTTCATCGAGCCCCTTGAACCTGCTGCCATTCCTTCCTCCTGCTTGCTAACCATGAGAACAATCTGACCATGAGTCAGCATTAATATTGTGTACTAAGCCTGGATTTAGAGCCACTGAAGCCCTACAGGGTCATTACAGGCACGTATCAAGTGAATCTTGAGTGGCCTGAGATGCTCTTAGTCTAAATAAACTGGACAGACTAAACAGAAGGAAAGATCGTCTTCAGCTTTGCTCTCATGAGAAATAATAATAAAAATAAATCCCATGAGGAAACATTCCAGATTCAAGTTTTAATTAGTTAAAATTGCAGATCATTTGTAAAATTTAAAAAAAGGAAAAGAACATATCTAAGTGTTGTCCTTATAACCTTGTAAAGACAACAGGAAGTGCAATGTTTTTACATGTAGGAACTTATTTTGGTTAGCTCTTACCTTTCCTTTTATGGCTTAGGAACTGGCAGAGTTTTGGTTTTCTCCTGTGTAAATTCACTACAATAAAAACATTTTCTGCATGATTGCCACACTGTCCATTGTCTCTCTTTAAAAGCACTCAGGAACAACACCAATTGTAGCTACTTTTATACTATACACTGCACTGCTGTTCTGTTTAAATGATGCGACACATAGCAGGAAGGAAAGCAACTGACCAATAGCATCACTATTTTAATTTTGTAAAACTGTAGGCCAGATTTTGGGAATATATTCTTTTCTGTCGGGGAAACAAGGTACATTGCCACACAACAGCAGTTATCAGTAAGATGGAGAGGGAGTTACAAAGAAGAGATGCTAATTAGTAGGTAATTAGAAAACAGCATACAAGCATCTCAGATACGATGGTTTCTGGGAGTAGCTGTACCCAAAACAAAGCAAAAAGGAGAATGAGAGTCCCTGGTTATTTTTTTTGTAGTTCTATATTTGCAACTCCTTTCATGACTATAAAGCCAGGCTTACATGAGATCATTTCGGAACTACTTATAATTTTGAAATATGCATCCATGTTTTGAAGTACATACCGTTCTTTTCTTGTACTTTTAATTTTATCTGTGGTTTAGATTTTATCACAAAACATTTAACGCCTTATGTTACTTTCACGTGGAAAAAAAAAGTGGCCACTAAATCTATGATTCATCGAGCTCACAAATTCCGAGAAAAACTGAACAAACACAGGTACAATGTGCAGCCTCTGTAAACCCACCCTGAGCACACTTGGATTAGCAAACTGGCACTTGTTTGTTTAGGCAATTGTTACTGGTATATTGCCCCCACGTGGTCGGAACAGCAGAAACACTAATCATACACATCTCGCAGAACTAATTAAAAACACATCGCAAATTATTTCATACTTTTTGTGAGCTCTTTGGGACGCTGAAAATGACAAAATCTGTCGGGATTGCACGAGTATTCTGGATATTTCTGCTGCAGTGAGCATGTTAACATACCATTTTACAAAATAACACAAACCCAAGTTTAATGATTAAATAAGAGAATGTACATGTCTGCTTAATAACAAAAACCACATGTCTTCACAGACACACACAAGCACACATAACTTGTAATGCATGCGGGTTTCAAATTGACTGAGCATGTGTGATGGTGCTAGAGGCAGTTAGCACTGCACTGCACCCTCAGCATTCCGTTGTGGCCTACCAACCAAACTCAGTCTATTCCTATGGACTTGCCATCAAAGTCCAACACTGGCACCTACAATAAAGCCAACAACTTGTCATTTTTTAGCAATTATTATTTATTTGTTTGCAATGAGATACTCCCTCTTCAGCCTTTTGTTTACAAATAGGCAATAGTCCTGCAGAGAAGGACCTGTAGGTCCTGTTAGATGAAAAACTGAACATGAGCCAGCAGTGTGCCCTTGTGGCTCGGAAGGCAAATGGGCTCCATCAGAAGACGGGTGGCCAGCAGGGACAGGGAGGTGATTGTCCCCCTCTACTCTGCTCTTGTGAGGCCCCATCTGGAGTACTGTGTCCAGGTCTGGAGCCCCCAGTACAAGAAAGACAGGGAGCTGTTGGAGAGGGTCCAGAGGAGAGCCACAAAGATGATCAGGGACCTGGAGCACCTCCCCCTACAAAGACAGGCTGAGGGAGCTGGACTTGCTCAGCCTGGAGAAAAGAAGGCTGCGGGGTGACCTCATTGCAGCCTTTCAGTACCTAAAGGGAGCCTACAAACAGGAGGGGAATCAACTCTTTGTAAAGGGTTGATAACTGCAGGACAAGGGGAAATGGTTTTAAGTTGAGGGAGGGGAGATTTAGGTTGGATGTCAGGGGGAAGTTCTTTACAGAGTGAGTGGTGAGGTGCTGGAACAGGCTGCCCGGAGAGGTTGTGGATGCCCCGTCCCTGGTGATGTTCAAGGCCAGGTTGGATGGGGCCCTGGGCAGCCTGGTTTAGTATTAAATGTGGAGGTTGGTGGCCCTGCATGTGGCAGGGGGGTTGGAGATTCATGAAACTTGAGGTCCCTTCCAACCCAGGCCATTCTGTGATTCTGTAATACCTCTGTATTTTCCTGTAGCACTGAAGTCAAACTGGTTTGGAGACTCTTGCCTGGAGTGTATATAATTTTGGAACGTTAAAAGCTAATCACAAGATGACTGTCTTATAACTCAGTTACATACTGTAAGGAGTTCCATGCGATCTATTTTTACCACAATGTGTCTCCAATTATAAAAGATATATCACAGGAGACCAAAAGCCGCCCATAGAAAAAATCTGCCAATTTTAGTCTGGGAACAGGAGTTCTTGTTTCTCTACTGCCCGTACCAGCTTTGGCGCTAAGCCAGCAGAGACATTGGATTGTTGCAGCAGCACACAATCACTGCTTGTTCCCAGGCTGACTCACTCCTCACCCATATACTGCAAATCACTATTTCACTGTCCCATTGCACACAGGAAAGTCCCTTGATCCAGGAAAAAATATTACTGCTAATTTTTGCTGGAGATTACAGCACTTAATTATCACAGGGGTGTGCTTTGAATGAATATAAGTGGGCAGCTCAGGATTCCGAACGACAGTCTGCAGATGAAAGAGTACTCAAGTTAAAGAGTTACTAATTTCCAGCGCCTTCTTTCCAGGATGTCCAAGCTCAAGGATTCCCTAAAGGAAGCCATTATTATGGATGCCAGGAATTTCATCCATCTACCATCTGAATGTGTCTTGAGACACTTCCCACCAGATTTCTACAAAGGGGAACCCTTCCACATTTTAAAAAAGGCTCATGCCGAATGACTCACTGCCAGAACTCTGTGAATGTAGCATGATCTTTCTTCCCTTCAATCCATTACTGTATTTGCTCTCTCAGGAAAATATGATGCTTTCAAATGTCTTCATAGAATTTTGCATTTTTGTTCAACCTGTCTGCTATGACGTTTTACACAGCAGGCCGGCTTCTGCACTGCTTTGCACTGCCAAGGGGCAGCGAGAGCTGAATGGAAAGGCATGAAAAGCTGCTTTCTTGGTCCACTTTCCTTCCGCATAGCAGAATATGTTTGTCTCACATGGAAAGCAGTATAGAAACATTCACTAATTTCACTCGGAAATTCAGCCAGGAGATTAAGCAAGTTAGCTTTGAAGTTTGCTTGGTTCACTGTCTGATCCAGCAAGCATTTCATCTCCAGAACTGATCACATCCAGCTGCAAAACTAAGGTGATTTTAACACACTGTTGAACTGCTAGCTTTAGGCAGACAGCAGGAGCTGTGGTTGTCATGTGCCTCCACGAGGACAATTTCCGACTACAGGAAAAGGAAGCCACCTTGGTTAGGCGCTCTGGTTACATTTTTCTCTGAATTTTCTCAGCAGTCAGTCCTTATCACACGTGTCATCAGAACAGTGGGGAAGGTTATTCACAAAGGGAAGGAACTTTTCAAACAGACAGACGATAACCCTGGGAAAAATCCAGGGGAAAAGGGCTTTGGATAAGTGATACAATCTTCATATTGGCAGCTGACTTTCATATACACAGCCAGCTGCTTTTTTAATGTTTGGTTTTTTTTTTTTCCTCTGCTACTAAGAGTCACTAATTATGTAGTCCTTTTTGTCCCCCTTATAGAAAGTATCACTTATAATTTTAAATAAATCCTTTTCATTTGCTATGACAATTACACCAATTGAATTCTACTTCTGAGTGAAGCTTCTGCAAGAGGAGAGCAGATCACAGATCCTTTTCTGTTTCTAACCCAGCATGTGAGTTTGAACAAACAATTTACAACTCCTGAACCCATCGAGCACTGCTTCCTCCGCTGGGTCATAATAAGAAAAGGTTTCTAGGAAAGATTTGTCACTTTCTAAACAAAACCTCTTTAGCCAATCAGCTTTTTACAGAACTGACCCAGTGGCTGCTTGAAACTCTTTCTCCCTGCAATCCACAAACCTCTCACCAACTTCCTTCTCAGATGCTACAGTCCAGATTTCAGCCTTTCAGCTGTAGATCAAGATCAAAATTATAAAACACTGTTGTTTGTTTTTTAAAAATATTTTAAGGCCAAACCCAAGCAGATTTCAAGAGACGATGTTCCTGTGATAAAGATGGGAGATATGCCGGTATTTTCTCATGCTTACTGCACAGTCTTGGCCCAGGCAATTCAACCTCATTACACACAGGGCACGAGCACTGAAAAGCAAGTTTATGGCCTCACCTTTTCCCCTGCTCCTCCAAGTGTGAATTCTCGTTCGATTATAAAGCCATGATCACATATACATACAGCTGGAGAGCTTTGCATACAATTCACCAATCAGTTCTCTTCAGTGCAGTCAGTTAGGAGGTGAGAAAGTGACCTACAGCATCAACTGCAGAATTCTGCAGAGCCTTATATCCAGAATTACAGAAAATTACATGACAAGACATACAGATACATGTCTTCCCTAAGGAATAGAGATACAGCCAGAAGACACAGCACTTCAGAAGTTTTTGAGCATGTGAAAGAGCAGAGCATTCACTACTTCTCCATAAGTGCTCAGGGAGGTCGGCCTTGAGATAAAGACTGGAGAATTGTAGTGAAGTTATTTGGTATCAGGCTCTGCATTTTCCATATGCCTCCAGCACAGCTTTGGACTGTGCAGCTCAACCTCAGTGAAAAAAGGATGATCCTGCCATGACTCCAAGAGACATGATCAAGGGCAATTTGTCTTAAGATGAACAAACAGAGAGGCTATAGTGAAGGGGGAACAGAAGCAGATCAGTCTTTTCTTACTCTGGTTTCATGCAATTGCCCACAATTTGGGGTTAAAGGAAGACCCTGACCAAGGAAAGCAAAAAGAGGCTGGAGAGGGAGTAGCAGTGTGCAACTGACTTGAGTTTCAGTAGGAAGGTCACCAACAATTGATTTTCCAATTAGCAGTTTAATAAATGATAGTTTAAAACTGAGTATGCTGTGCTTTGCTCCACTCTCTAAAATGCTTTTCAACTCTTCCCTGATTTTTTCTTGACACTGGGTATGAAATTTGTCATATTGAAAAGCAAACTTTGCAGGAATTTGAGGGAAAAAGATGCTCATAGTCAGAGGTGACATGGTATTTGCTAATATTGAAATCATGAGTAACAAAATCTTTTCTTGCTGAGCACGGGAAAAATTAAGCCCTGGAATTTCATAGCCCTGCTTGCCCCATGAGTTCAGGACTGAAGTCAAAAGGAAGCTGCAGAGCTACAGAAAAGAAAAAAAAAGGAAGTTTAACTATTTTGGCTTGAAGACATGAGAAATAGGATCTGCATGTTACCTTTTGAAAACTGCAGATCACGACCACCAACACAGCTTAGAATAATAGTAATCTCACTTTTGGGATTCAAGTTTTGCTCCAGTAGATTGGTGGTTTTTTTTTCCTTCTATGTCTCTCATGTCAAGGTTTGCAAGCTGGTACATATTTTTATTAAAGCTAAGTATCTCACTGTCAGAACTAGGCCTATATGTATTAAACTTAGTGCCTACAAAAATCAGCAAAGGCACCATCTGAGGGCTGTCACACCCTCTGTTACCCTAGGACACAGCACTGCTGCAGTATTGCTGATTCCCTCTGACCCCGTCACTGCATCATGTCAAAAGCAGCTTTCACTGCACTTCTGCTAATTGTTCTCCAAGAGCATTAGAGCACACTTATAACTGTGTTTTATATTTCTGCCAGATATCTCAGGGCATTGATTAGCAGCAGCATGATGCTTTTCAGGACTTTTGATGCCACCTCAAGCACTTCCTTCCCTGGAGACTTTCAAAATCGGCCAGGATAGGCCCTGACCAAGCAGATCTATCTTTGAATTTGTCCTTGCTTAGGCAGGAGGAGTGCACCAGAGACCTCCAGAGTCTTTTTCAGTCTAGACTGCTCTATGATTCTGTGATGTCTGCATGAAGACAGTGGCATTCTGGCATTTGCTAACATGCAAAGCCAGAGCCCTCTGCCCCTCCTGCAGAGTACCTCCAGTGCCTTTGTGTTGAATTGTAAAAAACCCTAGGTTCCATTGGTTCTGGTTAGCTTTGTCAGTTCTGCTCTCACCTCCCTTCCTCGTGACACTTGCAGCATTCTCCTGGTTCCCTTGCACCTTGTAGGCCTCCTATGAAGGAAACACTCTCTGATACCTGAGACTTGTTACTGTCTATAAGGTATTGACGTGGAGAACCTACACCTGCCATAGCAGCATAACCAAAACAAATGACTTCCAGAAGGATTCCAGAAAGAAAGGGCATGGATATTTTATATATTCAGTATTAGTGAAGTAATCAAGGCTACTCACAAAGATTTAAAAAGAGCTATTACTATAGCAGGAACCCTTAATTGCTGTTAGGTTTTGCTTAGCATATTTTAATGAGGTTGTTGTTGTGGTTTTTTTGTTTGTTTGTTTTTTAATATAGAATCTGTTAACATGTTCTCATTACTTGTCATGGGTCAGGGCAATCCCAGATAGGTGTACAGACTAGGAGAAGAACTCATTGAGAGCAGCCCTGTGGAGAACTCAGGGGTACTGGTGGGCAAACAGCTGCTCTTGCAGCCCAGAAGGGCAACTGTATCCTGGGCTGCATCATACAAAGGGTGGCAGCAGGGAGATGAAGGGCCTTCTCTGCTCTGCCCTTGTGAGCCCCACATGCAGTACTCCATCCAGGCCCGGGGCCCCCAGCTCAAGAAGGAGTGGGGCTGCTGGAGTGGGGCCCAAGGGGCCGTGAAGATGATCAGAGGGCTGGAGCACCTCGTAAAGAAAGGCTGAGGGAGTTGGGCTTGTTCAGCTTAGAGAAGGCTCCAGGAAGACCTTAATGCAGCATTTCCAGTACAAAAGAGGGAAGCTTTTAAGCAGGAGAGAGACTTTTTACATGGTTTGATAGTGATAGAATTAGGGGGAATGACTTTAAACTAGATGAGGGGAGACTTAGCTTAGATGTTAGGAAAGAAATCATGGAATCACAGAACGGCCTGGGTTGAAAAGGACCACAATGCTCACCTAGTTTCAACCCCCCTGCTCTGTGCAGGGTCACCAACCACCAGAGCAGGCTGCCCAGAACCACATCCAGCCTGGCCTTGTACACCTCCAGGGATGGGGCATCCACAGCCTCCTTGGGCAACCTGTATCTTTATCCTTGGGCAACCAATCTTTACCCAGAGCAGTGGGGCACTAGCACAGGCAGCCCAAATAAACTGTGGAGGTGTTCAGAGTCAGGTTGGATGGGCCCTGGGCAGCTGTGGGTGGCAACCCTGCCCACAGCAGGGGGTTGGAGCCGGGTGGACTTTAAGGTGCCTTCCAGCCTGAGCTATTCTGTGATTCCACGATTCTACGGCAGGGAGTACAGAAGTCATACCAAGGGCCCGCCTCGCTCTCCTATTTCCTACCATACTACATCTTTGCAGTACCCAAATCCCACAACAGCTTCCCAGACCAATGGACCCTAAGCGTGTACACAGAGTACTGCAGGCTGCCGTTCGGGACACTGGTACACCAGCCACCAACATGCGATCCAACAGATTTCTGCCACCTCCCCCCGCCCCGACCCCGCAGCCAGGCTAACGCACAGCCTCCCGCCCAGCCACACACCGCCCCGCCCCTTTGCGGCTCGCGAGCGGCGGACGGACGGCAGCGCCACCGCGCGGCCACGCCTCAGTGCTACCCGAGCCGAGCTAGCGGCCTCCCGCAGCACCCCGCCCCGCCACCGTTAGCGGCGCCCTCCAGCCCCGCGCATGCGCAGCGCCTTCCCCGCGTTGCCTAGAGACGGTTGCCTGGGCGCGTTACAGCCGCGCCGCTGTGGGAGCGGGAGCCCCCTGCGCCCGCCGCCATGCTGCCTGCGTTGCGCCCGCCGCCGTCGGCCTCCGCCGTGCCTTACACCTACTGCAGCCCTCCCCGCGCCGTGCCCGCCCGCCCCAAGTACCGAGCACCGCTGGAGGCCGACGAGCCGTGAGTGCCCCTAGCAGGCTCCGTTCCCGGGGTGGGGGGAGCCACGGGACTTGGGACTTTCGGGGACGTAGTTGGAGGGTGCGCCTCCCTCACCGCAGCCGTGGGCGCTTGGCGTTGCAGGGTGAAGGAGCCCGCTCGCTGGGCCAACCTGATGTACGACAGGAGAGTGGTGCGCGGCAACACGTACGCCCGTCAGGCAGTGCCGATGGTAGGTTCTCCGCGGGCATCATCCCACAGCTGCGTTGGGAAGCAGCGCCTTAGTTTCTCTTGCCAGGGAGGGTTTCGGTTGGGTATTAGGAAACGTTTCTTCTCAGAAAGATAAGCGAGGCAGTGGCGCAGGCTGCCCAGGGAGGGGTGCAGTCACCGACCCTGGAGGTGCTCAAGATCCGTGTGGATGTGGTGCTGAGTGATGTGGTCAGTGGGCACGGAGGGATGGGTGCTGAGACGGTCAGACTAAATTATCACTTTTTTCAACTTGAACGATTCTGTGATTTTCAGAGATTATTTCTACGTGGATGCTTTGTTTGTGTAGGGAATTTAAAGTAGTCAGTTCTTAAAAGCAGTTGTATGGGAATAGCTTTGTATTATTTCTTAGTTGTTTCAAACAGCTATTTTCATGTGTTCTGTTTATGAAGTTCAAAAGGTATTTTCCTTCCAGCCCACAAAGCGCTGAATTTAGTAGTGTGGATGTCTTTTGCTTCAACAGCAATCAAGTTTCTAGATTTTTTTAATCTAACAAACAATTCTGTTGATATTGCAATAACTGGACTGAAGTCATACAATTATAGAAGTTCCAAGCCCTCTGCCACAGATGGGGTTGCCAACCGCTAGACCAAGTACTGGATCAGATTCCCCAGAGCCCCATGCAACCTGGCCTTGAACACCTGAGGGGATGGGGCAGCCACAGCCTCTCTTGGCAGCATGTTCCAGCACCTCACCACTCTCTCAGTTAAAAAACAAACAAACAAACAAACAAAAAAAACACTTCCCCAAGACATCTAATCTAAATCTCACTTCCTTTAGTTTAACTCCATTCCTCCTTGTCCTGTCAGTATCCGCCCATGTAAAAAGTTAATTTCCCTCACGTTTATAAACTCCTTTCAAGTATTGGAAGGTTGCAAAGAGGTCTCCCCACAGCCTTCCCTTTTCCAGGCTGAAGAAGCCCAGTTCCTTTAGTCTATCTTAGTAGGGTGCTCTACCCCTCTGATTATCTTCATGGCCTTCCTCTGGACCCTCTCCAGAAGCTCCCCATCTTTCCTGTGTTGGGGAAAGTCCATTTCACCTTCTTCAAGCTTCACCTGGAAGCTCGCAGCTGAGTGACAATAAGCCATTTTAATATGCTTCATCTTGTTTTATCGTAGCATGAGGTGCCATTAAAGTACGCCTGTAGGTATCCAGTGCATCTTGTTAGTTTCATGCACTAGTCTTTAAGGGAATTGACAATTTAGAATCAGTCTAAACTGAAAAATAAATCTGAAATACTAGATTTGTAATGTTGAAGACACCAACAGGCTTCATTTGCAAGGGAAATTAGTAGTATTTCCAAGTACCAAGTGCATGGCGGTGTATTTCTTATTTATTTTGTTGTTCACCCCTGTCCAGTGTATCCATCATCCCAATGCATTTGAGATTCAAAGGCAGAGAGAAGCACGGAGGAGAGCATTGGCTAGAAAGAGAGCAGAAGAGCAAATACAGCTAAGAACACCTGAGCCTGTGGAAGGCAGAGAGCACGTTCATGTGCAGACAGGTAAGGGATGATTTAAAAAAAAAATTCATCTGAGAACAAAAACTTTCTGGTGTAAATTTACTTACTAAAGTGATAATTCAATTGGTAGAATCAATTAAGGGTAAGGTTCTCTCATCCTTTCCACTATAAACCCCCTATTTTTAGTTCTGTTTAATTACTAATAAATGTGGCTAATGAGAGTGACTTTTTTTTTATTTTCAAGAATGTCTGTTTTTCAATTCTCAGTGCACATTTATTCAACAATTCATTTATTCATTCCTTTTCCAGTATCATCAGAGAAGTATAGCTCAAATAGAGGTGTGTTCTTCTAGTAAGACTAGTATTAAAAATTACTAGGGGGAAGGGAAAGAAGGATGGGCAGTGGCCCTAATTTAAAGTAGGAAGCTGCACTATTTGTGAGCAAACAATTTATTTGCAGCAAGACCAACATTTGTCAGGGGGTGATCATGGGGTGAGCACAATGTATTGCTGTGCCATTCAGAAAAGCATTTCAGATTGTCTTATAAACTGGGAAAACAGCTGTGGTACGTGCTAACCAGATGTGGGCTTTGGTTTTGTGAGCATTCTCTGTGCCACAGCACAACTGAACCCCCCTCCAATGTACAATGATTTTTCACCATTGAAATTCTGTTGGGCACAGAAGGAGGCAGCCTAGTGTGGTTATCGTGGTCTCTTTTTTCCCATCTTTTAGTGCTGATTAATCTCTGTAGTGGGAAACAGACATATAATTGAAGTCAAGCACAGGGTGCTATATATATTTAGTTACCTCAAAGCTACTTCCAGTTGGCCCGGAAGGACTGTGTCATTTTTTAAAAATCCATCAGATCCAGTGTTCTGGAGATCTAGTCTTCTCTATGCAATGGAGAAAAATCTATGGCTTTATTACTATTAATGGTGAGTAGATGGTTAGTAAATTAGTAGTATAATCATTGTCCATTTTTGAAATTGCCATATCCCAGTACCTCTACTGTTACACTGCCTCCTACACTCTACCAAGAATTGTTTACTCTTCGAGGTGGACTGAAAACGGTGTAGGGTCTCTTTAGAAACCGGGTGAATGGGTTTAGGAGTAATTTCCAAGAACTGTACCAGATGCTACAGAAAGTATGGCATCAAATGGCTTATGTAGCAAATTGTTTTGAGAGCTTTTTTTTTGTGTGTGTTAATTTGCATTTGGTTTTTGGTTTTTTTTTTTTGTTTTGTGTTTTTTTGGTAACTTTATAGAAACAACTTTGCAGCATATATAGTATTTATACATCTTTGTATATAGTTCACCCAGTACAGTAATCAGGAATAGCTGAGGAATAAAATAAAAAAGAATCCAATGTAGAGCATTCCTTCTGTTTTATTTCTAGAGCTGTATTTGGAAGAGATAAGTGACCGGATAATAGAGGTTGATGTGGAATGTCAAACAGATGCATTTTTGGATAGACCTCCCACTCCTTTCTTCGTGCCAGCCAAAACAGGGAAAGATGTGGCCACACAAATAGAAGAAGGAGAGGTATGAAGCAAAGTCACATACACAAGTAGTGGTAAAGCATATTTCCTATATCGAACAAATCTGAGACAAAACCAGAAAGGAACATCTTGTAGAACATGCAAAAGAAACCATGCAAAACTGAGGAACAAACACAGGTTCTACTGCTTTCAGCTAAGAACCACAATACTGAAAAGTGTTCTCCTCTGTGGAAATAGCATCCAGCCAGAAGGGCTAGAAACACAAAAGGGAGTAGCAGTAGGGTCCAGGTGAGTGTTCTGCTTGTCCCTGACAGTGCCCTAAGTGACTGCAGCAGAATATGTGGTGTCTTATTCCAGCTCACTCGTCACTTAGACCCCAGCAGCATTCATGCTTCTCGTCTTAGATGATGCTGGATCCCTACCTCCGCTTCTCATCACCTCTTTCTGCGAGGTGTTTTGATCATCCTCCTTTGCTCCTTGCCAAGATGTTGAGAGGGATCGTGGTAAGGGGTCATTTATTTTTTGTTTCACTGACTCTCATCCACAGCTCTTTGACTTTGACATTGAAGTCAAGCCAATCCTGGAAGTGCTGATTGGGAAAACCATTGAGCAAGCTTTGCTGGAAGTCATGGAAGAAGAAGAGCTGGCCAAGCTGTGGGCACATCAGCGTGCCTATGCAGAACTGCGCAATGCAGAGCTGGCTGAGGTCCAGCGCCTGGAAGAGCAAGACAGGCGATACAGAGAAGAGAAGGTAAGTCTGATTATGTGTGAAACAGGCCTGTGAGAGTGCTCACCATGTCCAGTACTGAAGGATGAGCTCTGAAATCAGCTGAATGGGGGCAGAAGGGTATTGTCAAGTTCGATGTTCCTGAAAGCATTTTGGTGCCACGTAGAACCTTGGCTTCAAATAGAACCTTGCTGTCATATAGGCCTGCTCTGTACTGTTCTGTCCAATTAGAGCAGTCATGCTCAAGTGACTTGGTGAACTCAGGCACCTGATCAGGAGGCCAAACCTGACAGTATTGTGCAGCTGTTACTCAAGCCTGTTCATTATGATAATATCTAAATGAGTAGTCAGAGTGCTTGAAGGCAAGAAGCACCTGGTGTTCTTTCACACAGAATGCATGTGCTATTGTATGAACACACATACCTCTCCAGATCTCCAAGTACAAAAATATGTTACTAGTATCTAGCAAGTAGAAACAAATAGAAATGACAAGTCTTAATTTGTTTATTTGGGTTAATAATGTTAATGTTATTATTGTTTTCCTGGCCCAACCTACGTTTTCATTTTTTCTTACGTCAAATAGTATATAAAATTGGAAAAGTGAAAAGTTGATGAAATTTTCACCCAACCTCACCTTATTCCAAGGGCATCAATCAGCTCTATCTGCAGTAATCTAGCAGTTGAGATATCAGTGGATGATAAGGTATCGGAGAAGGATTTCATTTAGCCAGCCATAAGACCCTTATATTTACAGACTTGCCAAAATTAAAAAAGCTGTATCAAGGGATTCCTCTAGTCCTTGCACTCCATGATCAGGCATTCAAGGAGTTTTTTGTGAAAGTTAGAGGCCACAGATACTGGCATCTAGCTCAGAAGTTTTAAGTATTGGTACTGTCATGATCTCTGCTGTTTATGAGTTTCACACTGATGATTTTTCAAAATCTAGATCAAAAGAGCTGAGGGGCTGAAAACTGAAGTGCAGTATTGTCTTGACAGGAACGCTGCAAACAGCTGCAGATGCAAATGCTGCAGAAAGAGAAAGAGACCATGGAGAAAATTGCAGCTCAGGCATTTGCTAAGCGTTACTTGGCTGATCTTATTCCCTCAGTCTTCAACAATCTTCACGAGAGTGGCTTTTTCTATGATCCTATAGAAAGAGGTTTGTACTTTATTTTTTTAATATATGGAGTAATATAGAAGTCAAACCATCCATAGACACACATACTTTACAGTCTTATTATTTAGAATAATGTAAGAATGCTTTATTCATTTACATTTTTGATTGCAGAGGTAGTTTTCAAACTCACAGTTTTAATACAAACATTGGTTACCTGCACCAAGTGTTCAAAAATATGTAAGAACTGACAGTTTTGCTTATAATGAGAAGAGCTGCTTTTATTTTGGTAGAAACAAATGGCTGTTTAGGACTGGTAGAGAAAGAAGGAGAGAGGGATCCAAACTGTTTAAGTGTATTTTGATAGGATAAGTGAAGAAATATGTATGTCACTCTGAATCTTTGTTAACGATTGCTGGAACAAAGGAAAAAATGGTCAATAAGAATTAGACTCTGCAAATAATTTTAGAGTTGTACATCAGGAACTTTCAAGCTTTCAGAGTCAGCAGCATTTCTTATGGGTTACGTTGATGCGCCCCACTTATCCAGTTCCTGTACAGGTGCTCAGACTCCAGTTTGGAAATGGGTGCACTTTCTCCAGAATGAGTCAGAAGGCAAATGCAGAAACTGAGTGTGTTTTGCAAACTGAGCGGGGTTTGGGACTGTTACACGTGAAAAGCATGACTGAAGTAAGCAAGAGCTCTTTAGTCAGAGAGAACAAATGCTTTCAGCAGACTAGAAGCCAGATGTACTTGGAAAGCAGAGCAGGAAATGTTATTCTTCTGACTTGCTCAGGGTAGTTATTTTCATCTAGCTAGAACATTATTGTGCATCTCATTTGTGTTTGCTCTTTGGGGATGCCAAGCCCCTTTGAAAATCAGTGAAGTTGAGAGGACTCTGGTTTAGGTCCATAATGATGAGGAATCTCAGTAAGAGAGGCAGGAGACAAGGCACCTAACAAATCCTGAGAGATTTCATCTGGCTCTTGCAAAGCAAGTATCTTCTGGCAGGGTTGTTCATCCCTTAATGGTCACAGCAAATGAAAAACAGCCCAGAGATCCCGTTGCTCATCCTTAGTAAGCAGATGCTTTTTCTTGCTTTCTTTCTGCCAAATTCTTACAGACATTGAGACAGAATTCCTGCCATGGCTGATGACAGAAGTGGAAGAAACACTAGAAAAGAAGACTCTGGGAAGGGTGATGCTTGACTGTAAGTTATCAGTTAATCTGGGCTCCTTATTTGTAATTGTTTTTTCTCCAGCCAAAACAAATGGAACGTTTGTATGCTCATTATGGACTAAGTGAGCAGGTGTCATTTGAACAAGAAGTCCAAGCGCCTGTGGCTTCGTATGTTTGCTTTTGGGTTTTCTACTTACTTATTTTTACATTAAAAAATGTTTTTAAATTTGGGAAAATCACTACTGCAGCCATTAAATGATTGATTCTCACCTGAAGTATTAGAATTGCCAAACATGCTGCACTAATTTCTCTCTCTGCTGGCTTTGCATTGTTTGATATGCGTTGCTGCTGAGAGTTGCAATACCTTCAGCATGATGACAGAAAGGTCAGGTGACCAGCACTTTTAATCAGAACAAGAGCTTACTACTCCAGCAATTAATAATCAAGTCCTTGCTTTTGAAGCAGATTAAAATATCACTCTCTGCTTTCTTTTGGGCTGTTTTGGACCAAGCATGTGGGTTCTTCTATTGGTCAGTCTTCAGAGGCTGCACTGAAATACCTGGATAATCTAAGACTGTCTTTTGTAGAAGCACAAAATTATGATGAATGTGTATCCACCAGGCCAAACCCATTATGTATGCATTACATATTCATTCTTGCAGTTTTACCTCAAGCAGTGATTGCGGATTTGAATTACAATTGTGTTTGTTTCCTTTGGGTTAATTTCAGCTTAACCAGGACCCAGTATTTTCTTTGTTGAGGTCCAATTCAGATAGCTACAGCTGCAATGTTAGTATTTTTATCCTGTGACATACGTGTTGGTGTGTACACTTAAGAACCACTTCTTAAAGGATTTCTTCTTGAGGGAAAGAATTTTCTCTCCTATAATAGAGAATTCTCCTATAGGAGAACTTTTTATTGGATGGTGAG
Organism: Lagopus leucura; assembly: GCF_019238085.1. NCBI lineage: Eukaryota > Metazoa > Chordata > Aves > Galliformes > Phasianidae > Lagopus > Lagopus leucura. The sequence continues at coordinate 51,696,973 of NW_024962252.1, read as the reverse complement.
AATTCTATATTCCTATAGGAGAATTCTCTAAGGATATATTTTTAAGTAATTTGCATTTAGAAGCTACATAAATGGCTAATTTTGTCACCATCCAATAAAAAACCTGTGAATTAGAAGGAAGCATCCACGATCTAAGGTGGCTACGTTTGTCTTCTCAAGTGATGCAAAACTCAACCCCAAAACTAGCAAAGAATCTTCTTTTGGTATCTGTATCTTCTGGTATATTGTTCCTTTTTCTATACTAAAGCCCTCTTCCTCCATCATTGGTCTCTTTATTTACCATGTTTAAATGATGTATTTCAAAGTGAATGTTGAATTATTGTTGTTTTCATTGGTTTGGAAGAGGTACAATGTTTAGAAAAACTTACAAAGGCAAAACAACAAAAATAATAAAGAACAGATGTTTTACAGCTGCTTTTCAGAAATAGAAAGTCTTTTTGATGAGTCCCACAGTTCCAGTATTACCCTCTGCCAAAAACATCACACGACATGCAACCTGGCTAATTCACCTTGTAGGGTGACCTGTTCCAAAAGTGACCAGACAACAATGAAGAGATGTACAAGGCAGTCCAGGTGAACCCTTCCAAATCACTGCTTTCAGTGCAAACCTTTGGTTGTAATTAGGCTACAGCAGCAGGGATGATTTTGCTTATCCACACATTCTTTCATTGTTAGTATTATTTCTTTTTATTTTTTTTTTCCCTCTGCCCAAGAATTCACAGGTCAGCAATGTATAAATAATTTCAAATGACAGTGTTTTTTAATTCTGTTTGTTAATGATACTTTTTTCTATTTCAGCATTGATTCGTACAGTGACTGAAAAACGCTTAGATGTGTTTAGCCAGAAACCTCTGCCTGATCAGAGAGAGGCACTTGCTGAGGAGCGCAGGCCAACAGACAGTGCACCACAGGTGGCTGCTGAGACAGAAGCTGCTGACCAAGCAGTCACAGCAGATGAAGAGACTGACCTACCTGCTGCTGAGGAACAGGCTTCGCGTCACATCACTTTCCAGTTAGAGGAAGCCGATCAAGAAGAAATGGAGGACTCAGAAACTGACTAGCAAGCAGGCAAGTAATCATCCTCTCTATTTACAGGTACTGTGGTGTAGGCATGCTGAAGAATGAATCCAGTCAGCAGTACAGCATTAAAACATGTTTTCCAAATATTAATGTTGCTGATTTCAGGCTGAAAGAGTCGAGTGTTTACTAGTGTCATGAATGGCAATGAAATCCTATGCTCTTCTAGACAATACAAGCCATCTAAAACCAGAGATGTTTACAAGTGAGAAGTAATGCTGTCCCACATCCCACTCTAGAAAGACATGAGAAGGATATTGAGAGCATCCTGGTAACCTTCGCAAGTGCTTTGATCATGTTTTAAGAACAGAAATGTTCTTACCTTGCTTGTTTTAAAAAATAACTGCTACAGCACTTAAGTTTCTTTCCACTTATGTTACTCACTGTTCTTCCTGACACTCTTCAAGTTCTAAAGAGTTCTCTGGGAACACCTGCCCGTGCAAAATTTTCCTCAGCCTCCCCTGCTAAGGGGCTGAGCCCTGTGCTAAGCCCAGCCTTAGTTTTCTTTCTCATCACTCTTCTTTGATGGTCCATTGATACCAGACATGAATTAAAAAATGCACCTGCACTGCCTTCCTGGCTGCTCCTAGGCCAGCTTTTCAAATGGGGCATTCCAACTCGTAAAAGTGCATTGCTGCTCCATTGCAGCAACACCATTTCCTTGCTGGTTGTAGTGGTGGAACCAGTCCCTGCTTGTCCAGCCTGCCCTGTGCTATGTCCTCTCTGCAGTACAGAGGAGATGTCTGCTAACCCAGCAGGCCAGACCCAAACCCAAGAAAGATCTCAGGAATGACACCTGCAGAGATAAGCACCTGCTTCACATCTCATACCCTAAGGAAGGATGTCCACATTTTTTCTGTGAACCACTCATGCTTGTGGCTTCAAAGGCACACCCTGCCTGTCTTCCAGCCTGAGCTCTAACATCCAGACTCAAATGTGATGTACATGGAGAAGCTCACTTGGATGGTCTCGTATTTGCCTGTCTCTGTAGATAGTTGAAAATTTGAAATAATGAGATGTAACCAGCAACAAATCCACTAAGTGGTTTGAGGATCAGCAGATATGCCTGTGTTAAATTGTAATCATATATTACAGATTGTAGATAGACACATAGATGTTTTCTGAAGCTGGAGTATTCCTCTGTTTGCTAAGTTGCTGGTATTTCAACATAGTGTGATTGGTTTTTCATCTACCACTGATTCCTCTGATCATCCAGCAAAATGCATCGTGTATGAAATTAAGGTAGTCATTACTCACTGAGTTCCTATTTAAGTATCTGAGAATAATTTGCTTTTTTGACATGTGACTGGAAATAAAAATCAGGTTTAGGCATTGAAATCAGTGGGAAGTTATGTCAGTTTCAGTAGGACCTGGATTTTGCACTGATTTTTGTTCTCACAGTGTTGGAGATTTTTGTCATGACTTCTTCAGGCTAATTTTTTCTAGGTAATTAAAGGCTGTGTGACTTGCTTCATGAGAATTGTAAATGAAAATTTACTTGAAGTGTTTCATGATTCAAGTGTTTAAATAAGTTATGGCACTATTATATATTCTTAAATTATTGTAAAAGTTGTATGCCTTGCATTTTTACTTCATTTGAATTTATGGTTACTATTCAGGACGATTATTTTATATTTGATTGTTGTATTTTTTGGAAAAAAGGTTTTAAAATAGTTTTAATGCAGTTCTTGTCTATCAGCTATGATCTGCTGTGTTTCATCCTAACCTCACACAATAACTAAGGACAAAAGGGAGGCCTTCATGCTGTACTTGGTTTTTGATGGGATCTCTGTAGGCTTCAGGATCAGAGACCTGAGCTGAGGTATGAAAAAGCTAGCCTTTATGTTCCTGAAACCATTCTTCAGTGGCCATGTGCTTCAAATTAATGAGGGAGAGGAGGAAGACTAAGAGAATGAACACATTAAACTTTATCATGCATCTTTCTTCTCTGCTGATAGCCACTGAAAGAGGAACTTAAGATCCACGTGTTCTGCATTGATGGCCAGGCCTGCAGCAGTAAAAATGAAGGGAAAAATTCTCATCAATGACATTTGCCAACACAAATTTGTATGGCCTCCCAAGGGCTTGGGAGTTGACTTCAAACAGTTTTTTGTTTTTCATTACAAAAAGCAGCCATTAAAAATGTGTTAGAAAAGAAACTCTTAGCATCCTACAACCATGAACATTTCAGTTTGGCAAACCAAACTGCAATGGTGTCCTCTGTGCTGGGGCCAAAGAAGTCTCTGCTTTCCTGAGAATGCCATATGCTCTCCCCTGCCGTATGGCTAGGCTGATTGCCCACTGTTTGTTTCTGTCCTGGGTCAGAAGCTGCTTCTTCATACTGCCATTATTTGTTTTTCTGGGGTTCTCTTCAGCATTTCTTCCCCCAAACCAAAGACTTGAAAGTTGTATCTCACATCGCCAGAGAGGTGATGGAAACACTGGCTGATGAAGCTCTTCTGGTGAATGGGAAGATTTAAGATCTTGTGCTTTTGATTAAAAATGCAAAGAGGGGGGCCTCCCACTCTGTCCATGCTGGAGGAGGCGCCAGCTCCTCAAAGCTGTTGTACCTAATTTCTGTGTGCTACGATGGTACACAGCTGAATGCTAGAACGATCCTTGTGCCTGGTTTTTGATGGGAGATTGCCTGGCACCTGCCCTTCTGGGGAAAGCAGCTCTAATTTTCTCATGATGATTGTCATCTTTGTCCATGTTCAGGTTCCTGCACCCTCTGGGTGCTGTGGATGGGGCTTGCTCAGGGCATGCAGCAACTATGCACTGCAAACAGAGGTGGAGTTTGGGCTTTCTGGGTCCCCCTGCAGTGCTACAGTTCTGGGAGCTGTGGTCAGTTGGCCCCTTGGCAGGAGCCCCAAAGGCAGATGATGAGATACTTTTCAAGAGCAAGTTGTCATTAATAAAATGTAATTACTGTATTTTTTCCAGAATGTTAAGCATTCATTTTGCATATGGAGAAATGCCAGTTCTTGAGAACAACCAACAGCCTGGCAGAATGGAGGAGCTTGGTTCACCAGCCTTTATTCTTGGATGCTAACTCCTGTGTTAAGACTTCACCTTTATGTCTTTTTATTAAAAAGCAATGCCTTTCATATTAGGTATCTGAATTCACAAATATTTGCACTGACCCAGAATTCAGAAGTAAGTGAAAACTGTGACACAGATATTACTGTCTCCACAACTAACAGGTCTCTCCTATCCCTTCTTTCATACTTGAACAACCTTCCTTCACTCATCTTCAACAGCAACTTTTATTCTATCTACCAAAAGGCTATAGTAGTTCTCATGCTAAGGGAGGTGAGAAAAAGAGGAGAGCTGGCTATGTGAACACATGAGCCTTGTAGCTGACATACACATTTCTTTATCAAACTCCAAGAGCTGGATCATGCACAAATTCTTGAGCAAGATGCTCAGGACTGTTTCCCCTCAAGCCTATTCTGGTAGAATTGCTGTGGAGGCTCCACCCAGCCTTCTGTTGTAATCGTGCAGACCTAGTTCAGACATAAGTGTTTTTTGCCAGTATATTCTCATCTTCCTCTTAAGTATACCCTTTTTCTGTTGTTCCAGACTCTCTTTTAACAGGTTTTCAGAACTGTACTGTAGTATGCTCAATATGTGTACCTTAAACCCAGTTCTGATTTTAGTGTATAGTTACGATAGTTCTGTACCACGTAGGCACGCTATTCTGGAGAGGAAATTGATAGTGCTAAGGACTTGGTGATGAATTCCACCTTGAATTACGAAGTGTGGAAGAGAACTTTGGAGTGCTGAGAACTTAAAAGCTTTTACACAAAGTGGATGTGAGATGGATGGGACAGCAGCCCAAGGGCAGTCTGAGGATGGTTATTTGAAGGTGGAAAGAAGCTCAGGTTCTGGGATGGAGCTTCTCTTTGGTGTTTACATTAAAATCAAACAGAACAAGTATAGTCGCTGCTCTCAGGTAAGCTTCAAGCAGGTTTCCACAGAAATAGGAAGATATCCCAATAATCAAGGTGATCAGGGAGTATCGTGGTTAAGCCTGCTGCAATAGGTAATGTTTTTTAAAGAACCATGAAGCCACAAAGTAAAAATTTCATAAAACTTCTCCTGACACTTGCCTTCCACATCCCTTCTCTCTGATCTGTGTACCCAGGAGCAGCTGTCACAGCAAGTGAGCTGGCCAGCACTGTATCAGGCAGCTTGGGGCCATTCCCAAGATCTGCAATCCTTCTCCCCAGTCAATACCCCAGCAGCACAATGCCAGGGGTGTGTGAAGGATGCGGGAGGGGACCGAAGGGACAGCACCGCAGGCATTAGAAGGCAGGACAGGCTCCAGAATGCATGGAAAGGCACTACTCTTACCTGCTCCAGGTTGTTAGTTGCTCTGTAGTGACACCCACCTGGACTTCCCTTTGCATTAGATCCCCAAAGTGTCAGCCTTTACAAACTCGTATTTACAGTGTTAGGAGCCAGCAGTTGAAGTCACCCATCAAAGTCCTCAAGGAGATCGTGGGATTTTGGGCTTTCTAATTGATAAGCAGCACATGTGTGTGCTGGAGCCAGCATGGGGGCTTTCCCTAGGAACCATCAGAAACAGGACACAAAGTTAATTTGGGCATTGAACTTTGTACAAAAGAGCATCTGTAGCTCAGAGGAGCTGAGCACAGTTGCTTTTGAGTGCTGGTTCCTCTTTAGCTGTGCCCAGGCTTGCCACTCATCAGAAAGAGCATTCATACCCAGAAAGGCTGCTCATCTTTGTGTGTTTGTACCAAAAGCTGCTGGTCCCAGTAAGTCTGTATCCATCTGGTTTCCATCTATTGATTTCTTTGCAAAGAGCCAAAGCATCGCTCCAACAACCAGCTCAGCAGATTAGCTCCATGTTTACTTCAGCAACTGCTTGAGAAGTGGGAAAGATACAGAGAGTGTCCATTTGGAATTCCCCTCGAAATCCTCTTGACGTGGATGGACCAAACTGGACTACATTTCTCCATTGCAGTGACAGACTGGGAGCAATCTGTTGAGACTAAAATTCACAGCTGTTTTGCTGCTGACAGAAATCACAGGTTTCAAAGAGCTGGGGAAGGAACAGATAAAAAAAATACAGTTGTGAAAGTGTTTGCACACTTGCTTATGTGCATGTGCTAAGCATGGACCTTACCTCGCCCACCTTTAATGGCTGCATCCTTAGGAGTCTGCAGAAGCTGTATTAACAACAGTAGCATACAGCAGTATATGGCAATGGCTGTGTGGTGTTTATGAAGCCATGATCCCTGTCCTGCCCTCCTGCAGCAAGCACCTTTATGCCTGTGTGAAAATCTGTAGCAGTGAAGTACTGAAACCATTCCAGTTTGGTTTCTCATGGCCAGGGCACCTCTAGCATTCCCTGAAACACAGTGTACTGACTCAAAGGGGAAGAGTAGAAGGGATCCCTGGAGATAGCCCCTGGTCCCATCTTATGTAGAAGCAGGGCGTTGGGTTAGGCTGGGCTATGACTGCCTGGAGCAGCACTGCTGAAATGGTCTGAAGGTGCTGGTGGCTCACAAGCTCAGTAAAGATTGTATGGAAGACAGGCCACGTGCCAGACTTCATCAGCAAAAGCATAGGCAATGGAGTGTGGGATACCACTGTTCCTCTCTATTTGGCACTTGTTAGAATCATAGAGTCATTAAAGTTGGAAAAGATCTTTATAATCATCTAGTCCAACTGTTAACCCATCACCACCATGCCTACCAAACCATGTTGCTAAGTGCCAGATCTCCATGCTTCTTGAACACCTCCAGGGACGGTGACTTCACCACCTCCCTGGGCAGCCTATGCCAATGCATCACATCTCCTTCTGAGAAGAAATTTCTCCTAATAGCTAACCTGAACCTCTCCTGACACAACTTGAGGCCAGTATTGGGCTACAGAGATGATCAAACTGAGAGCTTAAAGGCTGAAAGAGTTGAATGTGTTCAGCCTGGAGAAGAGAAGGCTCAGGTGTGTCTAATTGTGGTTTTTCGGTGCAGAATGGCGGTTGTGGAGCAGCAGGGGAAGCAGTGCCCCAAGAAGGATGCCCCGTGACAGGACCAGAAGCCAGGGACAAAAGTTGCGTTGGTGGAAGTGCTCCCTGAACATGCACATGCAAGTGCGCTCTGCTCACTGAGTGCTGTGCTCAGCACTTTTGTTGTCAGCAGCAGAGACCGAAGATAACGGTACAAAATGGGAAATTTTAATGCCATGAAGTGCCTTCCTTTAAAGCAAAAAACTACGGCCAATGAAAAAGGGGACATTTCTGCGGTTCCCGTGAAGTACTGACGACTCATTACGATTACAACAACAACAACAGTTTTTAAGATTTAAAGCTGCGAGTTGCGACATCTTCAAGAAAAAAAAAGTTAGCAGACCGCGAGCGGCAAAACTAACACCCCCGGCCCAGGTCCGTACCCAGCCCGACTCTTCCATGCCCGCTCCCGGGGGCAGCCGCGGCTGCCGGCGGGGCCGCAGGAGGCGGAGAGGGGAAGGAGGGAGGCGCGGCGTCCCGCCCGCCCCCGGCCCTGCGCGGCCCGGCCTCCCCCGCCCCGCAGCGAGGCGTCTCCCCGGGGCCGGGCACCGCCGCAAGGACGGGAGCAGCTTCTGTCGCCGCCGCCGCCGCCGCCGCGCTCCCCGGCCCGGAGCTGGGGCAGCGGCAGCCCCCGCCGAGCCACGCCATGAGGTGAGCGGGGCCGGGCCTCGAGGGGGGGGGGGGGGGCGCGGCGGGGGGCACCTGCGGGAAGGCAGCGGCGCCGATGAGTGCGCCGCCAGAGGGAGAGTGGGGTTTTTCCCCCTTTTATTTCTTGATTTTATTTGTTTGCTCTTCTCCACCCCCCAACTTCTCACGAGCCGCAGCCCCCGCCCGCCAGCTCGGACTTGTCCGTCCGCCGCTCCTCTCACACAGTGCTCGGGATGGGCGCTTGGGCCCGGTCCAGCCCGCTCTGACTTCGGGAACAAAAAGCCCTCGGAGTTGGGTGTGGGGCGGGGGGGCTGCATCTCTCGGCCGTCGGTGTTGTGCCGTGCGGCGGCCGTGGGACCGCGGCTCGGCACGGAACTGCTCGGGGAGCTGGTTTCCGCCTGGGGAACAGCTGCGGGCTCGCATCTGTGCCCACCGCCCCGCTCTCAGCGCTAGCTCCTGCAGGCAGCCGCACCGCAGCGCCCTTCCCGTCGGTTTCTCACCCATCTCCAGCGGGACAGCAGCGTGCTGCGGTCAGGCGCTGGCTCCCGGGCGGACGTGCTTTCTTAATTCTGGGGGAGGAAGCATTTACCGGTACTACTTTTTATTTTTATTTTTATTTTTTTTAAGTACCTGAATCGGTTAAATTTCAACTTTCAGTTTTGTTTTCTTCTTTCTGTTTCTTCTTCTTTGGTCTTTATTCTGTCGAAAGTCTGCATCTCACAGCGAAATGACAACTAGTGTTTCTGGAAGAGTGCATTCAGGACAGCCAAACTCTTCCCAAGGGCTGTTGCTTTCCGTATGTGACATGGACACAAGTGTGGAGCTCCTTGCAAAAGGCGATTGGAGAAGATATCTGAATTATTTGGTGAAGGGTGTAGTATGTCTTTAAAATGGAGGTTCAAATAGAATATTCTATCCTCAGCGGGTATTCTAAAACTCGTAAACGACTTTTTAGGACAAAATACAAGCTGTGTTTTGGATACGTCTTACTTATATCATGCATATACATTATATATTCTTGTATATGTTTATCTCACCTTGGTGATAAGTGTCTTCAATAGGAAATACAAATAGCACACACATCCTCCTTCCAGGAAGTGGCGGGAAAGGATGTGTGTGGTGTCACTGCCAGATGAGCAAATCCTGCTCTGACAGAATGAGGAAGGAAGAGGCGCCAGACCTGTATGGCCCCCAGAGCCCTCAGTGCTGAGGCTGTAGGATTTCCAGCAGCACATGGGGCCTGGTGCTCAGTTCTACCAGCGACTGACAGAACACATGTTCTGGGTCCCAGATGCCTAGTTATGTGTGGTGGCACCAAGTGTCAGCTGGTGCCTTGGCGGCTGCTCATGCGTTCTTTGTGCTGAAGGCCCTGAGAGAGGCGGTGCTCATTTGGAACCAGTAGCGTGGCATGACACTGCAAAGCCTTTTGAATGGGAGACCAGTAGGGCTTCAAAGAAGAGATCTCACCTTCTCCCTCACCTTGCCAATCCTCAGTTGATCTCTTGGGTAGACTAGCACTGGCCTGGGATGGAGGAAAAACATCTGCAGTGTTAGCTGAATGCAAACCATCAGCATGCCAGGTGGCCAAGAAGGCCAGGGGCATCCTGCCTTGTATCAGAAGTAGTGTAGCCAGCAGGAGCAGGAAGGTAGTCATTCTTGGGTACTCAGCACTGGTGAGGCCACACTGGTGAGCACTGTATTCAGTTTTGGGCCCCTCACTACAAGAAAGACATTGAGGCCCTGAAGCATGTCCAGAGAAGGGCAACAAAGCCGGTGAGGGATCTGGAGCAAAAGTCTTATGGGGAATGGCTGAGGGAACTGGGGATTCTTAGTCTGGAGAAGAGGAGGCTCAGGAGAGACCTTATCTCTCTCTACAACTACCAGAACAGAAGTTGTAGTGAGTTTGAAATCAGCCTCTTCTCACAGGTAACAGCAATAGGATGAGAGGGAATGGCTTCACATTGTGCCAGGAGAGGTTCAAGTTGGATACTAGGAAGAATTTTTTCTCAGAGAGAGTGCTGAGGTACTGGCACAGGCTGCCCAGGGAGGTGGTGGAGTTAGCATCCCTGGAGGTGTTTAAGAGCTGAGTGGATGTGGACGTGATTAGTGAGCATGGTAGGGATGGGCTGATGGTCGGACTAGATGATCTTAGAGTTCTTTTCCAACCCTAATTATTCTGTGATTCTGTAATTCTATGGTTTGGAGGAGCTGGATGCTGCTCCTGCATAGTGCTGTGAGTATGCAGTGGGCTGTGCTACACTGGGAGCTGTGTATAAGATGGGAGTATGGATACAGTGACAGGATCAGTGACAAATGGTATAATTATTGTTTGTTATTGCATGCACTTGCTGCTGAGGTGCAGCTATGCATTAGGTATATTTTCCATCATTAGTGTGCACTTAATTGTCCTGCATTGTAAGTCAAAGCAGTCAAAGTCTCATTTGCAAACCTAATGGGAACTCATACAGATCCTGGAGTAGTATGACTGCGTAAGAAACTGTTTGCTACAGTGTTCTCATTTTTACGTGGTCTCAGGAAGCATCTCTGACATTTGAAGAGGAGCTAGTCATTCAGACTTTATGGTAAATACTGCACATTGAGAAAGTGGGACTGTTTGTGTAAGAAGTAGAAGATGAGCTGAATGGGAATAAAAGGTAGAAAAGATGTGAGAACTGCCAGTTTCTGTGGAGCTACACATCATATTGAGACTGGCAGTGGGAGGCTTGGAGAGCTGCGTGCAGGAAAGCATGTAAGCACAACAAGAATTACCTCTTAAGGCAGAAAGGGCTGTAAAATGAAGTGCTTACACCTCCAGGCTGAAGCCTTATGTGGGCTTCTTTAAGGTATATTAAAATCACTCTGCTTTTAAAATGAAATGAGTTGAAGTGCTTTGAGTGTATTGCTTCTAGGTAGACTTATTGCTTTTTAATGTGGTCACTTGTTAGTGTTAATTTTGCAGGCATGTAAGCCAGTGGGTTGCACACTAATGCTCCCTATCTAAAGATGGTGACTTCTCTTTCCTTCCTGTTTGATATCTGCCCTGTAGAGAATCCCCTCCTTGTAAAGACCTGTTTTTTCTTCCCATGGCTTCCCTGCCAGGGCTGTATGGGAGGGAGTAGTGTAAGGTAGTTCTCCCAGCTGCTGTGACATGGTTATTCTGCAGTGCGTTGCAGGGGCCAGGACCTGGGACCGTGTCCCCCCTTTTCTTTCCCTCAAGCACTTAACTTTGTGGCTGATGATTAAAACCCAAAACCATCAGCCCTCACCCCACCCATAAGTGAATACACGCTCTGCACTTTGGGCAGACTTTGCTGATGTTGTTTTTTATAAGTTTCATTTGTTCAAGCACTTCACATTACACCTGACTTTGCGGGCATAAATAGTCCTGTTCATTAAGGGTAATCTTGCTCACAAGATGTTTGCAGAACTGGAGTGTATTTAAAGCATGCACTGCCAGCGAGTTCCCTCCTGGCTCCACTCAGCTTTATTTTAAGATGTTCCTGCTTTCTAAGATAAGCATGAATCAAACGAGACAGCTCCACGTGCTAAGGGAGCAGCGGTCACATATTTCTCCTTAAGCACGTGCCACAACTGGCCACACCATTTAATTATCACTAAACCCAGAAAAAAACTCATCTTTTTTTGCACGCGTATGTGTAAGAAGGTAGGAAATCTCTTCAGCATAATGGCAAGGATACTGCTATTTTATGGTAACTAGCAGGAAATAACAACAGTTACAACAGAATGAAGGTCAGTCTCCTTGAATTCTGCTTGGGAAAACCCTGGAAGTTGACCATGACATTTAACTCTGCACATCCCAAGGATAATGAGATATTTTGCTTTTTTTTTTTTTGTTTTTTCTTTGTACCAACTTCTACCTTTCCTCAGGGCATCCTTTTAAATACGGGCTGTTTGGAATTTGTGTTGAAAGCATGTTTTGGTTTGCAGATATCTAACAGGAAAAATCTCAAAGGGATGGTTCTTTCCACGTGTCTTTATCTCCATGATTCTGCAATTTGCTCTTTTCTCTTGATTTTTCTGCCTGTCCTGTGGAGGTTGATCCCTGTCTGTAAAACAGCAAGAGTTGCAGTGCTAAATCGAGATCAAGAATGCCTTGGTAAACTAATCCTGTCTTGGAGGACAGAGTAGATCTGCTTGTAGCTTTCTCCTTCCTGTGCCTGGAACACTATTTAGGAGAAGCTGTTTCACAAACAATGTAAGACAGGGAAATGTATGCTTCCCAAATAGCATTAATTGCTTGTAATTCCAAGCTTGAAATTAAGATACCATACAGAGTGTATTAAAAGACATTTATTTTTAGTTTTAATGAATTGGAAAGAGCACTTGATTACCTCACAGTGTTTTATCCCACTCAGAATCCATGATTTTTAAAAGGCATCCCTGGACTTGTTGACACCATATTCTCTTGCTTAAGCCTGTTAAAAACTCTGGTGGGTATGAAATATGTTTCCAGTCCTTGCTGTGGGTTGTAAAAGGGTTTGAAATAAGGTCAGTCATTCTGGGCTGGTAACTCTGTCTAACTTCTTCGTTTTTGCCATTTTTTCCTCTGGAGAACCTCAATTTGCATGTATAGGAAAAAGGTCTGGATCTTTGAGATGATAATATATACACAAATAAAAACGAAAATTCTAGTTCTTGTCTGTGTCAGCGTAGAGCCTGAAAGATTAGCCATGAAGAGGAGGTTCTGTGTACATTTTGTCTTGTTCATCTTAACTTAAGGGCTGCTGCTGGAGTCTAAATGAGGGTGCAGGGTGTCTCAGGATTAGCACCATGGTCTGCTGCTAGGACCAGCACCTGGTCCTTACTCTCCATGATTAAGTGCTGGGGAAGGCCTCCCAGCTCTGCCTGACCTGCAGTCAGAGAGCAAGTGCTAATGTTCAGCCCAGCCCAATTGCTCGGACTCAGTCCTCCTGTTGCAGTCATTTTGTCTTCCTCCCATTCTTTGAGGAAGGTGGGACTAGGTCTGTCCTAAGAAGATGTTTCTTTGCCTAGTAGATGTGTATATTCTGAGGAGCAGCGAAGTTGTCTCTTGTGTATATTGAGATATGATAGGAGAGTGTCTATCCCTTACAGTAGCACATCCATCTTGTCTAGGTTGGCACTGTTCTTTTTGCCTTAAGTGGGGCAGTGGGGGCTCCTTCTGCGAAGACTTGAGCGCAGTTCAGCTGGTGTCTCAAGACAGCACATGGAGCTGTTTTAGTGCTAAATATCAAGTCTGTGTGCTGAGAGGTGTTGTGGCTGACCTGCCTGACCCATCCTATCCCAAGGACTGTGCGTGATGTGGCTCACACTGTTCATTGCATGGCTGGCAACATGCATTGTCTCTTTAGTGATGCCAACTGTTGGGGAAAGGCTGCATGCTGATGCTTTGGGAGCACTAATGTCACCTGAATAGCCAGGTTTATTTATGGATTAATAACAAGTCTGGCTTCATTCTTTTGGAAGGCACCGTTCTATCCTACAGTGCTCTCCAACAACCCACTGAAGAACTGTGGGGGAAGCTTGTTTGCAGCAAATGCAAGATAGCAGCTAGTAGGGTGCAAATGGTATTGTCACCAGCATGGTCAACCACGTGCTTTTGGCTTAAAAGTCACAAGCATGATACGGGTAGGCTAGAGGCTTGTGTGTGGGCACACAGAGGATACAGCAATGCCCATGATGCCCCTGAGTAGCGTACCCAATACCTAGAGTAAAGGTGGTACCCAACATCGCCCCCAACTGCTGTGACACAGCGTAGATAACGAAGTCAGTATAGATGTTTTTGTTTTTGTTTTTCTGCAGTGCATGTAAGAGAATAGCACTTAGGGAAAAGAGTAGTGGTATCTAATGTGGCATATCATACACAGTAGCAAGCAAATAGAATGCATGATGGAGCAGTATTCTTTGCTCCTCCACTCAGTCTCGTTTCCTGGTTCCTCCTGCTGTGAATGGTGCTGAGGGACTGCTGAGGAATAAGCAGGGATGTCCTATGCAATTGCATGGTGGACATGTTTTAAGGAGAATTGCAACAGTGTAAGTCCCACGTGTGTTTTCGGTTCATTAACTGTCACAGCAACTGTGTTGGCTTAGTTTAGCCAGAATGTTATTTCAATCACTGCAGCTGTATGTGATCTACAGCACTTGTTTGGCCTGTCCAGTCCTATCCTACAGAAATAAATAACTTTAGAACTAGTAGAGCTTTTTTAAAGATTAAAACATACTGTAAGGCTTAGCAATAAGCAAGTGATTTATAAATCACTAAAATTGTGTTTTGCCAGTGCTTTGACAGATTGACACCAAGGAGGACATCAAGTATCTAAGCATTATATTGTCCTGGAATAACAAATGGTTGAAGGACCAGTGCAGTATGCATTAAAAACATAGCTAAGTTAGTCTGTAGTTTTGTCTTCCGAGAGGTGACAGTGTGTTCAGGGTCAGGTGGAATCACCTCCAGAGCCATCTCTGCACCTTTGTTGTGCTGAGGCTGTCTGCTGTCAGAGGGCAGTGATGCTGAACAAAGGTTTGGAAACAGACAGTAGGCAAAGGAAAGAGAGTGACATACTGGAAAGTATTAGGTAAAAGAGTTTCTAAAAACATAACTGAAATCAGACCGAAGAAACAAAAGAGAAACTCTTAGAAGAACAGATTTGTTTTTTTAGTGTAGGAAGTTCAAACAGAACTTAGTTTTCAGCGAGTTTTAGCTTTCAGCTCAGCTTTCTGTGCCAAGAGGTCTCAGGAGACCTTTTTAATGTTACAAACTGCATGGGCAGTGCAGGATGCTTTCTGGCCTTCCATGTTTTTTCTCTTTGTGGGAGTCATGGCTCACCTGCGTTGTTGAGTGAAGAGAATGCATTGAACCCCTTCCAAGATTACTAACATTTCTAAGCAATTAAATCGAGGAGCTGAGAAGAACCAACATAAGCTCTTTTCTGCTTCAGCTGCTCTTAGAAATATCAGCAGTCACCCATACTAATTAAACAGGTGACTTAATACCTCTCACAGTGTGGCAGCAGGTGATTTGCCCATTGAAACACTACCTCTTTGTATGCCCAGTGCTCATCCGGCAAAAGCTCGGAGTTGCGGGCCAGCATGAATCCAAGTGCACTTGAATAAAGCCACTCCTCCCCATGGTTCTTTCAGAACGCTTTCCAGGGAGGAAAATTTTTACAGCTAGTACACGATGTATCCAGAGTGAATGCATCACTTGCTTCTTGCAGACCTGGCAGTCAGGATGGGCCTTCTCATTCTGGCGGTGCCAAGCGCTGACAAGAGATCGCTGTTCTCCCGCGGCCTTCAGGGCGGGTGCTGATGGAGCTTGGGAAAACAGTGTCAGGTGAGGATTTCCAGTCGCTGGGGGCTGTCCTCTCCCAAGTGAAGGACAGTGCAACTAAGAATTTTGGCAAAACACCACGCAACCTGTAGTGCTGATACACAGAGCCAGTGAAACTGATACATTTCTGCAGAATGTTTTGGTTTCAGCAGCTGAATACGTTCAGGCAAAAATAAGTTTTACTGGAAATATTCTGCCTGGTTCAGGACTCATTTGTTTTTACGAACCTGTCACTGTTCACAACACAAGTAAATAAGCAGGCAAAGCTAGCATGCCACTACTATGAAATCTGGAGATCCTGATGTTCTGTGGCTCTAAAGAGTGCTCTCTGCTTTTGCCTCTATCAGCTCAGTTGGGGCTGAGATGGTGGTGAGATGCTTTCTACTGCTATGGTGGCTGTCCTGTTTTGGAAACGCTTCACTTTGGATTTTAACTTTTGTTTAGAACAAAAGATTGCAGGGGAATTTTCAGTGTTTTTGAGGTTGCAGATGGATCTTAATGATATTCTTATCACTGTTTGTGCCCAGCCAGGCTTCTGGACCTTATTACTTCTCGCACAACAGCTGCCAGTGACAAGAATAATTTTCATACTTGGAAAACATCTTTACTTGACCTGTGCACATTTACATGCTGTTCTTCACTCTGAAATATTCCTAGTGTGAGTGATAGATAGAATCATCTTCCTTTTTAATGCATGAGTTACTCTACAGATTTTTCTGCTGAGTTTGCTACGATCTGTGGAGCTTTTTTAGTAATAAAATTGTAGCCTGGTTCTAATGTGTTTTTTAACAATAATGAAGTGACACTGCCCTGACCAAACCAGAGACACAGACAGGAAGAAAAGAAGGATAAGCAAACGAATAAATTGACTTCCACTCTGTCTTATTCTGCAGTAAAAGAGAAAACTAACTTATTTTTCTTCTGTAAGTTGAGCTTAGAACTTCTATGATTTGTCAACATTTAAGCCTAATCACAGAACACTGAGGTCTCTGCAGGCCTCAGCACTCATACAAACAAATATTTACATATCACTTACTACCATTTAAAATCAATTTTATTAAAAATTTAAGGAATTTTAAAATAGAACATTAGAGAAATGACTATCAACTTCCTAAAGTAAAATGGAATGTAAAAATGAAGTTATTTCAAATATTTCGTGCTCACCAGTAAAACAGATTACAAAAGATTTGAGGACAGTGCGAGTGCATTTTTTATCTGTAAAAATATAAGCAGGATATATTACTTAAAAACTTTCTTTCTTGTCAAATTCTTTAGGCTGTTTAAGTTTCTGAATTGCCTTTACAGCATGTCTTTTGCTCTGATTATTCCTCTTATCTACTTTTATTTTTAAAATTATAATTTGACAGTGGGTTTTCTAAATTCCAAGCTATGAGCAAAAAATGTGAATTTGTTTAGGTGTCAAGGTTGTTGTTGTACTTCCAGTCATGTATTTGGGTTTCAGAATCTGAAATTGCAGTAGTCATTTTCAAGTTGTTTATTTTGACAGGGATGATCTTAAAAATTTGAATTCCTGGAGTTTACAGGATAGCATAATCAATATCATCATTAAGAAATGTCAGCTGGGCTTTCAGTTTGTCCCAGCAGAGCAATGACTCTTGAATCATAGTGATTCTCCCTGTGTTTTGTTGGTTTTTTTTTAGCACTGTAGTGAAATTGGAGACTGTAATGTAATGATGCAATGACGAAAGTACATTTCAAAGCTACCTAAGCACTGGGTAGTGGGCACTTTTGGATAACCCTAAGTTGTTCCATCTGCTGATTTACATCCTGCATGAAATCTTACAGATTATGTTCATCCAGATTTTATAAATCACTGAAATGATCTTTTGATAACTTAAGGTGCAGATGTCAAGTGGATTTGGGTTTTTGTTAACTCACTGGACCATACTGAATAAATGTTTTAGATGTCAAAGTTGGAGTTGAAGAGGTCATGCAACTGGGTGAAGAAATAACAGCAAGTGACCCATTGGTGAACTTTTAAGGAAGGGTCAGAGATCGCAGGATTTTTTCCAGTTTATTGTTACAAGGTTTTTTATATCAGGGTAAATTTTAATTGAAGAAATAGTGATTTCCTGTACTTAGTATTTATTTATCCGTGGTGCACCAAATTTCATGTAGCTAATTTAGTAATGATATGGGAGTTGATAGTCACTTATTTTTAACTGTTTTGTTCATTCAGTGGAGATAGTGGCTATGAAATTGTCCTTTACCAGCCTCTGCGGGCTCTTCAGTATTGGCCTTGTTATTCTGATTTCCTACTTCTTCTTACATTCTCCAGCACTGACAAAACAAGCTTGCATAGAAGAGAGCCAGTTGCCTAGCATTTATTTAAGTTTCAGTCTTGCCAGAGAAAAGACTAGGACTATGTTACTGTACAGGATGAAGCCATAAGGCTAGAATTTTAAATAAGCACACCTTATGCATTTAATGCCACGTTTTTATTTTTATTTTTGGACTACTTGAGTCACACACAAGAAGTGGCACAGGACCCCAAGGGGCTGTGTGCTGTATAGTTAGTAAGAAGGCATCCAGGCCTCTGAAAGAAGAAATCTAATTATAACTGTGCTACATGCTGTCATTCTGGGAAAACAAGAGCTTCAACTCGTCTTTAGCTGACAGCGGGGACCAACTTTTTCCTATACCTGAGTGATAGATATGCTGACTATGATTATGCTGACTATGAATGGTGATTCACTGAGTTGAATTTGAATCTGTATCTGCATTTATTCAGTGGTGGTCTGTGAGTCATGCCTTGCTGATTTTTGGAATTGTCATATGGTGTCATAATCAAAGGAAAAAGGAAGGGAAC
The DNA here is from genome assembly GCF_019238085.1 of Lagopus leucura. Lineage (NCBI taxonomy): Eukaryota > Metazoa > Chordata > Aves > Galliformes > Phasianidae > Lagopus > Lagopus leucura. Next base: position 51,679,051 of record NW_024962252.1, on the reverse strand, counting down.
AGGTAAATAATATTTGGGAATATATACAACTTTTATTAGCCAATTATATCATCAGTCTTTGGAAGATTTGAATTTCTTTCTACTTATGTACCACAGGCATTCCAAGCATACCATGAAAACAAGCGCCTCTAAAATTAAGTTGCTTCACCAATAAAATAGTAAAAAAACCCACCGGTGTTCTCTACCTAAATTCCTTTTTCAAGTGAAAACTTGTGGTAGTTTCTGGATGAAATGATGCTTTTCCAGAACTGGGGTTTAAAGCCATTTAAAAGTAAGAGTAACACTCTGAAAGTGACATTTGACCAAATAAATTGAAAATTAGTATTTGCATAATTTGGCAGCAACACTACACTGAAACAGAGGATGCATCTGGATCGTGTTGTAGATATGTGCAAAGTTTGTGAGTGTCTGAAACTGGGAGTTTTAAAATCAGCATAATCTAGGCAAGGTGTGCAAAGTGTTGACCTTCTGATGACACATCTATTTTTATGATTTCAAAAGTTTGCTAAAAAGTTTGCTAAAAGTTTACTGCCAGCCCTTTCTGGTCACAGATGTGATTGTGGCAGTAGGTGGGAGCGTGTGGGCCCTCTGCCGCATTGGTCTGCTGGTCATCAGTTTTGGAAAGCAGGCAGCTTCTGATACATTAGTAGTGAGCTTGTACAAGGAGACAGTGTTAAAGCCAAGGCTTTTGTAAAACTTTTTTTAATTTCCAGGAATTGACTTTTTGAGGTGGGCTCCCCAAAGAGAACACAGACAAGGGAATCTCCCTATCAATCTGCTCATCTGTCAGTGACTGCCCTGCCTAAAAGTGAGTGCCTATTCCTAAAGGGAAATTGGAATTCGAGTTGAAAATGATGAGAATAGTTCAGCCAATGTGTTGAGAATGAATGTCTCACAGGAAATGTACTTTTTCACATGACTTCATACAAGTGGGTCTTGTGTTTGTTTTGTGCCAGCTCAGTCCTGAGTTTCAGCTAGTACACCAGAATCCTCTCCACAGACTCATTGAAATGGAAATGTTTCTGCCCTCTGCTGTGGAATGCAAATTATTTTAGGAATGTTCCTGGGTCTTGGGGCTTTTTAAAACTCACACTTTAAAGCCTTTTTTAGCTTTTAAAAAGTGATTCTCAGAACAAAACAAGCATCTAGAAAGATAATTGGTGCCTTGATCTCGACCCAGCAAAATACAGAAGCAGAAGTGTGGGTTTGTCTTCCTATGTACAAACAGTTCCCTGAAAGTCAGTGGTTGTTGGACATGGGAAACGCAGAAATCCTTTTCTGGATCATGGTCAAAAAGGAGGATTTTGCAAAGCCAAATGACACAGAAGCCTTTAGTATGGAAGACCAGCACAAGATACCCTTTAGTATAATGCTTTGGCATCTTTTGTTGCTATCTCTGTTTAAAAATACTAAGCAAAGTACTTGCTTCATTTTCTGCTGTATATCTTTTGCTGACCAAAGTAGACCAATATCAAGTGGTAGAAGGTTAGGAAAATGATGAGAGACAGTGCCATATTTCAGAACAGGAAAAACTTCTAAGGAACAAGGTTTGGAATTTTTTGATCCTTGTGTTTCTGGTTTCAAGTCACTGGATGTAAAATGGATTTGCTTTTAATGAAAGTTCTGATTTTTTAATATATTTTTCTTAAACTGAAAATACGCTTGAGTAGATTTGGCCCATATTTGGATCATATTTGATGGTGCTACACCTCAATATTGTCATAATTGTAAGTTGGAATATCAATTGGTTGGTGCAAGGAGTGAAAAGGCAGGATTTTTGTAATGTATTCTGTTGAAATTTAATACTCTGTAACTGTTGCAAATAACAGCTAACTGATGAAAAAGTGACCAAAGTCAATAGCATGTCCAGTCTCATGAAGTCACTGGACATTGACAGTGTTCTTGGTTGCTTTTCATTAAAGAAACCATGAGTTTCTTGAGTGCATAATTGTTTGCCCCCTGTCTTCTTAAGATTCTGTTTACTGTTCTTTTACTGCTTAGTCCTTTGTAAAAGACAGATGTTCCATATAGAGCTCCTGATTTTCATTATTTTTTATGTTTACCAAGAAGACTTCCTTACAAAGAACTTCTGCAGTACCCCTGAGCCAGATTTCTAGAGATGAGACACAAGTGTTTATGTGTTGCTCGGGTCCCACCAGGGAAGGGTCAGTATCCTCCAGAACAAAGAAAAATATTACAGTGTTATAACGGTAAAAGAGTTATGTGTGGGGTGGCACATGGTCACCTGGTGAGGGTGACATCTGTCTGGCTGTGACTCACCACCAGCAGCATAGGAAAGTGATGCCAGGTGGGAATAAACGTTTCATTCACTGTTTTATAATTATAAAATAATTCCATGATTTGAAAAAAAACCCATAATTTTAGTAAAGAAAATGCACAGGTATATGCTGTTTTACTTGATTATTATAAAAGGATTTATGTTTTCATAATTTTATAATTTCATGTTTAGTGTTATCTATGGTAAAGGATTCTATACCTACCTGTAGTAGGTGTGAAATGCAGAAAATTTTACTGTGGGATCTGTTTGAATTGTAAATATCACAAGCCAAATCCTGATTTTGGATACGCATCTGGGGCTGATACTAACTTTGGCCCTGTGTTTTACTTTATCCCCTGTTAATACTCTATTAATACTTACTTCATTTCTGTATTGTTGTGATTTTCCTTCCTGTTCATGAATTCAACAAAATAAATGTCAGCAGAAATGCCCAGCACAAGAGCTAGCAATAGCCAAAAGAGAACAAGTAGGAAGCGCTAATGGGATTCTAATGCAATGTAGTAGATGCATTAGGTGTTTTCTTCTAACAAATATAACCTGAGGCATAAGGTATGCTGAAAGTTAAGCCTGGGCAACCAGTTTCTATTGGGGGGGAAAAAAGAGTCCTTCCCGATTTAATCTTGATATAAGTAGGTTAAGTGTGGTTTTCCTGTCACATTTGTGCATGTGTATTTTAGAGACATCTGCAACTGTGTTACTTAGTTTAGATGTCTTGAAAAAATGCCTTTACTTGCATTTTACCTTTACTCAGTTATAGTGTGATAAAAGATGCTTAGATAAGAATAAGCCATCTGTCTTTACTTAAGAATATTGTGGGTCTATAACAGGTTTTACTGCATGTTCTTCAGATACCTGAAAAACAGCAGCCTCCCCTTTTCATCTGCATGAGTAAGTGGAGAGATGGCTTCATGGCATCAAGAGCCTTACAGCAACTGATGAACTAATGCATCTCTCTGGCATGTGGCATGATGCTGAGGTGCATTTTTGAGCCATATGATGTCAAATCATTACTTCTGATTATAGTTCAAAAGTCATCATCCAGGTCTTTGTGCATGACATGGTTATCTCTTGCAGACAGCGTGTTCTCTTGTCATTGGCAGATGATGCAAGATCATGATGCAGATGCAAGGGTATCACTCACAGCGTGTGTTGATATGACAGCTTTTCCCATTGCAACTGCTCCTACCTGGCTCATGCAGAAATGTACTCCACAGCCAATTCTTCTCCTCCATAGGCAGTGCAGAACCCGTTCTCACTTCTTTTGCCGGTGCATAAATGCTGCTTGCCACTGCAAGGCACTGAACTTCTGTTCATCCAGTGAGCCTGTAACCCATGCTTTGCCCTCTGTGAACACTGTTGACTATCATATTCAACTTCAGCTCCTACTTAGGATAAGCACATAAACCAATTTCCTGATAATGAGAGAACACAAGAACCTCGGGAGACTTTGCCTCAAATTAATTGTAAGGGCTGCAGTTTCCTTGTATGGAAAACATTCCCCACTCTGTTCCTTGTCTTTTTCTGCCCTTCCACTGGTGAAACATGTCAGTATCTTAAAGCAGCCTCAAACAAGCTTTGGCTTTGTGAGCAGCATGGCAAGTTAGGTTGATATACCTGCAATGCTTTGTGTAAAGGCCGGTGTGGTTTACAAGTGGTTTACAAGTAAAACCACAGAAGGCTGGCCAACGGGAATGTTAAACTGTGGCCAGCATGGCCAGAGGCCAACCATCTAAGTTTAGGTTGACAAGTAGCCAACGTGGCCAGAAACCACCAGGCACTGTGCCTAGCTGGCACAGATGAAGAGACTGCTGTGACTCTACATGTGCCATTTAGAGTGTGTTGTTATCCTCTTGATTGAAGGGCGGTACAGTGTGCAAGAGGTACCTTCGTACACCAAAGGGCTGACCTTGGAGCGGGAGAGATGGTGGTTTTCTGCAGCTAGAAGGAGGGGAGAGGTTGTGAGTTTGTGTTGAGGGTAAGTGCGGGAAAGGTCTGGCTCAGCTTGTGAAGGAGCTTTTAGTTCTGCTTACACTCCCTTGCCTCTGCAAATACTCCCTGCTGCACTTATCTTCACCCTGTCAGAGATAACATGACTGACTGCTGGAAGAGGAGCAGTTACTTGTGTTGGTGCACCTGCTGCTCTGTTGCTCTGTGAGCGGTTTGTGTTTCTGCAACTGGGATGCCCTCAAGGAGGTGTTTGCTCTTGGTCTGCAAACTGTGTGCTCACCAAGTGCCAAACTTGGGCACTCAGGGATTGCTGCCACTGCAGTCCTGTCAGCATGGGCAAAGGGATGGGGTCACATATGGATGCCATTAAAGCCTGCTGTTCCGTCTGCAAGGCCTACATTCATGGAAATTGATATCATAGACAAGTGCCTCGCCCTTAGCCAGAATGGAGTCTAACTGTGAAGTATTTTATGGTTAGTAGAAATCAGGAAACTTGCTGCTTAGAAACCCTGTTCTCAGCATGACTGTTTTCATCTGGGAAAGAGGACTTGCTCATGTCTCTTTAGCATCCAGGCTTCTTTACTGCTTCTGTCTCACATCTTTTGTCTTTGAGTGGCACTGCATGTAGACAGTTCATACTAAACTATGTATTCACCGGAGACACTGTTTTGGCAGAAGATAGAAGTTACAGAAGAAAAGTTGAAGTGTTGGTGCTTCTGTTTCATGCCTTGTCCTCAATTCCCTTGATCTCAGACAGAAAGGATGCATTGGCAGTCTGGCTGCCAGTTTTCTACCTGGCTTCTTGTAAAATGAGAAATGGCAATACTGTAAGACTTGATTCATTTGCTTAAACATAAGCTTCTAGTGTTATCTGAGATGTCCTGGGTAATCCTGCCCTCCTGCCTGTCCAGAAGGGGCTCATTTTCCTGTGTATTATGTCTACCAGCCTCACATAGGTGCTTCAGATATCCTAGGGCATCTCAGAGGGCACTGGATGCTTATGTGTGAGCAACTGAAGCGTCTTTCCTTGTAGCGACTTCCCTGCTGAGGGTCTCTAATGAACTGCTCCCTATCAGTATTATCTCCTCTATGTCAGGGAATATATGCATCCGAAAAGTGGGAGTAATCTTCTTGGTTCTACATCGAAAATTAGAACTTTTGAGAATAAAGACTCAGTATGCCCATCAGCTACCCTTCACCCCTGTCCCCTTTAAAGAGCAATGCATGTACTTGTCGTCTATTCCGTGAAGGCAGTGTAGGCTTGAAAGGCATGGCTAAGTATGTGGGAAGCAAACACCAGGTAGCTCTGTGTATTTCAAGGTCAGAACTCTTCCAGTTTCAGAGTGAAGCATCTAAAAGTCTGTGTTTTCCTGTATGTTACCTTTTATGCTCGAATTGACAATTTAAGTCCATGGGAGTTTGATTATGTTGTGATGAGATGCATGGTAAGATAGCAACTCTGACTCACTAACTTTGCTTGTCATGAACTTAGGACTGGGTCTGTAATCACTTACAAACAAGAATATCATCAGCATAATTACTCTGTTGCTCAGCAGCTATGATCTGTTCACAAATCATTGAGTAAATGGTGGGGTAATGCTCATTGTGGCTTCTTGCCTATCCAGGGACACGTGGTATGTCCTCAGAGTCAGGTGGCAACTTGCATGCTTGTAACTGTTCATCAGAATAGATTTTTATCTTCCCAGGCTTGAAAATATTACTACAGTGTGCTCCTGAATTGCAGGAGATAGTTAGATAGCAGCTTCCTCATCTTGCTGATGGATACACCAGGCAAAGTCACAGCTTCTTTCTTGGCATGTTCTCCGTAGTTAGAACCATAGAATCATGGAATCACAAGGTTGGAAATGACCTACAAGATCATCTAGTCCAACCATCTCCTCATCACCGTTGCCACCACTAGCACAAAGTAGCAGTAGTTCTCACCAGCTCTTCTCTTCCTCATTGTGCTCTGCATTTTTCCTATCTTACCTACCACTTCTGTTTTCCACGAGTCTGTTTCCTGCTCAGTTATCATTCTTCGTTGTCTGTTTTTCCTGTATTGTCTTCTTCCAAGCTTCTCTCAGTTCTCCTGATCAGTTCCAGTTAATCTGGAAGTATCTGACTAGCAATCATTGTATCTTTGAGCCATTCCAGTCAGCAACAAAATACCATTTTCTTCACCAGTGGGAAATTTTCACCTTAAATCATGTACATGTACCTTCAGTCCCTACCCAAAATTTGGATGTGGCTAAACAGCACATGCTGATGTGATTCTTACTGTTACTTGTGCATCCTCTTTTTACTGCCTGCCTTATTATTTATCTTGCTTTAAGCAGCCGTATCCACACATTGAGATTCCACAATGGTAGACACTGCTGAGACAACTACTACAAAGGCAGACTCTGCTCTTACTATAAACCATTGTAAAATTTCAAGAAAAAGACAGTGAACAAATGGGAAAGGAACAAGATGAGCAGAGTTCAGCAGGAAACTAGAACTCTGCAGAAGTCTTTCAGGAGTGCGAAGAAAGTGCCTTATCCTGTGTGTAGTTAATATTCCCTTTGACTTTGCTGTGAGGATACTTAAGATGAATACCAGAAACAGCAGGCTTAAACACAAAATGGCATGCATTGGGGTATATTTTCACAGTGCTTGAAAATTCTGTTTTTGTAATACATGTTAATGAAGAAGTGGGGTACATGTTAATGAAGAAGTGGGGTATAGCAAATTGTTCCAACTTAATTAACATGCATTACTTTAATATTGTTTCACATTGTTTATGAAATGAGCTCATATATTAAGGAGTTAATAATAGACAGATTCACTCTTTTCCTTTACTAATTGAAATTTTTCCTATTTAGATTTCCCTAGATATGTTCTTCCTGTTTCTTAGAGAACTAGAAAAAAAAGATGTGCATGGTAACTAGCATGAATTTTAAACAGGAACAGTGCTACTTCAGAAAACTGATCTTTTTGTTTCATTTATTTCATGTAGGTTTCCTATGCCTGATCTGTAAACATGTCCACAGACCTGCTATGTAAGTACATTTCTGTCATCTCACAGTGATTTTTTTGTACCATATGTTTTTATCAAATTCCCAGATGTGCTCATGATTGATGTCTTGTATCTTAAGCATAAAGTCTGCTTTTACATTTGCGTTTCTTCTGAGACATCTGTGGAACAATATTACCATTATAATCAATGGGATTATTCTTGGAGTAAGGCATGACTTAATATGAGTAAAATTGTAAAAATCTGGCCCCTGCATAAGAACAGACAGATTCATTGAGGCTTTAAAAATCACAGTTCTGTTTTAAATATTTCATCTCTCTTTGCACAGATACTATCCCAGATTACTACCAAGTGGTACGCTTGGGGTGTTTAATCACTTTGTCAATTTAACTCTTGCATTTCAAAGACATCATTATCCAAACCACATCCGAGTCTCACTCCTCATCTCAATTATCCATCATTTTTTTCCAGCAGCAAAGAATATGCAAGTGGCATATTCTCATACTTTGCTGTCATAACTTCTGCAAAAAGCTACTACTTGGGTCTGCCTGATACTCATGCATCTGTCACTGCAGCCTATGCTATCTGCAGCATTAAGCTTGACTTTATTCTGGAATCCTTCCAGTGCCTCAACTGCCATTTTGGAAACCCATTTTGTCAGCCTCCAATCCCTCCTAATGAAGAGCAAGGAAAAAATATATTTTTGTCAATAACTGTAATCAGTTAATAGATAAAAAAAGCAGTAGCAGCTGACTGGTAAATAACAACTATTTGTGGAGGCGATATATTTACTTCAAGCTATTTCAGAAAGTGATATTTTTGAACTTCATCTGCCAGCTGGTAATTGTGTATCATGCTTGAGTTCTGTTTAGATACAGAAGGAACTCTCAAAGATTCATAAGGAATGTAGTATGGGTGACTGTTTCATATACAACAGGCAGAACTGCTGTCAGGAGTGCATTGTTAAAAAACGGAAAGGGTAGGGTGACTGCACATTAGTTCTGGTGTGAATCACTTAAGACTCCTTGACTCTGCTCAATCATTTAAGCTGGTTCATCCATTTTAGCTAATCTATACCCAAGCAGTTTCCTTTTTCACTCTTCAGCTCAGTCTCAGCATCAGTCATGCTTTCCCTAATGATCACCAGGTTAAGGAACTTAACGTGTGAGGAGAGGCTGAAGGTGTTATTTGTGCTTAGCCTGGAGAAGATAAGGCTCAGGAAGAGCTGGTCATTGCCTTCCAGTACAAAAATGGTGGTTATGAAGAAGAAAGTGGATGTCCTCTCTCCACAAGGATGAATCATGGTGAGGCAAGGGCCAGTGGCCATGGACTGCTTCCAGGGAAGTGCCTTTGAATGTAAGAAAAAACAGTCTTTGTACTGGGATCAATTATGCATTGAAATAGGCTGCCCAGAGAAGCAGATGAATTTACTATTCTGGAAGTATTAACAATACAGCCTGACAGTGTCCTGGGTGAAGATGAGGTGTTTAGTCACGTGGACCGTGTGCCAGGTGGTCTCACCACCGGGAGGCAGTCTGTGGCACTGATGACCACAGCATCATCTGTCACTAATGCTTGGTTCAGAGCAAGGTCAGAGCCTAGGATTAGCAATCTTGTTCCAGGTCACCTTAACAAGGAGCACATATATAATTAAAAATAAAAATCTAACCAAACCAGAACAAACCCCCTTGGATTCCTAGGAAAAAAAATGCTGCAGGCCAATTACACAAAGAAAATGTCATGGCTACACAATGCAGGGGCTTCTGAGGCCAGACCTCAAATTCCAGTTACTATGTCTTCAAGCCTGTGGAAGTAATCCAAAAAAGCCAGCATCCCAGTGAAGTTTCATTACAATGAATTGGAGGTAGCTGTGTTTCTCTGTTTTCGATGGAGAAGCTAAGGGCAGAAAAGAGGAGAGTTTATAAAATGTCTGCAGCTATTGAAGCTCAACCGGTCAGGGAAGCAGCGGACTTCCCTTGGAGCTTGTTTTCCTTTTTATCCTTGGATGAACTAGCGTGCAGTACATTATGCTGCCTGAATGTAGGGGTTTGTCACGGTCTGCACTGGGGCTGTCCTGGGAGTGTAAGAAGGTGATGAGTGTGAATGAAGCACGCGGTGGTCGCTGGGGCTCCAGCCCAGTCTTCAGGAAACCTGTCGCTGCTCCTCTGAGAGCCGTGCAGGAAAGGAGGTGGGTCTTTGATCCCTTTGTTGTAGCTGCTCCCTGGGAATTTGCTGAAATCAATGCCCTGTTTTCCTGAAGAAATGAATGGCTATGCCTAACTAGCTTTGTGAAGCTCTGGGGAATTCACTCCCTCTGTTTATTGACAGCTGAAAAGGAGCACATGGTGCTGAATGGGTCCTCTTGTGAAAACAAAACAGAGCAGAGCTAGACTTAGTTGAACACAGGGGCATTTGGAAAACTCTGCCGAAGGAAGATGGCATGTTTCCTGCCACCTTGCACTACAATAGTGTGACTTCTTAATAAAAGTGCAATTTAAAATAAGGTAAGGTTTGTTTTGAATTCCTACACATAGCACGGTTATGAAATCTTTGCATATGTATTCTTGAGTGCAGAAACAATGTTTGCATTGTATTGTGCAATGGGAAACACCTTAGTCTTGTGCTGTTTTTAGCTTCTGTGTATGTTCCCTTATTCTTTGATTAACGATGATTAATGAATATGAATAGTATTAGGAAATAACTTGGCATCTGAATCTTGTCGTCAGGCTCTTACCATCAGTCTTTTATGTAGGCTATTATAAACCACTCTTTACGTCTTTGAGGATCAGATGAAATGCGTTGGATGGTTTCTTGACCAGTACAGATCGCTGTGTTAGCACTTTTGCACATGGCAGATGAGTAACCGGAGTCTCTATCTGGCAGAAAATCTGGGAGCCTCAAATCTCTTTAAATGTGTTTATTCCCAAACCTCTGTTTCTGTGTATAAACTCAAAGACAAGAAATGGATCTGTCTTTATGCATGCTGATTTTAGAGGTAGAGTTGTTTTTTCTATGACAGCAAAGAATAGCAAGAGGAGGACGATAACAAGGAAGCGGTATTTTCTGCATGAAAGTACAGAAGTTTATCGGCCTAAAGGAATTTGGTGTGTAATTCATATGTAAATTTCCTACTGAAAACAGGAGAACAGATACCAGAGTTTGTATATTAGTTTCTGCGGTGACTGGAAAGTTTCTGAGCTCATGTAGCTACAGTTTTCAGGTGAGGGCAAGTTCTGAATGCAGGAAAATAGTAATGTCACCTCGTCGTTTGCCTGCTCAAGTGTAAGGGCAAGCTCTGGGCGGAATAGTAGCTATTGTGCTGTCTTGTTCTTTGCAGAGAAGTGGGAATTACTTTTTGTGTGTGTGTGTGTGTTGCAAACCTGATCTGAAGTATTTCTGTTTGTGCAATTGTCTGAAAACTTTTGAGTAAATCCCATAATTTCAGTAGAAGTGCTTGGGAGGTTTTGTATTTTATTGGAGTAGTTTGCATTCCTCAGTCTGGCATTTTTTCTTTGAGTGCCTTAGAACTAGCAATCTTCCATGTTTTGTCTCATTTTGCTCTTCTGTGCTGCAGATAACTTGTCTGTTTTTCTTGGAAGCATTGAGGTTCCATGTACAAACAAACTTTCTTTAGAATAAATACTTTGTGATCCCAAAGATAAAAGCATGTAGCCTAAATGTAAATAATCAGTATTTTTTGCTTGTGGGTTCTGCCTTTAAATTTCCAGGTTTTTCCAAGTGAAAAGAGAAACAAAAAATGTATGATTTTGAAAAGGGTATAAAAACAATCAATTTCAAGCAGGCTGATGTTTATTTTTGTGAGCTGTATTGTTGTTATACAAATGTAGCAGGAGGGATTTTTTTACATTTAAGTGTATTTATACATGATAGGCATTGGGAGGCACTAAAATTTAGAGGTAAAGCTTATTTAAAGCCAGCATTTTAGTTGGAAAAGAGACATTTTGTAAGGTTGCTTTATTAACATAACCTAGGTGTGTTATGAAAATACTGGTCAGTGAGGGTTTTGATTTCTGGGTAATTGTAATGTTCTAAATAAAAACCAATTATAGCTTGGGAAGCTCAATTGATCACAGCTTTTTTTGTGAGTATAAAGGAAAGGAGGTAGATGATTCACGTGTGACACAGAAGGTAGTATTTGTGTTCTGTTAATTGGATGATAAGGCAACAAAGAATCTTACATTTAACATACTGGACTGGAAAGCGTGTTCTGGCAAGACAGCTGTACCTTTACCACATCTAAAACTGGGGATATGTATGAAAATCAAATATTGCTGTGATCTGTTAGCAGTGTTGAAGCACAAAGTGCATAAAATAATTGAATTCCAACCAATAGAAGAAAGTATATTAAATACATTGTGGAATATGTGACCATATGCAGCCCCAGGTAAATATGGATATTAAATATTATAGTTGTACAAATACAAACCCGAGGAATGGAGCATTTCCCCTAAGACCTTGAACACCTGTTGCTCTTTCTATTTCAGCTAGGGAAGTACAAAACCAAATTGCTTGCAATTTTGCCTTCTAAGGTTGCTTCTTAGATTCTAGTATTAGAATTTAGTAGAATTAGATTCTAGCAGACTATTGCTTTTATTTTTGTGACTTCTGGAAGTAGTTTAAAGAAACTAGGAATCCCTCAGGAACAACTGTAGGTAGAGTCTTTGTGTTTTATTTAATCTCAAACTAAGGCATCTGTCAGTAGGAAGATAAATAGGGCTTTTTGGATATGCATTATAATCTGTGTTTAGAGTGCCTCCTCTACAGAAAAAAAATCTGTAGTCTTTTTTAAGCCCACAAATTTTTGCAACACTCACAAGTAGTTCTGTGATAATATTCTGTCATGTGCTGCGTAATTCTGTATTTCAAAGCAGTAGACTCAAGGCTGTCATTACGCCTAAGGAGAATAGCTATTGTAACAGAAATGTACTATACTGCTTCTCAATCTATTGATGCTATTTTTTTAATCCATGCTTTATCAGCATGTTAAAGAAGCATGGGTGGATGTAATTTCTTTAATACAGTATCAGTCAAGACATTAGAAATTATCCCTTGGTTCCCACTGAATGTCTTTAAGGTACAAAAAAATAAGTGTCAGTTAGATCTCAGGAGGAAGATAAGTAATGCAGCTAGGACACTTTTACATGTGAATATTCTTTTCACAGAAATACAGTTTTGTGTCTGTCGAAAAGAGCTTCCCAATGCCTGTTCTTAAGGAAATCACACCATGCCTTAAAAGAGGAAAATATTTTCATGGGGTCATAAAAGCCAGGGATGAGAGTCTCCAACCCATTTTACTCCCAGAGAAGCTGGGATCGAAGCATCCTGTGCGTTCTGGAAATCTGGCAAATAGGGCACTTCGTGCTGTAACAGAAATTGTTCTGTGTGTCCTCTCTTCTTCACAGAAACAGTTAAAGCAGTTCTGCTAAGCTGTTAAGCACACTCTATTTAGAACAATAGTGCTTCTAAAACAAGATGCCTGTATTCCTTTGTTGTAAATATACATGGGTTTTAGGATTCATGAGCTCAAAACAAAACTAATGTTTTTGTTCTTTTCGGTGAATTGAAATGCCCATAGGAGGTTTGAAATGAGAAAGTTAACTGATTTCTCAGTTTTATTCATACTTAGTTTCCCTGAAACTGCAGATTGTGAGTATTCTTTCAGGTCTGGCCCTCCAAGGTCACAACGGAACAGTTAGTCCTAAGTATTCGTATATTCACTTCTCCACATTAACTTCCTTCGTTCCTAATGTAGCTGGCTACTCAGATATTAGAAGAGCTAAGCATATAGATTCTTTTCTTTAGAGCTGAGTCCATGCTTTTATTCCCAGCAGTAGTGGTTTGTTTCATTTACTTAAATTGCCTTTACTTTAAATTTACTTAAATTACTTAAGACTCCTGCATCTACAGCTGCAGGATGAGTACAGCTTCTCTGTCATGCCATCCTCTTCGTGTCCTGCAGTAAGCTCATATTTCCTTCTCCAAAGCATGTCTACTTGCAGAAAGCAGCTGGAGATACGTTCCAATTTCTGGCATCTTTGCTGGGAAAGTTCCTGGAAGTCCAAACTGAAGGTTATGTGACAAAAGTGAGAGCAAGAATCAGTTTAGGATGGTTTCCTAAGGAGAGCCACTTTTGTGACCATCTGTCAATCTCCTCTGAGTGATATCTGACCTTGGTGGCCAGTAGCAACCAAGTTCAATGCAGAGTCTACTGACAGCGTGTTTCTGCACTAAGAAGAGACCTACTCCAAAGTTCCCTTTTAAGGGAGTCTTGCAAGTATTGGAAATATTTCAACTGATTAAGATGAAGCATTAGTCATTAGAATCTCTATACTTCATTTATCAGAACCGAAACCTTGATGTTGACCAGCCATGAATAAAACTGTCAGCCACTGTTAACATACTTGATATGGTTGTGTGTGTTTGTACGCACATGCTTTCGGGTAGATGTGTATTATACAGATGGGCGTTCAGGAAAACATGCGTAAATTACAACAGTAGTATTAGCTGCTAAAAGATTTGATACTAAAATAAATCAACCAGTCTGCCAAAATCTCCACCAAAAAGACGTGCTTGAGTCCAATTAGAACTGTTTCTGCTGTGGACAGTAAAACATCTGCTGCAGGGAGTCACAGAATATGGCTCAGGAGCCATAGGGTGCTCACAAGAAGCTTTGCTTTGGCTCCCCTGGTGGTTGCCTGTGTCTGTGTGGATGGTGGGGTTTTCTTTCTGCTGTCTACAGTACTGAAGCAGTTTGAGCAGTGCTAGCAAGGATTGACCTGCCTCAGCATGGCTGTGGCTGGCAGGTAGCAGTAGATGGGCAGCAGGAGCTTTGGCTCCCTGGGAGCCTTTGCTGGGCCTTTCAAAGGATCAGGCTGCGCAGCCTGAAGCTGTTTCTTGTAAAAAAAACAAAACAACAACAACAACAAAAAAAGCAAGAAACAAAAACAAAAAACAGAAACAAAACCAGAAAACACAGTTTTTTCTGTCAGTTTGCTGTTAACCTCCATCCCTGGTTCTGGATCTAATTTTATGTCTTCATGCCAAGCCAGTAGAGGGAGGAGAGAAGGAAAAAAAAAAAAACAACTGAAAAATCAAGCTGCATTTTTCAATTTGATTGTTTGCAATGTGTTCAGCTTTCAGCAGTGAGAAGAAGTCTCTTTGTTTGCACTGATTAGAAGCTATTACATGTAAACTACAGGAAGTGACTTCATTTGAACGGTACATTATGTGTATGGATTTTGATAGCAACCAAAACCCCATGTGGTGTACCAGAAATGTGACATGTACATCTTAGTCTCAAGAATAACCAGAATATATTTTTTTAACTTAGCTTTCAATCAGTGCTTTGATCTGAAGTCATTTTTAGGTGAATGAACCTATCAAGAGCTTTGATAAACTTGTTAATCTGCAGCATGAAGTTAAATTTGATAAACACACCTGCATACTTTCCCTGCTGTTTTTTTTTTCTTTAAGTTTGTGGTAAAGTCCTATAGGACACTTCCCTTTCAAATATTCAGATAGTGAAGATACTTTTTCAATTCTCTTTGCTGGGAAGGCTGTAAGGTACGGGAGAGCAGAGGTATCCTGCTGTACGTCCTTCTTGATTCCCTGTAGAATCTGCTGTACACAGTCCCTTCACTGAATTTTACAGCGCACCTGGGCTCCTTGAGTCTCCACTTATTTTGCTCCTAGGATGGAAGGAACATGGCAGAAAGCCTTGCATGGTTAGTGGAAGGATGGCATTTCTGGGGCTCTTTAAGTTCTTCCTGACAGTGCCAACAGTAGTCACAAGACAGAAACCTTACTGCTTCCATTAGTACTTGACTGTCTTCATGATTACTCTCTTTTAGGAACTAATAGTGAATCATAGTCACTGTTATCATTTATTTGTTCATGTAAGAAATAGTTTTGCTACTCTGAAGAGTTTACATGCTTGAACTCCTGTCTGTTGGGAAAATGTGTGTGTGCTTTGCGTTGCAGTCAGATGGGAGGTAAGCCTCTCTGGGTCCCTTCTCAAGGCTTACTTTCACCACAACAGGTGTGTGGGACAGGAGGGGATGCCTGGGCTGATTAGCACTGCTGGTGTACCAGCTGGGGGTGGATGCTCCATACAAGCTGGTTTCCTTCTCATGGGTGGTAGAAGTGATGTGATGAAAATGTTCCTCTGAACACGTGTTCTCACCTAAGGGCTGGGCTTACCTGCAGTGCTGGTCATGGTTACAGGGAGCTGACCTGATCTGCCAGTCTGACTGAAAGCATGGGATGGCAACAAGGCATGGTACTGTTTAATTTCTACTTCCAAATATAGTAACTCAGTTTTTAGGTTTTACATCGTAGTAGAATGAGGTCATGTTACTATAAATGTGCTTAATGTTAAGGATGATTGCCAGGATGTCTGCAAACCACCCATCCATCGTTCTCTTCCCAGAGGAGCATGGGGCCCCATGTAGGCGCTCATGCTCACAGTGCTGCTCATCCCTGCCAAGATCAGGACTGCTGCTCCACTGATTTTCACAAATAAAACAAATTCATGTGTGGGTGAATATGCCACAGTTTGCAGTCTTTACTCAGGTGAGCAGTTGGGATTACAAAGTCAGCCCTGACTGTGGTCAGCCTTGACTTTCTCCTCCCTTCCTCCTCTTTTTTTTTTTTGTGCTTAGCTAAGCAGCGTTAGCTCTCTTTTAATGGAAGGTGTTCTTCTACAAGGCAGAAGAGACACAAGAGAAAATGAAGTTCGACAACTTTAACGCTGGACTAAGGAGCAGTTATTACAGCTAAAGGCTGTCAGTCAGTAGAAAATAGCACAGTCAGTAGAAGTAGCACAGCAAAATATCAGAAGTTAAAGAGGTTAGAATAGAATAATTTTTTTAATATTCTGAACTCTGGAAACTGTAACTGGAGTTCTACTTCAGTGTAAGTTGGATGAACTGTTAATCAGTTAAGAGCTTCAGCTCCTTTGTAAATGAATGTACTTTGCGCATCAAACTTAGGACATGTAAGACTTCTTTCATAAACGTTTTTTCCAGAAGAAATGTGTGACAGTGGTCCACAGTAGTGGCAAAATAACTTGGGATTAATTGTTTGCTAATTGAGTACTTTGAATTTTTGCCAAATAAATAATGTTCTGGAACACGCTTTTCAAGTTTTTCCAGCAATGGATGCCTCAGAACAAACGATAGAGAAGGAAAGCCTCGCACACTTTTACACAAGAAGAAACAAAACTCAAATACTGCAAATGCAATGTATGCTGAGGGAGAAAATTTCAACAAGATATTTGTGTGATGTCCCTGTACATGAAAGCAGGGCAAGGGTAATGAAGCAGCACAGTTTTACTTTGGGGTAAATTACTGTTGTTTGCTATGCAAATCTTATGATTGTAATTAGACGTGGATTTGGAGTACTGTGTACACTGATCTTTGTTCCCTCTGTGCACGGGAGCTAATTCTAATGCTGCAAAACTGCACAGCAAATTTTGAGCACTGCTCGGCAGACCAGTCATTTCTTGCAGTGCTTCTTTGCAAGAAACGGGTGTTGTGAAAGGAAAGAGTTACCTCTGTGCTCACAGGGCGTGCAAGAAGTACTGCAGACGCCTTCAGAGACACTGAAGGAGGATTCAGGTACCGTAACATCCCTTAAGAGCAGAGCTTGGAGAAGATGCAGGAAGGTTGCCTGATAGGGATCTGGTTGTTAACAAATGATTTTTTAAAAGTTGTACTCTACAGCTGATTGGCCAAGGAGCTGGTGGTATGTTGGGGCTCTTGTGGCAGTGATTGCGTTCCTAGTATAGCTATGTATAGCTCTGTTATCTCCACAACCGGACTTCGTGTAACCGCAGCCCATGGCGCTGTGCCCACGCTAATGAGATCTCCCCTGAGGCCGGGCTTGTGTCTGTGGGGGTGGCACTGCCCAGGGATCGGGCCACTGCTTTGGAAACCTGTGTTTGTTAACTGTGCTGGAGTCCAGCCTGACTGCCGCTACCTGCAGGAGTGCGGCCCCATGAAGGGCTGATGGCCCTGCGGTTGTCCTGAGGGAAAGGAGAACGGGCCAGTCTGTAGTCTGCAGGATTGCCAAGGAGAGCTGTCACTTGGATTGAGGGAAGCACCTCTGCGCTGAGAATGGCTCAGGTATGGCAGTCAGCCTGCTGTGGTCAGCTGGCGGGTGGAAGTGTGTCCTGTGGGCACTGAGGCTTCTGGCAGCCTCCTGACAGCCAGGCAGAAACCAGCCGTGCTGCATGCAGTAGAATAATATTGTGCTGGTGATGGGATCTGCTAGCTTGTGTGGTTGAATCTGCAGGTAGATAAAGTGTTGCTTGGAACTCTGTAAAATTCTTTACAGGCAAAGAATGAATTAATATCCTGTAGGGGATCATTGTTGCTCTGAAGGTGAAGTAATGATCTGCTTTTTACAGCTTGTAGTTCCTGTGAATGCTTCATTTATTTTTGTTGCCTGTAGATTAAAGGAGCAACAAAGCAGAGGCATGGAGGCGGTTTTATGATTTCCTTTCATGCTTGTGCATTATCACATATTGTTGTAAACATGACATGGAATCCATTAGTCTTATTTGTATAAATGTAAGTTAAGGGAGCAGAGAGACTGTAAAAGCATCAGGCAGTATACTAATATTCCTAACAAAAAGCAGAAATACGTTTTGAGTGTTGCAAACTAGTGCCACTGGTGAAGCTGTAACGTTTGCATTTCTTGCTCTGTAATTTAGCATTGAATTATGAAGGATTGTGAGTTGGTCTGAAATTATCTCCAAGGAAGAATGTAACAAGACGATTTTGTGCTGCTAGTTTTGGGGGAAGAAATTGCAAAGACCCCCCTACTTCCCAGGGGATTACCTAAGGCTGTGGATACTCTCAGCAGTTACCATATTTACAGTGGCCCGGTCTTGTGCTTCTGGTATACCCAGCAATTTTCAGCATGCAGTATGCATTCAGAGTCAGGGTTCCAGGTGCATCAATATGACATCAGAAATAACATGAAGTAAATGTAGTTTCAGGACTGGAACTACAGTTGAACCGCTAGATCAAATAGCAGTCTTCATATCCCACATCAGGAAATGCAGATTATCCTAGAGCAAACATTGGGTAGGTCGGGATGTTTCATGATGCTGCAGTGAGACTTCAGGCCAGAGTCTGCAGCAAGGTGCTTAACGAGTGCATGTATCAAGAGATACCAGGCTGCCAGAGTGCCAGCTGAAGTGGGTGGGAAAGCCAATTAGCTTAGAGTAATGTCCTAAATGAGAGCTGCTTCCAGCTCTGGCAGCTGGTTTGTCACGTTCTCCAGGCCAGCACCTCAGTTTTGGCCAGAAACCTTTCTCTCAGCTATTTATTTGTGCTTGCATTATTTTCAGTTTCAAGGAGCATCCTAGCATCCTCCATGTATGTTATGAAGTTCAATTTGAGGATCATAGAATCACCAAAGTTGGAAATGACCCACAAGATCATCCAGTCCAACCGTCTGTCTATCGCCAGTAGTTCTCACTAAAGAACAACACAATGTCTAAACCTTCCTTGAACACCTCCAGGGCTGGTGATTCCACCACCTCCCTGGGCAGAGAGCGTTATATTTTTATTATTTTGAAACCTAATCTTCCCCCAGTGTGAATGGAGGCCCGCTGGCAGGTCACCACTATGCTTTTGGGGGCACCTGCAGTTGGTGGAAAGCACACGGATCAGGAGCAGAGATGTCACCATCAGTTGCTGGGGCTGTACCAGCAGGCTTTCACAAGTTAACAGCCAAACTGCCTTCCATGAGCTCATATTGCGGTCACACCGCTGTCTCTGTGAGTATCTGATGGCAGGTCTTTCCAATCAGGCCACCTTGCTTGGAAAATTCAAACCAAATCAGCTGCTCGTGCAGCAGTGGGATTTAACTGACAGAACAGCAGTGGTAATGTTGCAGGCTGGTTCAGAGGAGGCCTGTTGCGCCCGTTTTCCATGCTTTCTCCTCCTGGCCTGCCCGCTGCCTGCCCCAGGTCCTCTGCAGCAGCACTGCCCCAGGAGGGCTGCAAGGTTTGCTCAGGAGCTGGGCTGTGATGAATCACAGTGGCATGGCATGGAGTGATAAGGTCGTGTACTTTACGATTAGATACATCCTCCCTCTAACAGCAGCTCTTTGTCTCCCTTTTGCTTTTGGTAATGTTTTTCAGCTGTTTGCATAGAACAACTCTCCAAGCAGGAGCTGCACAACTCGAAACAAAGTCGCTATTATTCTAGGTAAGCCCAGGAAGCTGGTAGAGGACCCCTAATAATTTCGTTGCCCTCAGAAGACATAGATTGTTGGTAATCTATTTAAAAGCCTATTAAGTTAAACCACTCTGAAAATATTTCTTTTCTTGCAGCCTAGCTGTGAAGGACCTTCAGATACATAAAACAGTGTGTAACAAGAAAAATCTGTCTTGCAGCTGTATTTAGGATTTTTTGGGTGTGCATTTTCAGTGATGCTTGTAGAGTGGCATGTTCTTATGTTCTTTATCTGTAGCTCTAACAGAAGAAAAAAAAAATATGTAGATTTCAGCTGTTTGTAGTGCAGGCATGCAGTCTGGGAGCCATGAAAAAATAAAACTATTATGTGATCCCCAAAATACTGAAGAATATGGACTACTGCTGTGTTTTTCACTTGACAAATAAACAGGTCTACCTTCTCATTTACAGCTGATGGAAAGCCCAGAAAACTCAGTAGGAACACTTGGGAGTTATTTGGGGAGATTTTGGACTAGACTTGTAAGGCGTGTAATTTAATCTATTGCCTACTTTAGTTAACAAATGGAAACCTTTTGAAGCTATGCTGAATACTGTATTTGTGACGCTACTATCCTTTCTCAAGGATTGTCCCCAGTGTCTCTCCAGATGTTGTCTATGAGCCCTTATGCTTCTTTCTTTGGCTTCTAGCTTCAGCCTGGCCTGAAGACTCATCTCACCAGCCCCAGTTTTTGCTACAGCTTCCCTCAGCTTCCTCAAACTCTCTTGGGTGTTCTGACTTCGTTCTTCCTTTGCTTACTGTCACTTAGTTGAATAGACTTGCTCAAAAGAATTTTCAGAAGTGAAACAAAGTAAGGTAGTCATGGGTGATTTGTTGGTTCACTACTTTTGTTTCTACTGTCTACAAAAAGGTTTTGTGCACTGTTTTTCCCATCACTCTGTGTAACTCCAGCACTTGGATGTCTTCTGTTGAAGAGGATCATTGCCACATTTTGTCACTGCTCAGTACGAGTTTCCCTGGCAACCAGCCTGAGCTACGCTGAACCAAAAATACCTTAATGTGCTGGGAGAATGTCAGTATTTGCAGACGTCTTTCTCATTAGTGACTTCTGTGGATCGTTCATGTATTCTGCAAATGTGATTACTGTGAAACTATGCCTGGGAAATGTGGCGTGCCTCTTGGCTTTCCATAGACAGCACAGTCTGGGAATGCTGCCTTCAGTGGTTGTCAACTGAGTTGTGGCTGTAACACCTACTGTACTCATTTTTCATGATACACTAAGGGTCTCATCTTTTACTCAGCATGGCCTGTGCAAGATCACAAAGAAACTGTGATCTTTCCTGGGCTTCTTGGATCTCTGCAAGTTACCTTGATTATTACTAGCAACCTTGCCATTCTCATCTATATATAAATGCATATACCTTGATTTAAAGGTGCACATACTCTGAGCTCCAGTTTTGCTGCCATCCTAGTCTCTCTCAAATGTTGACAACATTTCCCAATGAGCTGTGTATAAATCTTTGGGGGTCAGGATTTGCCAGTGCACACAGGTGGGAATACACAAACTGGAGGTCTTATTTCAAACCTTCCTATTTCATTTTTGGCTTTCAGATAGTCCTTTCTGTACCTACCGTGGAAAAGTGCTGTAAATAAAAACATTGATAATCTTAAGGTGTGTTCTCAAGCAAGACAATTACTAGAGACTAAATTGGAGAGAAGTACTGCATTTTTAGTAATGAGTTCTCTTTTCTGGATTTGTAGGGTGTGAGGATTGCGGTAAAAGCCTTATAGGAGAATGCAAACTTCATGGACCACTCATCAGGGCTAAAGACAGGGTTATTCCTAGCCGAGCCCGTCTCACCCTACCTCACTACCTTACTCTGCGAGTGTTGGAGCTGCGAGCTGGAAACCAGCAGAGTAAGTATTGTAGCTTTTTTTCCCGCATGTCATAAAGAGAAAGCCAGTAATACTAACACTATCCCTTTTTATGCATTACTTAAGACATAATCTTCAGGTATTACCTGTATGAAGCTGAGTGTAACTAAACCTCAAATTCAGCTACTGTTATTTATGACTGATTTCTAGTCCCTTCAGTGCAGGCTGATGTTTGGATATCTTCTGGAGCTGATGTGACATTTAATAGGAAGCTATCTGTTAGCTCATTTGAGTTTATGCAAGTACAATGAATGTTAAATCTGTAATAGTAAAAGCCATACGCTATTGCATATCTTTTTCCCAAGCCATGCAAAGAAACAAGAAAGTGTATTCAATGAAAGACAAGAAGCAAAATGGTAAGTAACATCTTTCATCCAGCATGCAAACTCCAAAGAATATAGGGTGTTAAATCACTTCTTGCAGCATCTTCAACTCACATTATAAAAAGTTTCAATGCTCAACCTTGAGCAAATGAACTACATGCTCAGTGTGCTGTGTAAAATTAGCTCTGCCTAGATGACATTTCAGAAAGGGAATAGCAAGATGCCTGTTACACTGCACCATTGGTTATAGGTAGGAGGTAACGAGATGAGTAAGACAGGTAATTTTGTTTTTTTGTAGATCTTCTCTAATATCAGGAGATGACAACTTTCTCAAGTATGCCTATAAGCATAGTGCTGTGATAACATCTTGTACACTGAAGACAGTCAGCCCATTTGAACATTGCATGTTAATGTCCTGGTGTGGATTTTAAGCACTTTTGTTGATTGTATTCAATGGAAGTTCCATTTTTACAAAGCCTCTTACAGGCTTGGATCCTCTTCAGACTCTTAACACTTTGAACGGTTTATCTGGTATATTTATCTTGAAGAAGAATTAATGCATTCAGGACTACTATGTTTAAATCCATTTTCTTAACTGTAACTATACAAGAAATAGTTCATTGTGTCTGCATTAATATTAGTCTGGTCTTTTTTATTTACAGTCCTTGGAGTATTTGCAAAGAAAGTAATACAGAAGAGAACACAGTTTGGTCCTTACGTTGGTCAGCTGTCTACAAAATTGACCTGCTATGATGAGAGTAGGCTAGTTCTGCAGGTAAAAACCCTGTGCCTTACCATGAAGTGTGTATGTGTCTTTTAACATTTCATATGGGCAACTTGCCTTCTGATCTAGTTAATTAATCGTACTTCTGATCTCTATGTGTGAATTTAAGTCATATTATTGGATTGCACAGCATAGCCTGAAGTAACAAGATCTTCTTGTATGCTGAGTTTAGTTTCCTGCTTTCTAGTTTTATCACTTCTGGGGTGATTTATCTATTCATCTAACTGTTCTTGATAAATTTTTCATGGAGTATAACTATTTGATGTATCCAGGGATAGTACTGTCTTCCCTAGTAGGGCTGTATTCACTTAGTTTGTTCAGCCCAGAGCTGAGGAGTCTGAGAGGAGGCCTCATGGCAGCCTACAGCTCTTCATAAGGAGAGAGTGGGGGCAGCACTGAGATCTGTTCTCTAGTGGCAGTGACAGGACCTGAGAGAATGGCATGGAGCTGAGTCAGGGGAGGGTCAGATTGGGTGTGAGGAAAAGACTCTTCACCTGAGGGTAATGGGCATGGCACATTCTCCCCAAGGCCGTGGGCACAGCCCCAAGCTGCCGGAGTTCAAGAAGCCTTTGGACAATGCTAGGGTATGAATTTTGGGTGGTCCTGTGTGGAGCCAGGGGTTGCACTCGATGATCCTTGTGAGACCCTTCCAACAAGGGATACTCCGTGATTCTATGAATTAGAACCAAAAGAATTTGTACTTTACACCATTTTATTGGGAGGGTCATGTGTGTGCACTGGCTTAGCAGTAGTGGCAGAAATATGCACTAGGACACCTGCTTAGTAGGAAGGAACAGTGCAAGAATAAGGAAGCATTCCTTAATTATGTGATTGTGCATAAACTTTGACAGGCAGTGTAATAATTCAGTTTATTTGGTCAGCTTCTTATTTTTAGAGCAGTTACTATCCCTTGCTGCATAAGCATGTGCTATTCATCCGATCTGGACCATTTACACCATTGTTTGTAATTTTTCCACGCACATGATGGCCTCTGTAAAGACCAGCCTAGCTTAGGTGTATCTTCATGAACATTTTTTCCCTTATAAGCTTCTTGGGAGTGATGGTTGGTCATACTCGTCTTATCCTAGCTCTCACCTGCACAGGTGTCTCTGTCACACAGCACATCTACATTCCAGCCACAGCCTCTGTCAGAACTCTGTGGCAAGTCTTGGTTCTTCCAAGACTCATCATTTAACATCAGTCCCTCTCACCTTCCAAGAGAGAGGGTCCTGTTATTTGCTGTATGTCTTCATTTGAGTTTTCTTCCTCAGAAGCTTGGGGCTGGAATACAGGCTGCTTTGGAGAAAGGCATACATACAGATAATTCTGCAGTTTCATTTGAGAATGAAAATTGTAGGTCCGTAATTGGTGTAGACTTCATTTGCTTACAAAAGCCATATGAATGGTCTGCCAGGAAGGTAACACTGTCCTTCTGTGGGATTT
Source organism: Lagopus leucura (assembly GCF_019238085.1). Classification (NCBI taxonomy): domain Eukaryota; kingdom Metazoa; phylum Chordata; class Aves; order Galliformes; family Phasianidae; genus Lagopus; species Lagopus leucura. The sequence continues at coordinate 51,655,079 of NW_024962252.1, read as the reverse complement.
TCATAGCATGATGACACCAGAGAGCATTAGTTTCTTCTGTCCCTATGTAACACTTTAATTCTTACAAATGCGGAGAAGGTAAGGTACATATCCAGCAAGTTTGCGAGCATGGATGAACTAAGCACCCCGTTCCTTCCTCTCCACCAAGCCATTGCAAACCGCACCCTATGCTCTATCGGTCAGCCCAGTTTGCTTCAAAGTGTACTGTGATAAGCACAGTTCTGATTGATGAAAAGAGCATTTCTTCACAAGAAGAGACTGGACTCTGACTTTTCCTACATGGCAGCAGCAGTTGCCTTGGCATTTCTCTTAGCAGCGTTCTGAATGTGATTAAAGTGGGACTTGTCCAGCAGGCAGGTGTTTCCATTGGAAAAATGACAAAGTTGGGTAAAACAGTCCTCAGAAGCAGTGGAGATAAAACTTGTTTTGCAATTAATGGTTAGCTTAGGTGATTATTGGAACCAATACATGCAGTGCTGGCATCTGTTGTGCAGCTTCAAATATCTACGTTCAGTGTAGTGGAAAAGCAACTGTCCTGTATGAGGTTGGGGCTGTTTACTCATAGAGGCATTCCCTTGAAATGGAATCTAGGAAGAATGAAGTAAAGCAAAATGAATGAGGTCTTTCTGGCACGATTGTTCATTTGTATTTAATTTTACATTTTTAAAAACGAGATGACTGTTAAAAAGTCTCTTTGGAATTATTACACAACTTGTGTGATTGTTCCATGCAAACCAGCGTTAATGCAGCATTGAAGTTTGAGATTATCAGCTACTCAGGAAGTACATTAAGGCACGAAGCTTATCTTCTTACCTGCTTGCACTTAGTTCTTGTTCTTATAATACTATCTTCATATAACATAAAAAATGAGAAATATAAACTGGAAATACATACAAAGGCCTTACAGCTATTTTACTAGTTGCGTGCCTCAGAAGATACTCATTCTTCACTTTCTTTTGCACTTGGTGTTCTCTAAGAGTGATCTATTTTGAAACAAACATGATTTCAAAGAATTTATCACCACAATAAGGTAAATAATTGGTAGCCCTGATTCCAAATTTTAAAAAAAAGTTAATAAGTCTCTGTACAGGACTTAGTTTTTACCATGTTATTTCTCCAACCCACCCCCTTTGTTTCAGGTATTGAAAGATGGAGGGAAGTACTTTCTGGACACTCCCAATGAAGACTGTGGAAACTGGATGATGTTTGTCCGGCTAGCCCGGAACCAAGAAGAACAGACCCTTGTGGCTTATCAGCACTGTGGAGAAGTCTACTTTACAACTGTTAAGGTAGTTAAACCCACATTGCTTCACCTGTCATTCAAATGGCAATTTATCAACAAAGATTCTGAAAGACCAACCCGTTTACAGATGAAAGATTGATTGTATTCAGGCAACTGGTGCTTTCGTACGCACCACCTTTTATATCACTTAATCCATAGTAAAGCAAGCAGTGTATGGGGTTTTCCAGTGAAAGGTAATGTGTACATATGCTGTGGGTATTGAAGAAACTGAGCAGAGAAATGCAGAAATATCGTTCGTGGTGGCAGTGTTTAAACAAGAACACTGCAAAGTGTTACCATTCCAGTTTGAAATTGGCACGTTGGGAGATTGTCCTGCAGGATTACCTTCGAGAGTGCTTCTTCCTGGAAAGCACTTTTCTTTATTGCACTTTTGGGCACAGGTTGTGTTCTGAGCACATTAGAGGATTCTAAGTAGCTTCTTCAAGTATTGTTTTCTACTCTGATTAAATTTGAGGACTTAACTGCAGAACTTACAATACTATAATGTTGCCATGAAACAATCAATTTATAATAGGGATTTTGGACTGTGCCTCTGTCTTAGGAGAGAAAATAGAGAACTCTGTATTTGTAAATTACACAGGAATTTACACACTGGAACAGGTTGTGGATGCCCTGTCCCTGAAGGCACTGAAGGCCAGGTTGGATGTGGCTCTGGGCATCCTGGTCTGGTGGTTGGCGATCCTGCACAAAGCAGGGGGGTTGAAACTAGATGATATTGTTGTCCTTTTCAACCCAGGCCATTCTATGATTCTGTGATGATTCTATGAATATGTGGTCTTCTTGGTTTTTGCTGTTTTGGACACCTTATCAGACTTTTTTTTTTGTTTTTAAATCAGAACTTAACTCTTACACGTGTAGGAAACTGAAGTCTTCATGTTGAACATTCCCTTTTTTTTCTCCCCCTTTTTTTATTCTAAGTAAATGCCTGCATAGCACTGTGAGTAACGTAGGAATAAGAAAATACTAGTCATACTTACCACACAGTGATGGTGTGAGAATAAATTAATGGTGATAACACTTTGCATCTTCAAAGTCTTTTATAACACAATTTTTCTTTGGATGAATAGTAAAGCAATTAAAAAAATCAAAATATAGCAGTATATTCCAATCTGTGATGATGTTTAGGCTGTTTGGAATTCTGATTCAGTCAATACAATTTTAAATATATGTTGTATGTGTAGAACTGAGAGCATTAATCATACTCTATTTGGAAAGCACGAACAAATGTTTTTTCTAAGCTGCATATTTATGAAACTGGTGACTTAAAATTTCCAGTAGAATTTAAATACTGTATTGACACAGCTCACTGCTTTCAATAGAATTGCTCGTGAGCATTAATGGAGAGTTGCATCCTTGTCGTTATTAAAATGAAGAGTATCTTGGGATGAGTAATGCGCTTTGGAACCCTTACTATGCACTGTGGGGAGTTAGCCTGTTTTTCTCACTCCTAAGTCCTGGTGCCATTCATAGTACTGTGGCATCCTGCAGATTTTGTCCAGGTCAATAAGGTAAAATAGCCTTCTGCTACACTGAGGCACACCCTGCTGGTCACATTGTGAGGCTGCCTTAGGGCTGGTTATGAGGATTTTTTCTCAAGAGAGTTTGAATATCTGATGAGAGTGGAAGTATTGGCTCCATTGTTTTTACAGAAAGCTGGGATATCACTTTAGAGTAAAGGCAGAAGATTTTTAGTGACTTGAAATTGTGGCTACAAAAGCATACATATATGGATGGATACATGTATACTTTTCTCCATCTGGAGCACATGCAGGAGCTCAGTGCATGATTGGTCTCCTAAATGATGTTTCTGCCTCTAATCCTTTGCAAAGTGGAAAATTCACTGTGTACCATTTCTGTTTAGGTCAGGTGTTATTGGAACATACAGCTGACCATGCTGGTTGTAGTAAGCAAGCATGTTTGTGCTTCAGAAGTTCAGGTTTTGGACATTATGCATACAAGTATCTGCCACCTTCTAGCGTTCACAGTCTAACTTATCTTTCACCTACAATGCTTATGCAATGTTGATGTTGTAAGTGCATTTTAAGATGTGATGGCAGCTGAGTCTTGTTCCATATGATGTCTTTCCAGGCTAGTTTGTTCTTTCTAGTGGCATAAATGTAGTTTAGTTGAAACAAAACAACAGGTACAATGCAGTTTGGCTGTGCATCTTTTGAAAGGATGTTAGTTTTGATTACAGGTGAATAAAGTGGCTTACAACGCCAAGAAGTCATATAGTTACTTCTCTCCTTTCCTTCTAGATATGTAATAAATCTTGAGCCAGTTAATCTAATCACTCATCTTTCTTTTTCTGTCTGCTGCTGTATTGACTGAAAGTACTTTATGATGAGGTGGTAGTTCAGTTCAAGATTTGCTGTATGCATGACTGGATGGAGGACTGCAGATTATGGACTTCCTTAATCCTGTGTAGGAAGGCTTCAGTGAAAGAAGGGCAGGGGGTACGAAATAGCTTGTACATTGAATCATTAAGGTTGGAAAAGGCCTCTAAGCTCATCCAGTCCAGCCATCAGCCTTTTGCCACCATTCATATTGAGCCTCACCCATTAGAGCCAGTGCATGTAAGTATGCAAGTTTGATTTGAAGTCCACACATTAATCACTCTGAATCTGTGCATCCAAGAGGTGTTCAAGCTGTTACACATTCATTATGCAATTTTCTTTTCCCTATACCCTGTAGTTAGGTGTCACGTTCAGTGGGCTTTAGGAACATCAAGGATATTTCTTGGACAGACTGCTGGACATCTGGACATCACAGGCAAATAAATCTCACTGAAGTTGGGAGGGCTGAGGCATCTGTCCTACTATGATCCCCCAAAATCTCTGTACATACAGGTCTGTTTTTAGAAACTCTAAAGATTCAAACCTTTCAGAGTGGATAATAATGCTCAGAAAGTGTTTGTTTGAATCTTGAAACTAAGTTACCAGTAATTTAAATAGATTCAAAGAATGCAACATGAGTAATGATAACAAATTGCATCCCCCTCCCTCCAGTCTTCAACATAGTATTATTTGATGTAGGTAAACAGGCATAAGTAAATGTGAACTATTTTCTTCCATTCACAGCCAATTGAGCCCCACACAGAATTGAAAGTATGGTACGCTGCCGATTATGCCAAATTTATGGAAACTTCTGCAGTCTTCATTAAAGAAGAATCTGATGTCAGTCCTTTGCCTGTAGTAGCAGTAAGTACCACTAATCTACATTGAGGCTGTCACCATGTAGTAAATTGTGACTATTTACATGCTCTGCGTGGTAATGCTAGAGCAAGTCACAGAATAGTTGGCTAACACAAAGCCAGGAGCAATTTTAAAGGAACAACTGTCCATAGTAAGGCTGCTCTTTATATCCTGTGTTTGTAATCTAATGATGACATCAGACATATCCAGAAGTAGTGATTCCATGGGGTGTGCTGGAAAGACTTATTTCACTTAGGTAGCCAAGCCTTAGATGTCTGTCTAGCCTTAGATGTATCTCAGCAATTCCCATTTGTTATGCCATGACCAGTTGTTCAGATAATGCACTGATTGCTTCAGTCTTTCCTGTGTAATAACCCTTCTGTTCACCTTTCTCTTTGTATGATAGTAAGAATTCTTAAAAAGACAGGAAAGGTTTCTGAATACTGAAAATGTAACTGTGAAGACTGATATCTAAGCTAGAAGGAAATGTTAAACAGAGAATACAGTTGAACTTGGAATTCATAGGTGCTCCAGGTGCTCCCTATTGCTTCATTTGCACAGAGGATTTTAGAGCATAGTCCAGAAAGAAGGCATAGAAGAGCCATAGCATAAAATACAGAAAAGAAGGAGTAGGGCTCTTTGTCTCTGAATAAAGACAGAGTAGACATGGCTTCACTATGTTCTCCAAAGTAAGCGAAGGACAAGGGAAAATAATATCACTTTGTGAGAAGTACAAACAGCTGAGGATATACAGGGCTATACATCTGGAAATACATTTTGTTAATACATTTTGTCAGGAACTGGTGGTTGTTTTGGGCTTGGTTTTTTTGCACAGTTTTTCATTTGAATGTTTTAAATGTCTGTATTTAAAATATGTTCAATTGAATCCAGTGGAGTTTTTATTTTCACAGAAATAATTCCAAATAATACAATGCTTGCAAAAAGAAAACCAAACAAACACAAAAAACCGAAAAACTTAAATGTCTTTAAGGATAGGCTTGATATCCCCAAAACTAAATTGTTCCATTTTGAATTAGTAAAGTCTGATGTCCAGCATGAAGCAAAGTGAAAAAGTCTCTCCTGGAGGCATTGACTACTGCCTTCTGGTAAAGGGGTGTGGAGTCAGCCAAAAATAGAGGGAAATCCTGTATGGTAAACTACATTTGTGTGCAGAAGCCTACCCAATTAGGCAGGCCCTAGTTCTGTGATTTTTGTACAGTTGCAATAGCAGATAAATGATGTCAATCCAAGGTTAAAGTACAATTCTCAACTGCTTTTATAAGTAATTCCATAATAAGAACAAATAGACTTTGAAATTCAGTACACAGAGATGAGCAAAGGTGAAGGACTCAGTACTGCTACAGTAAATGCTAAACACAAATGTGGAAATCGGTATTTAGTCAATCATTTTTTATTTTTTTTTCCTCTTCTGGTTTTTAGACTCCTAGAGAGAATCCGTTTCCTGCTGAACAGCAGTATTGTAGTACGCTGAAGTAAATATGACCAAGGACAGCACGTCCTGGGAAAACCCAGAGATGATGTAGTGTCAGTGAGAATATGACCTTTCCTTAGAATGCCTAATAAGAAAGACCTGCTTCTGTTCTCGTTGCAGAAAGAGCCTGTAGACCCTTGGATATGCTCCAGCTGTAGAAGTACTTTTGCAACTTTTGCTCTGCTGGAATCTCACCAGTGCATCAATAAAGACCGAGTCCTTACCACCAGGCTCAGACCACCAAATAAATTAGGATCCTTAAAAGCAAAAAACAAATTCAAAGGGAAACTGAGAGGATCGGCATTAGGCAAAAGCATTGCTCAGTGCTATGGGACCATTTCCTGTTCCTCTGCTGCGAAGCTTAGCTGTGCCAGCTCAGGAAACACTTGTGATGCTCTTGTGAGGTTTATACCTAAATGGAGAAATGGCCGGTCTTCACTGTTGAAGGGAAGAGAAGTGAAGCAGACAGACAGTTACCCTTGCCGACTCTGTGGGAAGATATTTGATTCCATTGAAAAGCTCACAGTCCACGCTTACGTGCATAAAGCGGAGCGCCCCTACAAGTGTTCACAGCACGGATGCACAAAAGCCTTCATTTCCAAATATAAACTGCTCAGGTACAGCTCTGAAGGCACTCCTTTTCTTGTGTGGGAAAAACAAGGACATCCTTTTCTTCTTCAGTGTCCTTGTGACAGTTAATCCCCAAGTTCAGTTTTCATATTCCCGTGTTTGCAATAATTGAGGAAACTAGTCTCCCTCAATTGCTATTCAGAAAGAACCTACTGTATGCTTTATGATTAACACACTCCTCTAAAAAACAAAAAAGTTAGGCTTTTACTACTAATAATCTGAGAACTTGTGAAAATGCCTTCCTTCAAGAGGGCCAGTGTTTTCAGGTCTTGAAGCTGCACTGTGTACTTGAGTAAATGTAAATGCTGATTACACTTTTCTTCTGTTTTAGGCACTCAGCCACTCATTCTCCACAAAAATCTCACCAGTGTGGCTACTGTGAAAAGACATTTCATAGGAAAGACCATCTGAAGAATCACCTTCAGACTCATGACCCAAACAAGATGGCTTTCAAGTGTGAAGAGTGTGGCAAGAAGTACAACACCAAGCTAGGTTATAAGAGACACTTGGCTCTTCATTCAGCCACCAGTGGAGACCTTACCTGTAGGGTATGTGCTCAGGAGTTTGGTGGCACTGAAGTTTTGCTGGAACACCTCAAAAGTCATGCAGGGAAACCAACTGGCAACACCAAGGAAAAGAAACATAAGTGTGACCATTGCGAGCGTCACTTCTATACCCGTAAAGATGTGCGGCGTCACATGGTGGTTCACACAGGTTGCAAAGACTTTCTATGCCAGTTTTGTGCCCAAAGGTTTGGGCGGAAGGACCACTTGACTCGCCATACAAGGAAGACTCATCCACAAGAACTGCTCAAGAGCAGGTTGCAGAATGGTGACTCGGTAGGTCTCCTTGACCAGCTTTTTCCATTCAGACTGAAGGAAGATGCCAGCATATTGTCCCCTTTTCCTGAAAGGGTCTCGGTGCAGAATGGAATTTTGAATAATTCAGAACCAAAGGAATACAACTGTTCACATCTTCATCCCCAGACAAGCGTACAAACTGCTCTTCCTATTGAACCTTCTCCTCTTTTGCAAAGAATGGGCTGTGCAGATAGCCTTGCAGCTGTCCCTCCCACACCATGCTCAACAGCCATCCCTGCCAACCTGAACCTTCATCAGTCTAATAAATATGACCTTACCTCTACCTCATTTGCAGCAGGCTCCCTCAAGAATCTTCCTATCAAAGTGGATGTTAAAGGTTACAACGTCCATCTTCTAGAGGACCTGCCACTACCAGAACCTCAATCTCTCCACAAAATCAGTCTGGAAGAAACTTCCTCAGGGCCTATAGGTGATACTAACAAATACCCAGTGCACAAGGAGACAGAGACAGCAGCTGAAACTACCAGCATGCCTTTCATGGATCTCACTCATGTGATGAGTTTCTGGCAACTCCCACAAGGTGACAACCAGAGCACTACTGGGGATATCGCAATGGCATTTGGTCCAGAGGAACCATCACAGAGGCTGAATGGCCTCAGCCAACAGCAAGGTCTACAGCTAGCAACTGGTGGCATGGCCATAAACCAGCTGCATCATCTTCCTCGCTCTTTTCCATCCACTACAAATTCTGTAACGTTGCCTCATTTTCATCATGCCTTCAAATAACTATGCTTTTTTTTTTCTTAAAAAAAAACAAAACAAAAAACTGTGCTTCTTACTTAAATCTGTTAGGAAGGGTATTTTTTGTTTTTCTTCTTTTCTGTTTCAAGAAAAACTGTCCCAATTTTTTTTTTTTTTTTTTTTTTTTAAAGCATGTTATGGACATGGTAGTTCAATTCAGAATGTTAATAAACAAGAAGCTCTATTTTTCATACTATTATTAATTTTTAGCATATGACAATAGTAGGACTAACATACTTCCCTCAGTACCCTTGATATTCTTGTTTCTTACCTTTTAAACAAACAGCTTAATGTCTTCAACAATAGCAAAGCCTCATAATAGGCACAATGAAACTATGGCTGCCACAATAGGAGAAATAGGGTAAATGGGAAGAAGGAGGAAAGAACAGAAGAATAATTTTAATGAGCCATAAATCACAGGAAATGTATACGCATGGCAAACTTAAGGTGAATAATTTATCAGTGTGATACAGATTTCTTCTAATTAATTACCAAATTTTATGAATCTTTAAATCAAAATGATTCCAAGAATAAATCTTATCTTCTAGTTCCACTCTTTTAAAACAAAGAAAATCACTGTTGTGATTACACCTAAGTAGACTTCTTTATTTTCTCCTAAAGTGCACTTTGGCTTTGTGCATCTCCTGCATTTTTCCCAGGGCTGGAAATAACTACCACTGCTGCATGGTTACACCAAAGCAGATGTCTTGTATAGATGTAGTTTTCAGAACGGGAGATGAATTTGTCTTAAAGATTGGAGATTGCACAGGGGAGCCTCCAGCCAAGGTCTGCCTTCAGTGAGGCTGTGTTAGGTCCCCATGCAGAAGAGCTTGTGGTGGTTACCTCAGGATGGGCCTCTTCAAAACAATGGGTTGTGAACCTGTCTCAAAATGGCATAGGAAATCAGCAGGTATGATAATGGTTAGATCATCTTCATCCTGTGCTTTTTGCTGAGTGGTATTTTGGTAGTTTCACCCAAATCAGAATCACGACTTACATTTGCTTCCTATAGTAGACTGCTATATGTTTCCAGCTGATGTAGGTGTTACAGCCCTGTCCCAAGACCAACTAGCAGAAATTGCAAAAAAATCACATCTCCTAGTAGATAACATTTAAACAAACAAACAACTTCAGAATTTACTTGCTGCCTTGCATAACCCATTCTTAAAAAAAAAAACAGAACACCATTTTAGCATATGATGCCATTACTAGTGGGTTCTGTCACAGCTGAAACAGATGCAGAGTTTCTGAATCAGAATATGCAATCTCTTGTACTAAATTCACTTAGAATTAATAGTACCTAATGATAATTACAGATACACCATGAAGCAAGCTTGTTCTCTTCTCCCTTGGTAATCACAGAACTATTTCCAGGCAACTTCAAATAAAAAACAATATTTGTGAATCACTGATTGCTGTTTTGCTGTTAATGAACTGTAATTATGTGAATATTTTTACAAGTTTATCATTATTTGGATTAAGGGAAGGTGGAATTATTGGGCTTTGTGCAGAAATATGTTCTTCAGATACACTGGAGAAGTTTTCTTATTTTTAAAAATCTTGGCATAGGGCAAAACAAAATAAATTTTAACATCATCATAGCAGGGATAGCAGTAGGAAGAATAGGTTCAAGTCCAGTTAGCAGTTGTTCAAATTACAGTTCAGTGAAGAGTGAAAAGGTTGGAAACAGTGTTACATGCACATCTTACAACTCGTAATTCTGCTCAGACTTGGAAAGCTATGCGTGTACCTGTTTACTGCATTGTTTTCCTTGTTCGTGCAAATTGCATTCATGTGGCTACATTCAAGCTTATGTACTTGTAAACAACAAAAAAAAAAAGAAACAACACCAAATGATGCATTCTTGTACATGCCTGATCATATATGATTAGCAGACGCTTTGGATTGTGCTTTTCTAAGAGGTTTGATACGTTATGAAATACTCATCTTTGAATTAAAATAAGACGTTAAGAAGGAAACGCTGCAGTGTTGCACAACAGCCACACTGTGAGCTACTCACTGCAATGGGAGCAGAGCTCTGGGCTGCCAAGAGACATGCTGGGCCCTGGTTGCAGTCTCTTATGAAACACTGAGGTACATTAGTGAGAGATGTTGGTCATACTGAACTGCGAGTTAAAGGCTAAGTCTCAGTCAAGTACAAAGTAAAAAGGGCTTGGGTTGGAAGGGCCTCGAAGATCATCTACTTCCAACTGCTCTGCCATGGGCAGGGCTGCCACCCCCTACATTGGGCGAGATCAGGCCGCCAGGGGAGAGCAACCAGTTTTGCATTAAAACTCATAAAAAGCAGACTGCAACATCGACAAGTAAAACACAGCACACCGTGGTGACACCTGCAAGTAAAACACAGAAGCAGACCTTAAATAGGTGCTGCTGCTGCTTTAAGTCTCCAGTCTATTCAAAATAGCTTTTCTAGATTCTTGACATCGTAAATATAGACACAGCTCAGCAGCAGTCCATATATAGTATGTGGTAGAAATATCCTAGTACAACACAAATGAAAAGAAAGAACTATTTTTGCCTGCAGATTAGCTGTCACCACTTCATTGCAAGATCTTATTTATGCGTTACCAAATGTTAAGTCTGCATAGCACGCAGCTTCTATGCTGACATGAAAATGCACAAGTCAAACATATCTGTGCTTAATTCTGCACAGCTCTGGGTACATATTACATACTATTCATACACCTCTTCCCTAAACCAGGATAACCCTGGTTTATTTTACATCCCATCGCCATCATTGTCATCTTGTGCTTGCCTGCAGCGCTGCATGCTCCACACATGGGCATGCTCATGCTGAGCTCAGCAAAGCTGTGTGGCTGAAGCCTACAGAATGCAGCCATATGCTCCAGCTCACAAGGCACAGAGCATATAGCATCTTGGTCTTATTTCTCTCCTTAAAAGCCATCACATTCTGTGCACAGTTTGGAAGAAAAGGTTTGGGACATACAGCCCTGTAGAGCTCTGATAGAGCAGGGAGATCCCACCCAGGTCTGGCACTGAGCCTCCGCAATACCTCAGGGTATTTTACCTCACGTTATATTAGACATGAAAACAGTCTGTCTATCCATCTGAACTCTGCTTGGACACGTTTGCTGCTAAACGACAGAATTCCTGTAATCAAGAGAGGCTGTGAAATTGAGAAACTCGATGAACATCTGCTCTCATAGAGAAAAAGCACTCGTTTGAAAGTGAGAAGATGGAAGCCACGTGAACCTGCTGAGATAACACCGAAGTGTAAGCATTGGAGTTGGCGGAACAAAAGAATCTTCAACCTATGTATCTTCAACACACAACTGTTTCTAGTGTTCATATCCCAGCCCATACCGGGGAACACATTCATTACTTTTTAACTCTGCTTTTATTTCTAAGTTGGTCCTGTTCAGACTCTCATTTTCTTAACCCGTGAGTTTTTACAGACAGTCCAAAATGGGACAGCAAGTTTCATATATTGATGATTGGGTGATACATTTGCTATTAGCAGAGTCTGTAAGCACTGTTCTTCAGTACAGTGTTCTCAACCCTAAAGTTCAGCGTTCTCTAAGATGCTCAAAAGTGATTTGTGGAATCAATACCAAAAACTTCTGAACACACCCAGGAGAAAACGAAGAGGGACTAAAAAGGGCAAAGGAGCACTGCTTTAATACACCTGGGCTCACTTTGAGCCTGTTGTGTGTGTTTAAGACCATCTAGCTAAGGAAGTTGCACTTGTTTCAGTCTCATCTTTTTTATAGCTACCTATCATACTAGCTAGAGGGTAAGGTCTTCTATTTATTACTGCTGTGTCCAGCTGCTTTTCATTTTCCTTAAAAGCATCTAAGAAACAAGAAAACTGCTCATGATTTTTAACTGAAAGCATTGTTGGAAATTGGGCTAAAAAACAAAAAACAAAAAACAACCCACACTACCACCACCAAGCAAGGTGGTTTAATACTGCTAATGAATAAGGTGGCCAAAACATGTGCCTCCACATCCTTCTGGCTTAGTAATCAGTTTCCAATAGCAATTGAATTTTTTAAGGGAGAGTGAGATTTGGTTTTAGTTTGAGCTTGAAGTGCTTTAAGCTGATGTACCACATACACTGCCATCTGTTGCTTAGTTATCACTAACATTCATCATTTGTTGCTTACTGGAAGATTCGATTAAATAACGTATAAAGAGCTTCAAATTGTTCATTTTGTTCTATATGCCAAAGCAAAGTAATGCAGAAACAATCCCATGGCACAGGATCTTCCTACATTTTGTCGAAACCATCACAGAACCATAGGGGTTCAAAGGGTCCTCTGAAGATGACCGAGTCCCACCCCCTGCTAAGGTCCCTGAGAGCATGTTACACAGGAAAGCAGCCAGGTGGGTCTGGAACATCTCCAGAGGAGGCGACTCCACAGTCTCTGTGGACAGCCTGATCCTGTGCTCCATCACCCTCACAGGAAAAAAGTCCTTTCTGATTGAATGGACCACAACCTTTCAGGTGATGATTTAATTAGATTTTGGCAACTCGTACGGATGATCTCACAGCTTTAAAAAGGACAGCCTGAAAGCTTTATGGCCAAGGGAAAAATAAAGAAGACAGAACTTCCATTATTATTTTTAATTGGAGATGGTACCTGTGGTATTATTACCACTGCATCAAAACAGACTGAGCTGCAGCACTTGGGGTAGAAGGAGGTGCTGGAGGATCACATAGTTAAGGCCCATAGTGCTTCTGCAAAACACCTTAATGTGTCCCTGGCAGGCAGCCACTCTATCTTCTGGTCTGTGTCTGCTGTCTGAAAGCAGCAACAAGCCACATACTGGTTATTTACACTGAAACACATAACTCCCTTTTAGCTAAGATGATTAAATCAAAGCAATAATATAAAAAGGCTTAATTTTAAATATTATCTTGGAGGGCTGATTCCTTTCAATATCTTTTGTAAACATTTAGCATTTAAGTTTTTATGAACAACACAACATTACTCTCTCCAGAGGTTTTCTTGCCTCTTCTCAGGTGTTTGTTGCACTTTTTATTTTCACAAAACCATCACACAAAGGTTAAACTCATAATGTTTTTAAGTGAGTGAAGTCAACTTCAGGAAACAGAATTTTTCAGTTAGCTCAAGGACAATCTGTAAGTGTTACACAGGTCAAGGAACTGCTTGCTTTTGTCTTTACCTTTTAGATTAAATAATCCTTAGAGAGATTTGCAGCTCCCTCAGCCATTTTTCTGATACCTCCTTCCTCAGTACTGAAATCATACTCAGAATCTGCCACCTGATAGCAAGGAGGCCAGGGGCACTTCCTAACCTCTGCTTTGCTGATTAGCACGCCCATCTCCTGTTCTGTCCAGCCTGCACATAGGCTGCACTGTCCGCAGTGCAGATGCTTGGACTCAGCCATGATGCTACAAAAAGATGCCTTCTCCCCAGGCCTTTCGGCCCAGAGGGTCAGAACTAAGCCCTGAAAATGGTGGTATGATCAACAGATGTCTGTTGATGGTCTGCGAGCCCTGCATGGTAACCCTAAGAGTTCATACACTGTTCATATAGGAACTCTATGTAGAGTGCAGGAGAGCACGAGACTTGCTAAAGATGTCTGTAGAAATAAAATAAAAAATTAAAAAAAAAGAGTATTCCTTACCCAAATTGTCCAGCAGATTTTTTTACAGGAGACACACGCAAAGGTTTTCTGCTTTTTTGCAGTGTTTCCTGAGGAGTCTCTGCAGATAATTATTTTAAGATGTTATTTGGCATAAAAAAATTCTAACGTATGTGAACCTAAACTCCAGAAATGTAAAGATAGAAGATACTGATACACAAATACATCAAACTGCACTGATATACAAATAATAATATCATAGAATCCTTAAGACTGGAAAAGACCTCTAAGCCATTAAGTCCAACCATCAGCCCATCCCCATCACACCCACTGACCACATCCCTCAGTGCCACATCCACACAGCTCTTGAACACCTCCAGGGATGGTGACTGCACCACCTCCCTGGGCAACCCATGCCAGTGCAGCACCACTCTTCCTGAGAAGAAGTTTTTTGTAATATCCAACCTGAACTTCCTCTGGAACAACTTTAGGCCATTACCTCTCATGCTATCACTGCTACCTACCCACCTCACCACAACCTCCTTTCAGGCAGTTGTAGAGTGATATGGTCTCCCCTGAGCTTCATGTACTTATGATCACTCACAGATGACACCACAGTTAACTCTATAAAGCATCTTTTAAACAGACTGGTTATGATTGCTGGTAGCAGTGAATACTAGCAAGCATACTGTACTGAATCCTGATTAGAGGGAACAATTTTAAGGACATGGCAGTGTAATTTTTAAGGCTCAATCAACAAGTGAGAGTCATATCAAATGAACAACATGCAAAGCCTGATGCTTCATCTTAATTGACCTGAAAGATAAAGAATGCGATATTATGGAATCGTTTATGGGAAAGAGGGAACTCGTCTCCCAGACAGCACACTTCAGGTTTATATAGAAGCTTCTGTTTGAGAACATCTAACTTAAAAGGCTAAGTCCCTTCTTAGAACCTACTTGAAAACCTCTGTGCATGAAACTGGCGCAATGGATCGGGATGATTTGTATTGCCATTTGATATCAGCAACATCCATTTGGAGCTGGTGGAGTCTGTTCTAAGGTAAACATAAATATAGCTAATTGAACTCCTTACCTGGAGTAGATTTTTCTGCGTTATCAACCTTTTGTATTCTCTTCTCATGCGGTAACAGAGGTGTGACAGTTGGTTTTTTTCTCTGAGTCACTGGTTGTTTGCCCTAGGGTAAGAGAATAAGATGCACAGCGTACGCAAGAAGTTCACAGAGCCCCACAACAATTCTCCAAATTGCTGAAGCAGTGTTAGAAAAGGACAAGTGCACCTGCTCCCATTAGGATGCTGCTTTTAAGCCTAAAAAGCACAACAACATTTGTTTGTGTTATTATTTTTAATAAAACAAAAGAGGAGCTCACTTAAAGACACCGCCAATTAGCTCTGCTTTTCTGGTTCCCCAAAGATGCTTAGACCTTTCGTCTTGTGTCTTGCATTTAGGAAGCTTACCAACTTCCCTGGAACCTTAGGTTAAATATTAAAACAGGTTTTACTCAACCTAAAGTACAATTTGGCAGATCTGTCTCAAGGACAACGCAAGTGTGAACATGTTTGCTTACCAGAGGCTGTTTGGTGATCTTGGCGGCAATGGCGCGGCGAGTAGCTTGTTCTTCACAAAATTTGATGTGCTTTGCTGCTGCAGCCTCGTTGAATCTTCTCAAGCAGAATGGACACTGAATATAGTCTGATCATAGGAAAGGAACAGGTGGTGTCACAGCTGTTATAGCACAAGAAAGGATTTGCCCTACTTCACTGAAGTACCCAAGATGGCTCCATCAGCTGGTGATCACAGTAAGCTCCCATCAGCTCTTAATGTCTCAAAAATTAGAAAATTAGGAGAATTACAAGAAAAGCACTTAGGATCCTAAAGCACATGCTTATGGGATTAACTCAGCAAATCGCTACCAGAAGGAAATCCCTGGGCATTAATAAAAGCAAATTAAAATAACTTTGACCTAGGCCCTCTCTCTCAAAATTTCACATTAAAAAAAATCTGCAGTTAAAGCAATATTTAGAAATTCCTTGAAGAGTCAAAATATATTTCAAGACTAGTTTTTAAGTGTGGCCATCAACATTCTCATTTATTTTAGTGAAATGCATTTCCTTTGGACACTGCTTAAAATATTGCTTAAGAGGCTGCCCCAGTCAGCTAAGGGGTACTAAACAGCCAGGTTTCTAGGTATGAAGTAGTACTGTGAAGAACACACAGTAGTGCTTCCTACAGTTGCTTCTGGCAGTGTTATAAGCTCTGATTCCCCATTGCATTTAGCACTGGTGCAGCCCTACTCCTCTCAATAAATGGTCCGTGCTCAGGGTCAGCATTCTTTCAGCTCAACACAGTCGTGCTCTGCCAAAGCACTACATTTATCAATCTCAGACTCCCAGCAGTGGGAACTGGTGCACCAAGGTTTGCAATCTATCTGGAGAAGGAAGAGTGGGAATGGGAACCTCTCTCCTCCCCACATTACATGCTCTTTCTCTCCAGCCCTGAGCTACTGGGTATGCATCCCCACCATGCCCCTCAACAATTGGCCTTTCCCCAGTTCCTTTCTCCACAGCTCCCCCAGCTCTTGCATAAATCCAGTTACTCAAAAGAGAGAGAAGGAAAGGGAGGGGTTTGCTCTTAGAGTTGGTGGAGTCAGATGAGAAATAACAGAGTAATTAAGGTACTCAGCAGTGGAAGTTCAGAGAAGAGCTTGACCCCAATTAGGGAGAGAAAACATGTCCATGCTTATACTGCATTGCTAACATCTAGAAGAG
This sequence comes from Lagopus leucura, assembly GCF_019238085.1. Classification (NCBI taxonomy): domain Eukaryota; kingdom Metazoa; phylum Chordata; class Aves; order Galliformes; family Phasianidae; genus Lagopus; species Lagopus leucura. The sequence continues at coordinate 51,638,453 of NW_024962252.1, read as the reverse complement.
GAAGAAGACTGCAGTCCTCACAGCTGGTTTTGGTATCAGTCACGAACTCCTAGTCTGCATGGGAGCTGCAAGAGCCCTCCCTCCTTCTTCCCTCCCTCTTCCTTTATGGCTCAGGAGGGACTCTGCAGATACCTTTTCCAAGATTGCTCCTACATTTCATAAATCATCTATCATGAGGAATATTGGCTGTACATTTCTGGATCTGTAACTTCTAACACGGTGAGCTCTGGGTACAGACCACACCTGCTATTAGGAGTCAAAGCAGTCACGTTTTCTAAATGACTTCCCCTAATGGCACAGCTGGGGTGGGGAAGTGGATAGTGGAAAAGCTATCACACAGTAGCAGGAAGCCTATATGCACTACATCCGATCTGAGTGGTGAGTCTGTGTGTTTTGCACTTTGTCACACAATGGTACCATTTGCAGTATACAGGCATCCCAGCTCTCCTCCCAAAGCACTAATGCCTGGCTCCAAACTTGCCACTTTTATAAGCCACAAAGGTTCACCTATCTTTCTATTTCTCCCCACTTCCTCTTCACTGCACTGTTCCTCAAGCCAAGAAACACAGAAAAAAAAAAAAAAAAAAAGAGTATGGAAGGAATCAGAGTTCACATGGTGTTGTGCAGCGAGGTACAAAACTGAAATCCAGCTGTACATAATAAGAGCTCATCGCTTTGCTAGAAATCAGTACAAGATCAAGAATATGATAAACTGAGCCACAAACCTGGATTGATGCTTGGTGGGGGAGGAGGAGGAAGAGGACGACCTTCTTGCATAGCTTTTGTCACTTGTTTGGCTGATTGAATGGCATTAATAAAATCTGCATGGTGCTGCCTCCAGTTAGATTTCTTCACCGGCTGATTCTGCAAAGGAAATTAAGGAAGACACAAACTTCCTGTGAGGGACAGAGAAATGTCTTCAAGTGAGGGTTCTCCCTTTCCAAGAGAAATATTACCAACAAAATAAACTTTCTTTTTTTTTTTTGAAAGGCACAGGAAAGCTGAAGTAGCCTTCTGACACCTATTAACAACAGCAGCAAATAGATAGGGGAACAAAACACTCCAACAAGAACACTCTGGTTGTGGCAGATCAAAGGGTGCATAAGAGGGAATGGAAAAGACAACATGATCACCATCATTTTCAGTGATTTGGTATATCTGGGTAAAACTATACACATATGCATGTCTTCCCATCCTCATCATCATCATTACACAACCTTGAAGAGAAGGCTGCAGGAAACTTGCATAGTACTTAGAATACACAAAGGGACATTTCCCAGAAAAGCAGAGACACTTGGTGCCTAGAGTAGTCACAGTATCTGCAGGTTTGGCTTCTGGACTGAAAATATTCTCCAATACCAGCAGCACACAGAGTGGGGAGAAAAGAACTTGGCACTGAGTCAAGAACATATGAAAGAATCGCAACATCCAGGCTTTGTCCTGGGAGGAAACAATCACCTTACCAAATGAAAGACTTCAAACAGAGATCATATGTGCTCCAACGTTAGCCATACCTTCAGCAGGGGCTGCCTCTTCACAGCTCCGATATCAGTTCCCTGCACCCTCTGCTTAAAAGAATTGAAGGGCTTGCGCTTCTTGTTGAAGACTTTCTTGCAAATGGGCTCATGCCTCATCTGGGATGCAAAGAAAAATCATTGCTTATGGGCTATATCATGCTTTGTTAACGATGCTTTAATATTCATTAAATTCAGGCTTTAATATTACTTGTATTCGAGAGTAGGGAGCTGAAGCAGTATTTTTCTCCAGGTTCAGTTTCACTCCTCAAAGAGTTCATCAGAACTTTTTTTTTTTTTTTTAAAGCTGCGTACAGCTGCACTTTCACATGCCCAGAGACACACTGGAGTTCAGCAGGGAAAAACACATGCAGAGAATCACAGGTTGGGGCTGCTCGCAATCCCAGTCTCACTGGACTCTTTCCTTGGCTCCGCCACATTCAGCTTCCTTTCTTTCTTGGTTTAGAGGGAGAACAGACTGCTCCTGTTCAAAGGGCTGATGTTTACATTATTAGTCCATTGAGTTTAGATAAGTATTCCAGACTCAGTGCTCCACTGGCAAACAACAGCCCCGTTCATCCCATCAGCACAGCCAGAGCAGTGACAGCCTCGGGCTGAAAGGGAGCAGCTGTGTAACAGCTCGCAGTAACCTGACAGCTCAGAGCGAAGAGAAGAATCATCTGTGGCTGAAAGCACACGGAGCTCCTAAGTGGAGATATCCAGGGTCCAATGCATGGGAGACATACATCACACAACAAAGGAGGATTTAAGATTCAGAAGTGGCACAGCTTTCTAGCTACAACCTGACCCACCTGCAAGAGCATGCCCGATTTTCTCTTTATGAGAAACGCAGCGAGAATGAGGACACAACTACATCTTTACTCCAGTGCTGTGGATTACACACATCTGAGACATCTGCAGCTAGACCATTACAGACTCCATTCCCACCCCTCTTTACCTATCCATTCCCAACCCTCAGTTATTCATCTTCTCACTAATTTACCTTTGCTGTCTCCTCACTCACTTTTCTCTTCCCTGTGTTGTTTGAGTTACACCACCATCTTATCCAGGCATGTCAGTATCAGCTCTGCTGGACCAGGAATTTTCTTCTTTTACCACAACACACCTTTCTAAATTCTCATTTCCCTTTGAGCCTTTCTACTCACGTGCTTCAAGCCCTTCTGCTTCTAGCAATGTTTGACAGCAAACTTAAGACAAGTAATTCCCTGTAGGGCGCACAGGATGCCAGATACATGGGTTTTTCTCACTGATGAGCACACCAGCCCATATCACCAAGAACAGAGGCACTGCAGGGTTTGTACCACATGTAAGTCCTAGTGATGAGAAACCTCCTGCCTTCCTGATCCCAAAACATACATAGCTGTCTAATCAAACAAATTTCATAGTATCACAGAATTGTAGGTGTTGGAAGGGACATCTGAAGATCTAGTCCAAAACAGGTTTCCTAGGGCAGGTGGCAAATTTGATAGATCACACCATCATGTTGGTCACACATCTGATCTAAGATATCAAACACTGAACTGACAATTCCACGTTTGTCTCAGCACTCGCAATTGCTTGGTTCTGCCATTTCCCATCCTTCCTCCCCCCCCCCAGTTCGGGTTTTAGTTATACCACAGCATTGAACTGAGAGAAGGAGGGCTGCAGGCAGAGCCAACCCTTTCAGAAGAACTCTGCACTTGTGTTGTTTTAGGCAAAGGGTGAAGCCACCCATTTAGTCTGTAATCCAGGGATCAGTGGGGTCAGCGGGAATCTTTTCATTCACTTCAGCAGGCTTTGGAAGTGAGCCAGCTGCCTGCATTAGATTGTCAAAGGGACCACTTATCGGATGGTTTATTAGCCTGTTTCTCCCAGGAAGCCTAAAATAACTAACCCTGTCTTGAAACACGGAGCACAAAGGAAACTTCAGGTTGCAGGATGTGACACAGGTCAGTGATTTGTGTCTCAGCAGGGAAAGAACACTTTATTTCAAACATGACACGGTTGAACCCAGGTGATCATTATGGTTCTTTTCAACCCAGGCTATTCTATGATTCTATGACATAGAGCAAGAATTAGCTATCAGAGAAGCAGACAAAGAAAGATGAACTGCAATCTTGTGCTAGGTCACAGTATTTTTATGAACATTCACCTATTCTCTAATCAGGTTTACTAAAGAAAGCAGTTTTTAGATTATTTGCTGTTCGACGTATGTTCAACCCACCTCTCCTCCTTTCCCAGTGCCCACCCCTCTCAGATAAATGCACTGACGTCCCCATTTAAAAGAAAAGCATAGTCTTACCAGAGCATCTTGTGCAAACTGTCTTCCACAGATTCTACAAGGAACCAAATCTTGACTCCTGGCAGCTGTATAAAAATTCAGACCAACAGTCTCAGTTTTGCAGTACAGGAGTGCTGCACTTACACTACAACCAAAAGTCAGACCGAGCCCTTAAACTGCTGGAACGTTCTTTCGTTGCCAGAAAAGGACCTCTGCAGTCATGAACCTTTTTTGCAGAACCACTTTATTTCTCTCACTCCCACAAAGCACGAGCTTTCCTTTACTCCAAGCGACACTTCTTGTTCTCCACATGCCTGCTAATAAGGCATCTCCTTTCATAATGACACAAGCGGGAGAGGAGAGGGGATGAAGGAAAAGCACTCATTAAGTCATTGTGGCATGAATTCTGGGAGGAACATCAAGCACAAGTGATTTGCACCCAAACTTCTTTCATTTTCCATACCATCAAGTAATGGCAGCATAAGGCCTCACCATTCTGCAGGCCAGAAGGGATCACACCGAGTACACCACCTTCATTCTTAAGACAGACTGTTGCCACAAATGTCATTTCTAGGGTAACATCTGTGTCCAACAAGACTGACTTTGCAGATGCAAACTGTTAGGGGGTTTTGCTTTTAAATCACCTTCTATCAAAAATAAGTTGAAGTTACACAGAAGACAGTTCTATGACTCCAGTACTACTTAATTCTCATTTCAGTGCAGGGATGTTTCTTGCATTAAGCAAAAACAGCTTTCAGAAATATCTGAACATAACAAAGAGCCCTTTTCACAAGACTTGTAATCTACAGAGGGAAAGACGTCTACATTTAAGCATTCCTTACCTGCTTTGGCTGAAACAAAAGGAGTCTTTGTATTGCTGAGCAGGAGCAGATGTGGAACTGCTTTTGTTACCTCTTCACTCAGATATTACCACACTCCAAGGCACAGAGAAAAGTTACTACAGTATTTCACCGATTAGAGGAACAAAAGCAATTCTGTAACTTCTCACTCTCTTTCTATCAGCTGTTTAAACTACACTTCACTTTTGTTTCCAAGAAACACCTTTCTGCATGTCTGTGCTTACTCTAAATTATACTCTTTCAAGTGTCCCCTTCTTCCTGTCCCATCTCTTCTTGTTTGCATCCCCTCAAAGTTTCGACCAATACAACTTCTTTCAAAGATTGTCATTCAATCAGCAGTGGGAAGGCAGGACAAATGACTGCATATTACACAGGACAGGTGACTTCAAACATATTCAGTGACAGGTAAAGACTAATAAAGAACACAAGCACTGCCTTGAGTAAATTATTTATAATAAAACACATAATTACATTCCACACAAACCACTGAAGTGTCTGTTACTCACTTGTTTCATTTAGCTCCTGTGCTGGTATCTGGCTCATCTTAATTTCTCAAATTTACTCTTCAGTGCTGTTGTCAGGAGCTCTAGGTGGTCAGCATTCATCATTCAGAAGGCCAAAGTTTATAGCAGCCCAAGTTACCATGTGTCACAGTTAACAATTATGACACAAGCAGACCCCGCTTAAGCATGTGAAGCACATGAAAACCAGTATAGATACAAGCTGAATGAAAACTCCCAAACTTTTTCTAATGTAACAGTTGATTTCTATTTCTTTAACATAAAACTTGAGCAAAACTACAGTATGTTTAATCTTAACGTGAATGCTGTATTCAGACTTTGGCTTTCTAAGCAGCAATGAAGAAACTTTTGGACATAGCTGTTCATTCAATTATCCTAAAACTCACTACTTTATCAAAATACTCTGCAAAAGCTTTTTCCCCCCAGTATAAGCAAGTGTTAAGCCCTCCTGTTATCTTGTCTCCACCTAGTGTTCATATAAAAGAGGAACATTCCAGACACTTGTAGTAGTCAGTCCACTCTACTGTTTTGGTTTCTCTGTTCCAGCATAACAGGCTGCCTTCTCACTCAGAGGCAAATGCTCAGCTCTAAAAATCAAGGGTTGATGTATTCACGAGTACAGGAAGTTTCAGAAGGGCTGACTGCAGATCTCATTCCTTTATTCATGGGTACAGACTGGTCACCAGAATAATTCTTATGTACAGTACAGTAATTTAAGATCACAGTAAGTCTGCAATAAAGGCTTTCTGCTCACCTTCAAAAAGCCTTTGCAACAGTTGTGTTAGGTCATAAGCCTGTATTTCAGTGAAAGCAAACTAAATGCAAGACGAAGAACAGTATTTGAGGAAAATCCAGACAATGGCTATTTGCCATCTGCACCACAGCTTTCTAAATATCTACTGTTTGTTACACAATGATTGCCATGTTGACTACTTGAAGCAAAGTTGCTTTAAACAGCAACAATAAGAGACACCTACTACTGCCTTTGCAATACTTCTTGCAACAAGTAAAACATAAAATCTTCAGATGGCCTGGGCTGAAAAGGACCACAATGCTCATCTGGTTTCAACCCCCCCTGCTATGCGCAGGGTCACCAACCACCAGACCAGGCTGCCCAGAGCCACATCCAGCCTGGCCTTGAATGCCTCCAGGATGGGGCATCCACAGCCTCCTTGGGCAACCTGTTCCAGTGCCTCACCACCCTGTGTGTGAAAAACTTTCTCTTAATATCTGACCTAAACCTAACTCATCTTAGTAAGAGGGATGCTCAGCTACACAATAGCTTTTTAGACACCTCTGCTTACAAAACGTTTACCCAAACAATAAATAATCAATCCCTGAAAGAACTAAGGAGTGGGTGAAACTCATTCATTTCCAAAACTCTGCTCTGTCAAGGCACTATATTTAACGGCCAATGTAAGGGAGAGATAAGTAAATACAGTGCTCTGTACAAACTCAAATATTTTAATGGAAGAATCAGATCAAATCAGCAGGATTTTTCTGAAGTGCTGAATGCATTCAACACATGACACTTGCTCCTCAGTGACAGTTTATAAGAAAAATATATTTTAAAATTTTAATACGTTTCTAGGGTGACAAAAGTTTGCAGCACTTGCCGTGACATTCGACACACGACAAGAGAGACATTAATTCACTATTTAAGGTATAACTTCAGAAAGAATGACAAGCCAGATATTGCTGTACCAAACACCATTAGCCCCCTTTGTGCATGCCTGGCAAATCTTATCAGTTAGCAATTCCTTCTCAGTACAGATGAAATCAATGTTTCCACAATGAAAGTTCCTGAATTTCAAGACAGCTTCAGTCCTTGCATGTTTTGTTTCAGATTGAGCAACTCTTTTTCTTGCCTTGTTTTCTCCAATTTGAAGGCCATCTTGTTGGCTTTCTTCTCCATTCTGCGTTCCTGTGCATAAGAACAATTACAAATTTATGAAATAGAAAACCACTGCAACTAATGTTTATGGATCATGAAAAGAGAAGTCATAATCGTCTTGCTTCCAGCATTAATTCTTGTACAACACTTAAATCTGATAATCCAGAATTATCATCTTTAATTAGCTGAAACTCCTCACAAGCTGATAAGTTCTGGTGCTAAATAAAACCACTAATTATCAATGTGTCCACAAAGGTTTTCCATGTTTATTTTGGAGACTTTTTACTTTGTATGATTTGAAATTCTGTTACTGTTCTCCTTGCTTCCCTAGGTAATACTGAAATACAAATTCCCTTTTAAGTTACCCATCCAACAGCACCCACGAGAACACCCAGAACTTCCATATAGAAGTCCAGTGAGAACTTCCATAATAATAGAAAGAAAGCTAGCATTAAGTACTAATAATTATTCCTTTCAGACCAGAAAGCTTTGCCATTAATTTCTAAACACAAAATTAAACAGGTTTCAAAACATTCCTACAACTCAAAGAATTCCAGAATAAAGTTGTTGGCTTTCTGGGCTTTATTTAAAACAAGGCCTACCTTCCGCTCCTCTTTTATCGCCTGCTTCCTGGCTTTGCGGTCCTCTTTGCTCTCATTTTTGGAGCGGGGCTGTGTCGATGCTCTTGGCAGGTCACTATCATTAATCATTTGCATGCGTTCCACCTGCTTAGCAGTAAGACCTTTCTGAGGCAGGACGTGCAGAGGAATTCCAGTCTTTGAGGAAATTCTTATTGGTTTTGGCTAAAACAGACAGTGCATATGTGTGAATGGTCTCTGGCTTCCCCTCCAGGAAGTGCAGATTGCAGTGCCTTATCTGCACAGAATAAACTAGCAGATTCAGATGGAACGGTAACAAACGTTCTTATACATACTCTTCCCTCAGAAAGATGCACATTAATCTCAGAGTGAAATCAAACACCTGTAAGCAGAATAAGTCCCCTAGAACAACAAAAATGTTTTCTCCTTTCATTTAATATTACTGAAAAATGGACTTAAGCAGGCTCTCAATATTGCCTTCGTAAGGCTTTAAGAAAAAGCTTTTCCTTTAAAACCATGCGTGCCTGGCACATCAAGCTCTGCTCTACTTCTCATGAGGAACTTCTAGAAGGCCAAAGAACTGGAGTACATCACCTCAAACAGTAAAATGTCAAGTAAATCTGTTCTCAAGAGAAATCTCCTCTATGAGGTTGCAAGATGTAGATTAAAAGAAGCTGTATTGAGAGAAGAGAGTGAGGAATTTGTTTTCTTGTTAAGTTTCTGCTTAGCTATTATAGAAATTCTGAGCATCTAGTGATTTAATCAGTCAAGTCATACTCAATTTTCCTTCTAATATAAATAAAGATGTGTGTGTATTTTTATTTTTATAAATATCTCTAAAGATCCAAATCCTTCTCTGGTGAAGCTGTAGGCTAATACCCTTCCCAACTTTTTTTTCTGCTTACATCTACTTTTAAACAGTCATCTACTGAGACAACAATCACTTTTCTCTCAAGTTCTCCTAAATCACAGTGTTACTTTGAATAATTTTAATGCTTTTACCTTTGATGGCTCCTCGATAAGCTTTGGGTGATTATACAAGTTTGAATATGTACCTGGGTTACGCAGATAAAAAAAAATAGTGAGGAAAAAACTTGCAAATAAGAATTAAATACATTTATTATGAATCATAGTACTAGTCTTTGAATAGAGAAAATTGCAAGAATTAAGTAATCTCCAGAAAAGGAGTACTTTTATCTTGCAATAATTCCTAATGTTATACTTCAGAAGCATAAACCTAGAAGTACAGCTAGAAAAGTGCCAAGATCACCTCTCATTTACTTTGAGGTACTAAGAATGAATAAGAACTCCAAATACTTACTCAAAATTGATTCACAATCCCACTTTTCTTTTGGTTCCTCAATAACCAGAGCTACTCTTTCTTCTTTCTCTTCATCACTGTCTTCACTTGCAGGAGTGTCTTCAAACGGTTCAAGAGTATCCAATTTCACACAACTTCAAAGAAAAAAAAAAGGTTCACCATTTCTTGGAAATACTTATGTAAAACAAATCTCCTCTGAGTAAAACCCAAGCAAAAAAAAAAACTGCTCCCACTACAAACTGCTACAAGAATAAGCATCACCACTTATAAACTAAAGCTTGAGTGCCAGAGACAGATTAGAAAGTGATTATTTCTGTATCTCAAAAGCATCTGACACACAATATTGGTGACTGGAGGACAGGAAGAGAATACACTTTTTGACATGTAAGCACTAGAGGTGATTATATACTCTCCTACTGACCATTCCTACTTCACAAGGGACACTTTACATCTTTCAACCAGGAAACAGAAGGCTGATGGGTGGATACCTAGACACTTAACTCTAAGATAATATCACTTGTTTTAAGAGGAAGAGAATACACTCTGTAAATTCAGTACATTGGTGTGGAGCTGCCTCGTGAGCTCTGATCTTGGCCATGCTCCAGTTGCACAGTGGCAACAGTTCCCCTTGAGTTTATAATCACATAACTAGGTATACAGTGTTTCACTGCTGGTACTCTGCTGATTCCAATCTCCTTGGCTATGGAGTCTGTTAAAAACAAATTTAAATTCTATAGAGCAATTTAAGTTGCCCTAAAGAGGGAAAGGAAGAACACCCCTGGACATTACTTAGACTAGATATAATAAAATTATAAAAAGAATATAATATGGTATAAAGCAGCAAAATGCCTGCATTTAATTTTAATAACGTCCTAACAAGACGGACATTCAGTCACACAAAGAAGGGAGAATGCTCCAATCAAGCTGTTTTTATTGTGAGATGTAATCTGCAAGTCCATGAACTGGAAATAACACACTCAAACTTTTGGCATAAGGGCATGGTGACATAACTACGTATGTGTAGCAGTGTATCTGAGTACCTACTTCTTTGCTTTCTCTTTGTAGAAATCGCTCAAGACTTCCTCCAACCGAGCGTTGTCTGTGTTAATATAGCCTTCTAATTCCACGTTATCCAAGGCTCCAATTTCATCTTCATCAAACTGTTCAAAAAACTAAATAAAAAGTGGATATCTGAATTAGATCACGCTTGTTGAACAAGTCCATGACAGCATAGAGCTTTATCCATCTCTTCCTATTTGCTCCTCTTTCCGCTCCCTTCTCAGTTGCTGAAAAACTGCCACACACACCAGTGGTAGGATTACCTCCTTACTGACAATATACTTTCAGCACAGGATTAACAAAGTTACTGCAAGATAACATACACCACTGAAAGAAAATATGCAGATCAGCTTCTGCAAAAATGTTGAGTCTTCACTTCAACTGGTACGCTAAAAAGCTTGTCACTGCTCGGGACAAACATTAGCCCACATCTCCACTGTTCTGACATGATTTCATCCATGTATACTTATAGCATAGTGTGGAGAAGGGGTGAAAGAATCAAGTCTGTATAAGAAAGCTTTACAAGACTTACTGGGTAGGACGGAGCTTCTTGGAGAAGCGTTACACCATGAATATCCATTGTCTTCACTGGAATAATTTCACTAAACAATATCAATCAGTTAACACTGTAGCCTATTAAACACAACGTGCTTAGTGCACACAGCATTACATGCTGAATGTGTGCAGGTAACAGCTGCTTGGTGCCCTAACTACCAAAGGCAGGAGGAATTTGCACAGATACAGGACAGCACCTCATGAGATGAACCGAAAAAGCATTTAGCATCTTTTTGTGTGAGGGTCACATTCTCAAATCTTACCTTCTCAAATCTGTCATCCAAGAGGGTTAACTGCTCATTCCTTCTCATTACTGAAGATGTCATAGAATATTCTGTGAAACGACTCCTGGTTTCTTCCTGCATAAACAGGAACTCTCTTCCCTGGCCATTAACCCCATCATTTGACAAAGGGCCTTCTGAATCATAATCTTCATCGTTACTGCAACTATCCTTTTCATCACTATCATCCTCCACATCTTCCCATTCGTCTTCATCCTCAGCATCTGATCTCCTAAACGGAATTACAAAACAGATTAGAACAACCCACAGATATTTCCACAGCTCTGCTCAATGTTGTGTTCTCTGACACAATTGCCTAAAAACTAGAAATTATTCTGACAGCTGTTGGATCACACATCCCTACACTGACAGCAAGGATATGTTTACATTCTGCTGTTTTTGTCAAGGTGGAAACATACCAGACTCTTAAATAGGAAATGTGGTAAAACTTATCACTGCTTGTTACCTTTGATATCATACTACAAAACAGAAGGAAATAATATGCACTGTGGTAACATGCATTTCCAAGACCTTCAGAAATGCTTCACAAGTATTGTTATTGATCAATACTAATTTGTGGGCTCAAGGTAGCAAATGAAACCCATCTCTCGTCTTGGATAATCACGTAATTTTGATCTTTTTTAAGCTACCACCCACGTAACACTTAGTGATACTTACTTCCTTTGACATAAATGTATTAAGCCTGAAATGTGAAACCACTCTTGCTTCCTACAACACGTGAAATAACAAACAGTAACATTACTATTCATTTGTGACAGAAGCAGTTCCACAAAGTATGTATGTACCCTTCCTTTAGTTTGTTTGCTTGTAGAACAAAATCATCTTCCAGAACATTTTCTGGATTATCAAAGTCAAAATCATCATCAAGAGCTGCAACAATATCAGGGTCAAAATCCAGCCGTGGTCCTGGAGAAGGGAAAAGAAAAAACTTAAGTAGGAAAGTTGCTGCAACATCTGGAAGCTTGAACATTCCTTGGTAAAAAAGCAATTCAATTTGACTAGCAAAATATTGAACTTAAAGTCACAAGTTTCTTGCAGTAACATTTGTAGATTTCATACAAATTAACCAGTAAGTCATCAGCCTTTTGTCCATTTTCCTCATTTAGAAAAGAAGATTCCCCAAGATGTCGTAGATACCCAAAAGTGTATTTTAATCTGTCTTAACATGCTGCTTAGAATATTACTTGATAGAACAAGGGGAAATGGTCTCAAGCTCAAAGAGGGTAGATTTAAGTTAGATATAAGGAAAAAAACTTCTACAGTGAGGGTGGTGAAGCATTGCAACAAGTTGCCCAGAGAGGTGGCGGATGCCCCATCCTGGAGACTCTCAGGTTGAGGCAGGATCAGGCCCTGGGCCACCTTGTGTAGCTGAGGTGTGCCTGTTCATTGCAGGGGAGTTGCACTATATGGCCTCGGAGGTCCCTTCCAACTCTAAGGACTCTATGATTCCGATTACAGAACAGAGATGACCCAACTTACAGTACTGCACCATCAACTGCCAAGAAAAGCTCCCAGCCCCTAACACTTTCCACACTGCATCAGGGAAACCTTTTGTAACGAGCAGAAGTGTCTCCAGTACCCTGCTGTCTAAATTATCAACACTAAGTACTATTACAAAAAACAACAACCTAAGATTACTTGAAGGTAATGTTTAGTACAGTACAAACATAGGTACATAAAGAGCATTCCTTTAAGTCTGATGAAGGAAAGTAAATGTATTTCAGCAATTGAAAAGAGGAATCTTGAGAATGAAAATCCAGTTACACACCTTGCATTCGAATTGATGGAAGTCATAAATCAATAGCATTACCTACAGAATATTGTTTATAGTGAAAGAAGCTTTTCCCTGTTATTAATTCATACGTGCTGGATAATAGTAGTAACGCGTGGCCTTTTTCCACCCTCTAGCAATGCTTAAAAGCAATTATTATAGACTGACAGAAGCAGGTCTTGAATGGAAACACAGGTTTGGTACAGATCATCCTTTACACCTGCTCTTAAATCTGTTCTTAAAAAAAAAAAAAAAAAACAAAAAAAACACAAACCAACTAAACTACTGCTTTGATTACAGTGTCATTAATTACTGAGTACTACCTGCATGGCAACTTCTGCTACAGAAAGGTACAAGACTTTATGGTACCTGAAACAGGAGCTGCTTTATTTAGCAGGCCCACATCCTCTTCAAATTCAGAGGCAAATACTGAGGAAGGCAATTTAATAGATGGAGCCTACAACAAATAAACACAAAAACAAAATGTTACAAGTGGCTGATGGGCAACTGCATACTTCATTGTTTCAAATGACTCAATGATTTTCCATTCCAACATGATCCAGTGCCATGAAATTCTAGAAGTTATGCCAGCAGCTAAAAACATCTGTATCTCTCTATCAGCAAAAATACTACTTACAGCAATTCGTTGAATTTCATCCTCTATGCGACCCTCACTTGTGATGACAATTCTGCTTTGCTGTCCACAGAAAGAAGGGACAAGCTCAGAGGGGCCAGATGCTTCTTTCAAATGCTGCAAATAGTCATAGTCATCATCAAAAAAGACTCCGTATTTCCGCTGCTCCTCCCTTCTCTGCTCCTCATGGTCCTTGGAATTTGTAAGAAAAAAAAATACAAGCAGTTACTTAAGTCCATTTAAAACACAGCAAAAATAAAAGTAATGTATCCATTGACAATACCCAAACTCATAAAAACAAACAAAAAAAAAATCAAAAAAGACCAACAACCTACTACCCCCCTGCTGAAAACAGCTTTTGGGAAAGCAACATTTTAAGAAATAGTAATAAAATTAGGCTCACTTAGCAACAACTAGTACCTAAATTAACTGCACCACTAACAAAGCACTCTACGTTTCACAATTAGTTCTTAAAATTCACAGCATTAAATACAAGTGTACACAATCAGAAGTGGTACTCTTCCTCAGTTTGGATCAGATTACACCAACTCTACAGCAAATTGTACAGCCTTCTCTCTTCTCATTATTTTCACAGAATGGCCAGGGTTGGAAGGGACCTCAAAGATCATGAGTCTCCAACCCCCCTGCCACATGCAGGGCCACCAACCTCCACATTTAATACTAAACCAGGCTGCCCAGGGCCCCATCCAATCTGGCCTTGAACATCTCCAGGGACGGGGCATCCACAACCTCTCTGGGCAGCCTGTTCCAGCACATCACCACTCTCTCTGTAAAGAACTTCCCCCTGACATCCAACCTAAATCTTTCCTCCCTCAACTTAAAACCATTTCCCCTTGTCCTGCAGCTATCAACCCTTTCAAAGAGTTGATCCCCCTCCTGTTTGTAGGCTCCCTTTAGGTACTGAAAGGCTGCAATGAGGTCACCCCGCAGCCTTCTTTTCTCCAGGCTGAACAAGTCCAGCTCCCTCAGCCTGTCTTCATAGGGGAGGTGCTCCAGGTCCCTGATCATCTTCGTGGCTCTCCTCTGGACCCTCTCCAACAGCTCTCTGTCTTTTTTTTACTGGGGACTCCACACTTGGACACAGTACTGCAGATGGGGCCTCACAAGAGCACAGCAGAGGGGGACAATCACCTCCCTGTCCCTGCTGACCACCCCTCTTCTGATGGAGCCCAGGATCCCATTTGCCTTCCGAGCCACAAGAGCACACTGCTGGCTTATGTTAAGTTTTTCATCTATCAAGACGCCCAGGTCCCTCTCCACAGGGCTGCTCTCAAGGACTGCTCCTTCCAGTCTATGAATTTTAATAGTCAGTGTACTTTAATACACTGTAACTACTAGGTTGCTATCTGAGTAGACACTTAAAAAGCGTTTTCCATAAACAGCAAAACTAACATTTTTTTTTTCAGGATAGCTCACAGAATAGCTTAAATTGAAGGAGATCTTAAAGATCATCCAGTTCCAAGCCTCTGCCATGAGCAGGATTTCCCACCCACCAGCTCAGGCTGCCCGGGACCCATCCAACCTGGCCTTGAGTGTCCCCAGGGAATGGGGCACCACAGCTTCTCTGGACAGCCTGTGCTGGTGCCTCACTGCTCTCTGAGTAATGAATTTCCCCCTTATGCCTAAGCTAACTCTCCCCTTTTTTAGTTTAAAACCATTCCGCTTCGTCTTAACACTATTGGCACATGTAAAAACTCAGTGTCTCTCCTGATGATCACAATGAGGTCCCCCTAAAGCCTTCTCTCCTCCAAGCTAAAGAAGTGCAGCTCCCTCAGCCTTTCTTCATAAAGGTGCTCCAGCCCTCTGACAGTTCTCATAGCCCTCCTCAGGTTCCACTCCCAACAGCTCGACATCTTTCTGGTGCCTAGATACAGTACTGCAGGTGGGAATTCAAGGTCAGAGTAGAGCAGGCAAAGGGTCAGTCAATCTTTGCTTGTTTTGCTGGTCCATAAGACCAGCTAGTCATCCTTAACTCATCAAGCAGTAACTCACCTCTACCAAAGTCCCTGCAGTGTCTCCTTCTTTTAAGTAAGTGTGACTACATGCTATCTTCTCTCAGGCTCTGTTTTGGAATTGTGCCACTTTTCTCACCGTAGCTTCTGCCACGTGGACGAACCCCGCATGACAAGCAGTGGCTTACCCTGTGGGCAGGCAGCAGGACCCTCTGCGGGGCGGTATCATCAGCAGCAAGGGGGTCCCTCTGGCTTCTGTGCACTAGGTGAAACGTTACCGCCTTCTTCTTCTCTATGAAGGGCTTCTTCTTCTTGTGAGGCTGCAAAGGGATATTTGGCGAGTAAGAACGGAAAGATTAAAAGCATCCGGAAAGAATCTTCTGCCCGGCCTTCTCCGCTGTACCCCGCGCACCCACACAGCAGCTGCCGCATACCCGAGGCTCTCCCAGATCCCACGGGATACGCGTTACACAGCCGCCGCCGCCTCCACCCCACAGCGACCACCGCTCACCATGCCGTAACACAGCCACCGGCCCACCGCCTCCACGCACGCTCACACGGCCTGGCCTCACACGGCACGGCTGCGGCGTGCGTGCGGGGAGCAACCACTGGCCGCAGGGGGATGTCATGCGGCCGTCGCTCCGAAGGGAGCGTTTATTCTTTAGTAAGAATAACAACCAGCTTTCTTGCAATACGGCGCCACTTAAATCGAGAGGCTGGTTCTAGGAACGCATGTAGGGTATTTTTCCGCCACCCCGCGAGATACATCTTTCTCTTCGTCCCTCACACAGGGAGAATGGTCCCTTCCTCCAGCGATGCCGGGGCGGCCATAGGGCACGGCGCACGCGCAGTTACGGGCTGCCCTCGCAGTGCGGGGCGGGGCCAGCTGCCGCCCTGGCGGTGTTCGTGTTTGAGTTGAGGTAGCAACGAAGGGAAAGGCCGTTCTTGGAAATCGGGACAGAATTGTTTTTAAAACAACTGTTTCACCTATGTGTGCCACCGCGTACTTTTAAATGTATCTGTGTATGCCTGACAACCGTCCCGGCTCCCGTTGGCGTGCCGCTCCCTGCACGTCGCTAGGTGTCCCCAGCGCCCTGTCGGGAATCACAGAATCATAGAATCACCGAGGTTGGAAAAGACCTCCAAGATCGCCCAGTCCAACAGTCCGCCTGTCACCAGTATGTCCCACTTCAACCGTGTCCCTCAGTACAACACCTAAATGTTTCTTGAACGCCTCCAGGGTTGGTGACTCCACCACCTCGCTGTGCAGTCCATTCCTCTGCCTGACCGCTCTTTCAGAGAGGAATTATTTCCTAGTGTCCAACCTGAATCCCCGCGGCTCAACTTGAGGCCATTCCCTCTAGTCCTGCCGATAGCGGTAGGGGACCCAGCAGATCCATGCTATCAGCTTTTGTCTTTGTTCCTGCAAAGCACATATGTTTGAAGGTAAACTCAGAACACCCTTGGAGGCGCTCGAGCTGCGATGGATGGGCCCTGGGCAGCCTGATCCAGTGCGGGCAGGCCAGGAGAGGGATTGGAGCAGGGTGGACTTTGAGGTCCCTTCCAACCCAACCCAGTCTGTGGTTTTGTGACTCAATTCAAAGGAAGGTTTCAGGAACTTCATTTCACTTTCCTTCATTTCCACACAGAATGACTTCTAATTCAACCTCTGCAGACAACTTTCCAACAAGTAACAGCTCTCTAACTCCACTACATATGCCCATTTACTTGCCAGGGAGTCAAGAACAGAATATTGTCTGTTAAGATTTTCTGAACAATTTTATTGAGGTTATTTCCTTTATTTTGTATTTATATATATTTATATATACATTCACATGTATCTGTAATGGAAAGAGCTAAACACTTGTCTAAGGCACTTGGAACTGTGCACAGCAGAGTATCCTACAGTACTGTACAACTAGGCAGCACACATTTTTTGCTTGTTAAATAAAAACATCATAGAACAAGCATATATATGACCTCTGTGAAAAAAACATAATACATGTTCTATTTTTTCAGATGACAGTATCAGAATAAATTTGTGTGTGTGTACGGTTATATGCTACAGTACCGAAGCTGTAATTAATTCATAGCTTTTCCAGTTATTTACATTCACAGATATCAATACACATGTGCAACATCAGACATTTCTAGCCATGTCTTTATAGTTATCTTATTTGATCATTAATGTCACACTGCTAAAACACAAGTAAATGCATTCGGTTTTTAATTATACAAAAT
This sequence comes from Lagopus leucura, assembly GCF_019238085.1. NCBI lineage: Eukaryota > Metazoa > Chordata > Aves > Galliformes > Phasianidae > Lagopus > Lagopus leucura. Next base: position 51,620,928 of record NW_024962252.1, on the reverse strand, counting down.
GCTCACTGCATAATGCTCAGCACTGAGCAGTGCCCTGTCCCTAGTCAACCTCAGCTCTGCCACAGAAAACAGAAGTTCTTTGAAGTTTCTTGACTGAGGTACAGTTGGGTCTATGAAACAGGGCATATTAACACTGCCATTATCTATTCAGAGTAAAAGTGGTTGGACACAATGTCCTTTATAGGCCCAATCCAACTGGACCTATTCCATTCCGTTCTGTTCTTTGAGCGATTGCTCTATAAAAAACTGGAAAGGAATAGCAACTTGTTCCATCTCCACACCCTTCCCACCTCTACTCACACAAAAGTCCGCTGAAACAATCTATTGATATCTTTCTTTGTTTAAGAGCATACCAGCTAAAACAATTGTCCAAAATACAGTATTTCTTTAATTCCAAAATTGATACAAGTCTACAAATCAGTATATCACCAGACAAAGTAGTGAAAGGAAGAGAAGATATGTTCGGCAACGTTTTACTGTATCATAACAATGATCAAATATGGTTAAATTTGACATAGTTTTGCAAGACTTTTTATATAAAGAATTAGGGATTGAACAAGAACATACTGAGAATACCATTAATTTCTTTGTTCCTATCCAATGCAATATTTAGCTTCTAGAAAACAATGAAATATTGGTGAAATGCTGTATCTAGTCCACATACGCTCTGTTTCCAATAAAATCTTGAAACAAGATGGGAGCACTGACAAAATGCATCAAGACCTTACTAATGATTACATTTAATAACTAGAAACCTGTCAAAATATTACAGTGAAACATGTTTTTACTCAATTCCTCCCTTTTTTCTATATAGATACATATCCTTTTTTTTTCAGATTTCTTTTAAACTGAAACTTTGATCTGTTCTGGGGAAGTTACTTTTTATTTTATCCTCAAATCTAGATAATTTACTTGTCTTTTTATTTGATCCTCGGAATATCTAACATCAACCTACTAAACCTTTCAGCTTTGGGAGGTTTTTTGTCCATCAAAAGCTAGATGCCAGCAGCAGGTATTGCACTGAGCTTTGTTGATAAAAATAATCACAATAATGGAGCTGAATGTGGGAGCTCCTAAAGCCAGGAGGAGAGTTTATTTTGTTTTTCACCCTGAGTACATCTATATTTCAGTTCACAGCAGCAGCACAGGCCTTGACTCCTTGAGATGCAAATAAAAAAAGATGATGTAAAAGCAGTAAACAACAGGGTTCCGATACACTCAGCAGCGCAGATGTATGCGTTGAGCTTGGTTTACATTCCCATTTCATGCATTAGTGGGCATGTCAGGAGAAGGGTTCACACTGTCATCCCTGCTGGACACAAGCAGGGCCCAACCAGAGCGGTGCTGGAGTGCAAGGCCTTGGGGCAGCATGGCCGTCACAGGCCGTGTAGGCCTTTCCTTCAGCCCATGCCTGGGCTCCAGGTGGCTCCCGAGCAGCTGGAGTAGATACGCAGTTTTAATCTTCTCTTCTTACAAGGATACAAAATGGAGGCTCAGACCATGTTTATAACCGGGCAAAAAGCTGCTGAAAGTACTGGCCCACAGCTCAGGGGCGGGGGGGTGAAAGCCACTTCAGCAAGGGGCATGCAGAGCCATGTGCAAACACTAAATCCACCCATGGATGCAGCCTTGCAGACCTGCGAGAGGCTGTGAATGCATGCAGTCATTCAGAGGCATGGCTCCTGGTCCTACACTGTTTCAAAACGCTGCTTGTGAAATGTTTTTTGATTTAAATAATCACTGCCAGTTAGCTTTTTTTCTTTTTTTACTTTTTTTTTTTTTTTTTTTTTTTTTTTAAGTTTTTGATTCTACACACATCACATTTTGAGGAATTTCTCATTTGAAACTGTAAGGACTAACATATATTGCCTGATATATGAAAGCAGAGAGGTGTTCTAGAACCATTCCAACTGGTTTTGTGAAGAATAAATTAGGATTTGCTTAAGCACCTGACCCCCATACCCATACAGCAACAAGCTGTCATGCGATAAACATGCCCCAGAGGGTCAGTTCAGAAACCACCACTTCAGGCCACTAATTTTCTCCTGTGTGGATGAGGACATCTGAGTTGACATCTGACCTTGTGGACCATAGCTATGCATGCAAGGTTTCTCACATGCTCTAGATGATACTGAAATGAACTGTCCAACCTGACAGAAATTTACAGCTGGATCCCTTTTAGTCAGCTGCCCATTCTATGTATTGTATGGGAAGTGTTATTCTTTCTTTGCCATTTTTAAATCTCCTTTTAATTTCTTTCCACCAGGACTTCTCATTCAGGAGTTTCTCAGGGCTTATCCTGTTTTTTCCATGCTGACAGGCATGCAGCATCATGACGAGTTAAGTACACAACTGTCCAACAGGCTGTTATAGCAACTTGAAGCTGTTGGAATCAGTACAGAGGACCAGTAGATGAGCAGGTAAGCAGGTAATAAGGTAAAGCAAACTTGCTTCACAGTGACATACCAAAATCTCATTTTTTTATTGTGTGGGTAACACTTTACAGCTGTTGCCGTCCTCCCAGTTGATATTTAGAATATAAAAATAATATATACAATTCTAAGTCTGTGCGTGAGTACAATACACAATGGATAGTTTATAGTTCTGTTTCTCCAAATATACTACATTTTTACATAAGTCCCAATAAAGGCAACTCTTTTTGTCCAGTTACATACATTTGCTTAAGTAGCTAACTGAACTGCAGGCAAAAGAATGCATCTGATTATTTATCATGGAAGTATTAAGAAATTACACAAGAAATGAAAGAACAGCTCAGCATCTCCACCCAGGCTAGTATTCTGTCTCCAGCAATGAGTCATAGAGAATACTTTAAAACAAGGCAAAACAAAACAACTAACAAAAACCAGGAGGAGAATAGGAAAACCTAAGAGATGCCTCACCTACATATCCTCATGCCTTATGGCAAAATGCAGTTTGAGGAAGCCTGAGCCAGAAGTTGTATTCTCATCTTTGTGCCTTAGCTCTTAAGTAAGAAGGCAGCATGTTTCTCGCCGTTCATGTTCTCAGCCTGGTCTGGAGGAATGTCTTCTTGCAGAGTCACTTGGTTCTCTTCATCCTAAGAGCCTAATGAGTATTAGTTCACTTATGTAATCCTTACATACCCTGGCATGTCAATGGAACTGCTACGTTCTATAAAGTTTGTGTGGTCTGACCTGACCTTGGCCAAAGCTATTACACTCTGTACCCCAGCTGTATTTCTGCCTTGAGTATCTTGTGTACTTCCAACAGTTTGAAAGCGATTAAAGCGGTACTGAGGTGTAGTTAATTGTTCCACCTGTTTCCTTTGAAGTCAAATACTGTGTTTCATACTTCAAAGTCAACAGAGCAAACCTTTATAGGATTTTGGACACACATTTCCAAGTTTGGCAACAAAAAGAAGCCTTACGCAGAACTATTTATTAAGTGCTGGTATAAGGTTTTAAGTTTGGTCTTCAAATTCTAAAAATAAAAATTAGGATTCTACCAGAACTGCTGACAAACCTTCACTCTCTAATGGCCTGATCATTTCTATATGATTTAGTGCCAAAGAATACATTTTCCCTGCTTCCTTGATGTCAAAGTGATATTTCTATATTTACGAAATGATGGCCCTTGCAGAAGCTGAACTATTTCCTGCAAATGGAATCTTAATGCCTCTTATTGATTCCATTAAAAAAAGCAAGGTGGTTATTCTTTTCTTTGCTGTACATCTACAAGCACGTAGATGGCTATCTTATTTGATTATTGATATTTTTGGCTCTTACTCTATTGGATTTTTACTAAAATACAAATGATCCTAACAGACATTTAAATCTATTTTCTTTAAGAAAAAAAAAAGTTTGTCAACTCATTTATGATAACAGGATGGCCGCTGTTGGAAAGCACTCTCCTGTTACTTCAAGTGCTCTTTACTAAAATAATCCACCTCATTTATGCAAACCTAATCTTGCTGTAAATATCAGTAAAGAGGGAGATGTAATTTAAGCCACTAAATTGCCTTCCTGCCTTTAGGCTGACATCTAAATCAACAATCTTCCATTTTAGGAAATAAAAACATTCCACAAGAATCTACTGCAGGTTTTGAGGTAAGAATCACATCTATGCAGACCTTTTATTGCCTGAAAAAGAAATACTTACACTTCATAGTTAAAAACTAAGCAGGACACATAAAAGACAAAAATAAATTGTAATATGTACACACATTAGAAAGGATAAATAGCATATATATTGTAATACTGCATTACATGTATGCATATGTGAATTCCATATCCCCCTCCCTCTTCCCCCCCCCTTCCCCCCCCAAAATGTTGTGTACATAATTCAAAGGATAAATAAGTGCTAATATATGACAGAGAATTCCTTAGTGTAAACAACGCCACAGGCTTTTTAATAGGTTTAGGGCCAACTTACAAAAAGCATGTATTGCCTTTCACACTCCATACCATTTAGTTTGAATAGCAGTCTTCACATACACAATTCCAAGATAGTATAAAAATTTATGGATCTAATAAGCATTCTTCACACTCAACAAAAACAGGCTGCAGATGCTCTAAGGATTTTCTATTAACTTTCACAAGACCACAGACTGAAGACACACTGATTCATATGTGAGTCCTTCCTATAAGCAGCGCAAGGGCTCTCACATGTAAAATGTCATTTAGCAATCACTGCTCCAACTTGCCAGTAAGGGCTTTTGTGCCCCATTTCAATTCTGAATTTGGATCCACACTAACATGTTATGTCAAAGCTGTCACTACTGCCTGCCACAGGTGAGGTGATAGTGATCCCTCTGGTTTGAATGGCAAGTGACAGGTAGAAAGGAGTGTTTTTAAACACAAATAATTTCATTGCATTCATAGCATCAGGTGTCGTTTGCTCTCTGAATCCTGTTTACCTATTTAGGAGGATCCAGAGTATGTCAACATTAGAAAATGAAAAATATACTTGTTCTGTATGAACGTTCAATGTATTTTCTTGAAGCATGCTCATCAGGATTTAAAAAAAAGACTTCTGAGTTATAATAGGACTAATTTCTGGCATCTGCATTTACTGGCACCAGAGAAAATTACAGTTCTTCACTAAAGTACTGATGACATGAGGACTTGTGGCTTTCTGTCTTTCTCAGACAGGCTGCAGCCACTAGAATTTACATGCACAGCTGCTCACACAGTTGTTTGTTTGTTTTTTTAAATGATTCTTCCCACTGGCCAAGTGCATCCCTAAACAGTGCCAACCATCCCACCATTCACTTTTGGCTGACAAGGGAAGTCTCCCTCCCCCTGCTCTCAGTCCTCCTCACGCTCCCCTCCTCAGTTACCCCCAGTCACAATGCCATAAGGTCTGAGGGGTTCCTGGCCCTAGGCTCTCAAGTGATTGTCTTCTGCTCTTCCCGATGTGTCAAACTCTGATGAAGAAGACCATCAGCTCGTCTCTGTGGGCTGGCCACAGCACCATGCTCTGTCTTAGCATCGAGATGTATCTTTGTTAAAATAAACACTTCATATGGCTTCTCCTCCTAGTCAATTAATTTGTTCATTAATAAAGACGAGGCCACATCCTTCATTAACTTCAGGGCAAGCTGCAAGATACACTCACACTCAGTCAAGTTCCAGTGCACTCTTGGGTCTTCAGGACACCATGATTTCCCCAAAGAAAATTGTTACATAAAACATGGGATGTGGTCATACAACTATGGACGATGAAACCTGAAATGATAAATCAATTAGAATTACATTACTGCAACTGACATACAGCTATGATGTAGCTCAGGCACTAATATGTGTCCGTCCACTTCATTAACCTGCTATGCTACGGCCCCTAGCACAGCTTTGCTTGGGCCAACCACTGGTCTTCCAGACACTGCCTGGGCACAGCTTAGGGTTAGCACAGGCCAACAGGAGGACTGGACACAGCCAGGGACAGCAAGACACCCTCATTTGCTTGTGGTAGGGAAGAAGTTAGCTGTAGGAATCCAAGCTGTGCCGAGTCTGCTGGCCTCAGGAATGGGCAACAGCCTCCAAACTGCTTTGTTTAGCAGCACAGATTGAGCCATATTGTATCTGCTATTTGGAGAGATCCTGGTGGTAAACCAGAAGAGCTTTGCTGAGCCATAAAAATTAACTTTCTGTTTTTCAAAGATTCTGCAAAATGAGGCTTTAAAAAAAAAAAAAAAAAAAGATTTAAAGGATTTCTTTTTAAAGCAAGCAACAAATTTTATAGCATGGCAGAAGCTTTCTTTGCCAGCTGGGACAAATAAAGGCCCAAATACACCTCACTGTGTAAAATGGCCCCAGAGAAGAGAAACAAAAGAAAAACAAAAGAGAAACAAAAGAGAAATAAAAGGAAAAATCAGTAATATGGCACAGAATGGGAAAGTGTTTTCAAGTACAGGAGGTGTACACAAAAGGTGACATTCACAAGTATGCAGCTCATCTGCTAAGAGTGGGTACCGTGCATTGCAAAAAAAGGCAGGTTTTTTTACTTGTGAAGAATAGCAATATATATATTGTTTATATATTGACTATATATAGCATTTCCATTAGAAGGGCTTTATAAACATCTACTAATATCCTCTTCCCAAGCTTTGATTTATTCCTTATTTTTAGAAACTCAATTTCTTGGATTCTGTTACAGAACAACAGAAGGAATCAATCTAAATTAGTAGCAGAAGAACCATTCAGCTGACAGTTATTGTGCAGTAAATAATGAGCAATGAAAAACAGTGGCTTTTCTTTCCCAACTTTAGCATGAGATTTGAATAATTCAGAGATGCTGTAAATACTGACTATAACAACAGAACTTTTTATAATGTGAAATAATATAACTGATGGTATGTTGTAAGAATTTTTTTGTTTATTAAGTGGCTTCTTTGTTGTCTCACTGTATCAAAGAGCTTCACAAATGAATCTTTGTTAACCAACCACCGGTGCAAGTTTGTACTATCTCAGTAATCATCCTTCAAACAAAAATTGTTTAGAAGAGTTAACTCCTTCTCTGGACAATGACTTTTGTCTACAGCCTTCATAAAACAATTCACGTTGGTATCAATTCAAATGTAATGGCCAACTACATAATTTTAAATGAAAGATCCAGTAGGAAACTGAATCTCTTTCTGCTCAAAAATGCAACTGACTTAAAACATCTGCATTAATTTAGTTACCTAAATAGACATTTTCTAGTGTTGCTCTTTTTAGAGTTCTACGCAGTGGCTCCACAACACATTCAGTGAAAATAAAGGGTGCAGAGAGAATCATACATCCCTTGCGATCAAATTCCTCCAGGATTCTGTAGTATCTCTACCTGTATTTGCCATCATTTGGCCATGCCTATTATTTTTGACTCTATTTTCCAAGAACCATCTCAAAAAAAGTTTTCACTTTTTAACTGGTTTGTCGCTCCACTGAATATTTTCTTCAGCTTTCAAGAAGCCAGCTATAATCAGTCTCAACTGTTTTCAATTCCAGTGAAAAAATATCTCATTCTTTTTGTATGATTCATGCATATTTGTACTTATGCTTCTATAATGCAGTGCAACTTGGAAAATAAAACAAAACAACTTAAGCAAGGGGTGGCACTCCATCTCTTTCACCCAGGTTTCAATTCCTAAACATTTTCCTTCTCTCCACTGTGATGCCCATTTAAAAAATATTATTTTTACAGTTCTGAATAGGATATACTAATTGAAGAGAAAATTGAAGAGAAAATGACACCAGAAGCCAAATGAAAAGGTAAAGAACCGTATCTGAAAAGGACATTTTCTAATTGTCAGAACGTGATTTGAATTTTTACTGTGACACTATAGGATTCACACTCACCTGCTAGGATCTTAAGTTTGATTGAAATAGCGGGGCAACTGTCTGTATCTGACAACTCTGTGTGAAAGTGAAGACAATAGCACTATGCATGTGGTGTTGGCTGATCCTAACAGCAAGCTCTGCTTCTGGTGGCAGTTTTCAGCCTTCAGAATTTCAAAAGATACATCAGATGCCATGGGGATGGCAGAAAAAACTCCTCTCCCCTCCTAGGAATAAATCTGCCAAATTTGAAGTTCTACTAAAACCTGGACACTTCAGAGTTCTTTAAGCAATCGTGTTTCAAACTAAATCTTCGTGTTATCCAAAACAGAGAATAAAACAAGTCTGGATTAAAATATTACAAGTAGCAAACAAGGAATTCTGTCTCATTGGACAAACAAGGGATTTTGTCTCATTCCCCAGAAAATGCTATCACAAGTTTAGGCGACTGCCCATAATATCGATGGAGACTTTTCTGAAGTTCATCACTAACCAAACACATTTACAAATTGCATGCTTCCAAAAGCAAGGGAGGACTGTTAAATTCACCTGAGAGGAATGTTTAGTCCTTTCAAAGGATTACTGTTTAGATTTCCCAAACAATCCTTCTCCACTGAGTAACTGATTGGCTGCAGTCACTTTCACTGCCCTGGCAGCATTAGAGATGCATCAGCAACCCCCAGAATCAGCAACAGGATTCTGGTGGGATTCAAGGAAACTAAAGGCAGGAGTCTATGTAGTCATGAGACACTTGCAGAGGACTGCAGAAGGGCAAAGGGCAGCTGTCATAGTCTTCTCTCTGACTTACACAAAAAGATGGATTCACCCACCTGGTAAACTGTCGACTTTCCTCATGTACTTCCATTTCTGTGCTTTTAAATTCATTCAGTTCTTTCCGTATTGCCGCCTAACAAACAACAATGATATATGCAACTGTGAGAAACATGAAGACAGAACTTCAAGGATGCAAGATGAATAGCACTTTTTAAGTGCAAATTAGTCACTTGGTTTGCTTAATTCTATGTAAAATTGCACAAAATATTTGGACATTTCATGCTTTTAGTTGGCAGATACTAAAGAACAACATAAATTCAGTGCACTTCACAAATGTCAGTCCTTGCTGCTTATGTTAAAAGAATAATAAGCAATTTACTTCATCAGGTAATACATGTTATCTCTGAAAAATTCTAATGTATAGATTACATGTGGGACACAACACCAAGGGATCAGACCTAGCCAGGATGTCTTCACAAAAGGCAGCTCCTATTTAAGCAACCTGATCTCCTTTGGTGACCAGGAGACCTGCCTATTGGATGAGGAAAAGGCTGTGGATCTACCTAGACTTTAGTAAGGCCTCTGACTTTGTCTTCCACAGCACTTCAGACTTCAGTCTTGCAGAAGTCCATGGCTTGGACAGGTACACTCCTCACTGGGTAAAAAAACATAGCTGGGAGTCCAGGCCAAAGAGTGGTATTGAATGGAGTTAAATCCAGCTGGTGAGTGGTCATAGGTGGTGTTGCCATGGGTCAGTTTTGGGGCTGGCCCTGTTTTTTATCTTTACTGATGATCTGGATGAGGACTGAGTGCACCCTCAGTAAGTTTGCAGGTGACACCAAGATGGGACGAAGTGTGGATCTGCCTGAGGGTAGGAAGACCCTACAGAAGGATCTGGATAAGTTACACTGATGCAGTGCTATAGGCTTGGGGCAGAGTGGCTGGAAAGCTGTGTGGTAGAAAAGGATCTGGAGGTGCTGGCTGATAACCAGCTGTGCCCATGAGTTAGCAATGTGCCCAGGTGGCCAAGAAGACCAATGGCATCTTGTCTTGTAGTGTGGTCAGGATGAGGGAGGTGATTGTCCCCTTGTGCTCAGCACCAGGGAGGCTGCACACCTCAAATGCTATCGCCCTGCTGTCACTCTTATGATGAGTGGCTGAGAGAACTGAGATTGCTTAGTCTGGAGAAAAGGAGGCCCAGCAGAGACCTTATCGCTCTCTACAACTGCCTGAATGGAGGATGTGGTGAGGTGGGGGTTCTCCCTTGTAACTAGGGATAGGACAAGAGGTAATGGCCTTCAGTTGTGCCAGGGGAGGTTCAGGCTGGATATTTGGAGAAAGTTCTTCACAGACAGGTTTTTGATGCATTGGAACATGCTACCAGTGGATGTAGTGCAGTCACTGTCCCTGGAGGTACTCAAGAAACTTGTAGATCTGGCATTGAGTGACATGGTTAGTGGGCATGGTAGGGATGGATCAACAGTTGGACTCAATGATCTTAGAGGTCTTTTCCAAACTTTATGATTCTTTGATACTAGAAAGGCTTTTGTTTCCGTGACAAGTGATTTCCCACATTCACTGCTAAATAAAATGTCAGTTTATTCTTGCGTTCTCTTTTCTCTATTTTAAGTAAAAAGCACTGTCATTTCATTAACCCCTAAAGAAATCTCATCTGGCATGCATGCCTTTCAATGATGAACAGACATACAACATGATAAAATTACAGCATCACCAGACTGAGGTCTCGTAAATGAAAAACTTCATTTTAAACAGGGTATGGTTCCAGTTAGCCACAGCAGCATGCTTGTACGAGATTGCTGCAATAAGGAAAAAGAGAGAGTAATTTCTGAGCACCAAATCAGTAGCAAAGACAACAGAGCTACAGCTCCATAATATTTTTACAGTGCTATCTTCTGTTCCCACTGGAATTAGAAAAATTACTTCCTTGGGAGAAAAGGGCAGGGAGTTTCCAGACCCGGGGCCTTTGCCTTTCTGCTGAGGCCAATGAGGATCACAGAAGCAACCTTCGACATCTGTTCATTACAGAATGAGCTGAGATTAAAAAAAACATCCTAAATTAGATAGGAAACTCACTGCTTGTTCTAGGAAGCTTACCCAGGTTTTCTCGGAAGATGGGCTTCAGTGAAAATGGAGATGCTGGGCACTCTATTCTCCCACAGACTAGTTGAGGACTAGAGAGGGCTCAGCCCCTCCCAGAGTCAACATACAGAAACACGTCTGGAAACTTTCAGTGTCTCCACCTTGATGATGTGAGATTCAGTCCTTGATTGTCAGATGAACTGACATAAATACTAAAATACAAGCTGAAATCAATTCAGTGCTTCATAGTCCTCAGCTAGAAAACAATGGATTCTTGTACAAATCACTTTTCATGCCAAGCACAAGTCAGCATGATAGCTGGTTCAAATCCAGTGCTAAAAGGACCAGAACTTTTTGATACGTAAATCCTGCTGCTTTCCTCTTATAAAAAGATGCAGGAAGAAAACTGAAGAGTTTGATTTGTCTTTTAAAATAGAATCACAAAATAATTTCTCTTATTCTTTGTAGTTATGCAGAGAAACTATTCACTGCTGTATGTATGGGGCAAACTTCCCAAGAAGTACTGCTGCACACATAAATTTAACTCCATGAATGATAGCTCTGACCAGGAGTCCTTAGAAAGGAGGAATAGCTTCTAGTTTTTTCACTTGAATGAACTGCAAAAGTGATCCTAACGCAGGATTCTGCCTGCAGAGACCTTGCCTGAACTCCGAAGATTGTGTCTCTTTGCCAACATTGTGTGCTTGGCTTAGCAAGGATTTAAAAGTGCAAAGAATTTTGGCCCGAGCTGCTGTAACAGCGCTAGCATGTGCACTTTTAATAGGCACCTGAGTGAGTTTTCTTAGCTGCAAGCAGTAAATGCACAGCAACATGACAATATCACTGCCTCCAGCAGATGTCATTCATGATGCTGGCACCAAGAAATTGCAGATCAAAGGACCCACCAAAAGGAAAGATGTAATCATTTTCTTATAATCTACATTTGCCCCTTGCCTTGTCTGCAGGAGTTAACCTGGCCCACGGCTTGTCAGCACGACGGTCATAATCTGGAGAATCTGTAACCTCCACGTACTCATTAAACCGTAGGATTCGTCTTGCTTGAAGTTCAGCCACGGTAGGCCTCAGGCTGAGCTGTACAAGGGAGGCAGAAAATAGTATGCTTAATAAGACAAAATAAAAGAAAAGCTGAGAGTGGGATGTCGTCTCTAGAGGACTTTAATGGTGTTTCTAAATAGGGTCACTTTCAGGTGTCTAAAAAAAGGTGCTACCCTGGGAACACTGCATGGGAATGGGGGAGCAACACAGCCTAATTTCTTCAGTTATAAAAATAGTCTTTGTCAGGAGGGTCACAGAGAATCCTGACAGTTATCCCCGGAATATTAATTGTGACTTTGCAACTGTTCACCCCACTAAATGAGAGGTCCTTCTGCATCAACAGTTAGACAGTCTGTGTGTTCAGCTGTAATACAGAAAATAAGCAGTTTATGGGGGGGATCTGCCTAACTAAAAAACATACATTTTTTTAACATTTGGGGGTCAGATGTTCTGTTTTGTCATTATGATGCCCAGGCACATCGTTCCAGTCATCTCAATAAACATTCACTTTAACTAAGGACAGTCACAGTCAGGAAACAAAATACCATCTCAGTGTATTACTGAAGGGAAGGGCAGATGAGGGAGATGTACACAAACTTTCCCTATTCTCTTCCAGAATTAGCTCCCAGAACTAGAACAGCACATCCACTACTTTATTATTTTATTTTGCTTTACTTAACTTTTATTTTGCATGGACAATGAGCAGAATCCCACTTGGAGCAGCCATAACTGCTTGGTGCAGCCAGGAGAAGGGTGAAAGGATGGGCCCACACAGCTTTGTTGCACTCTTTGGTGCCCTAGGGAGCTCTTGAACATATCGGACAGCAGTGGCCATGCTCGCAGAGGAAACCCCCAGGTGACTTCTTTCCCTTGATTACATAGACAAATACTAAGCATGGCCAGACTGTATGCTTTCCTAAGGTATGGGAAATTGGAATTAATGGAGTCTCCTCCCAAAAGGATATTGGCTTGTATTGCTCTTTAAACAGATTTCTAATCTGGAGGCATGACTACTTGCAGTAATGTATGTCCACTGATTATTCAAGTCTTACAAAAAAATAATCCTATGTACACAAAAGCACAATACAAAAACTTACGTCATTACCTTTCTACTGAGTCTACGTTTTATTTCCCTTTTGGCTTCCTGTTCCTCTTCTTCATTCTTCTCTGTTTTTAAAAGAGATAAAAAGCAGTGAATATTTAAGCATTGTATCAGCACATGCTTATTTCCCATGCTTGAAAGCTTCGAGACTTCAAGTTTTGGCTCACATTTCCTCATATTTTATGGTGACCCTGCACATGTTCTCTGCTTTTTGCTTCCATGTGCTCTCATTTCTATTTTATAGCCTAATTTCCCTGCAATTCTGTAGACATATTGAGTCACCATGACGGATCAAGAACGCAACAAAGAAGAGGCTTCTGATGTTTCCTTTCTGCAAAACAGCAGGCAAGAAGTACCCCGAAAAAAGCCGTCTAGTGTTTCAATTACTTGAATGAGAACAGAATAACATTACACGTACATTTTCTGAAAGCATTTGGGCATGAAAATGAAACAAATTATTAATACATTTCTGAACTGACCAAATCTGGTTTCTTAAGTGCCAGTGACAAGAATATTAATAAGGGCATGTTCAGATGGACTCAGCCTTTTTTTAAATTGATGCATGTTCTGAAGAACATTATTTGCATTATTGGTCCACGTCATGATTACATGCAAGCTTAACTTTGTTGTGGCTGAAATACACCACCTAGAAATATTTGCAGCATTCTGATTCTGGTTTATTTAAAGTTAGGGGTTGTGGATTCCAAGTTGTGATTCCAAGTTAACTACAAATTTAAAATCCATTTGACCGTTGTGGACACAGTCAACCAGTATAGACAAAAAGGCACTTTTAAATCCCAGTGTGGCTCAGCTATGGCCAATCTGCTGTATTAGTATAGGCAACCTGGCTGCAAAGAGGTTCCCATGTTGTGGCAGGTATACTGGGGGCAACACCACGACACGTCACCTTGTGGTACTTGCACGTGTTCTTTGCTGACTTGAAGGTGCTCATGTAAGAAGAAACAAGGGAAAGGGGAAGAGGGAAAATGATAAAAAAAAAAAAAGCAAAAAGAAGAAAGTGAAGACAGCAAATAAAAGGCAGTGCCAGTCCAAGAACTGCTTTAGGAGAAGATCCCAACCCTAGATTTCCATCAGCAAGATGCAGTCATACAGGCCTGTGGCCGAGATCAGCCTGGGTCTGTTGTTGATGGTGATTTTATTAAAACATTAAAATGCAAATATAGTTCATGATTTATCTATAGCTTTTCTCTTAAACTACAAATAAATGAATGGCCTGTTTCCACTGAGGAACTGTAAACTGACAAAAACTAAAGAATGCAGACATAATACACTGTTATTTTGAAACTTTTGCTTAAACATAATGTCTTTGCTGCCAATAGACACGATAACTGAGGTAATTAAATACCAATTATGATTTTAAGGTTCCATTCAGCTGTGATTTGCTTGACATACACATTTTTGTCCTTTCATGTGTCACTTTAGTCCCATCTCTTATACAGAAAATGCAACTGCATATGTGAATCCCTGGATACACATATATGCAGTTACACATTCAAGTTTTTTACTTCTAGAAAGAAAACTCAAGAGCTAAAGAAAAAGGACTGAAATCTGGTGGCATCTGTTTGTTAGCATTTTGAATCCATTGTTTCTCCAGCAGCCCCTGATTGATGGCACTGACAAGTCCCCTTCATTCCTGCAATACGTGGAATTGCACCTCTCCAGACTGCTGAGTGGAACAGTGCTGCAGAAACACTGCCTTGATACAAATTCTTACTAACACTTAAAATGTGATTTGGTCTTTCAAAGTAGAAGTTTTGCTGTGATGATACAAGAAGATGCATTGCACCAAAATATGAGTACAGACTGGGAGAAGAATTCACTGAGAGTAATCCTCTGAAGAAGGACTTAGGGGTCTGGTGAACAGACAGCTGCTCTTGAAGCCCAGAAGGACAACTGTATCCTGAGCAGCATCAGAAAAGGGATGGCAGCAGTGAGAGGGAGGTGATTGTTCCTCTCTGCTCTGCCTTTGTGAGCCCCCACTTGCAGTACTGCATCTAGTGCAGCACAAGAAGGATCTGGAGCTGTTGGGGCAGGTCAAGAGGAGGGCCACAAAGATGATCAGAGGGCTAGAGCACCTTTCTTATGGAGAAAGGCTGAGGAAGATGGGATTGTTCAGTCTAGAGAATATAATGCTCCGGGGAGACCTCACTGTGGCCTGCCACTACTTGAAGGAAGCTTATAAACAGTAGAGAGATTGACTTTTTACGCAGTCTGAGAGTGACAGCACGAGGGAGTATGGCTATAAACTAAAGGAGGGGAAATTTAGATTAGATATTAGGAAGACATTATTTATCCAGAAGGTGGTGAGGCACTGGAACAAACTGCCCAGAGAAGTTCTGGATGCTCCATCCCTGGAGGTATTTAAGGCTACGTTGAATGGGGGCCCTGGCAGCCTGAGCTGGTGAGTGGCAGCCCCATAGCAGGATGGTCTTTAAGGTCCCTTCCAACCCAAGCCATTCTGAGATTCTATAAATGCGCTAAAAATAATGGGGCTCATGGTCTTTCAGGTATTGCAGAAAATCCCACTCAGACACCAAGTGATAGCTGCAGGTATGAATTGACTCATTCATCCAAACAGGAACACAGTGACACACAGAAGCACCCTTCTGACTGGTTTCAGTCAGTTTTAAAAGCAGTTCTGATCTGTATGAAGTGGACAAAGAAAGCATAAACACAGCGTTCCCAGCTGCAAGTCCCCTCAAATGTCCTGCTGCTGAACTGGCAAAGCACCAGCTGTGCAATTGCCTTTCTCTTGCAGTAATCTCTGATCAGGTCCCAGCAAGGGGGGGCTTCCCTCCTTCCTTGCCTGCAGTGGAGGGGAGAGAAGAGAGGAATTGCTCTGCCTGAGGACTGTCCGGGTCTTGACCATAAAGCACTCCAGGAGCGTGAAACCAAACTTTCCATTGTGTCCCTGTGGGGATTAGCTATGTTTAGACTTTTCTGCGGGCTCGCTGAGGAAGGAGAAAGAAAAGACAAACAAAGTGCTTGCCTCTTGAAATGCTGCAGAATGCAAGAAGCAGCTCCTCTTTCCTGGTTTTAAAAGCAAAGATAATCATTAATATCCCCTAACCAGCACCAGGGGCTAAACCCTGCTTTTTACAAAGCCAGCACGGGCAGGCGTGCAGGTGTGCAGAACAAGAACTTCACTGTCCTTTATATAAATACAGGAAAAAATGCCATTATCTAAATCCAAAACTTCTGGAAGAATAAAAAGTTTCTTTGCCACAATACCATAAATACTACTAGCTCAGAACTGTCTGTATTAAAAATACAGGGCTTTATCTGTTCCTTCAAGTGGACTCTTGAGTTATCATAACTTTGTTTTAGTGTGGGAAGACTCAGAAGCCTGGTTAGTTTTATTCAAATTGTTTTTACAGAAATCAGCCTGCAATGTCTTGCCATTATATCCAACAATTTTTTAGTAACTGGTTTATCTGGTAATATTATCAAAACAAAACTTGCAACACTGATTTCTTCACTTTAACTGGAAATAGAAAAAAAGAAAAAATAAGGACTTTTCCTGAAACTCTTGAAGGATTTGGCTTGCACTTAAGCCTAAAATAAACACTTGGATCTTTGCCACTTAATCTCTAATTCTGATAAATACCACTCAAAACAATGGTTTCCTTTAGTTGCAGTTTACTTATGAGCAATAATACAGCCCCTTTTCCCCACGCACTGCTTAAAAATAGGAGGAAGGAAGCTTTATGAAAGAAACCTCCACTTACTCACAAAAGTTACTTGCAACAACAAAGGCATCTAAGACATGTAAACATTTTTGAATGATCCTCTGTAAGGGAATGTAACCGTTTTAATAAATAATATGAAAGTTTCAGAGCTGAGAAAGAACTTGCAGTCTCAAAGGGCTCCGGCCAGAATGCCATTACAAACACTGGTTTTTCTTGTATTTTGCTTTGCTTTTTAAAGATTAGCTTGAAATATTTTATATTTCTGCTATGAGCAAAAAGCAGATTAAGTGTCTCAGCTTTCCTTTTTTTTTTTTTTTTGCCAATTTGAAGACTGCATGCATGGAATCATAGAATGGCTTAGGCTCCAGCATTTCTTTTTGCTTTCCCTTGTCCCTTTCAGGAAAAACAAGAGGGAATGATGGCATGCTACTAAGGAAAAGAACAGCAAAGAGGCATTGAGTGCAAAGCGCTGTACTCTACCAAAGACATCAATAAATAAGCTGAAACAGGAGTAGAAATCTATTAACTACTTTCTAATCTTGAGATTCTTATTGCAAAATCTGTGCTCAGAATAAGTAATGGTAAAAGTGATGTTAAATACAGTAAGGGTATGCTGGTAGTTCAGTCATCTATGGATTAGCTGGACAGAGAAGCCCAGCTGGCGTTCCCAGCTCAGTGGCCGTATCCTGGACCACCGAAGACTTGAATTACTTTTCTCACATAGTTCAGCATGAGCTGTTTTTCACTTAAAATACTTCTGTATTTCACAATTTATCTTTATTTTGACTATGTGATCTACAGGTTAAGAAATGATGCTCTTAGAAAGTCCATTCACGTTATGTATTGGACTGAAGTCCTTTAAGCCCTCTTCTGTGCACCATAGTGCACAAACAGTAGCTTCTGCTTTCAAGTAGGACATGACACTCTTACACAGAGCTTCCACAGAAGTAAGAGAATTTTATTAGCACAAACAGTTGCCTAAAAGCCAATAATTATTACTCCTCCTTGATTTGTAGGCCTGACCAGGTGACAGCAATCAGCCCATGAATTTTGTACACTTTCCGAACTCTGCACTTATATCCCATGTCCAGCTCCTACTGATATTCCCTCTCCCTCCTCAGAAGCACTAGGTGGAAGTTTAACCAGCCTAGAACTACTTATAAGGGGTATCTAATTCATTCCTGGGCTTTGGGACCAGCTTCAAGAAGTGGGTTGGTGACAAGTAAAACTCAGCATCTTGAATGTGTGCAATTTTCACAGCTACCACTCCAGGTTAGTATACAAGTCTAGTGTTGACATATTATTTTCAAGAACATTAATTTTTTCCAGCTATGGATCTAACGTGAGAGTAACAATGATCAGGCTTCCATATGAATCCAACATATGCTGTTCTCACTTTCTAAGTAAATACTAACTTAAAGATGAATAAAATACTTACGCTTCAGGATATTTCTCTGCTCTAGCTCTTCAGTTGTAGGCCTCTGGCTAAGTCTCCTGTAAGAGCAAAAGAAATGGCTCATTTAGAATCCAAATCACAACTTACAATTTGAAATGCTGCTTACGTCCTTCTTATACAGCCATTGTCATAAAGCTATGTGGAGGTATTCAACAACAGGCAATTTCCATTCACAGTTATAATATTAGTGCATGTAACTTCCACACTGAGTAGGCATTTAACATTTATATTCTCACCACTTGAATACAGAAGTGATACTTGCACAGTACTACAGAAATTGCACCAGCAAATTTAAATTTCTCATTTACAGGTGTAATTTTATGAAAGAGTATATACATGCCTTTTGTTCCTAGGCATTCTAATTATGATAAGTTGTGCAGTCATAAGATTGTTCTCAGGTATTTTGAATGCAAAGGCTATTCTGTTTTTCAGCACAAAAACTGCATGCTGCAGATGTCTTAGAGGTTGGAAGTTCTTTTGGCCTCTGCTCCACAAACCCCACACAGTTCACTATAGATCATCTGCAGCTTCAACAAACCATCTGATTCAAAGAATCCTTAGCACATTCGCAACACCTGCATACAGAGGGGAAGACCTGGGGGATGCTCATCACCATCAAATGGAAACTCCACACTGCATGAGGTTCTGGACCCAACACTGGCTGCACTGTGGGAACAGGGCTTCTGCTGCTTTCTGCCACCTTTCCACCATATCTCTGCTGTCAGGTGCTGACTCCAACACTAGGAATTTTAAAATGGGATGCCATAATCTTGGTCATAACCTCAGACCTGTGCGCAACCCTAGCAATGCAATGCACACCATAAGCTTTTCATGCCTGTTTTTGCCTGTCACTGAATATGGCTACATGGTAAAGGTACCAGCTGGGCAGAACTGGCAATGCCAGACAAGAGAGTTCAGGGTAGGAATCAAAGAGCAGCTTGTTCAGCATCAGTCCCGTGGGAAATACAGATAAGTGGGATGTGATTACCAAAGCTGGAATCTGGTTAGGAAAGCAGTGATAACAACCAGGCTTCTTTATTAGCAGAAGAAAAATGTCCCTCAGGTCCTATGAAGATGTATCCTTCTTATAACTATGAAATGGAATATATTAGTTGGTCATCCAGTTCACAGAGCACTTCAGCCTTGTGCTAAGTGCTGGGACCAGGCTGCTGTGCTTCTGTACTGGAGGACCACTGGCTGCACTGCCCAATATCTGGAAATCTCTAACAAACACAGGACATCCTCCAAGTCTGTCTGGATAACATTTTTGAGCGCAAGAGAAATAAGAACAGGCCTGAGAAAACATAGACATATTGTAGTCTCTTCTCAGAGAACTATAAAAAAAAACAGAATTAACACTTCAGAGGATTTTTCTTAAGTCTGTAAATACAGGTGATTTTTTTCTTCTTTTTTTCAGGCAATTATCTTAAGTCCTGTAGGAGTTTAAAGTATGAGAAAGATACTCAGAGGTGAGGTAATCTACAGTAGTAATCTACAAAGTCAGTCTATGTTAATATATTTTGTTGGAATCAGTACACAAATAAACATTTTAGGGAACAGGAGAAGAGCAGGAAGGGACAGAAAGCAGGAACATGCACAGGCATACTCCTTGTGTACGAAACTACAGCTCTGACTTAGAAGGGGATATGTAAGCTCAAGTCCCTGCTAATCACAGAGCCTTTTTAGTTGGAAGGGATCCTTAATGGTCATCTAGTCCAATTCAGTGAAGCCACATTTACTCTGCAACTGATACCTCACAAGCTTCGTTCCAATCTGATGTCTGATTTCCTGCCTCTCCTCTTCAGATGTACGCTGCAGGATGTTTTTGTCTTCTAGTTCTTTCTTAGATGGTCTGTTGCCAAGTTTGATAGCAAGAGTATCCCTACGACGAATTTTACTTGCCAAAGAGCCTGAGGAAGTGAAGAGGAGGGTGGATTTAGTTCATTCATGCTTAGGTTACAGACACAAATCAAGTAAGGACTTTAATACTTCCCCAGAGCAGCCTTGTTCCCACATGCAGGAAAGGAATTTTAATTAACATCAAAAGGAAAATAGTTTCAACTCAGCTCACAAAAATAAAAAGTTGGAAGACTTGGTTGAAAAAGCTAACAGCCAGAACAATAGAGGAATTTTAGAAGGATCATTCATTGTCTGTGAAGCGATGAGGCAAAAATGACAAATCTACATTTACATGTCTTTGAAGTATGATACATTACAAGTTGATTTATTTACCTACTCAGTACAGTTTGCAAAATGCTGCCCTTTTTCTTAAGCTTCTAAAGGTTTAGCCTCATTGTCTCATCTTGTCCCTCTTCCTTTTTTTTTTTCTCTCTCTTATGCCACTTAGTTCTTGCATAGTGTTTTCTATCTTTAACTCTTTTGTGAACTAAAATGAAAAACACAGTTTAGAAAAATGCCCTGAGTGCTTGTGAAGTATTCTAGGCAGCAGCCCCAGGCACTGAAGCAATCTCTTTGTCAGTAGGACAGATATAGTACGGACAACAGCCACGCAGTTCCGTTAGCATTAGCATCAGCCAGATCTGGAAGCAGTTCTGTTGTCTCCTGATATTCTGAGGGGGCAACACCCATCCAACAGTGGCAGCTCTTGTCACACCCTCTTCTTTTCCTGAACCTGCTCCCCCCATCTCCATTCCTATGCAATGCTTAAACTGCATGGACCTCAGCAAGTTTTTGATCACAATTGTTTGGGAGAGGAGAAGCATTTACCAGCAGTGGTAAAACTATACATAATCATTTCTTGAAGCCATGTGTGCCTCTCTTCACTTTGCACTAACAGGTACCAAGCACGCTCATATGTAATATGTAAAAGGCAGGGAGCAACTGCTTGGTAAGGTGCCCTGCAGCAGCACTGCACCGTGGAACAGAATCACCCACAGAACGATGTGCTTGCTAAAAGCTCTGCCCTAGTCTTTGCTCTCCTGCAGGTCATAACTAAATAGGGTCAGCTACACAAAACTCACTTGGATGTAGGTGTCTTCGGTGCAAGCACTGAGCTCCAGTTTAGCAGTCTAGCAACCACAGACACTTAGCAGGTCCTCTGAGCCAGCCAAGGACAAATGTATACAACCTGAGCTGGTCACACCCTCCCCAGTACACTCCTTTTGTTAGGGGCTTACTTTCAGCACTCGCATTATCATCATCATCGTCGTCATCATCATCTGTGTAAAGTATGGGCCCATCAGAATCAGAGTCACTGCCATGGCTCTCTCTGCTGCTTTCACTCTCAGCAGCAGCAGCAGCATCAGAAGTCTTCTCTGCTGGTTCAGAGTGGGTCTTGCCAGCTGCCTTTGCTTCTTGGTTGTCTTTGCTAGCCAAGCTGTTAATTCATAAACAGACACGATGTTACGTTAATTCAAGCAGCACAGAACTCAAATGGGAGATGAACTATAAAAGCAAAAATGAAAATAAAAGTTCAGTTGTTCAAACTAACTTCTCTGTTTCTAAACTCATATGCATGTACAAGCTATGCAGTGATGTGTATGCACATGGGTGTACACACCTATATATGTCTGTTAGGAAGAAAGATGAGGCCTGAAATGATAAGCTGCAAAGTTTGAATACAGAAACATCACTGTTCTTGCTTATTTCTTGTGCAATGGGACCAACAGTAAATAAAGGATAATGAGAAGAGAAAAGCAGCTCGTAAAGTTGAGGGTAAGAGGAGTGAGTCAGAGAGCAGGCAGGATTGCAAAGCTTCCTGTTCTGGATGAGTGACTGTATTTACTGCAAATACAGTTTCATTACTGATGAGAGCAAAATGTTCATTTCCATCACTGATGAACATGGGAATGAGCAGTAGAGTGTCCGTCTGCCATGGGAAAATCCTTTTCATAAACGAATGTGTGATCAAGGAGAGATGCAGCACAGGAATGTAATACTGGCACAGATGTACCAGCAAGACTTCCTCTATCTAAAGGAAATTCTCTAGGCCACTGGTACCATTGACTAAATCCTCTTGGGTTGTTATGAAAGACACTGGTTCTTTTGTCAGGGAAACAACAGATTAACATCAATCATTTCCTTGCTGCCAACTATTTTGCTTAAAACATGTAATTATGAACTTGTTCTTGACTAGATTTTATGGTATCTGAGACTAAGAAAAGGTATCGGGCAGTGGCAGATCAAACATTTACTAACCAAAGTCTAAAACTGTCATTAAGCCTACAAGTAAATTCAGCTACAAAATCTACAAAAAAGTAAAGCAAAACCAAAACAAACCACCTCATAATTCAGCATCCTTTCTTGTTTGCTTTTATGAGAGAGAAATGAAAGTATTATCTGAGACTAGCTGAGCAGTTGAACACAGGGGTCTTATTCACAGAATCACAGAATAGCTTGGGTTGGAAGGGACCTTAAGGCCCACTTGGCCCCAACCCTATGCCATGGGCAGGGCTGCCACCCCCCACATAGGCTGCCCAGGGCTCCAACCTGACCATGAACACCTCCGGGGATGGGGAACCCAGAGATTCTCTGTACCACCTGTGTCAGTGCAACAAGGCAAGCTGTATTAAGCCAAGCAATAATGTACTTGGCAGATGACGAGAAATGACATCTTGGGGAATCCTTCGGTACCACAGGAGAATATAGACTCTAAAATGCACAGAACAAATTGTGCTGACATGCAATGTAACACTAGAAACCTGGCTCCCTCAGCTGTAGGCTTTGCTATTTTTTAATAACAGCAATGACTTACCAATGACCATCTCACCTTTTTGTGTCCTCTCCATGAACATCTGGACTGCTGTCTGAGGTTGTACTGCTCAAGCCCTCATCTGTGCCTCGCTCAGCCTGGAGAAGAGGTTTACTATCTGATCCGGGAACAGATGGATCTTGGGCATCTGAGGACACAATGAGTTGAGCAGCTGCAGAAGTAAAAGGAGGTGGAGGTGGAGGTGGGGGTGGGGGTGGAGGAGGAGCAGTGATGGGAGGAGGGGGGACAACCAGCTTGCTTGGTTCGCCTACATCCTCTGTTTCAGGAATTACACTGGAAGGTTGCTCAGGCTCAGATTTTTCTGCCTTCGCTTCCAACTTGATGGTACTGGCACCTGAAGGGGAAGAGGCAGCCCCATCTGGTGCCGTTCGTGAAGCTGTTTGTTTCCCAGGCCTTTTCTTGCCCCTGGGAGTTCCTGATGTGCCTGATTTGCTGGAAGTCTCTTTAGAGGCTTTGGGATGAGATGATGTGGACGAAGTAGATGGTGATGAAGAGGACTTGGAGACTGGTGTTTTTTTAGCATGTGAAGCACTAGCTAAAATAAGAAAAGAAAAAGCATTTTGCAGTCTTGTAAGTGTACAATTCTTGCGTCTTTTTGCATTAGTTGACTTTTGTGCTGATACTTTAAAAAAATGAAAAAACACACTTGAGATTTCTATAATCCTTCATCTATATGTTTGAGATGAGTAAATACTGAACACTATGATTTTCTGTACATCTTTCAGTGGACAAATCAGGATCCCTGTGGGCATCAGTTAATCACATTTCACAATGTTCTTTCAAGTTGCGTGTTCCTAGTTAATGGCAAGCAGCAGAGGGCCATTAAAACAAGATGCACTTTTGAGTTCAGCGGGTACATCCATTTAACAGAGACAGAAACCACTGATCTCATTCTGCACAAATGATCTCCTGAAGCAAAGAGGCACTAAAGACCTCCTGTATGTACTGGAGCTCTTAGTCTTGCCAGTGACCAGCTCAGCATTGAAAACAAGGTGACACAAGACACTTGTTGCTGACTAGTAAGTAATGTTACTGTCTGCTGCTGTAATACTTACTATATTGAAACACACATGGTCAGTGTGCAAGACTGCAAGAGAGATCAGCTAGACTGGTGTTCCCATTTGCATTCCAGTCGCATTTCTGGCTGCTGTGTTGAAACAGCCATCATCTGGACTGGGAGCTTCAGACTCTGAACTTACATTTAAAAAGCAACAAAAATGACAACCATCTCACAGTTCAGTCCTTTTCATCAAAATGCATCCAACTCAAACTCTTCTGCTGTAGTGCATTAACCTCAAGAGCACAAGTGAAAGCATTATAAAGTTGCACAGCAACCTCGAAGCTAAGCTTACGGAGCAGAACAGAAAGCTATAAAAGAAATCTGCTGAAAGGCCTATAAGCATTTAAATAAAAACAAAACCTGAGCAGGTTAAGATAGAACCAAAATACAGATGCTTGCACCAATAAGCTCATGGTACAAAAATAGCTCTCACAGTGATGCTGCTCTCGGCCTCAAAGAAAATGGAAAATAATTTGAAAGATTATATATCAAAAGACACATTATACCGTTCTCATCTGCAGGAGAACATTATGGTTTATAAACATTTAGAGAGCTGTGCAGCTTTCAGTACATCTGCAAAAATCTGCAACAACTCATGGCTTCAGGCAAATCACTGTCCTTATGTGCTCTGAGGCCACTCTACAGGGCACAGTGCAGGACCCATTGATATTTGCTCTTATCAGTCACATCTACTACAAATCACTGACTTCACTTAACCAGCAAAGAAATGCTATAAGCAATAGTTCATAATTGCAGTGCAAATAAACAGTGGCTTCAACCTGCATATTACTGAGCAGAAACCTTACTGAGTAAGTGGATGGTACTAACAAATGGCTCTGGTTCTGATTCAGCAAAGCACTTAAACACAGGTTCCAATCAATGAAACAAAGGTACGTGCCTAGCCTCAAGAACTCCAGCACAATACAAATACACTATAATTATTACTGGGAAAAGTTAAAAAGATGTTTCCATTGAATGAAGCCTTACATTGTTCTTGGAACCTTTCTGGTCTTGCAATCAGGAACAGAAAGAATTCTCCCAGAGAAATTCTCCCCACAATATGACTCAAGTCAGTAGTGCTATTGCTGTTATTGCTTTAAACTGGGCTGGCTAACAATTTCCTATCAAGTCCCTTTTTTTCAGTAGAAAACTTAGATTTTGACTACATAAAAAAGCTGATGAACATTATTCAACTTTGTTGCAAACATTCATGCTTATGTTAAACTTATGTTAACGCTCATCCTAACTCCACTATTTCAGTTTGGAAATCTATTGAGTAACTTCAGTTCCTCATATTCCTGTTCTCCTTCACGGGACTGGATCACTGTATTCACTTTCACGGGGATGTGATAAAGCTCAACTATAAAATATCACTCCCAACCAGTTCTGTTTATTAAGTATTGCAGATGAAAACAACAAACCCAACACTGAAAGAAATTATTCATAGAATATGTGCTATTTTGTACAAGGGGCACATTGATACATTTTATATCCATATGGTCTCAAGTATCACCTGAAATTTCAGCAAGACTACTAAAAGACAAATCTGGAATTTGAATGTATTTTAATTTATGAACTGACATATCTGAGAGCTTGTTACCAGTCAAAAGCCTAAACACTTTTCTACCCAGTGGGTTGTTCTGTTTCTGAAAGGTCTGCTGTTACAAGCTTCTTTCAGCTGAGAGTAACAGTTTTCAATGTGAAAGTGAAATACAAGCAGCAAATTCTGGGTTTTCAAAATGTTTATTCTTGTGGCCTATTGATGTAGAGGGACAGTTAGTACCAAGTTAATATTGTAACTTAAGCATTCTTGCAGTGCTTTCAAACAGTTCTCTTCTGTATGCTTCAAATACAACACTTGCAAAAATGTACAAGTTACGAAGAAGTTTACTTGGAGAGAAAACTGGAGGGATTGAAGGACTTTGGAAGATTGAAAGAGGATTGAGAACACAAGGTTTGTATAAGTTAGCCAATGCATATATATATATACTCAATTCATCGTAATATTGTTTGCATTCAAATTACATTTGTATGATTTCATTTTGGTCACTGTCTAAATCACAACCACTTGAACTCGAGATCAGTACCTTAGAACAGCTACATAATATCTAGTATAACTGCAGATTGCAGAAAAATCAATAGATTTACTTTGGGGCAGTTCAGATGTATTTGTTTCCAAAAGTCACCTCTTTCCTTGCTGATCCTTCAACAGTTCTCTGAGTCATTTTATAGCCAGCACTTGCACGTCAACTGGGAATTCAGTATAGTCTCTGTTGTGCTTGGTGTTGCGCGTACATTTGTTAGACAGCAAAATGATTCATCTGAGGTGTTTGCAGACAGCAGAACCAGAGCTCAGTGAGATGTTAGCTAAAAACATCAGTGGCATGCTCTTTAGTAGCATAGCTATGCACAAAAGCAGAAGTCCTGAGGACCAAGCCCCTCATGCACATGCACCCCCATAACTGGCACTGCCTGTGCAGTACTCACCAACTTCTCGATTTGCACTGTGGCTTGTTGGCTTGGGAGGCGGGAGAGGAGGCTGCTTAACAGGAGCCTTTCCCTTTTTTTTAGCATGAGGTGCTTCATTACTCTTATGGCTGGTGGTGGTAGAAGCAGCAAGAGCATTTTTTGGTGGTAGCGGAGCTTTTTTAGATTTAGGCTTAGACTTGGGTAGTGGTGGAGCATGGGATGCAGTTATTTCTGGGCAGTGATCAGTAGTGTTCTCTATGGGTAAGAAAGTGAACAGAAGCCAACTGACACAGACACCACAAACATACAACAGCAAGCTAGACAATGACTACTTTTGCTGCTTGATCTCTTGGGAATCAGGAGAGACTTCTTCACTTTTTCTCTCCTATTGAATTACTACTTCAGAAAAAAAGAAAAAAAAAGTTCCCACCTGTCTCAATTCAAGTCCTTCTCATTGAAGACTTTTGCCCAGCACTCCTCTCAATCTTATCTAATCCAGTCTTCCAAGGATCCTCTTTAATACCCCCAAATAAATTGCTGGCTGCAAACTAAGCAAGGCAAATGCCATTTGGTAAAAAATTCCCTTAGATTTTTTCTAGTTCTTTGAAATCAATAGGCTATAAAACTCAGATTCATGCGAACGTGAATGTGAACAAAGCTTTTCTCTCAGCCACAGGTTCAAACATGGCCATGCAAGCTGAAATTTTCCCCTGAAGCAACACATTTTCCTATGCTGCAGCCTGCTTGCTCACAGAAACAGCACCTTTATTTTCGGTATCTTCCCCAGGGTATTCCTACTCTTTAACTAAATTAAATAGGATGTCATTTGGCATGGGACTGCTCTTCCCTCCTGCAAGTCCTTTAGGTGTTCATATAAGACTGCAGTTTCAAGAATCAACAGTTACTCAGTCAGCAGAAATCTGGACTTCATCCACATTTCGTAGTCCAGTAGGAATGGCTCTGTAGAGTGAAACAAGTAACACAGGGGATCTGGTGTCCCTGTCCTGTGCACTTCACAAGAATATACTGTGGAGTAGCTTCAGGCTAGTTCTGTGGACTGCATGTCCAGATGTGGAGGGAACACAACAAGTTCTTGAATGCAGCTTTGTGTTTAATTTCATCCAAGGGGACCTTGTTTGCGTGCTCTGCAAATTGAAGACAGATAAGTGGGAAGGATCTGGAAATTCACTTCAAAACAGCAAAGCTAATGTAGTTGAGCCACTTATATGCAACTTAAATTCTGCTACTTAAACTCTATGGTTTTTAGACTGTAGCTGGTAGCCAGATGGGAATCTTTCTTTATTCTGTCACACCATCTCTGTGCCCATTTGGTCTCAAGACAGTCTTTCCACACCTTGCAGAAAAAGTATTTTACAGAAGTAATAGCATACCATCAAAAGCATAAGGACTTTACTTGCATGTTATTATAAACTACAACGGTCAGGGAATGAAGGAGTCAAGCACATATCAAAAAGAACTTTAATGACTTCTTTTTTAGCACTTGAAAGGAAACCAATTCACTTATTGCAGTACGTTCCCACAAGAGCCTCACTCTAACACACATTACATGGCAGTTCCTTGCTCTCCTGGCCACTCCCTGCCCTCTTCCTTCCTATATAGAAGATTCCCAAGAGATAAGCAGTATCTTTTCACTGTAAGATTAGTAGATGAAGAACAGAAACAAACATGTTGGACAACATCAACATTCCTTATCTCAAAAACAAAGCCTTTTCAACCTCTAGTTTAAGGCTTGTTAACATGAACCTGATGCATCACCTCTGCAATTATTGAAAGCAACATGCACACATAACTCTTTATCAACCAAGAGAATTAATGGTGTTGTTCTCATTTATTTCCAGCCTATATAATCATAGGATAAACCGGTTTTGCTAATGTTATGCAAAAACCATTGCTTTAGAGCTAGCAAGCAGATTCTTTCAAGCACAGATCCTTGTACAATATCTTTGTTTTCCTACCTCTTTCTCCTGGACCAGAGAAAGACTTTGGAAGAAGAAAAAAACATATTTGTTACACTTTGTTTTCCTCTTTTATAGCAAATGGTACCTCCTTATTAAACTCCATCTACCTTCATTCAAAGCTGAAAAATTGATTTAATTGTGAGAAAGTAAGACATTGCTACATTTTAATTCCATTATGACAAACATGGCAAGAAAAGATAAAATTTCTATTTTGAAGATCTTGAAGGACATGATCAGAAAGAATTTTAAGTGTATACCATTCTTTTTCCTTATGGATCCAGCATCCCAAAACTCCACTTACTAAAAAGAATCAGTTGAAAACCCGTGCATTTATACATTGTCAGCATGTTTTGCTTTAAGTCACTAACACAGAAAGTGTTAAGAAAAGAATAACCTAGTACTCTATCCTCCAAATGCTAAAGAAATGCATGAGAATTTTTTAGAATCTTAGTCAGCTTACATTTGAGTGTTGAACTGATTAAATAATGTGTCACAATATATCTTATGTATTAGTAAAAAAGTACAAAATGTGAGGATACATCTTTACTTGGTTGCAAATAAGTGTATCTTACTTACACTCAATATTTTCAATCTTCTACAGAAAAATAAATGAAAATAATTAATGAAAAACAAAATTTGAATATTTCTCCCAAATCAATGTCTCTGCTTTCAGATTTCAGTTGTGATTAAGCTGGACAATTTATGTAATATCAATTTTGATTGAAATACCCCATGAATACTGGGATATCATCTCTATCTAGGGCATTTTTTTCCATACTGTTATGCATATACCAAGGTCTGGAAGATTTTTGCACAGCAGAACTCTATCTGCTTGGATAGTTACAGTTCCTTTTGAGCCTTGACTACACTTTGATCACATACATGCCCTTTTCTTCACTTTGATCAATGAGTCTTCTTGCTCATATCTATGAGGAAGTCTGTGATGAAGATAGTTGCTCTTGCCCATTGCTTTGACCATATAATTCCTCTTGGCATCATGCTACCTTTGTATTTTCTGTGTTAGCTTCACTTTTTTATCTCACCAGATAAATCTGATGGCTTTCAATGTCAGTTTCATCCTGCCTAAACTGATGTTTCTCATTTACTTGAGATACTGATACTCAGTTCTCACCTGACCAGCTTTTGTCACTAACAAGCCAAATTTTGAAGCAAACACATTCAACTGCTTTTCCCTTGCTGCTCTCAGGCTTGGAAGACTCTCCATGTAAACATTCACAAAGATACCTCTCTTCCTTCGCAATAAATCTGTTGTGATACCAAAACTAACAATTTTTAGGCATTGTACTTATTATCCTGGTCTAGTCTCCTCTTGTTTTTCAGCATCTAACCGTGGTGTCCTCTCTTACTACAAGCCTACTGGGACTGTTTGTTTTTTTTTGTATTCATGTAAGACACTATGCAATAAATTCCTTGTCTATGCATGAGTACTGTAGAAATACAAATAGTAGCTAAAAATGGCAACAGTGGAACACTCTTGCAGAGGGAGAAAGATGGTCTGATGTCTGTAGATGCTTTTGAGATAAAATTAAAGTGTTACAACTGTACCTCTCTAGCATGTCCCTGCTTGAATATGTGCCCTTGTTCTTGATGCTTCTTCTTTCTCATCAGGTTTGTGGCTGCCAAATCAAGGAGCCACCTGAATCAGCTCAGTCCATCTATTTGTCCCCTCAGTACCTCAGAAGCAGCTTCAAGGTATTTTTATTGCTATTGCTCTTCTTAATCTAGAAATCTGTTCATCACGAACAGAACTTTAAACAAAAGGTCACCAAATGATCATCAGATAATAACATATTTTATATACTTCATCAAGACATCTTCTGTAAAAGAAATTTGTTATATTCTTAATAAGAAAGCAAAGCAAATGCTAATATCTTATTTAAGCATTTGGATCAATAATATGTGCATGTCTGGAACAATTTTTCCAAAGGCCATATTTTCAAGAAAGCTCACTTTGAAATGGGATTTTCTTGTTCCCAGAAATTGTGATTGAGGCCAGACTTTTAGGAAAGCTGTCTTTTTACATAAACATCTGAAGACAAAAAACAAACAAAAAAACCAAAACCATGACCAGGGTTACTCAGTGTGCAGCAGCTCTTGTGGAAACTTTCACAGATTTTCAGGGAGATTCCAGTATGCCATATTCACTGGAAAATCAAATGACTTATTTTGGAAGCTAAATGCTCCACTGTTCCTAAGC
This sequence comes from Lagopus leucura, assembly GCF_019238085.1. NCBI lineage: Eukaryota > Metazoa > Chordata > Aves > Galliformes > Phasianidae > Lagopus > Lagopus leucura. The sequence continues at coordinate 51,590,479 of NW_024962252.1, read as the reverse complement.
TGTGGACTAAATGGTGGTTCAAAGATCTACAAAAATCCTTGACATAGTCCCAGAAATCATGCACAAATTGTTTGTATTTTTTCTTTACTTTTGCAAATTTCTGAGTCCAAACTTTTATACTACAGGATTTTGTCATATAGTACCAAGGTTTTTTGGTTTCTACAGCTAGAGCTGTTATATGAATCTAGCTCACAGCCAGTAGTCTTGCATTACAAGCATGTAATCTTTACCAGCTGCAAAGCACTCTTCTCCTGGAAGATGAGCACAATTTAGTGGAGTAGCACTGTGTAAAATGGAAGGTGGAAATAAGGTATAATTTGTTGTTTACTACTGGGTAAATCCCTCCAAAATCAACTTTTATTAAATAAGAGTTTTGAGAATCAAGAGTTTCCTTTCCAGCCTATGCAGAGAGCTGTATTGTGATTAATCAAAATCCAGGAAACTGTCATTCAGAAACATGGGACACCAGACAACACAAGGTGTCTTTTGTCTCATTTTTGGACTCTCTGACTGTGCTGGTGCAGATGGTCAACTCATACAAATCCTTTCATAAATTTTAGATTCAATCAGCTCCATTTTTTGTTCATGCTTTTACTACTAAAGCTCTGTTCAAGAAAACACCTATTTTAATTGAAAGCTTTCTTTAATTTCTAGTCCAAACGTATTTCAAACCTCTGTTTATTCCTTTCTACTTGTGCCAGCGTTGTCCTTCACCCATAGTCTCTCCTGGCTATATACCAATTTGTTACATTCACCAAATGCAGTCAAGACTCAGGCTCTCTCAGTTTTGCTAGACTGAACAAGAACAGCTGTCTCACAACCCTCTCTGCATTAATTCCAGTTTTGAATTCATCCTTCTTGAAGACAGATGAACAGATCTGTCTGTCTGCAAACTTCCAGCTTTTGCTTACTGAATAATGTTAACAGCACCATGTGCAAAAGACCCTGTAACAGAGGAAGGGTAGAAATCTGAAGGAGGGAGGAGAAAGGGGTAGGTGTAACAATTAACATAAATAACCACATTTAAATATTTATTGTTTCCAAGATAATAAAGGAAAAAAAAACAACAATACAAAACAAGCACATGCTGATTGCTCAACTGTTGCGTAAGATGTAGGCTGTTAAATCAAGACAAAATATCTGTAACATCTTCACTGCTAACTGCATATTTTTACCTTTTCTTGGTCTATAAGATACTTGGAAAGCGAGCAGGCATGTAAATTTCTACATTCCTTTATACTATCTGTATAGATATTTTCAAACAATTCAATGATTAATCTGCCAAAACCATGTCTACAATCTTATTCCTGGAGCCATATTAGGATTTATTTATTTTTTTTAATAAATAGGATTTTTTTTTTTAATAATTAAAAAAACAAAACCAAAAAATAAACGGAAGCTCTACATATTAGGAGCTTTCTTCTGCCACTCACATTACGTGGGTGAAAGCCTGCATCTTCATGTCGGTCTACTGGCAGGAGCCTGCCTGGCTTGGCTGACTTACTGGATGGTTCCTGCCCAAACAAAGCTTTATCTGGAGTACCTTTCCTTTTAAGAAAACTTGGATTCAGTCTCATTTACATAGTTCAGGTGACAAATAGAAGATAAACTATTCTTAGAATAACTAGTTGTAGGCCAGCAAATAACTCAGCTAGACTGAGACCTACAAGTAGATTCTTTGGGAGTCAGGCAAAAAAAAACACCAATAAACTTTTATATATGGTGCACATAACAATGATCTACAGAGCTGAGGGGTGCAGGAAGCCAGCTTGTAACACAAGAGAGAGGAAAGTTTGTCTTGTCTCTCACAGTGAATGGTTTGCAAGATTGATCAGCTGAGAGCTTCTTGTGTAAGGCCCTGGAAGATGGGGGTTTACTGCTTTGAATTCAGCAGTTGTTGATTGTTTGGTGTTTTGCTGTTTTTTTTCCCTTGGTTTTGTTTTGTTTTTTTTTTCCACTTAGGGGAAATAAAGCAAAGGCCTCTGAGAAAAATTCAGAAAACTTGAGTTTAAAGAACATTCCCTTGAATGCAAATTACAGTGTTGGTCAGCAAGTATGCATACTCATAAGATCAGGGCCTATGACTCCAGCTTTCTTTTTCTCCTTATGCATGAGAAAAACAGAAGATTAAATTTAAAGGTAGATATAAGAGAAAGAACCTCTGAACTAAAACTTAAACTAAAAATTAGACATTTGTCAGCTCTCAGATTAGTTATGATGTGGAGGAAAAGCATTATACAGATGGATCCTATTAATTCATTTGGAAACACGACTAGAAATTGTTTCCTTCACTGAAATACGTGAGAAAACCTAAGAGGACTCGGGTCTGCTATAAATGGTATTGGAACATTTCAGAAGTTTATGTTCCATGACACCCAGAATACCCAGAGCACCCACGAGAGAGCTCTGGCTTCCTGCAGTGCAGTTATTTATCACTCCTACCTGACTGATGGTAGGCAAAATGAAACTTTTTTTTTTTTTTCCAAGTAGCATATCACTAATGGTTAGTGAACCTGCTTCACTTTCAACTACCTACTTTCTCTTCAACTTAAGCTAACAATGAAATTATCTACCAGAATCACAAAAAGATTAACTTGCCACATCAAAAAAGAGTAGGATCAAAGTTTACAAACAACTCAGCTACAAACTCATGGTTCTTTGGTGTATCTTGAATGCCAGAGACATCTTGGGAAAGTGTGAAGGAGAAAAGGAGCTCTGACACAGTACCAGGAGGTTTTACAATGTTCAGCAAGCATCCTGTGCCATCATGCTATGTCCCTATGTCTATAGTGGGCAACAGCTACAATTTTGATATCTATTCTACCCATGTTGCTTTTGCTCTTCTCCAACACTCTTGTAGGGTACAAGAGGAAGAAAGGAGGGGATCCATGGAACCTCTATGCAAGGTTCATAGGGAATGCTCCTCATTGGGAACCTGGAGTGCTGAGGCCCACAGGGGCTCTTTCAGACAAGGGTCGTTGATCAGGAGCCCTGGGATACCAGCACAGTCCAGCCTGCTGGCCAGACAGGCAGCACGTACTCTGGCACGCTGCCTGCTCATGTGCTGCTCTGTATCCCTTCCAGCATGCTCACAGAGAATGGCTACAGTTGAGCTCCGTGTTTTCAGCAAAAGATGCTAGTGACTTGTAGTCAAAACAAAACCAAACTAAGGAAAAAAAGTATTCAGAACTCAACCTAGTACACATATAATGTGAATAAACAATCCAAGAAAAAGATCCGGGGCTCTGCTTTCTCATCTGCAAAGCTTAATAACTCAATCACCTGTTTTTGTAAAACTTAATTGCTCAATCATCTGCATCACCAGCTTCTTATTATGCTGCCATAAAGGAGAAATTTTCTACACCGTTTGGATGACATATCATAGCTACAAAAAGTAATGGCCACACTGTAATTTCCAAAGGGATTTTTTTCCCCAAATACAGAAGACACCCACGAGCAGACGGTGCAAAATTTGCAGGGATGCTTGGCAGCGCAGGGAACAGCTTTCAGGCTGCTGCTTCACTCACTTTTGCTTAACTCATTCCTACAATATGTGGCTGAGCCAACTGTTTTTGCCCTGTAAATACTGCATTTCTGTGGCTCACGCTAGAACATTTTTCCTGTGACTTCTTTTAACTCCAAACACATTCCCTGCTCCATGATGCACTGCTGCCAACTCTTACCACTTGACCACTATGCCTGACACATTTGGTCTTTTTAAACTTCCAGCATCAGCAATCATCATCATATTTAAGCAGGAAGCTCATTTTCAAAATCTGTTTGAACCAGAAAGCAAGTAAGAGCTACCACCATTTCATAAATGAGTTTTAAAATAACCTGATAACTTTCAGGGGCTGAGCTGTATTTTTCAGAATGCTTTGATTTGGCAGCAGTTTGCAGCATACTGTGCTGCTAAACAGCAGGAATTATTGCTGTCTTCAGGTCTCACAAACATGGAAAGTACAAAGAACTTCCTGTAAGATTTACACATAGGAGTTTTTGACTCTAAAAAGACTAACATCAATCTCTACAAAACCACCTTGAATTCATTGCTCATGACAGTCCACCTAGTATTCACTCCACCTATCTCAGTTCCTCTGACAGCGATTGTGATCTGTGATCTGGAAAAGCAGCATGTGTTACGGTCTAACCAGAGGACACTGCCAGGTATACCCATACTCCTGCCACAGCTCTGATTTTGATGCTCTTTGAGCATCAAGATAATGCTAATGCAAACCATCACATCAGTGGCTTATTTCTCCCCTTGCCAGTGGGTGTAGTGTGATGAAGACCTACTGCCATAAAAAAGCTCTGAAGACTACACCACCAGATGAGAGGCATCTGTGAGGTGCATCTGCAAGCCCTACTCTTAAACAGACTGACTCACCTTCTTGCTTAATTTGTGATAAAGTGATAGCTAAATATACCTTGGCACTGAGCCTACTCTTGTACAGCAATCATTTCAAAGTTCTTTAAGGTCAGCACAATAGAGAGAGAGAGCTGAATGAAATAACATGTTTGAAACAGATATTGTACCTTCCCCTTTTCATTACAGTTCTGCATTCTGCAGCATCAGCTGGATGGGATTTCAATACTCGGAACTGTGTATCTTTAAAAATATGCCCCTTGGGAAAACTTTCAAGACCTGACAGGTTCAGAAGGCTGTATTTAGGGATGCATAAAATAACAGATGATCTGATCTAGCCCCAAAATCATTTTTAAGGAGCTTTCCATGGCTTTTGCAAATCTTTTTTCCTGACCCAATACACATCTGGTTCTAGTTGGCATAAAAAGATATACACATTTAAATGTCATGAAAAAAAGCTAATTATGTATTTTGGGCTTGCTGGGAGACAGGAAGTACTAGGAATCTCATAAGAAGTGCAGTTCTCCTTGGAAATCCAGCCACTTTTTACACAGGCAAGTGATTTACATAGCTCAGAGAAGAATTCAAATTATTGTGTTAGCTGAACTGACCCTCTCATCCTCCAAAGGCTCATTCATCACTAGGTAAAGGTTACTAGGTAACATTGGAAAGACTGGCCTAACAGCCAGCCATGAAGTTCTTGATCTTTTGTATCCTTGCTCTTTCCTGTAGAAAATCCAATAGATGGAGCAGTACTTAAGAACACTCACATTTTCTTTCTTTCTTTCTTTCTTTTTTAAACAGTGAAAAGAAGTAGTCCAGTATTCAACACACTACAGAAAGAGGTTAAATGCAGTCCAAATCCTTGTGATTCCACTTGAGTTTTTAAATTTCCCTTATTCAGTCAAACTTTGTCAGCAAAGTGAATCTGAATGAAGGTAACAAAATTAATACGGATCTTGAGATTTGGGGCACAGTGAGTATTTAACAGGATTTAGTGCATTTTATCTACAGAAAATCACATAGGCATAAAGTACATTTTCCATAAATGACTTGAGTTCAATTTGTAGTAGCAGTATATTCCCTTGAATATTTCTGAAGAGCTGGAATTTAAGTGCTTAAGAGGTAATGAAAACCAACGGGAATGAGCTGCTGAAGTAATTTTCAAAACGACATACAGTTTTCAAGTAGCTTAAACACTTGAACATTTAAGCTATGAGCCACTTCTGCAGTGCTATTGCAAGGTGATGCACAAGCATTTTATTTCTTCTTTCACAAAAGGAAAACCTGGAGCCAAAGCCTGCCCGCAAAAGGTTGACAGTGAATTCAGAAACATCTCTGCATGTATTTTCATGCTCATACCATGCTTCTATTTGTTACCTTACTGTATCCACAGTATGCCTACCAGTGATGAAATACCCATGTTTTGCAAGTCTATCTTCTTGGCAGGTTCTGCTGGCATCCTTGTTGTAGGATACAGCTTACAGCATGTATTGGTGCTGATGGAAGAACACGTTAGCGTTTAAAGTAGGTGGGAAAAAAATTGATAAATGTGTCCATTTACCTTTTTGATCTTCTTTTTTTCCTTCTGGCCCACATGGTTTCTCTGATAAAGTGCCATTATCTCCACTGGCTTTTACTGCATTTTCTTCCTGTATGGTTTCTTCACCAATAGCTATGGTGTGTCCGTTTGAAGTTTCAAAATTTACTGTCACATCACCATCTGAAATAAAAATTAAAAAGCCAATGTCCAAATTAACGGCTTGCTTAGCATTTATTGACATTACACACCAACTCTCTGCTTTCAAGTTACCATAGAAGCAAAGCAGAAAAATTTAATGGAGTGTATAATAGGCTCTGAAAAGTAACTCTCTAAATTATCTCCATAGGCTGCCAGGTCTTTGAGTGGATATCTTCACAGTACTGGGCCTATTTTCCAGCTCAAGCTTCAAGGCTCCATCTTCTGATATGAACTCTGCACATGTTAGCATCCCATACTCTTCCATCCCACATCCTTTATAAGGAATCTTTTCCACCCAGACGGTGGTGATGCACTGGAACAGGTTGCCCAGAGAGGTTGCGGATGCCCCATCCCTGCAGGCATCCAAGGCCAGGCTGGATGTGGCTCTGGGCAGCCTGCTCTGGTGGTTGGTGACCCTGCACAGAGCAGGGGGGTTGAAACTAGATGATCACTATGGTCCTTTTCAACCTAGGTCATTTTATGATTCTATGATCTTGGTTTACATAGCTTAAAGACATTCACATGGAACATAATGTATCTATAGTGTGTTTCCAAAGGTCTCAGACCTGGACATACATAGAGTTGCATGTCCACAGCATGCAGAACAACCGTGTTGTATCCCAGTGGTGTATCAGCCAGAAATCAGGCAGAAATTTTCAGAATATATGCGATTAATTCCCAAATGTGAATTTACTATTAATGATAACGAGTCATTATCCAATCTTAAGAATCATGGTTAAAACTCTTTGTAACATATTACATACTGTTAATACATTTTGTAAGTCCAATTCTCTCCCAGCTCTTATGACTATTACTGACTCATGTGAACCACCTCAGCTGTTTTCTTTTTCCTCCTGAAAAAAAAAAGAATAAAAATTCTTTCTCTTCCTTATTTGTATCTATGTCCCTGAAAAATGCTGTGTACTGTTGCTGGCTCACAACTTTCTCTGTTGACTGATATCTGTTCTCTATTCTATGCATTTTTAAACCACTGATTTTCTTCTCTGGTTATGTCCAAGCCTTGCTATCTGTAGGTTGCTCACACCACACTTCCAGTTCTCAGAGATGACTGCCCTTCTTCTACAGGATGCTCTTATCAGCCAAAATTTGTGCAACTTTACCTGTAATGTCTTCTGGTTCCTCCTGTTGCTTCTTCATTAATTGTGTTAATTCCACTCTCTTCTTCTCCTTGTTGGGTGCTGTGAGATCTGGATGTTTGGCAGTTCCCTCATTTCAATACAATTATGCAGCCTCTCTTACTTCCTTAGGCTGTTCTGTGGATTAAGCTGATGGTTTCATTCTAACCACACAACTAACTTTCTCATGATGTGTAAAAATGATGTGTAAAACCTAAGTTCTGCCTTCTTAACTTTGTCTCATTTAATAGCTGATATTTGCACAAGGCCACCTTCTTATTTGACTGCAGCATTCAAATTTCTCAGCTTTTTCCTTCCAGATGCTCTTAAATCCACTTTCCTTTCTGCCTCCACACGTAAGATTGCTACCTTGCTCATATTCTGCTAACATCTCATCTACATCCTTGCCACTTCCCACCTCTTTCTTCTCCATCCCATGTGAAACAGTCACTTCTTTGCACTTCTTACCTCTCACATTTCAATACTCCATAACATTTCATCTAGCTTTCAGCTCTGTAGACATTCCTTCTAACTAGCTTCACACCACCTAACAACTGTCTTCCCTCTATCTCTGCTTTTAGTCCATCCAAAACAATCCTGTTTCTTCCAAATTGCTCCATAAAGATTATAATTTTCATCAGACAAGAGACGTAGTGTGATGAAGGCAACACAGACAGGATTGATGGTCTTAAGAAGGGAAAAAGGGGAAACACTGTTTTACCATTCCATCCTTTTACCCCTTTTAAGAGTGGAATAGCAGGTCAAGGACACTAATGACCAAAGCAAACATATGAATGATATTCCTTATGTTCAAAGTGTTTTTTACTTACCTGAAATGTTAACAGCTTACATTAACTGAGCCAACAGACTAAATGCATTTTGCAACCATCAATCAACAAAGTCACACAGCTGCCCAAAAAAGCACATAGCAAAAAATGCTCAAAATTAATAAGGGCAGATTGAGGTGTAGAAATTTCACATTTCTTGTGTTAAGTCACAGATAGTGGCAGAAACAAGTTAAGAAGCCAGCTATACTGGCTATCACATTTTAGTAATTGGACAAGACTGCAAAGACAAGTGATGCTACATGCTAACAAACAAGCCCTCTACTTCCAAGGATCAATGTGTGCAATTCTTGAGCTCAGGCAGGGCAGTACAATTTCTAGGATAGACCTATTTTTAAAAATCATGGAGTTCTCAGATTTCTCGATAATGGTTTAATTTTAAGCTACTGAAAATTATTTTAATCACTTGATTTTTATCCCATCTAGATTTATAGGTATTAAATAATATTCAAAAGAATACTACTAGAAGCATTTCAGAAACATAACCAGAGGTGGGGCAGAGGTGTTAAGCATGGCCTACCCATACTTTTCCAGGCACAAATTTGGGGTTATTAATTCTAAATTGTTTTTAAACAAGGAGTGTTTTCCCCACAGACTTTTATATTTCTGCTATTTGTGAATGTGGCCGGTGTGGCAGCGGTGAGATCTGTATGATCCCAGCACTGGTACTTTATGATACTGAAATGGCAGCCATCCATGTTTACAGGAAGCATAAAGATATTTGAAGATATGGCCAGAAGTGAGGCAGCATTTCTTGGCAGAAGCAGCTACAGAATGCGTATTTTTTTACTCCAACTTTGTTTAATTCAACTGGCTCAAATTACTTCTCACATTCCTCTGCTTTATTTCCTTATAACAAGTTGTACTACACAGAAACAATGCAATAGGGATTTTACCATCCATGTTTAGCACTTAGGAGCTAAATTCTAGGTAATGTCATCACCTTGCTCAGGCATTTCCTTCAGCACTCCCCTTCTTATCAGCTCCTCTCTGCTTTGTCTTGTCGAAATCTTCCTTTCCAACACTAAAGAAAAAGCACAGTTAAGAATAGATTTATTCTCATACTGACAACGCTTGTGAAAAACGGAGAAAAGAATTAAGAACCCCTGACAGGTCTTCTTTCCCTCAGCTCTACAGAAGTGTTCTGGGTTTCCAGGGACACTCTGCCACAACTTCAGCCACAAAAGGTGGGATTCATCTAATCCAATGTCTTCAGCTGAGCTAGGCTCAGTGGGGCTTCCTTCACCGTCAGTAGGAATATGTACTTCCAGAGTGAAACTAAACTCATCCAAACATTGGCATTTAATATTTAAAAGCACCTCTTTATTAATGATTGGAGTGACTGTGTCAGCTCAAGATACCCTCACTCTTACAGATGTTTTGAGAGACAAATCCTGCTCAGAGCAAGCAACGTTTTTGGTCAAGTCATAAAACTGCTCAAGAGTAAACTTTGCACAACTATTTTAAGTAAAAAAATAAAAGTAAATCTTAAAAAAAAAGTTAGAAAGTTCTGTTCTAAAAAAGAATAACATCCTCATCCAGGCTGGTTGGCTGTCATGGAAAAAAATGAAGCATCCTGTTTTTAGGTTAAAAAAAAAAAAGCATACAACAGACATAAAAATGACTGTGACATCAAACATTTTAATTATTATGTTTATTTCCCATGGGAAAAATGTAAAACAGTTTTATAGGGAAAAGTATTTACAGATGGCAAAATAGAGTAATTCCCCACTCCACCCTAACCCTATGCCAATACAATTTTGGTGATCTGGGAGGCCACTGAAATGATTTATAAAACTGGTGCACGGTTCAGAAAATGTGAACATCACTACTGTAAAACCCGCTCTTCACTGCATTGCTAGCAGAAGTTAATCACCTATCCCAATTCTGTTTGCATATGAGCATCAAAACCCAAGCAATGTTTGGAGCTCAAGCTGAGGTCATGCAGAGAAGCTTCAGCAGCGCTGGACTTCATCCTATTAATGATGTGGTGATCTTAACAACAAGGTGATTTATCTCATCAACTAATTCAAACACTCTGGTAATCCAATTACTCTCTAGTGCAAGTCTAACCGCCCTATGCAAATTAAATACTGCACGAAGTATTTTCAATCTCACTTGAGCTGGACTGGTTTGAGAGAAGTCACATGGTGAAGTGAGTACTACAGCAAGGACAGAGAAAGTCCTCACGCATGTTTCAGGAATTTACCCTCTGTGACAGCACAGAATCACAGAATGAATCACAGAATGGCCAGGGTTGGAAGGGACCTCAAGGATCATCTCCAACCCCCCTGCCACATGCAGGGCCACCAACCTCCACATTCAATGCTACACCAGGCTGCCCAGGTCCCCATCCAATCTGGCCTTGAACACCTCTAGGGACGGGGCATCATGCCCTCTCTGGGCAGCCTGTTCCAGCACCTCACCACTCTCTCTGTAAAGAATTTCCCCCTGACATCCAACCTAAATCTTTCCTCCCTCAACTTCAAACCATTTCCCCTTGTCCTGCTGTTATCTACACTTCCAAAGAGTTGACTCCTTTTAGGTACTGAAAGGCTGCAATGAGGTCACCCCGCAGCCTTCTTTTCTCCAGGCTGAACAAGTCCAGCTCCCTCAGCCTGTCTTTGTAGGGGAGGTGCTCCAGTCCCCTGATCATCTTCGTGGCTCTCCTTCGGACCCTCTCCAACAGCTCCCTGTCTTTCCTGTACTGGGGGCTCCAGACCTGGACGCAGTATTCCGGATGGGGCCTCCAGATGGAGCAGAGTAGAGAGGGACAATCACCTCCCTGCTGGCCACCCCTCCTCTGATGGAGCTCAGGATACCATTTGTTTTCTGAGCAAACATACCGTGTTCCGACAAACGTATTTTCCAGCAGCAAGTAGCTCTTGCTGCAATTGGCTGAACAAGAATGGAGGCACCAGAGAGGCAGGAGCATAGCACTGCCAGCTTCATTTGGCTTAATTTATGCTGGACATTGATTCTATTCCTGTTAAGCAGCTGCTTGGATTGAACTCACAAAAATTAGTGCTGGTGCAAAAGCCAGGGCAGAAGGACACAACTGGGAGCAGGGGAGAGCATGGCTGCCTGAATGCAGAGCAGTTGAGATTGCCTTCCTAAGTTCCATTCTTAAGAAGTTCTTTCAATTTTTCAGCATTACTTGTTAAAGTATATACCTTCCTACTGCGTGCCATGCAAGTTATTTACACAGTAAGCAAAGCACAGGAGTGTGCCATATTCCAGCAAGTTTTTCTTTATGTAGGTGAACACTTACTCCCTCAAAGACCTCTGGAGAAAAGAACACAGACAATGAAGCCAGAGGACTATGCAGGTAGGCACTAACCAAGGGCTATAATCTTCCCAGAAAGTAAGTATATTTATTAGCAGAGTGAAATCTCCCTTGATATGAAACCCACAGATGAACTCTTTGTGCACGTAGTTTATACCTGTTTTAGAATCATAGAATCATCAAGGTTGGAAGAGGTCACATAGATCATCTAATCCAACTGTCAACCCATCACCACCCATGCCCAGTAACCACGTCTCTCAGTACCACATCTATCCTTTTGTTGCTTGCAATATAAATACTCGGTTGTATTTCAGTTTTGGAAGTATAATTTACTTCCCACCTTTTTTTTCCCCCTCTGATTTTTTGCACCTTTTTAACTGGAGACAGTGAAATCAGATGCTCTCATATATATCAGATGCTCTCTTATATACTTCTTTGTGAAATTTAATCTAATACTACTAGAAAATACATCCTTTTCATCAAATTCAGTAACGCTGAATCTGACCAGATACCTATGTCTCTCTGAAGTTTTCAAGATGATGTATTTTTTCAGTTCTGCAGCACTATATCACACCTAATGAAGAGTCATGGAAAACACCATTTGGCATTAAAAGACATTGACACCTTACACTTCCACTTGAAGACCTCAAAGAACTGTACTGACATCACACAGATTTTGTTACGTCGTTTAGATTATCTCCATTTTACAGATTAGAATATTTATGAACAGATAAGAAGCTTAAGCCCAAATCCTTAATCATTTGAAACTCTAGCTATAAGTGTTGTTTTGATTTAAACTGATTAAACTCAGTTAATTCAGCTTGAAATGATAATTTATTTAAAACATTATTTGACTCACAGAAAAAACATTAGAAAGTATGCTGGCGTTCACTATAAGTATCTCAACTTTAATTCTTACCAAAAAAGCAGAATTTTAATTTAAATAAGAGTAATCAAAAATACGTACTCTTGTATAAGAGGAATGAGGTTACTGTCTACTCATGAGCCTGCACTGGGCACTATTTAGCCAGAGTGGATTCATAAGTTTAATTTATTGCTTATTAAAGACTTTCCATTATGTAATACATTTCACATTTACACAGCCAACTATCTTGATCACAACAATTGCACTGACCATAAGGATCTCATACCTTTAGTTGAGCAAATCACATTAGACTACCATTAGGTTTAGGTAAACTCTCTTAATATAATGCTTTTTTTACAAAGTCAAGCATTGGGAAGGTAAAAAATGTCTGAATGTGGGTTGACAGGTGTGCAGATGGTACAGCTTTTATTTACTTGTTATGCGTTTTACCTTCACAACCCCTGGCTCACTTAGCATACAAACTGTACTGGTGCCTCCATTAACTTCAGTTGTAACTAACTGTATGTCAATTTATCAGACTGTATGTAGCCTTGAATTGCAGACCTCATTTACTTGGGTAAATCTTACTTACCCAAGGGATCCCACAAACGTGTATTTTTAGCCCAACATAAATAATAGCAAACCAATCAAAATAACAGCTTACCTCAAAAAGCAGTTCGGATCACTCCTTACCTGCCCCCTCAAAAAGAGAAGACTTACCGACATTCAGCAGCTACAAACCTCAAGTAGTCTTAAGAACACATTATTTTATTTAAAGAGTAATGTGAGATTCTGGATATTCTCCAGTTTTCAGTTTTGCTTATCCCAAAGAAGCTCAAGAGAATTCCAAATTTTAATTTTTCTCTGACCCAGTACAAGCTAAAATTGCCTCCCGCTCCCTGCCTGCACATACTCTCACAGCACAGCTTTGAAGTGGCGCCTACTTCATGCCAAGACTTTAACTGCTGTCTTCTTTGCCCTCTGAGTAAAACACTGAGGTGGGAGGGGAGGAAGCCCTTAAGATTATGCCATCCTCTGTTTACTTACTTATAAAAAATCTTTAGGCAGAAACTATACAATTAGTGCCCAGAGTACAGATTATCTGAGATACAGCATGGGAAATGTGTTGCTTAAGGGGAAAAATTCCAGCCCTCATTCCCAGATTAGACCAAATACTTCCACATCTAGTTGTCCATATTTTTTTTGTTGTTTGTTGTATTTGCTATTTATGAATATCTCCCAGTTGCTGGCATAATACAGTCACATGAGATCTTGTCAACACACTGCATATTACAGCCCTGTCAAATCTGTAAGAAGAACCTACTTCAAAAAGCTGACTGAAATCCCAGTTACAGCAATAGAAGTTCTTTCCAATACCCCGTACTCTGTTTCAGAAGGAACTTTCTTCAGCTGCACACATACTTACCAAGCTGTGGCCAGAGAATAACAGAATAACCAATACATGCAATGTCAGTCATATCATCTCCCATGGTCTCAGACCAGGAGATCGGCCACCTACATCTGAGATATGCACACACACATCCCGTTTTTGTGATGTAAATACAGCTCTGACTGAGCTGTCTGAGGAAGAGGATTTCCTGCAGGAAATTTATTTTGTGCGGATGTTTTCCTCTTTCTCACATCAGATAAGCGAGTTTCTTCTGCTGTGTCAATTAGCAAGCAACAAGGGGCAACTTGCCAAGGAAATGCATCTTTTCAATCTCCGTTGGCCTCAGGTCTGTTTCCTCAAGGAGTGCAAGGGTAACTTTTTTTTTTTCCCTTAACTTTTTTTTTCCTGAAACAACCATCTGAGGCAGGATGAACGCAGTCCAATCTGGTTTTCATTTCTGACTCCAGCCTCACATGAAGCATGTACACAAATGTAAGTGGTTCCGTATCTTTCTTACGTAGAGCTTAAAAACCAATAAACTACATCCCTACAGCTCTGGGATTTCCCAGCAGCAAAATAACACAGTCACGTTAAGATATGCTTCCATTTCAAGCTAACTTGATTTGCACCAAATACACATAGCTTGTTCATGGTGTAGCTGGGGCTGCCACCCCATTTCTAGGACTCCTGAAGACACAATACCTTACTGCTGCAAAAACATAATGATTTATCTGTGTCTTTTCTCTGTATGGAATTATGAGGGGAGGTAATCCATGTTCCTGGCCAAGACAGAGGAGGAACTGCAGGAGGATGCTCAAAGTCAGCACAAGTGACTTATCCTGGTGTGCTCCTGCTAGCACTACTGATACTACTAGCTGGCAATCAGCATGGATTAAAGGTATATCTAGCCTCAAACAGGCTGCTAACATAGGACCAGTACAGCCAGACTTGGAAGAAAAAGCTTTGATTGTTGACAGGAGAGTAGATGACAATGACGCCTAAGCAAAATTATGACTAAATGTTCACTATGTTGATATTAGTTAATATTTAGACACCTCTTTTTATCTCAGCATAAAAACTCTGAGAATTGTAGTTGTGCCACTTCCATCTAGCTGTAGGTTACACTTTAGAGAGTCTCAAAGGACAAATTCCTGTATAACATGGGAGAAAAATAACCTTTAATTTACTTTTAAAATTTACAATCTAATTTAATCAAGATTTACTTTCTCCCCATCTTAGACAACTGTTATTGCTACTTCTTAGATGAAAGATGAGATCTTCAGATATTATGTAAGTCCCAGCATTTCATTTTAAGGAAAAAAAACAACAAAACAAAACAACTGAATACTGTGATGGTTGGCAGAATGCACATAATCTGGAATTTACGAATGCAAACTGATGTGCTGAATGTACAAAAGGATACTAAAGTTTTCAAAATCTGAAATTAATTCCCCATGTCACTTTACTTGTACAATCCCACCCAAATAAATGAAATATTAAAATGTAGTGGGATGGATGATTAAAGCCTTATGAAAAATAGAACATACGGACTCCTTAGGGAGAAAAAAAAATAAAAAACCATCTACTGAAAAAATATCAGAAGTTTCCAAAGTCGCATAAAATGCTTAGGTTTTGTTCACCAAGACATGCATTGAATTTTGTACATCTATGTTTCACAGACTATACAGGCACTGAAGTAGTCTAGTTTACACAATTTAGATTATTAGAATGGTTTCATTTTTTTGTTAGCTGTGTTTTACAACACTAATTTTATATTACTACGTGTTACTAAATACAATAGCAGCCTTCACTGTACAAAACATGGATACATATTACATGGTTACCTGGAACAATGCTATTAAAACAAATTAAAGGTTTTGGGGGGATAATTTACAAGTCTGTGTAGAAGATGATACTCAACCCAAGATACATTAGGCACTTAGTTAATCAGTTGGGCTAGTTTATTTTTGGGAATAAGAACTATTAAATACAAAGTTCTGTGACTGAACTTAGAGCAGGAACTTCAATTATTTAACTGTTACCTCCCTCTGCATTAACTTTTCTCATGCTCTGTAACATCTATAGATATACTTCATTTGTGCAGATAGTTAACCTCTACTTTTCAATACAAATTATATACAGCCACATATTCAGCTGACCAAAAGAGATCCCAGTTACATGATCTATGCACTATATTAATCTGTCACCACTGACTCTATTATTATTCTGCTGATTCGACATGCAAATACTCCTATCTCTTATGGATTTCTGTTTGCACTTTGGTGCTCTGTTTTAAAGAAAAGATTTATCATAAATAAAGCTCTAACCCTGGAGAAAAAAAAAAAAAAGATAAGGAAAACAACATTAATTTTTTAACATCCAGACCTGAAAGGCAGTGATGCAAAAATACAGCTGAAATTTAAAAAAACAGCTTTTCTAAATGTTAAGAAGCTCCAACAGAGGCTCTGTACTTCCTCTCAGATTCAATGTGCTTTATTGACAGTAATCACACAGCTAGACCACAAGTGGTAACCTTTGAAGAAAAATAAAAGCTACTTCTTGTTATGTTTCACTGTATTTAGCTTTCTGTTAGATCAGGTTTGCGACATAGCTCATGACAGAACAGGTGCCAGTACCCAGGAGGCAGTGGAACTAAACATACACAGCTGAGATAATCAAGAGGACATCACTATCACTGGAAAATTAGCTCTAAGATCATTGAGATAGACACTGCTCTTTATTAAGAGTTCTCTGCTGCAATTTCTAGGGGTTCCTGGACTTAAAATGTAAAGCAGTGTACTCCCAAATGTTCTCAATAGGGACATTTTGGGAGATTGGTTTTATAGCCTAAAGACATGGAAGACAGTGAACAGAGAATTTGCAGTGTGGTAATGAATCTGAAAAGCCATGGACTCTCATTGGGCTGAAGTTGACAAAAGCACAGCGTTGAATGTCTGAATCCCAAAACAGAAGTTTGAGATTTTCCTGCAGAAATCTTGGCCGGAGCTGTGACACAGAGACTCACAGATGCAGAGTGGGTTAAGTTTCCTAACAGCATGAATGACTACAGCCACTTGAGATGCTTCAAGGTTTTGGAGACATCCACACAGCGATGGCAAACACGACACAAAACCTTCCGGGAGAGCAGCCAGGACGGCTAGAGCATCTCAGGTGGCACCAAGCACCTGTGTTTAGGCAACTAAATCCAGCTTTCAGTTGTGCTCATGTTCAGAACTAACATTATCCAGTCACAGCCTTTGATTTCACACTTGTTCTTCAAGCCTGTCCAGTTGCAGAGAGAAGGCGCTGAGCAGTGATTGCAAAGCTGATTCTTTTCTTTTCTTTTCTTTTCTTTTCTTTTCTTTTCTTTTCTTTT